>NC_139451.1:32483637-33704456 GCF_963924565.1 Ascidiella aspersa | reverse complement strand
TAGTCGATTTAAATGACCGTAGCATGTTTTTGTATGTGACGGTGTCATTGACATTTTTGACTTTGTATACGGTATACTATAATTACAAATTGCACTGTGCGAATGAATGTTAACAAGTGACCTACAACTAATTTTCAATATATTTTGTTAGCATTGACCCGTAGGACTGCAGACAAATATTAATTTACCACTTGCTTCAGGTGCTTAGGTTGGGCGGCTTTTTATATCTTTTTGACCTTTACACGATTACAATATAGCTGTTTTATTATCCAGGTGGTGAAGTGCGCGAGCGAGGTGTTCTCTCTGTCTGCGATTTCGATCCCAGGCGGGGGGATCGACCATGGTGCGATCGAGCTGACGGAGGGGACGCGGTTCGAGAACGTGAGCTACATCGTTCTTGCACTTGGCACCAACGACTTGTAATTATAGCATACCGTATACAAAGTCAAAAATGTCAATGACACCGTCACATACAAAAACATGCTACGGTCATTTAAATCGACTACTTAAAGTTTCGCAGGACACATAAATAGATGCAGCGGAAGTATAAATAAGGTTCATTCACCTGCGGATAAACGATGTTCCGGCCATTGCTGTCCGTCACCAGAAGCACCGAAGGCAGCCCGGACGGCTTAGGGCGAAGGTAGGCCGTCTGCTTCCCGCTCACACCGGGAATGTACTTCTTCGTCCTCGTCCGATGCCCTCGAACACTCTCCTTGCGTCTAAACATCACCGACTGACCTGCAAAACACACTAAAGAAACTTTTAAACACTAAGGTGTCCCACAGTCGACAGCGGAATCAAGTTAAAATAATCAAACACTTTTTCCCTGTAGATATACTTACTGTACTTTGTCAAATAAAGACCTGTCGTGTAAGTACTCACGCTTACAAGCGCCGACGTCAACGGTTTTATACAAAATATGAAAACAATCAAAATTGCTTAAATTCTTAGAATCAAGACTAAAACAAAACAAAACAAAAAGTATTTAGTTGCATATACGGTATTTAAACTTTTCCATAGGGCCTGTTTGATGATTTTTGCTTTATTTCCATTTTACCAAAGGCCTAAAGGTATATCAGCAGTTTTGCCTTAAACAAGCCCTTTAAACATTTTTAAAATTTTGTAGAACCAGTAACCCGAATATCACAAAAACCCAAGAAAAAGGGCAAACAGTACTGTCACTGTTTCGTGCTTTTCAAAATCAATAACTCAAACTTTGTGCACAAATAATACACTAATAGCCTGTACGTCTACATACATGTGTTTGCTTAAAATTTATTTTTAATAATGACGCTGACAAACTATTTTTTGTTGTAAAGCATCTTAAAGCTTACGTTTACCACTGTCTACTGCATTCAGCGGCTGCCGTGTACATTAAACATAATTCCAGGTATTAACAAAAATGCACAACATACCAATTCTTTACACTATGTCAAGGCTTATAACCAATCGACAAAATCTGTTACGGTATTAACATCAGCATTTTTTTTTAAATTTACTTCGACTTGTTTGTAAGTTGTTGCAAAACAACCAAAAATGATCTTGATATACACGTGATTGTAATATACCGTACAATAACATGCCTAAATATCACAAAATTTATTTTTCACCATAATACCACAATACACTGTTATGCGCTAAAAACTGACAGAAGGTGTGGCTTACTTATCACTTGGCAAACGTTTAAAATTAAGGAAAGTGCATTGGGCCTCTATGACGTCACATAAAGCTTTGTAACCTTATGACGTTCCAATAAGGTACCACAAATATAAATACAAATAGTTAAATCTACAAAAGTTTGAATGTTTTCGGTGAATGGGTCAAATTAGTGACCAACCTTAATGACATTAAGGATGTACTGGCTTGCCATACAGCGATTTTCATCGAATTCTTGGGTGAGGATAAATTTTTATTGGGCGCTAAACTTAGATACACGCACTTCGCTAAAATGCGTTTTTTACGATAAATTGTACTTCGTAGAAGTCATTTCGTTGGAAAACGATGAGTGGGTCAAATTAGTGACCAATCTTAATGTCATTTAGAATGTACTAGCTTGCCATACAGCGATTTTCATCGAATTCTTGGGTGAGGATAAATTTTTATTGGGCGCTAAACTTAGATACACGCACTTCGCTAAAATGCGTTTTTTACGATAAATTGTACTTCGTAAAAGTCATTTCGTTGGAAAACGATGAATGGGTCAAATTAGTGACCAATCTTAATGTCATTTAGAATGTACTAGCTTGCCATACAGCGATTTTCATCGAATTCTTGGGTGAGGATAAATTTTTATTAGGCGCTAAACTTAAATGCACGCACTGCGCTAAAATGCGTTTTTTACGATAAATTGTACTTCGTAAAAGTCATTTCGTTGGAAAACGATGAATGGGTCAAATTAGTGACCAAGCTTAATGTCATTTAGAATGTACTAGCTTGCCATACAGAAATTTTCATCGAATTATTGGGTGAGGATAAATTTTTATTGGGCGCTAAACTTTGCTAATCGCACTTCGCTAAAATGCGTTTATTGCGATAAAATGTACTTCGTAAAAGTCATTTCGTTGGAAAACGATGAATGGGTCAAATTAGTGACCAATCTTAATGTCATTTAGATTGTACTAGCTTGCCATACAGCGATTTTCATCGAATTCTTGGGTGAGGATAATTTTTTATTAGGCGCTAAACTTAGATGCACGCACTTCGCTAAAATGCGTTTTTTACGATAAATTGTACTTCGTAAAAGTCATTTCGTTGGAAAACGATGAATGGGTCAAATTAGTGACCAATCTTAATGTGATTTAGATTGTACTAGCTTGCCATACAGAAATTTTCATCGAATTCTTGGGTGAGGATAAATTTTTATTAGGCGCTAAACTTAGATGCACGCACTGCGCTAAAATGCGTTTTTTACGATAAATTGTACTTCGTAAAAGTCATTTCGTTGGAAAACGGTGAATGGGTCAAATTAGTGACCAATCTTAATGTCATTTAGAATGTACTGGCTTGCCATACAGCGATTTTCATCGAATTCTTGGGTGAGGATAATTTTTTATTAGGCGCTAAACTTAGATACACGTACTGCGCTAAAATGCGTTTTTTACGATAAATTGTGCTTTGTAAAAGTAATTTCGTTGAAAGGCGGCCAATGAGGCAAACCACAGTCTGAATCCCCGGGATTTGATCAGTTTCATTCCAACGGGTGATTGAAAGCACTTTCTTGAAATGATTGTGAATTGCCTTGTCTTCTAAAACAATGCTTCTTCTTTGAGGTTTTGCACGAAGAAAATAGCATTTTTTTCGTTGAGAGGTCTTCGAATAAGTTACTTTTTTTTTTTTAAATCTGAATGGCATGAGTTAGTGACTAACGTTATGTTATTAAGTGTTGTATTGGGTAGTTTAACTGTTTAGGAAAATCGTGGGAAAGGAAAAAAGTCATAGCCTGTCAAGTTTCGATTATCGCATGATAATTAAACTGTAAAATGTTCAAATTCGCATAATTCATTTTCAGGAAAAATTATCAGGAATTGATTTAGTTTATTTACAACATTTGTTTAAGAACCTTTCTTTGTGTGAATGTTCAATACTGTACCTTTAAACTATTGCCTCGTTGTTCGTTTCCTTTATTGATTGTTGCTATTGTTACGTCTTTATAAGCCCCAAGGTATTTCCCCATGTCAACCTTTCTTGTATAATGAAAAAAATAAAATATATGGTTATTGGTTACATTGATGTTGTATCAATAAAGGTTTAGAAATTGAGATATAGCTCTTTACAAGCAGTGTATACTTTTTATTTTGATTGTTTTGTTTATTGGCAATACAAACTGCAATAAAATATGAGTGAATCTTCCTATGTCGAATACTTATAAAAATATTAGTGTAGGTTTTCTGATAAGCATTTATAAAACTCGCTATTAAATTTTCTTGAACATGTTTTTTTTTAGTTATTAGATTGGCAATAAAAAAGTTTGTGGTAAACGGATTAAAAAATTTCTACAAAAAAATACCAAAAATTATTTCGCCGAAATGACAATGGTCACATAGCCTATGTTAGAAATTAGTTTGGCGATTAATTATGTTTTTGTCATTCCCCTCAAAATAATAAGATGCGATATTGAGCCTGTCAGCCAAGTGAGTCAAAATATCGCATCGCTATAAACCGGGTTGATGTGACAACCTGAAATTACGTCACAATAAGCGTCGGGCGCGATTCTATAAATCGTGTGACGTGAAATAACGTTTACATTGCGAGTAGCCACCAGGCGTAACACGCATCAGTAGTTACAGCAGATAAACAGTTGTTCTAGTTATTGTAAGCTCATCCTTGTGGCATTTTAAAACTTATAAGCGCTCAACAAAGCCAACCTTCAAAGCATGTGTATATTTCAACAGGTGAGACATGACCACCGTGCTATCTGAACTCCACTAAATCGAAACTAAACAAACTGTCAAAGCATTTCAAATTTCATACTGTCAGGTCGCTTTTAGATTTATTGTACATTCACATAATTTAGCATAGCTCGCTTTCAATAAAAGAGCTTACAGCGCAGTAAAACGGGTCTCGCAAGTAAGACATGCATCAGTTGACTGCCGTGTTTAATCCAACAGCAGCGTGACACTATATAGCACAAGAGCGACTGCGATGGAGATTAGCTGAGTCGAATGCCGGCTGGATTTGCCAGAACGGCCATGAAAGGAAATGAGTATCTAGGTGAAATATTTAACACTTTACCAGGCGAACACGCTATAATTACAAGCACAAACAGACATGCGTCGTTTCTCTACATCATTTCCTTCCTACCTGGAAAACGAAAAAGGTCTCGAGCAGTTCGTTGGGCCGCGCTTCTTCTTTAAAATCTTCCCAGGATCCGATCACGAGTCGACCAGCAAACGCAGAATGTTTGACATTTGTCAACCGACCCGTTAGAAATCAGTGCATTTCTAAGCAAAAAGGTCTACGACAATCAGGGCATCCAATGGCAGAAAAGTCTAGACTTTTAGACCTTGAGGTCCTGGCAATGCACTGATTTGGACCTTTAGGTAAACTCCCGGCGTAGATAAATTGAAAATATTCATTAAAAGTTCAGAAAAGATAACAAAAAGTATGAGATAGGATTAATAACACTTGACCCACCTAAACCCTAACGCTAACCCAAATCCTAACCCAAATAATGTGCGTTATTTTAATAATTTTTTAAATGCTGGGGAAAAAAGCCCAAACTCGGATGGGCATAAGATAGTTTCTCGTCCATTGTATTTAAGATTATTACGTCACAAATTGAGGTATTGGGGCCTGAAGCGTTATAATTATTAAATTATCGCACATTATTTGGGTTAGGGCGCTGGTTAGCGTTTGGGTTTGGTTGGGTCAAGTATTGTTAAACTTAATCTTCTTATGCACATTTCTTAATGCAAATTAGTGCATTGTCCAAGACCTCAAAGTCTGAAAGTCGGACTTTTTGATCCTTTGAATGCACTGATTGTCGTAGACCTTTTTGCTTAGAACTGCACTGATTTCTCCAGCACGTATTGGAAATCGTGGTGTTTAATAGAGCGAAAAATGTTCATGAATTCCTTGTCTCGGCGGCAAACGGACAATTCCAGGGGTAGCTGATCGTACGACACGATGCAAGTCTGAAATGGGACTTAAAAGGCACAATAAACAACAATGCAAAACACTTTTGAATAGCCTATAATGCAGAAAATTATCGTCTTAAAACGCAGTTCGAATTTCAAATCGCAAAACTGAAGTTAGTTGCTTAGAGTCTTTTGCTCTAGAATACCAATTTAAAGGGGGTAAGGTGCTAATCTCAAAAACGCGAAAACAAATTACATCGCCTAGTCCACATTGGATGGGTTCCCTAAAGCAGACATAATACCCTTGGCGCAAAAGGTCATTCTAGAAAGTTACTTTCTGCATCCTAGTAACTTCATGTGGACTGCATGACGGTTATCTCACACCGTCTGAAAAGTAAATGAGGCATCAAAGGCCTTAAAAATCATGGGTTTATAATACCCAGAGCATGCTCGCTTGCAGTCACAAATAAGATAAATCTCACGTTATGTTGGGAATTGGCAACAAGGTTTGGCCTTCTGCTCTGTTTTCCTTCTTATAAATCATAACGGTTAAGTGACGCAGGAATTTCAGACAAAGTGATCAGGTTATTTTGGGTGAGATATAAAACATCAATCACCATAACACGTGACCAGAGACAATAGCCGCAGTGGCCTTGACACTTTGGAAGTAACGACTTCTGTAAGTGCTGGTTGAGATAGAATCTATCCGTTTATTGGTTTCGAGATTAGATATCACGAGAGGTGTTCGCAGTCAACCTCGATCGTAATATTTTCACCTTAAAACTTTACCAAAAAGGGCCATAATTTCACAACAATAACTGTAATAGTCTTGCGTAACTAACAATTTAAAGCATCAAACGATTTTTCTCTGCATTACATCTAATCAAACATCATATTGACAAGCAATAACGCTGGCATAAACTTGTTAACAAACGTTTCAACAAATCATAACTGATCGGCGTAGCTTAAAAATACTTACAAACGAGAAACTGCGCTAGCAAACAAAATTAATTCATACTTTCTATACAACCTGACAGTATGCGTAAAATTTAAATCAGAAGGGTTTAATTGCGTGTTCATATCTCAGTCGGGTTCTCCAATGTATATTTCAACAAGTGAGACATGACCACCGTACTATCTGAACTCCACTAAATCGAAACTAAACAAACTTTCATAGCATTTCAAATTGCATACTGTCAGGTCGCTTTTAGATTTATTGTACATTCACATAATTTAGCATAGCTCGCTTTCAATAAAAGAGCTTACAGCGCAGTAAAAACGGGTCTCGCAAGTAAGGCATGCATCAGTTGACTGTAGTGTTTAATCCAACAGCAGCGTGACACTATATAGCACAAGAGCGACTGCGATGGAGATTAGCTGAGTCGAATGTCGGCTGGATTTGCCAGAACGGCCACGAAAGGAAATGAGTATCTAGGTGAAATATTTAACACTTTACCAGGCGAACACGCTATAATTACAAGCACAAACAGACAAGCGTCGTTTCTCTACACATGCATTTGTCACATAAAACAAATTTCGCGAAATTGTGCCAAAAAATAACTCCTAATTAAACCAAATCTAATTTATATCGCTCAAATAGAAATGATTATAATCGCATTGTACAACTGCATTATGGTTTAGATTCGAAGCTACGTTACGTTAGCTATTCGAATTGCGTCCTTATTCTGTCTTATGTTCAACAACTATAAAACCTCGATCGTCTCCTCTGGTAACCGATGTTGAATAATATTCTAAAATTATGCTTTTGTGTCGAGATTTCGAGATTTTACAACATTAGAGAATAGATGAAAAGGTACTTTCGTGGCATTCAAGTCTCAGGATTTCACTTCTAAGTGGTGAGATGGGTAGGGCAGTGGTACAGCAGTTTTGGCTACTGTACCCGGATACAGCAGCTGGCGACGTTTTAGCAGTAAACAATATTACCGGTACAAGGTTACTGCTGTTTAGCCTGCAGCAGAATAGGGTGCGACGAAGGCAGCACTTTTTGCGAAGTGGTTGGTAACGGGGAAATGGGTGCAGTGCAGCCGACACTTCGATTAAATCAGTAAAGCTATAAGCAGGGGTGGCCAACACCATAGGCGTAGAGAGGGGGGGGGGGGGGGGGGGGGCCTGAGGGGCCATGCCCCCCAAAAAAATTTATTCTTAATAATTTGTTTATTTAGCATTTATGAGCAGTACCGTAACATTCGATCACAACATACAACACCTTTAATTGTCAAGCATTGTTACGTCACAAACGATATAGTTAATATTACGTTTGCTATACATTAATGCAGTTTTTCTACTTTTAGACAGTTTTTGCTCTTTTAATGTTTTTACGTATTACGTCAACACCCCGTCAGTTGCTGCTCAAAAAGGTTTGCTAGCATTGTTTTTGTGTTCGTTACAGGAGTTAATACAATGACAAAAGCTAAACAAAAAAGTCCAAACTTTTTGGACAAAAAACGTTTTTTAAATGCTAATGTAATTTTTTTGTCCTTATTTTTAGGTCCATGTCGATGGCAACCCTGGCTATATTAAACATAACAAGTGGCGTATTGCGCAGCAAGTAATTCTCAGTAAAGCGTGGTATGGTTGCTTATATTATCAAAGTTTGTCTCGTTTAAATAAGTATTCCCTTCGGGTTGTAATTTGCGCAAACAAGCACGTTACTCATTGTTAACAACAGTGTTTCTTAACCTTTTTAGCGATCGTACCCTTTGAGATTTCATGAAATTTTCTCGTACCCCCTCCTGTCTACAATGGTCGACAAAAGTAAATAAAATCCTCATAACAGGAAATAAAAGCAGTGTATTTAAACTTTAAGTGTTGAATGCATGCACTATGCAAAACAGTCTTGTAAGTTCAACAATATTTACAACATGGAGTTTTGTTATTGATAAATTGCGCATTCTTTACAAATATGCCTAAATAGCGCATAATTTCACACTGCATGTCGTACCCCTGCTTTGGTGCTTCGTACCACCAAGGGGTACACGCACCTCTGGTTAAAAACTCCTGGTTAACAATAAATAAACTTCATTCAGGGCACGGTTTACGAATTTCACTAAAAGCTACAGCGAATTCTCATCAGTGAAAACAAATCTCCGACAAATTTGGGAGTTTACATGAAAAATACATTACAAGAATGAAATTGAATAAAGTAAAACAATGGAGTGAACATCAATGTTAGGGAGGCCCTTATAAACAACAGTAAAGTATAAAAATATCGACTTAACAAGAACAAATGACGCTAAAATGCGTGGACAAAAGGAGCGGGGCGGCCACCAAACAAGCAAGGTCGTCATTCTCGTCGAAGCAAAGTTGTGAAGCGACGTTTGGCTTTGACACAAATTCACTTATTACAAGGCAACGAGCAAAACGGCAAAGCGCTTTGGGGAGACGAGCGCTCGCTCAAATAAACACGGCTGTGGTTTGGGAAAGAGTCGGCCAAACAGGAACAAAACAAAAGTAACAGCGGTCAATAAGAGGGATGACGTCACATGTTGTCCATAAGAACACCACACATTTAGTTATACAAGTTTTAGGTTGGAGAGGTGTTAGTTTTAAAACAAAAGAGACATTACAAAGATCCTAACGATTAGCGCAAATCAAAAAAACGCCTTTATATATTGTTGACGATTAAATGACCAATATGTGTGTGCAGACTATACCACAGGCAAAACACACTTCTCACTGACAATATTTACCTTAGTCGATGTTTTTAGAACCCAAAAATCCGGGTGCTTGTTGTTATGGGAATTACCTTAAGCCGCACGACTAGGCTACGTTAAACAAATGCCATTTCCCCTGTGTGTGTGGCAAGAACATATACTATAACAATTTAATTTTTTTCGCGAAGCAAAAAAAAAACGGAATTTACATATAATGAGCAAACAATGCAGTTAGGGGGGTGGGGCAACACGCCACGTTCCATCATCAGGAAAGCTGATAAATGTTTCGCATCACGGAGGGACGATTGTTGGTCGCTCGAAGCAATCCAAGATCAGTCGAACTTATAGCGAAAATGTACTCTGTTCTCCTGCAAAACACAAGATGACAAATTGAAAGCTGATAAAAGTGTTTTCCAGGCAAAGAGGTTTCCGCTCAACAGTTAATCTGCTTTCAAGTGAAACAAGTAAATTTTATTAATGAGGCACCACTGGAAATGTGACATCGGGGGTAGATTAAAGCAGTGTTGATAAAGTGGGTCCATAGGTGAGTTGAGACCCAACCAGTCACATCTGTCCCCCACAATTTTCAAGAGTTTCCATAATAATAACAATTGTTTTGTAATTGCCTTAAATTATACAAATCCATTACTTAACTTATTTTCCTTATAGCTGCTGAGAATGTTGCTTCTCATACATAAAGCCCTATTTAAAAGTTGTGTGACCTTATTGTTTGTACAATGTTACCAGGTGGCCATTTTCACCCATGAGCTACGGTGATTCCCCTGGGGCTTT
Organism: Ascidiella aspersa; assembly: GCF_963924565.1. Taxonomy (NCBI): domain Eukaryota; kingdom Metazoa; phylum Chordata; class Ascidiacea; order Phlebobranchia; family Ascidiidae; genus Ascidiella; species Ascidiella aspersa. Next base: position 33,694,411 of record NC_139451.1, on the reverse strand, counting down.
TGTTGCGAGTAGCCCCTCTATTTTCAGATATATTCGTTATTCGACAACAGAGGATCATTGTTACGTCACTATGTTCGTAATTGTGGTTTTATGCATAGGCGCCGAACTTTCAAAATCCCAGGGCGTTTTTTGAACCAGTCCTTAAAAAGGGGGTTCCCGAAATTTCAACTTAGGCAATTCCCCTATTTTCCGTCTAACATTAACGAAGAATGACGTCATAAACATATAACCAGACACAGCCAATTAACGTCCAGCAAAGTAAACCTTTAAGACGCAAAGCGAATCGTGCTTTGAAACCGCTTAGTGAGCAATCGTTAACTTCAGGCGGAAAACTAAACCAAGAATTATGTTGTTTCGACTATCAGCAGCGCATTTTCCCAATATTTATGTACGGGACCAGCCACCACGCTAAATTACAAGCACGTCTTTCGTTTTTTCCCGGTGTTATTATGCCACGATTTGCGCAACATGTCCCGAATATTAAAATAATTTTGCGGTAACTATCATTACATGAAAAAGGTGACTTTAAACAGTCACAGTTAAACCACCTTATCAAGAGAATCTGCGTTAAAAAAATTCCGTAACTCGACGTTATTAGAGAGAAAAAGGGAAGAACGCTTGACTTAAGGTTGTCAATGGTCGAGTTACATTTTTGCTGATCAACGAACCTGGATGAATAACGAAAGGCGAAAGAGAAAAAACATCCTGCGTTTACGGTCGACCACACAAGACACGAAAACGGCGTTTTGCGTTTGATTTTGGTTTCGCATTAGATTAAGGCGTGTGAGCCAATTACATCGAAAACATTTCCGCTTTAGACAGTGAGTTAAACCCTGACAAAAACGCCACCGCTCATAACAAGCAAAACGTAGCAGGTCTCGCTAACCGATTTTGCGATGTCGTATATTATGTCAAAACAACCGTTATGTCTCCTGTAATGTCGTCAGAATTGATTGTACTTCAAGCTAATGCGTGCTTTTTCCTGTATTCAAATGATGAAGGACGAAGGTTAGTGCCAATCTACTTCTAACTTATTATCAGCCATAGCATAAGCGCAGAAGGAGCGAGCGAAGCAAGGGCGAATTTTTTGGGGCTATAACGATATTAAATACTGAAGAGACTTGTGCGAGAGTAGTCGGCGTTATTGAACGAGGATTTTGATGTGTTTGGCGTTTAAAAGCTTTTGTTCAGAATATTACGTTTATTTATCGATTTGAGTGACCAAACGTCTCAGCATATTAAACAGTAGGAATTGTGACGCTAGACGAAGCACTGAGTTATACGGCGTTTAAAATTTAGGAAATAGGTTAACACTTGTCTATTTTAGCCTCGGTAATTGGCTTGACGCATCTTTTATCACAGAAGATTTTCCACTAAACACAAATTTCTCATCAGCTTAAGCATGATCTAGTTTAGCGTGACCTGGTATTTTTTTTTTCAGCGCCGCTTCGGTTTATTAATAGGTGCGAACGAACACTTTCGCAGATGGTACTTCTCCCCATGTAATTCAGGAAAGTCGCGCATACTGTTAGGGAACCACGATTGTGCTACTAGCGGTGTACATTGCGCTAGCTGTAAAATAGTGTTCACAGTAGTGAAGTTGCAAACTAATTGCACGGCGAATTCCAGGGCGTTTTGACGCCCTGCAAGAAATCCAGGGCGTCAAAAAACGCTCTGCACACCCACGTTCGGCGCCTATGGTTTTATGTCTTTTATTTCACGGCCGCAAAAGGTTCGCACTAAACATCAATGTAGCTCGTCACTTTACAGTTATATTTTTAAAAGTAGGCAATAGACAAATTAAAACAAAAGTCAATTTGTTATCAGCGAGTTTTCTTTTCTTTAGCACTTTTTATGAGCTGGCAGTATTTTAGAAATGTTTTCCGGCAGTTTTTTAACCATTTTTCTTCTGTTTATCTGGACTCCGGCCATAAGACCGAGATAAGAAATAATACTAGGCCTGATAGTCGTATAGGAATAAGTCATAAACAGTAGGAATAAAACCTAAATGGCCAGAATCAGGCCTAAACAACACTTTACCTAACCCCACCCCTTAGTACATCACTAACTCCCCTAATAATTTTAACACTAACCCATTTTTTAAATCCCACTTATTATTACACAACAATAACCCCAAACAGGACCATCAATCCGGTGCCAAAACAGCGGCGCTCTAACGGCACTTTACTCACTGTTTTCAAATGACTTGACAAGACTTGAGTGTTTTCGGTAAAATGACTTGACCTGACCTGACCTGACCTGACCTGACATTAGGTCAAATGACTTGGGTTAACGGCGCCGGTCAAACTAGGGCATCAAAAACGTCGACACCAAAAATGGCCGATGCCAGACCGACGGCCCCTAATCGTCCATTACCCCATCCCTTCAGTTTTAGGCTTTTTTATTTTTTTATTTTGGCCATTTAGGCCTTATTCTGATGAATTTAGGTCTTATTCAGACGATTAAATCTTATGCTGTACTATATTACTGCGTATTTGGCTGTAATATGTCGTTGGTCTAAACCAGGGGTGTCCAACAAGCGGCACGTGTGCCAATGTGGCACGCGACATAATAAAAAATAGCACACCAGCCCCCCTAAAATACTTAATTTGTGATTCAGCAAATTGTCAAAACATAGTTTTTTTTATACATTAAATTGTCATTGTTTATTCACAATATAAAACAATCGCGGCAATCACGACAACTAACAATTACTTTTAATACTATAACGTTATATTGTAGTGGAGGCTAGCATTCACTTAACTATAAAGTTTGATGTGAAGAAAGCAAATCAGCTCACCGACGGACACTTAGATGCAGTAATGCGCACTGCTAACTATACACGTTTTATTATTTGTAAAACAATGCTTTTGGTATTAGAAAAAAGTAATTACCAAATTTGGCACGAGAAAAAGTTATAAGATAAAAATTGGCACGACGGCGTGTTTAAGTTGGACACCCCTGGTCTAAATACTATGCTTTTATAGATTTTTCTGATTTAGGCATTGTTGCTTTTTAGGTCTTATTGTGTGTTCCCGTTTATCCATCATATTTCCAAGCTAAAGATACTGCTCTTCAAACGGCGTTCAACATATTTTGGTTTACCAAAGTTAGCTTTTTAACCTGAAAACGTTTAGTTAAAAAAAAAACTGTGGTATGTAAAATAATTTAAAGATGCGTGGTTAGAAAATGAAAATTTTAAACAATGGCCTAGAGGAGGTACTGTGAATAATAAGAGTAGTTATTCGGTGTACTAAGCTTATCAATGTATATATGAAGCCAGTGATGACGAATAAATGACGTAGTTATTCCAATTATTTACAATAGAAAGGTGACAAGCGACAAATATTAGATAATATAATAAACATGTATTCAAGGTTTATTCTGCAAAATCTAGCTTATTTTATTGTAACCTAGGCTTTTCAATAAGTTTGCGCTACATTGGGTGACTTTATGAATTGCAGAACTAGATTAATTGTGTGTCCATTTGCATTATGCCAATAATACTTGTATGTGGGAATATCAAGACAACAAAGTTTCACTTTTTAACTTTGTGTGTAGGTTAGTCGTAAAAAAGTTGTAATGGGAATTAACATAAGTCGGTTCTATTAATGGTGATTAAGGAAATATATTGTTTGCGCATTATATTTCTATGTTTTGTTGCTAACATTCCACATTTATATTTTGTAACCTCCTAGAGACGATTGTAATTCTACATTCACAGCCGTATTCATCACCACCACTTATAAACGAAGAATATAATTTAACTTTAAGGTTTAGATATTTGTGTTTTAATGTTGACGAGCTGTTAAAGTTTATTCGGATTATTGCTGATTCACTCTAAAGTATTTTGACATTTGTTTTTAATATCAACGCAAATAATATCCCGGATGTTATTAACATGAATTCGCAATATTTTTCTTCAAGTTGTTTCGTCCCATCAATGGACCTACTGTTACGTCATAATCGCACAATGTACATTTTGTCCGAGGTAAACAAACGTCACAAAACGACCCGAATTGAGTCGAAACCGTGTTTTTTTTAGTTGTGCATATTTTTGTGTTAATCGAGACATTTTTGGTAAATTTGGTAAAAAAATTGTCTAGAAAGTGCGGCGCTAAGCCGAAAAATAAATTTTACTAACAAAGAAACATTTATTTTACAAACGCCGAAAACAATAAAGTTTGTTTCAAGTGTTTTGTGTTTTTATCTAAACTTTCGCATTTCTTGTCTCTAACATTTACTTTTTACATCTTTCCTATTTTTTTATATATTTTCGCCGCTAGTGTGCGCTGTTTGCTGCGTTGGAAAAATGTTCAAGGTCAAAACTGTTTGACCTTGATGATACAGACGACCTTGACTATGATTAAACATTTCTATGTTGTTGTGCTTTATTTGTTGTTGTTACTCACGTCAAGTCCAAGTTCTCTCAGTTTCGATCTGATCACCTCCTTGCCTTCCTCAGTGATGTCACAATCACTGATCCCTAACTCCTCGATGTTTGGGAGGACGCGAGAAAGCTCAAGTGCTCCTTCGTCGCCGATGCGGTTAGACCTCAGAACCAGCAACTTGATCTGAAACAACAAATTGACGAGTTCAGGTTTAAAATGTGAGCCACAAAGTTTTTTTTTAGACGGTCTATTTATTTAGTGAGATGGTTCACTACAGCTGACACTTCGTTGGTGAATTAGTCGAAACAAAACATATGAACAATCAAGGGCATTGGTACGTTGGAGGTAAAGTAGCAAATATAATAAAATGCCCAACATTTTTTGTCAGATTTGTATTTGGCAAAGCTGCACTTTGAAATATTATCTGCATACTGAAGGTGCAATAACTACAATTATAAACGTAGCATTAAAAGTGTAGGTACAGTTTAAAATCATTACCAACGTATCAAAGGTGCAGAAGCAAAAAGTGAATGTATACAATCTTGGATAAAAATTAGCAATATTATCCTGCCAAATTATAAATGGAATAAGCTATTTACCCGGCTAACAAAGTAGTTTAAGTTAATGTTCAATTACTAATAGATGTATGCATAGCCGCCGAACGTGGGTGTGCAGAGCGTTTTCAGACGCCCTGGATTTTTGGTAGGGCCTCAAAACTCCCTGGAACTTGACGAAGTTTACATTCGCGATGTGCAAATTCCACCTCTGAAAAACTATAACAAATACGCCGCCAGTTGCACCGTTAGGGTTCACTAAATAATGTGTGAAAGTTACAGGGTGAGAAGTGTTCGTTGTCACCTGCAGATATAAAGTGCCGAGCTCGCAAAACAAAGCCCACCGATGTAAACCATCCGGCTGCAAACGTTTTACAAACTGGTCATGAAGCGACGTTCGTCATATTTTTAGGTATTTTAACCACGTAAATGAATTTTAACGCTATACCTGAAAATTTAAACAACCAAACTTTAACAACTTGGTATATCCTTCTTATTTCAATTATAACCATTTTTATTTGTAAAAAAAAATGATTTGCAATTTATTACGGGCCTGTCGAGACATTTTAGGGTTTGGCACGCGTTTAGAAAAAATATTGTCGAGCTATGAGTTAGGTGAAGCTCATAGGATGATAAGAATTCTGTCTTTGGGGTAAAATGTGCACCAACCCATCAACTGAGCCTGAAATATTTACAACGTGTGACGTAACAATTCCTAAATCTTAAACCACGCTTTCAGGCGCTTAATCCGAAAGAGAACGTTAATCCAAATCATAAGATTTCAATCGCAACCAACATAAAACAAATTTTCATTCAGTTATTTAAATATAACGCAACGATGAGGCTTATTGTAATAAAAAATTACAAGCAGTTAAACAAAATATACGGGTTTGCTACAAAATTCGCGTTTACTTCACTCACCAGGTATTCAGGTATTCTACAAATTTGTCAGCAAGTACAACTTAAACGCCATTATAATTGAGTATTGTTTATAAATATTCGTGTAATAATTATTACATTGTTCACCGACCGGCAGCGCTTCGACCAGTGGTTTCCAACCTGGGTGCTGTATCTAACGCTCAAGGGTGCCGCGAGATATTTTAATCATTTTGTTTCTAGTTTTGTTTTTTATTTAGCTTTTTTAATATTTTTTTAAATGTTTCCTACAGTTTGTACAGAAGCCGCCGTTCATTGTTAAGCGCGTATTTGCAATTTATCACAACTAATTCGCGAGAAACAACGCATTATTTTAATGAATTCCAGTTTGCGTTTTGTTCGTCATACTGATAATTAAGTATTTTGAAGCGATAAAAAACGCCCTGAAATTGTAAAAGTTTGGTGCCTATGGGTGCATGTGTACTCGAGCAAGCTGGGCAAATAGCTACTTTCTATTTTTATGTTAATTACTTTCCGCTAATTTATAAATGCACATGTTTTTAATTTCACGAACTTGCTTGTTTGGCTACTGCACCTCTGACTGCTGATCGAGAAACCAACTTTAAAAACAACCTACTTTGCAATCTTTGTTCTTGATGGCGTCGGTGAGTGGACTGATGTCTGTGATGCCACAACCGTACAACCACAACTTCTCCAACTTGTGAACAATCTCCGACAAACTTTTCACTCCGGCGTTTTGGATTTGGTTGGCGGTGAGGTCAAGCTCCTTCAACTAATTCATAGAAACATAACGTCGTGAGTTTGAAGATTATTTTCAATGTTTCGTTGAAATAAATTATTTTGTACAAAAAGCGATTGTTTAAACAATGACGCGATGTTTGTCGCAAATTTGCTCACACCCTACTTTCGATTTGGTTTTATCCAAAACTTTAAAACGGAACAAAATCTCAAGTAATTTTGGACGAAAATATACCTGAAGCTGATGAAAGCTCCTTTAACTAATTCATAGAAACATAACGTTGTGAGTTTGAAATTATTTGTTACAAAACAAGTATATTTTCGCAACAGTCCCAAATTGTTTGAAGTTCCTTAATTCATGGAATTAAAACTTGTGAATTTTTTGATAAGGATTAAAACCATCACAATTTTGTGTGATTGAAAATGTTTAATTGAAAAGATTGTTAAATTCCTTATAAATAAGAATGCTAGGTGTATTGTACATTCGACAAAGCGGCACACTGCGCGATGAATGCAGTTCACAACAGCGCAGCACAATCACACCAGCAAGTATGGCGTGCATGTAGTTGTGTCTACAGTTGAGTTTCCCAGCAGCCGCGTTAAACTAAGTAGCTATCGACTGTATTGAGATTAGCTGAGTCAGCAAGACAGACGGGGAAATAAAGTATAGAATAACGATTTTAAACAGAGGTTCATTCTAAACACGCTCAATAAACAAGTTAAATAACAAAAACAGATGCCCGCTCTTTAAAATAGCGCAACTAGCGGTTAAATTAAGGGTTTTCTCTAAAGTATTTTAATGGATGGATGGCATCGAAGGTAGAAAGTAAATGGGTTGGTCGAGTAATGTTTAATGACAGGTAATGTTTGAAGGGCCGTACATATGTTGTATAATGACGCATAACAGTTTGTATGACTCACCGAAATCACATAAATATTTAATTTGCTTTAAAAGATCGAATATCATGTTTATTGTGTTTTAGACATTTAGCAAAAGTATAAATATTAGGACTACAAACATATATTGCGTTATTTCCTAACATTATAATCACGTACTAGGAATGGCATGGGTATAAAAAAATTATGCTAATAAAAGTAAAGCTTATATTCATTTTATTTTGAAGGTATTATTAAATGTGGCACAATTAAGAAAGCTTTCCTACATTATACACAGTTGATAAGGCCTGTTTTGGTTTTGTTTATTGCAACATCACAGTAATCCACTTAGACAAACTACTAGTAAGGGTGCCGCGAACAGTTTACATGACTGGTTCTGTAAGCCAATAAATGTCGGGACCGCCGGTCTACGTATCAGCAAGCGTGTGCCGACTACGTTACGCATTGTTCGGCCGTGCACCCAAGAGATGTCGAGATCTGCCTTACTTTCCGGACGGGCGTATCAGCAAGCGTGTGCTTACGTATTGTTCAGGTTGCATGCTTCTGCCATGTTTTACTAAGTAAGTACAAAATGTTTCGCGCTTATAGCGAATTAATTCAGTGCTAGTATTGTCACACAATATTTTGTCAATACGTCACATACTTGTCCTGATTTGAGTGGCGACCCTGCTATAAGTAACCGCTTGAGGTATGGCGCTGAAATCATTAGGTCACAAAATGTAACGTAATACATGTTTTTCTGTAAATTACTTGTATTTCTGTAAATGTCTAATCGGTTTTTATCACCCATCCGTGGCATAACGGCCCTATTCAATATTCAAGTTACAAACTAGAAATTATAATTAAACTAGATAAAGATGGGGAGGCTTACAGCAAGCGATTTTAATTACACATTTTCTTTGTGTCCATAAGCTAGCGCAGCGTAAAATCACAGAACTCCATAAATCCAATTTCTGTCAAGTATATCGAGTTAACGTTTTTTTCACGCTTTGCGCTATTCGGGGGTGGCTGATATTTGCAATTTGTATTCCTATAACGATATAGCGATCTTTATTGTTATTAACTTTAGTAACCTCCAGTTGTTGTGTGCTTATAGTTTTGATAAATTCAAAGTAGAACCGTTGAACTGGGTCGCAAATTAACGCAGGAACCCCTATATTAACTGGATCGGCACCGATACAACCCTAGTAAAATCATCTTGATAAATGCAAATGATTCAGTAGTTGACGAATATTTATTGTGTGCTGGCATCAACATCCTATCTTTCTAATGTAGACGTTTTATCAATTTAACCCAAGTAATCAGATATTTGTTCGCGACCGCTTTGTTGCCATATTCTTGATTGTATTTAAACTCGATTACAGTCGCAAGTTACAACTGAAAAATTCTAGAGTTCAACCGGGAACAGAAAGATTTTGAGATTATTTGTTTTATGCCTCATGATTTGTGACGTCATAAATTCTCTTGCCCCATACAAAAATATTGATCGGCCAATGCTAACTCACTCAGCCTATAAACATTGTTGCTCACTAAAATAATATTTGCGCAGTAAAGATTTTCTTAGAGGGAACATTGCTGATAATAACATGAACCCACTTTACCTTGTGAGGCATTTTCCCGATTCCTTCGCAAATGTGTTCGAAACCTTGACTTGTCAGGTCGCAGCTGATCAGATTCAACCCCTCGATTGGTTTGTCGACATGCTGGAGCATCCGCCCCAAAGCGTGGCATGAACTTGTCCCGATGGGTTGGTCGCTAAAACGAGCCTCCACAGGGAAGTGCTTTGCGAAAGACTGGATCACTGCTTCATTGCATTCTTGCAAATCAACAATCATTCCAATTTCTAAACAGTTTTCAACAAATATTAAAAATGCAACAAAAATACTATTGTAGGTTGAACCAGCAATCGGCATTATGACGTCACAAGTGTGAATTGTTCTAACAATGGTTGTTTAATGCAGTTAGTTCCAAACCTTTTTAGACAAACGAATTAAGATAAAAATATGTTCACGACCGGCAAAAAATCACAATTAAGTAAACGAGATAGTACTTGCGTAACATATTGCATTACTTATGCCATGTAAGCGTCAATCAATTAAAACAGAAACACAGAATATCGATGTTAGAAACAATATTAAACTATTGAAAATCTTGTATTCATCCAACAACAACGAACTTTACCATCAGCCAAGCGCATGAATGCCGAAGTTATTCACAAAATCATGTTATTCACTGGAATTGTGGCGACTGTTGTACCGCACTAGTACATCTTTGTGTTTTTTTGTATTTATTTCTGCCACAGACAAGCTTTTTTTTGGATGCGGGACGTGTTATGGTTCCTGTTTGTGTTTATTTACAGCCTGTATCTGTTACTTGGAAATTACAGCGTTAAAAACCTAAAATGATCACATTTAAAAAATGAGCGTTTCCAAGAATTTGTGTTTGAAGCATTGGTTAACTGAGGAACATTAAATACAACTGAATTGGTTTTTATGGGTTTAATTCGCTTTTTCTCTTCAAAAAAAGTAAATGGTTCCTTGCATCTTAAATAATTAAAACCGTAACTAATAAGTTTACGTGGAAGATCGTCATGATTACACGAAGATATTTGTTTAATGCTAGGCTATTCGCTAATTGATGTACAGTTTATCTTTTTACCGCCATATAAGCTTGTTTAAATAAATCAAATACATCTTCTAAATGTGTTTTTTTTTAATCGCGTTTACAACTAAACCTTCTAGCACCTAAAATGCTCATGCGTGTTTTACTGCTACATGTTTGAACAGGTAAAACCGAAAATAAGAAGAACACCAACGTCGAAATGAAAGATAATTCGGAATAAGAACAAAATTAGAGTAATACCTAATAGTCGTAATAACGCCTAAACAATAAAACTGTCCGAATAAGACCTAAATGGCCAGAATCAGGCCTATAGAACACCTTGCTTAACCCCAAACCCCACCCCAATCACTATCCTAGTAATTTCAACCCTATCCCAATTTTTTAGCTCCACCCATTACCCCCCACTATCCCCAAACAGGGGCAAAAAATCCGGTGCCAAAACAGCGGCGCCCAAACGGTGCTATTCAAACTAGGGCGCCCAAACGTAGTCACCAAAACGACCAATACCAGACCGTCGTGTATCGATCGTCCCATACTATCTCCATACCGGTTTAGGGGTTATTTTGCACATTTAGTCCATATTTCAATTTAGAACAGGGGTCGGCAACCTTTTTCTAGTCGCGGGCCAAAACCAACCTCAGAAAGATCTCTGCGGGTCGCACAAAATGATAACTAAGAATTCTGTTATTAAAATGTTAGAACAACTGTGAATCAGGCGGGCCTCGGATGTTTTTGCGCTTAAAAACGTGTTTAAAAACTTTTAAGGATCCAGGAAAGTGTTGACGCGAAGCGCAAAAAAAAGTGTTTGTTTGAATTAAAATCCGAGTCTACACGTCGTCATCCATACTACTAATAAAAAGTATATTAATAGAACTACATTGAGGAAACGCGATAATATTAATAGTTAATGTATTTCAGTGCTCGTTAAGCTTTTATGCCAGGGCGCATCTGGCGAGCGAAGTGAGCGAGATTTTTTTTGGTATACCGGCATTTCTTTAAAATTGCTTGCAAGTTTTGATTACTTCGAAAATGAAATATTAAAACAAATGTTAAAAAATATATGTCAAACATTTGTGAACACATTTTCCGTTTGTCCGCGACGCACTTGGCACCCTTTGACGGCGCAACGGTAAAGAAGCGCTGATCTGGTTGAAAAGACAGCATCAAAACATAAACAAATTAGATGGAAAAAGATCATTTGCGCGAAGCGCAAAAAGTTTTCGCACTTACGTAGTTAAAGTAGTTATATAAAACTAGTGCCTAGTTTGTCAAAGAGGTGGCGGGCCGAATGAATAACATTGGCGGGCCGATCCCACCCGCGGGCCGTAGGTTGCCGACCCTTGATTTAGAACAGGGGTCGGCAACCTTTTTCTAGTCGCGGGCCAAAACCAACCTCAGAAAGGTCTCTGCGGGCCGCACAAAATGTTAAGTAAGAATTATGTTATTGGAATGTTAAAACTACCGTGGCGGCCCTCGGATCTTTTTTGCGCCTAAAACGTGTTTAATTACTTTTAAGGAGGCAGTAATAAAGTATTGGCGCAAAACGCGAATAAAATATGTTTGTTTGGTTTAAAATCCGAGTCCACACATCGTCATCCATACTACTAATGAAAAGTGCAATAAAACTACTTTGAAGAAACGCGATAACATTAGTTAATCTAGTTGAGTGTTTGTCAACCTTTTGAAGTTCGGGCACACCTGGCGAGCAACGCGAGTGCGATTTTATTTTGGCATAACGCCATTTCTTGCAAGTTTGCATTAGCCTACATAGCCGACAATAAAAAATAATAAAAAAATATATGTCCAATATTTGTGAATACGTTTTCCGTTTATCCGCGACGCACTTGGCAGCCTTCCACGGCACAACGGTAAAAAAGCGCTGATCTTTTCGCATTTACGTAGTTAAAATAGTTAAAAAGTATTTGAAATGGAATCGTGCCTAGTTTGTCAAAAAGGCGGCGGGCCGGATGAATTTCATCGGCGGGCCGAACCCCTGATTTAGAACATATTCAGACGATTTAGATCTTATTTTGTAAGTGTTTTTGGCTTTAATATGTCATTGGTCTTCATACTATGATATTTTAAATTATTCCGCTTTAGATATTGCAGCCTTGTAGGTCTTATTATGTGTTCCCAAATGTTGTCAACTTACCTGTGGGCATTTGCTTGAATTGATCGAATAAGTGTTTGTAAAACATCGTAGCCTTTTCTGTAAATATATAAAACCACATTTCACGAACATTTTTTCTCTTAATAGCTTTCACTTTTAGCACAGTTTTAAGTCACATATAAAACTAAAATAGACATTGTAGCATTTAATTGTTTCCAAATGAAGGATAATCTGAATCATTGCCAGGTGTAAGTTCATCAAATGGTCGCTTACCTTTATTTGTTGGTTTCTGCGGATTGTCCGTTCTGCTTTGGTCGACATAGAGTTGGTTTGGTTGATTGACAGGTGATGTAGCTGCTTGTTGCTCGGCAACCTGCATACAAATATAGCTGGTGAACAAACAGAACAATTCTTCATATAAATGCGTAGCAAGTGAAGCATGGGCACAGAGTTCCTCAGGTTGAGAGGGGTGTTTGTCATATATTTACAATGGTGATCACAGCGCTGGGGTGAAAAGAATGTTGTTTGATTACAATTAGGTGATTGTCGTCAATTGCAAAAATCTTACATTTGATATTTAAATGCGAAATATTGCTCAGAATTCAAGTTTAAGATTTATTTTAGAATGAAAATGTTGTGACTCAAATTTGACTTGGACTTGGGTAACTAAGACTTATACTTGATATTTGTTAAGAAAGACTTGACTTGGACTTAAGTGGTTTTGCTAATGACTTGAATGAGACTTAAAGTCATTTTAAATATATTTGTTCACAACACTTGATGTTTGCGCTCCAAAACGCTGTTTTAAGTGGCTCTTTTCCCTAACCTTCAAACATTATTGGAATGCATTTTTAATAAAATAGTTTGCCAAGTGGGTAATTTAAACAAAACTTTTCAGCAAAAAATGAAAAGAACTTAGCAAAACAAACCTAGCATAATTATGCCAATAAAATTTATTTGTTATAATATTCAGTTTGTTTGTAAACATCAACTGCAATACTTGTAGTGTGGATGGTGCGCCATCAAGTGGTTGCGGAGTTGCCAAGTGCGTCGATGAACTAGTTGATGGTTCTGACGTTCCTAGGTAAAACATAACATTTTGTGTTTGAACAAACTATTCTCTCGACATTATATTAATTTTGTGCAAATATAACTAATTCTACTGTAGGACAAAAATAACAAAAAAAAAATAATTTCTTAACTAGAGCGACATTTGGAATTCTTATTCCAGTTCTATGCTGACTTTTTACAGAGTTAAGCAGGTAATACTTTAACGTACCTATTTGTGCAAGCTATAGTCAGCAATATTGTAGTGGTTCACATTTAGCACTAAATAGTACATATTAGATCAGGGGGTCAAACATGTAGCCATCGATACCATTTGGTGCGACCTGCAAAAAACTAAAATTTTCGACAAGCACAAAAACTGTTTTATACCTTGTGCGCAAATAAAACCGTCTCAGTTTAAGGTTTGTAGCGATAAGCCCGTAAAATATTAACACACTGATAAACCCATTTGGCGTTTTTTTATCACTATATGGCATTTTTGTGTTATTTTCGGTGCAATAAGATTTATTCATGATTTATGATGTAACTTTATCACTTTGTATTTATAAAGATGCTGCTAAAACGTTATTATGTATATCTACAAGAAGCGCATTGCTGCTACGCCCGGCAAATAGAAAAAATACAAAACGTATATATTTTTTTCTTGTTATACTTTTTTTTGGCTTAGCCTATTGAGCATACACTGTATAAAGATTTATTATTCACTTTGGAGGCTAACGTAATAAAACTTGCAAGAAATTCCTAAAAAATACCGGTATAAAAAACAAACTCACACTGGTTTGGCTTGTTAGGTTCACCAACACGTCACAAAGGTAAGGAAGTACTGCTGTTAACTACACATAGTGTGGGTAGAACAAATATATTGAACATACAACGTTTTTTAGTTTATTTGAAGTGTCTCCCTGCATACTCAAATTATCTTGTGCGGCCCTTAGTAAGACTTGTGTTTGACATCAGCCTTGGATGGAATATAGATTAGTATTATAGTTTATTAAACTAAAAAAAAACTACATTTTAAGTTGGCAGAAAAGCTAAAATTCCCACATTAGGTTAAAATCATTTTGAGCCAAAATCTTTACAAAATGCACTTAAATGGATCGTAACGGTTATGTTGCCACATATGTGTTGGCTTGTTGCTAACTAGTTCATAGTTTATCATTACTTTTCATAATGAGCGCACCACAAATGAAATGACAATTGTTAAGGGCATTTTCAAATGGTTATTTGTCTTTTTAATTTGCAAAAAAACATTAATTTTATCTAGGTTTTACATATCATCGAAATAACAACTGATTTTCATTTAAGCCGGTCGTCAAATCACCATAAATAACCCGTAACAAGTGTCTGATGATTTTCATACAACAACACGTTTTTAAATCAATGTATTCGTAGTAGAACAAAATTTTGTTAAAATTTCAGTTCTAAATTTGATAATCGCCTACTAATAATAATGAATGGAGAATGATCAGCCTCTGTTTATCTTTCATATTACTTTTAAACATATAATTTGTTTTATATCATTTTATGTGGGGTTTATCTTTCCAAAAGGAGGGTTAAGTTGTACAACAATTTGTGGTTATACTTAATCCCTATACACACCGCAGTCGTCATCGTGTCGTAAGCGCATTATGACGCGCTTACGTATGCCAATGCACACCGCGCAGGACATAAGGAGAGAAGCAAATTTTAGCGGCTCTCCCAACGCGATAAGTGCTTGCTACGACGGCCCGATCAAGTAGGATTCATTTTAGTTTTGTTTCTTTTGGCGAAAGACACATTGGGATAAATGTTCTACAAATAATAAGCCGCAATCGTTTGTCATAAAGCAGCTTCATATACAGTTTCTCGACTCGCTCCTCTCTGAGCCTGCATAGCTCAGTTGGTTGAGCGACGGTCCCGGCTTGACCAGAGGTCGTGAGTTCGAACCTCACTGCAGGCTAGTTGTTTTTTTGCAGTCTATTTGATTCATGTGATGCTCATTACAATTACATATTCATACATGTTGATATTGTTAACTGTTGGAACCATATCAATGAGAATTATAGTGCAGTGATGCTAGAAAAATCAGGCATCAGCTGTATAAATTCCAATACATTTGGTACTGTTTTCTGGCAATGGACAACTATTCAAATTGACTGCATTTGTTGACTTATCATGACATTTACATGTTTGTCTTGTACACACAAAATTGAATATTAGCATATTTACAGATATTTCAAAGTAGAAGCTCTGTATATTAAGCATATTTAGTCTTGGCATTGACAACTTTGACTGTGAAAAACTTTTCAATATTTTAGTCTGTTATAGTGAGTTCTTGTTTAAACGGAAAAATGCTGTTTAGGGGTTATGGGTGGTAGATTTAAATTTTACCAGGAAAACAAATTCTTGAAATATCGCCAAAACTCAAGGCTATTAATTTACAACAATAAATAAAAAATGCTAGCTGAAGCATAAAGTTCAAACCTACTTGTAATTTTCTTTTTTCTTGGTTCTCCATCACTGGAGGATTCATCGGATTCTCGAACATTGAAGTTATCTCCGAGTAGAAGCCCACATCCGAATCTCCTCACCATCGCCCAGTGAGGATGAGCGACCAGTTGCACGACAATCTGACTAAACTCATGTAAACTCATGCTCTCGCTAATATGGACAGCTGTGAAGAATTCTTGCCATAACTGATGTGAAAAATAAAACTTTTTGTCTCCATCAAGAAGTCTCTGGTTAAAGTGAGAATACCCAGGTACTGCGATTATAATATCCTGGACTATGACATCACTTAAACCTTGCTCAGCCATTTGTGAATAGGTCATAATGACAGTTGAATTCTTTGTAGCGTTGTAAGCAATTTGGGTAAGTTTAACTTTAATTAGGTTAATGTCGTGACCCTTGGAGTGTCTCAGGTGTTCAATTAAAACTGTAAAAATCTGAGTGATGTTACAAAGTTCGTTGAGATTATCTGTGCCCAAAGTAGCCAAAAGGATTAATTGAAGCATGATTGGGGTAAGACAAAGTTCAAGTAACACAGGTGCGAGTTTGGTGAAGCTTTCCCATATTCTCTGGGCTTCATTTTTAGCAAATGCAAAGAATAGTTTTTTCATGTTGTCTGGTGTAAACTCATGTACCAAAACAATTTCCTTGGGGCGAAGTAATTCATGGAGGGTAACGATAGAATGAGGTCTGGAAGTCAAAACTATAGAAATGCCAGGAAAGAATTTTCCGGTGCATAAATTTGCGATTACCTCTTCAACTAACATTGGAGTATCATACGAAGCATTTCTAGGATTCACATTATTAAGTGACCAAGTTGCTTGATCGTAACCATCAAGTATGATACCAAATTTTTCTGGGGACTCCATCATTGCTGCAAATATGGCGTTTCGTTTTCTTTCGCTTAACAATGGGTACGCATGATCAACCACAACCTGCCTTAAAGTGACTTTTTCTGACCCATAGTGCATGTTCATGCACAACAGGAGAATCCACGTTATGCAAGAGGTGTTTGACAGTCGTCTGGCAATGGTTGATTTCCCAGAACCAGGAGCCCCAACTAAAGCTGTGTAGTGACAAGGTACTACAATATCATGCCATCGCTCATAACTGACCTCTTTTGAGCCGGAATCGACATACCTTTGTTTTGTGGAAGGCTTATATTTTTCAGTTTTACCGGCTCCACCTCGATAAAAGTTTTCCTCTGTCCTTAGAACTGGATGAACACAGGGAAAGTTTTCCTGCTCGTAGTTTAGCCCGAGTGAAACAACTTCTTGCTGTGCTCTCTTGAGATCTTCCTTTACAGTTTCCAGCGAAATATCTTCAGTCGTTGAATCTAAAACAGAGTTTATTTGTGAAATAGGTGAAACAAGTAAAACGATAGATTCAATAAATTCTGCTTGTCTTTGGGACAAATTAAGCCTGTTAATTTGGGTTAATGTTCGAGTTTTATACTCCGAGAAATTATTGCCACCTAGCTTTAGTTGCCTTAAACATTAACTTATCTTATTGGACTCAAGAAAAACAAAGTACTATCATTAGCTTTTGGTGAAGTGTTACCCCGAATAAATTAGTTATTTGTGAGAGGTAACACACAATAAGTATAATCAGCCCAGCAGTATCTTGTTTTTGCCGCTATACTTTGGTTTGCTATGGTATGTTTCAGACCGATTTTAGTCCGAAACTTTATAGAAAAAGTGATATGTAGGTGCATATAACAAAAAAAAAAGTGACACAAATTAGTTAATATGCATTTGATTTTGATTTTTTCCCAGATCCTTTTGGCCGTAAAATAAGGTTGATACCCAACAATGTCACTTACTTTCACAATCGAAAGTTACTTCGCCATCGCTTTTGTTTTCAGTCGCAATAAACTTTACATATTAACATTTGTTAAAGGTTGTTTGAATATACCTTTTTGTCCGGTTGTACTTTGGAAAGCTTAAGGTAATTTTAAGACACGTTTTAAACAGTTTATAAATGTGGTGTAAGATTGTAACTGTGCATTTTAAATCATTTTAGATATACAACCAGCTGCTTAAATTAATTGGTTTTAAATACAAATTATAGGAGAGTTTAAACAAAGGTAAGATTAAACTATATTCAAATTTATTTGACCGGTTATACTAAGTTACTTAAATAATCGCTAAACATGCTTGTATAATAATTGATTAGTATCAGAAAGTACATTTTTGGTAAGTTGACAAAGTTAAAGTTATATTAATTTCGTACCCAAATCTTCATTTAATGGTTGAAGTTCATGCTCTTCGGATGCCTCCGCGTCTTTTCCTGTAAGTATTCAAACATTCGCGTCAATATCAATGAGTTTTACAACAATGGGCGCTTTGCTGTAGTCCAGTTCTATGTGGTATTTACGAACATTTTTAGGGCGTTTGTTGTATGAACCACAGTCGATAAAAAATCATAACTTTGTAGACATGGTTATCTAACCAGGAATGTTGCCCCGAAAACGTTGATACAACACCACTCTACGTGTTCAGCACCTTAGGGTCCTTATTAATGTTTTAAATAACTAAATCCCAGAATGATAAGAATTGCAATCCATCTTATATAAGTGAGGTTTATATTCAGTCCCATTAACTGATAATGATGCAAGTTTGTATAACATTTATATTAAGATGATATGGATTTACTCGACCTATTTGACTTTGAAATTCATTTATCTAAACAGGGGTGCCCAACCTTTTAGCTGTTGACGGCCGCATCGACAGTCTTTATTTATCTCACGGCCGCCAGTATATTTTTGGGGGATGACGTCATAAAGTTAAGTCATAACGTGACGTCATAGAACAATTATGTTTAAACATACTTGTGTTGATTAACGATCGCGTGCAAAAAAATAGAACTGAAATATAGTCTAATCGCGCGAAGCGCGGAAAAAAATTGTTTATTAGGTTTTTGAATAACACGTGACGCAGCTGAGCGGCTGATCTTCGAAAAGGCGCGCATTCAGTTCCAGGGTGGTACAGTGGCGTAGCCAGCGGTAACTTTTTTTTTGGGGGGGGAGGGGGGGGCAAAGAGTTGGAACTCTTTTGTTTAGCTTTTACCAGTGTATTAACTGCCGTAACGAACAAAAATAACAATGTTAACAAACCATTTCGAGCAGCAACTGACTGAGTGTTAACGCACTACTCAAAAACCACTCTAAGAGCGAAAACTGACTAAAAGTAGTAAAACTATATTAAAGTATAGCAAACGTAATAATAACTTCATCGTTTGTGGCGTAACAGTGCATGACAATTGAATTGTGCCTGTGATCGACTGTTGTGGTACTGCACATAACGCTACAAAATAAATTTTTAAGAGAAAAATATTTATAAATTTTAGGGGGGTCATATGGGGTGGTACCAAGTTCGTTAACCTGGGACCCCGGACATAATGCCTGTGGTTTATGATTTAATCTTCTTTAATTTTTGTTATTAACGAGGCTCAATAACATCTTATTCGTTTAAACAAGGCTTTCTATAACTACGCTCAACCTGTGCCACAGTTTTGCCTTAATTCCATTCACAACTCGCATAACACATGTCTGCTCAGCCGTTAATTATGTATCATCAATACCTATTTTATCTTAAAGTGACATCAGATTGTTGTACACAAATTGTATATTGTTTTTTTGTTTGCATTCATCAATCAATTATACGAACTTGTTTTAGGGCAGATTGATCTAATTAACTGCTGTCCCTAAGATCGTAAAAAATTATAATCTGCATTTAGCATATCAACCATTAACGCATGCCAGTACGGTCACGGCCGCCAACACACGCTTATTAAAATACGTATTAACGGCCGCACAATTATTCATCGACGGCCGCAGGTTGGACACCGTTGATCTAAATCCATCGATTTTCTCAATTTGTCTTCAAGCGTGGTTAATAATCCGCGCTAATGTACAGCCTACTCGTGTTAGTCAGGGCAGATCCAAAGTACGAGGCCATGGCACCTCAAACGTTGGCTATTTGCCTTCCCCGAGGATCCGCACGAGGTTAAGATAAGAACATCGAAAATACCCCGTATAAGTCTATTTTCTAATTAATTTTATTTGGGGTCATCCTAAAAATGACAGCATCATAGTCTATGGTCGTTGGTTGCATTTCTAAATACGAAAGTTATTCGGTAATCCTGCCTCAACGATTAACAAGTGCGCATAATGCTAACGTCAGTATGACAGAATGCTGGCGACTTGGAGACTATGTCGGCCGAAGAATTAGCCAGAAAATGGTGCAAAAAAAATTTGAGTAAAAAAAAAAAATTGCAAAAAAATATTTTTTCGAAAACTTTTTTTTTTAATTTTTTTTCTAACATCAAATTTACAAAATACCTTGTGGTTGTTTCCACACATATTTAATCACATCTATTTTTGAACAGCGGAAATATGCAATAACATAACACACTACAATTGGCAGAAATTAATTTTGTTGTGTCATTTTGAAAAAAGTTACGGTAGTGTAAGGCCTATAGACTGTTTATTATTTTAAAAAGTACACACTTTTGATCATAGAATTGTTACGTGTTGGCAGTTTTACTTTGAATTGGCAAGTACTTCTATATTGAGTTAAATTCTCCATTCCTGTTAAATGTACAGGTATAATATTCGCACCGGCATATCAAGGATGTACCAGGCTATGCTTCTCCCCCTAAGGCCTAAAGTATATTCTTGGTTGTTTAATTACGCAAATGCAAAAAATTTTCGCGCTTTCGCGAGACCTTTTGCAAGGTTTATGTGTCTTTGTTTTCAACAAATCTATCCCAAAGGTAATATGCATACTATGGGGCATGTTCTAATGTGACTGTGACAATTTCTATTGAATTTTATTATAAATATCATTATTTTGAGCAATATAAATTGGAAATTTATCCAAAGAATATTTTTTCGTGCTTTTCAATCTGGTTTTGAGCAGCAGGTTTTCACACAGGTTTGCCTGAAAACAGCTTATCTATGTAAAACACTTTTAAAGCAAGAAAAGCAGACATGTACGTACACCCCTAGGCCCAAGGTTGTACCTTCACATGACCCTTATGTATTTGTTAATGACTTAATGCCACAAAAAATTTTGCGCCTTCGGCGCAGCGTTTTGTTGTCTAATTTACTTATAATAGCCTTGTTTATCGCCAAAACATGGCAAGGTTCAAACATTCCTTTGGCGAACACATCATTTAAGGGGCGCGACCAAAAACCGAAGAATTTTCGCCAAAAATGCTTGTCACCAGAAAGCTGGCAAGATTCTGCCAGCCTGGCTAAGGTATTGTGAAACATAGTATATATACAACTCACTGTTAATCATATTTTGGTTTGTTAACTTAACTTACGTAAAATTTAACAAATTTGATTAAAACTCCGCTTATGCGGTTAAAAATGTTGTTCTTACTTTTAGGAACTTTTCGTCTTCGAACAAACCATACCCCCACACCAACTGCCGCCAGTATCACAACAAATGCCGAAACACCGATGACCAACCCCCAAAGTGGAGATTTTTCTATAAGTAAAAATATAAGATGAAGGAATAATGATGTAGATTGGTTCGTGAAATTAATCTAGGCTTGATATTACCATGAAACTATTTTTAACCAAGTTAATGTTGACAAATATATGACAGTTGTAGTAAGGTTATAACCATTTGTTAATTTAGGACAATAATATGACCATTTGTAATGTACAACAGCAATAATGACATAGTAATAAATGAATAAGTTTAAATTTTAATTATTTTTGTGGTTAAGATACACAAGATATGTGACATATGTCGTGTTGAAATGGGAATTAGCTCAGTTGGTGGGTCCAGACTGTTGGCCCCTTGACATGGAGTTGTATGTACGAACAAGATGCAGCAGGCAAGGAGGCTATGGTTGGTTTTTGAATTAGCTCACCAGTGTAGCTCAGTTGGTAGTGCGAAGGTCCCGGTATGACCGAGGTCGTGAGTTCGAACCTCACCACAGGTTAGTTTTACTAATGGGGTGTAGCAGGCAGCGGTGCTATGGTTGTTTCTCAACTCGCACCTCTCTGAGCCTGCATAGCTCAGTTGGTAGTGCGAAGGTCCCGGTATGACCGAGGTCGTGAGTTCGAACCTCACCACAGGTTAGTTTTACTAATGGGGTGTAGCAGGCAGCGGTGCTATGGTTGTTTCTCAACTCGCACCTCTCTGAGCCTGCATAGCTCAGTTGGTAGAGCGAAGGTCCCGGTATGACCGAGGTCGTGAGTTCGAACCTCACCACAGGTTAGTTTTACTAATGGGGTGTAGCAGGCAGCGGTGCTATGGTTGTTTCTCAACTCGCACCTCTCTGAGCCTGTGTAGCTCAGTTGGTAGAGCGATGGTCCCGGCTTGACCGAGGTCGTGAGTTCGAACCTCACCACAGGCGTTTGTTGTTTTTCTCTCCTGTCTTGCTTGCACAACACTCTTATTAGGCCAACTAATTTCGGTAATGACCTTTCCGAAGATTTTGCTTTGAGGAGTTATGTTTAATACTATTCAGTAAGTTAGGAAAAAACATAAATATATCTGATAAGTTTAGCTTAAACTTAAGAAACATTCGACATACAATACCTTGTGTTTTTGCATCTGTGAATTTTTCAACTTTGAATTTTTTTTCTTCGCTAAACGAACTTTGGCCAAATTCGTTGCAAATTTTCACTTTTACGTCGTACCAAACAACATTATTGGTTTTGGAAATCTGTAAAAGTAGAATTACAATTGGAGGGGCTTGACCCGTAATTATTTTTGTCACATCTGTGAAATGATATATTTTTTTTATTGGTAACAATATGTTTTAAAAAAAATTAATATTTGACATATTTAGTGATGTTAAGAACGTTTGAAGTATAAATATTTTGGTTTATAGAAATGACAGGTGTCTACCTCTAGTTTATCAAACCAATGGATATAATAAACGTATTTATAAGATTTAAACACTTTAAACAAATGTGGAATCAGAAGAAAAATTTAAGGAGGTTTTTTGATTAAATGATTTGGAGCAAGATTTAAACAAAACACTTGACATTAAATTTTTCCAACGACTGTTTCGTTAACTGTTCAATACAGTTCACTATGGCAGACAACATGACCGCCCATTTGTCCTGGCTACATTTTACTTTCCTAAAAAGAAAATTTCAAAATGAGAAAAATAAATAAAACTTGTTACTTACCGAGACTGAAGTGTATGTAGCATTCGAATGTGTCTCATTGTGCATAAACCATCCTGGACTTTGCACTTCTGTTGTGTTGTGCCTATATCGATATGCAACCGTATATACAACCTTCGTTGATCCATAGTACTTAGATGGGTAGGCCTAAAAAGAGAGAGTATCCGTTACATGTGAAGCAATACAATACTGATGTTACTATTGATGCTTGATTGAAATATCACACAGACAAGTAATAAACATACAAACCAACTGCCAACCATTCTTGTGTCTAACTAAGCGAAGAGTCATTTCATAATAATTATTAACATCTCAAACAAACAAATCATTTCAAGATTTATGTTTCACGCCGCATGTTTTATTTGCGAAACAACCAAATGAAATCTTTTTCTATGAAATAACTCTTAATAGAATGTTAAAAATATAAAATTTTATATTTAACCAAATTCAAATTAAACTTCCCTAATTGTAACTATTGAAACAAGGCCCAATTTTTATGTTAACAGAAACAATTGTCATTTACAGGATTATATTATCTAAAACACAAAATTAATTCCGTTGTCTAAATGTGTGCAGCCCACAACCTAGCATAGGGAGGGTTTTAGTAAGGCCTTAAAGGGGCTTTATATAAATAATTTTTATTGGTTGATGTTCCAGTACTACAAAAAGTGAACACTTACATCCCAGTTGACCAAAAGTTTTCCATCTTCTTGCTTCACGGTGACGTTATTTGGTGCTTTATATGGGGCTGTAACCAAAAACATGGTAAAATAGTTGACATAAGGTAACATCCCTTACTTTATGATGTGGTGATTTTATATCAATTTTAGTCAGTTTGATTCGTTTTGTTAACATGTTTAGGGTGAATCTTTTGTATGATGGAATAAACATAGAAAAAATGGGTGTTTCCCGTACGTCCTACAGAACCTATTTAACTAACACAGATTTTCATGTAGGCAATGTAAGACCAGTAAAAAGTAACTTACAGCCCCTTCTGTCATGTTGTGACCTTTGCAAGGGTTAAATCCGCAATACACATGTGATAAGGCTATACGAGGCTATACGATATATCGCAGTTGTTCTCTTATCGTGTTGTTATTCGTTACTTTATAAAAGAAAGTTTTATGAATCAAAATTATACAAAAATAATTTCGTACGATGTGTAATCCTTTCTCCTTCTAAAACTGTTCTTAAATCGTCGATTTAGTGCAATATCATGCAACTTGAACAAAAATTATACACTAACTGTACAATGTGAAAGGGTTGGTTTCGTTTTTAGTTTAAAAAATGTACAAATACCTCCTTCCTTTGTTCTTCGTGGTTCGCTTGTTTCACTCGCATTGCTCGTTCCATATTTATTGATGGAATATACTCGGTAAACGTATTCGTTGTATGGAAGCAAGTTTGAAGCATAACAAGGCTTGTTGACGTCACAATCGAAAGTAAACCAACCATCCTCTTCATTCAAGCGACCTTCTACTTTATAGGCAATGATGTCACTTGACTGGTTCTTCCACGTCACAAGTTGTGACGTATTTGTTGATGATACGACGTCAACATTGAACGGAGGAGAGGGAAGGTCTATAATGGGTAAATATTTTTTTAAAAGAAGAAAAACTGCCATTTTTGGCATTGAAAAGAGACTTTTTTAATGAAAGCCTCAGTTTCAACTGATATACTTAAACGCTTTTAGTGTTGTGATGTCACCAGTGCCATATTGTTACCACATTGTAGACAATATGGCAAAACATAAAACAAATGAAATTATACAGTAGGTTTATTCATTTTAACCCGAAGGATTTTTATATTCCTAGCCCAAAGGTATGACATGCTCAGTTAGAAATTTGTAGGTCGCATTTAGAGAATGTTCAGCATTGGAGCACCATATGGTACTTTTGTTCACATTTGTTTGGTATTTGTATTTTCCTGCGTAGGTTGCATCTCTTAACAAATGAACCAAACTTACCTACTACAACTACATTTGTTAAGGCACAATCTTCATCAAACTTGGTGATGACACAACATTTGTAGGCACCAGCTTTATCATCTCCCATATTTCCCAACTGTGGAAAGGTAACTAAAATCTTAATTTGCCAATAACATAACTGGTAACCAAAATTTTTCATAATTTTAAATCCATTCGCATAACCCAGCAACAACAATTGTAGAAAAGTGAAACGAAATATCTTTTCTAATTCAAAATGGGCGTTTTGTTTGATCCTCATATTCAATAATAAAAAATGTATTGTTGTAATTTTGCTCTGTAAATTTACTTTATCTTACCTGGAGAATACCTTTCACAAAACCCGAAAGGTTTCTTGTATTTCCACCAATGCTTTGAGTCCAATTCCAACTGATTTCCAACCGTTTATCACGAGTTTCGTTGCATTTCAAAGTTGTGTTCTTCCCTCTCAACACTTCAACTGTTTTGTTTGCTGCTACAACCTTAGTAGGTTCTGGAATGAAAGAAATAGATCACGATTGAACAACTGCATAAATGCCCATCAGCATAAAGATCCAACACATAGCCATAATATTTCGTCCACCCTTAGGTGTGGATGTCCCATACTTTTATTAAATTTTGAAACTGATCTGATGTCAGTGACGTCACTTAAAACATGCAAACTAATCTTATTATTTGTAGGAAAGATTTGCTTTATTGATTAAGAAGTTTAGTGATTGTAGCAACAACAACAACAACATATTTATTAAGTTAAGTTAAATTTGATTGTTAATGTACAACTTTCTGACAAAATGATGTTTTTTAATGAAGAAAACAATGTGTTTATGTGCAAACCGTGGCCGAATTGCCACTAGCAATTTCGACAGTTACTACCACTTACTGTACACTACTTTAAACAAAATTATATTAGAGGGCTTGACAACATAAAACATTATATTAACTCGATTTAGGAAAATCCAAAACTTGAATGAATTATTAAGAAAACAGATTTGTAACATTTTGCTGCATTCTTTAATTGACAAATGATCTTTAGGTTTTACAATTGAACAAACTACTTTACCATAAACCATTAGTGGTCTAGTCATGTTTACAATTCCCTTGTCATTGGAAGCCTGGACAGTATAATTTCCAGCATGGGATGGAGATATATTTTGAATGTAAAGATGTCCAATAGTAAATGATCCAAGAAATGAGAAGCTAAACATCAAATCACAACAACATGAAGTAAGCTTTAAGAATCAGAAAAGGCCACAAAACTGCAGATTGTACTTAACTACTACAAATGCCTCCCATAGTAAAGTTTGAAAAATGCCTCCCATAGTAAAGTTTGGAAAATGGCTGAAAGAACACATTTTACGGCCATATGTTGCTATCGTATGAAAATATATATGGTTTTAAACATGTTTACAGATATTGGCCTCATGCTTTATGTGGAAGAATAACAAAAATAATAATACTTTAACATGCAGAGGTAATCTATAACATGGCATAGCATAAAAATAATAAAAAATGAGCAGATTTTATCAAGAACCTCTCTTTTGTAGTTTGTTACATACCAGATATTTTTACATACAGATAACCCTGATATAGTTGACTAATATCTGTTTTACATTACTTTAATCAATAAATGTTTGACAGTGCAACCAGTGACTTCATATTAGTAAAATCACCAAAACGTACTTAGCGGTGTTGTTAGTTTCCAAATCATTCTGCCACCAATTGAAATGAGGTACTGGGTAGCCTTCAACAGTAAATTGGATTTCAACATCAGAATCGACAAACGCAATCATCGCTTCAACTGGGGTTTTTGAAACCAATCCTCCATTCATTGATTTGTTGTGGCTATGAACAAATAACAACACAAAATAAACCCTATGCCGGCATTGTTTGGGTAGTCATTTTACTGATTGTAAATCTGTTTAAACATGGAGTTGTAGGCCACTTTCAAAATTTGTGATTTTTTAGTGGACTTTAATGTATTTGTTGTTATATCTATTTACAGCAAAGCACTGCTGAGTAATGGTGCTCTCAACCTGCGATGGATGTACCACCAGGGGCGTATCCAGAAATCCAAAAAGGGGGGGGTTCCGAATTTTCAACTTCGGGAATTCCCCGTTTTTCCGTCTGACGTTAATGACGTCATAAAATAGTGACAGATATGACGTCATAAAACAGCGATGGTAATGACGTCATAAAACAGCGATTGTAATGACGTCCTAAATAATAAAAATCGTCAGAAACAGCCAATTAACGTCCAGCAAAAGCAAACTTTTAGACGCAAAACGCACACGTGCGTCGCCGACAATCCTGCCAGGCGCCAGCTGCGAAACCGCTTAGTGTGCAATCGTTAACTTCAGGCGAAAAACGAAAACAAGTCCGTGAAATATATGTGATCGATTTTGGTAGATCCATTTACGGGACTACGCTAAATTAAAAGCACGTCTTTCGCCACCTGCAATACTAAACGAAGATCGCTTTTCCCCGGTGTTATTTCATTAGCGCGACGTCTGCAAAAACGCCACTTCAACAGTTAATCTAGTTCAGTGTTTTTAACCTTTTAAACTAGGTGTAGACCTGGCGAGCTATGCGAGCGCGAGTTTTTTTGGGGAAAAACGGCATTTTAAAAAATTTCTTGCAAGTTTTTATTACATTGTCGAAAATAAAAATAAAAGAAATGTTAAAAAATATGTGTCCAATATTTTTGAATACGTTTTCCGTTTGTCTGCGACGCACTTGGCAGCCTTCCACGGCGCAAGGATAGAGAAGCGCTAATCTATTTCAAAGACAGCACGAAAACGTAAAAAGATCATTCGCGCGAAGCGCGAAAAATTTTAGCACTTAAGTAGTTAAAATAGTCAAAAAGTATTTAAAATGGACTCGTGTATAGTTTGTCAAAGAAGCAGCGGGCCCGATGAATTACAGCGACCGCTTGATTGATTGTTATTAATTGTCGAACACACACTTGTTGATCAGCCAACCCGAACGAATAACGAAAGGCGAAAGAGAAAAAATATCCTGCGTTTACGGTCGACTAAACAAGAAACGAAAAGTGTTTTGCGTTTGATTTTGGTTTCTCATTAGAAAGACGTGTGACCCAATTACACTGAAAAAAAAACACGCAGCTTCGGACGGTGAGGTAAACCCTGACAAAAACGAACAAAAAACGTTAATGTCACTTCCGAAAAGGGGGGGGGTCCGAGCCGAAACACCCAGTTGAAACTATAGAAGGCGGACAATCAACACTGTTAACAACACAGAGCTGTCAACCGCACAACACGTTAACTGAGAAGAAGTCTCATTTACAAGCGGACAGCGGCCTAAGTAGCCACAGACAATCGAACTGCTGACCGCCGAGATAATCGCGGAACAGCACATTTAGCATTTACACTTTGGTGCGAGTAGACAATAAATCTGGGGCATAAGCCGTTACAGCGTAAATTGCACAATATACACAAAATCTCTTAGTCGGTAAATAGCCGTGCGCTACACCCCAATCTATTTATTCCGCAAACTATTTATTATTTCTGAGGGTTGCTGCAATCTATTTATTATTTCTGAGGGGTGCCGCAATCTATTTATTATTCCCGAAGGGTGCCGCAATCTATTTATTATTCCCGAAGGGTGCCGCAATCTATTTATTATTTCTGAGGGTTGCTGCAATCTATTTATTATTTCTGAGGGTTGCCGCAATCTATTTATTATTTCTGAGGGGTGCCGCAATCTATTTATTATTCCTGAGGGTTGCCGCAATCTATTTATTATTCCCGAAGGATGCCGCAATCTATTTATTATTTCTGAGGGGTGCCGCAATCTATTTATTATTTCTGAGGGGTGCCGCAATCTATTTATTATTTCTGAGGGGTGCCGCAATCTATTTATTATTCCCGAAGGGTGCCGCAATCTATTTATTATTTCTGAGGGTGCCACAATCTATTTATTATTTCTGAGGGGTGCCGCAATCTATTTATTATTTCTGAGGGGTGCCGCAATCTATTTATTATTTCTGAGGGGTGCCGCAATCTATTTATTATTTCTGAAGGGTGCCGCAATCTATTTATTATTTCTGAGGGTTGCCGCAATCTAATTATTATTCCCGAAGGGTGTCGCAATCTATTTATTATTCCCGAAGGGTGCCGCAATCTATTTATTATTTCTGAGGGGTGCTGCAATCTATTTATTATTCCCGAAGGGTGCCGCAATCTATTTATTATTTCTGAGGGTTGCCACAATCTATTTATTATTTCTGAGGGGTGCCGCAATCTATTTATTATTTCTGAGGGGTGCCGCAATCTATTTATTGTTCCTGAGGGGTGCCGCAATCTATTTATTATTTCTGAGGGGTGCCGCAATCTATTTATTATTTCTGAGGGGTGCCGCAATCTATTTATTGTTCCTGAGGGGTGCCGCAATCTATTTATTATTTCTGAGGGGTGCCGCAATCTATTTATTATTTCTGAGGGGTGCCGCAAGCTAATTATTATTTCTGAGGGGTGCCGCAAGCTAATTATTATTTCTGAGGGTGCCACAATCTATTTATTATTCCCGAAGGGTGCCGCAATCTATTTATTATTTCTGAGGGTTGCCACAATCTATTTATTATTCCCGAAGGGTGCCGCAATCTATTTATTATTTCTGAGGGGTGCCGCAATCTAATTATTATTTCTGAGGGTTGCCGCAATCTATTTATTATTTCTGAGGGGTGCCGCAATCTATTTATTATTTCTGAGGGGTGCCGCAATCTATTTATTATTTCTGAGGGGTGCCGCAATCTATTTATTATTTCTGAGGGTTGCCGCAATCTATTTATTATTTCTGAGGGGTGCCGCAATCTATTTATTATTTCTGAGGGGTGCCGCAATCTATTTATTATTTCTGAGGGTTGCCACAATCTATTTATTATTCCCGAAGGGTGCCGCAATCTATTTATTATTTCTGAGGGTTGCCACAATCTATTTATTATTTCTGAGGGTTGCCACAATCTATTTATTATTCCCGAAGGGTGCCGCAACCTATTTATTATTTCTGAGGGGTGCCATAATCTATTTATTATTTCTGAGGGGTGCCGCAATCTATTTATTATTTCTGAGGGTTGCCGCAATCTATTTATTATTCCCGAAGGGTGCCGCAATCTATTTATTATTTCTGAGGGTTGCCACAATCTATTTATTATTTCCGAAGGGTGCCGCAATCTATTTATTATTTCTGAGGGGTGCCGCAATCTATTTATTATTTCTGAGGGGTGCCGCAATCTATTTATTATTTCTGAGGGGTGCCGCAATCTATTTATTATTTCTGAGGGTTGCCGCAATCTATTTATTATTCCCGAAGGGTGCCACAATCTATTTATTATTTCTGAGGGGTGCCGCAATCTATTTATTATTTCTGAGGGTTGCCGCAATCTATTTATTATTTCTGAGGGGTGCCACAATCTATTTATTATTTCTGAGGGCTGCCACAATCTATTTATTATTTCTGAGGGTTGCCGCAATCTATTTATTATTTCTGAGGGGTGCCGCAATCTATTTATTATTTCTGAGGGGTGCCACAATCTATTTATTATTTCTGAGGGGTGCCGCAATCTATTTATTATTTCTGAGGGGTGCCGCAATCTATTTATTATTTCTGAGGGGTGCCGCAATCTATTTATTATTTCTGAGGGGTGCCGCAATCTATTTATTATTTCGGAGGGTTGCTGCAATCTATTTATTATTCCCGAAGGGTGCCGCAATCTATTTATTATTTCTGAGGGGTGCCGCAATCTATTTATTATTTCTGAGGGGTGCCGCAATCTATTTATTATTTCTGAGGGGTGCCGCAATCTATTTATTATTTCTGAGGGGTGCCGCAATCTATTTATTATTTCTGAGGGGTGCCGCAATCTATTTATTATTTCTGAGGGTTGCCACAATCTATTTATTATTTCTGAGGGTTGCTGCAATCTATTTATTATTCCCGAAGGGTGCCGCAATCTATTTATTATTTCTGAGGGGTGCCGCAATCTATTTATTATTTCTGAGGGGTGCCGCAATCTATTTATTATTTCTGAGGGTTGCCACAATCTATTTATTATTTCTGAGGGTGCCGCAATCTATTTATTATTTCTGAGGGGTGCCACAATCTATTTATTATTTCTGAGGGGTGCCACAATCTATTTATTATTTCTGAGGGGTGCCGCAATCTATTTATTATTTCTGAGGGTTGCTGCAATCTATTTATTATTTCTGAGGGTTGCCGCAATCTATTTATTATTTCTGAGGGTTGCTGCAATCTATTTATTATTTCTGAGGGGTGCCGCAATCTATTTATTATTTCTGAGGGGTGCCACAATCTATTTATTATTTCTGAGGGGTGCCGCAATCTATTTATTATTTCTGAGGGGTGCCGCAATCTATTTATTATTCCCGAAGGGTGCCGCAATCTATTTATTATTTCTGAGGGGTGCCGCAATCTATTTATTATTTCTGAGGGGTGCCGCAAGCTAATTATTATTTCTGAGGGGTGCCGCAATCTATTTATTATTTCTGAGGGGTGCCGCAAGCTAATTATTATTTCTGAGGTGTGCCGCAATCTATTTATTATTTCTGAGGGGTGCCGCAATCTATTTATTATTTCTGAGGGGTGCCGCAATCTATCTTTATTCCCGAAGGGTGCCGAAACCTATTTATTATTTCTGAGGGGTGCCGCAATCTATTTATTATTTCTGAGGGGTGCCGCAATCTATTTATTATTTCTGAGGGGTGCCGCAATCTATTTATTATTTCTGAGGGGTGCCGCAATCTATTTATTATTTCTGAAGGGTGCCGCAATCTATTTATTATTTCTGAGGGTTGCCGCAATCTAATTATTATTCCCGAAGGGTGTCGCAATCTATTTATTATTCCCGAAGGGTGCCGCAATCTATTTATTATTTCTGAGGGGTGCTGCAATCTATTTATTATTCCCGAAGGGTGCCGCAATCTATTTATTATTTCTGAGGGTTGCCACAATCTATTTATTATTTCTGAGGGGTGCCGCAATCTATTTATTATTTCTGAGGGGTGCCGCAATCTATTTATTGTTCCTGAGGGGTGCCGCAATCTATTTATTGTTCCTGAGGGGTGCCGCAATCTATTTATTATTTCTGAGGGGTGCCGCAATCTATTTATTATTTCTGAGGGGTGCCGCAATCTATTTATTGTTCCTGAGGGGTGCCGCAATCTATTTATTATTTCTGAGGGGTGCCGCAATCTATTTATTATTTCTGAGGGGTGCCGCAAGCTAATTATTATTTCTGAGGGGTGCCGCAAGCTAATTATTATTTCTGAGGGTGCCACAATCTATTTATTATTCCCGAAGGGTGCCGCAATCTATTTATTATTTCTGAGGGTTGCCACAATCTATTTATTATTCCCGAAGGGTGCCGCAATCTATTTATTATTTCTGAGGGGTGCCGCAATCTAATTATTATTTCTGAGGGTTGCCGCAATCTATTTATTATTTCTGAGGGGTGCCGCAATCTATTTATTATTTCTGAGGGGTGCCGCAATCTATTTATTATTTCTGAGGGGTGCCGCAATCTATTTATTATTTCTGAGGGTTGCCGCAATCTATTTATTATTTCTGAGGGGTGCCGCAATCTATTTATTATTTCTGAGGGGTGCCGCAATCTATTTATTATTTCTGAGGGTTGCCACAATCTATTTATTATTCCCGAAGGGTGCCGCAATCTATTTATTATTTCTGAGGGTTGCCACAATCTATTTATTATTTCTGAGGGTTGCCACAATCTATTTATTATTCCCGAAGGGTGCCGCAACCTATTTATTATTTCTGAGGGGTGCCATAATCTATTTATTATTTCTGAGGGGTGCCGCAATCTATTTATTATTTCTGAGGGTTGCCGCAATCTATTTATTATTCCCGAAGGGTGCCGCAATCTATTTATTATTTCTGAGGGTTGCCACAATCTATTTATTATTTCCGAAGGGTGCCGCAATCTATTTATTATTTCTGAGGGGTGCCGCAATCTATTTATTATTTCTGAGGGGTGCCGCAATCTATTTATTATTTCTGAGGGGTGCCGCAATCTATTTATTATTTCTGAGGGTTGCCGCAATCTATTTATTATTCCCGAAGGGTGCCGCAATCTATTTATTATTTCTGAGGGGTGCCACAATCTATTTATTATTTCTGAGGGGTGCCGCAATCTATTTATTATTTCTGAGGGTTGCCGCAATCTATTTATTATTTCTGAGGGGTGCCACAATCTATTTATTATTTCTGAGGGCTGCCACAATCTATTTATTATTTCTGAGGGTTGCCGCAATCTATTTATTATTTCTGAGGGGTGCCGCAATCTATTTATTATTTCTGAGGGGTGCCACAATCTATTTATTATTTCTGAGGGGTGCCGCAATCTATTTATTATTTCTGAGGGGTGCCGCAATCTATTTATTATTTCTGAGGGGTGCCGCAATCTATTTATTATTTCTGAGGGGTGCCGCAATCTATTTATTATTTCGGAGGGTTGCTGCAATCTATTTATTATTCCCGAAGGGTGCCGCAATCTATTTATTATTTCTGAGGGGTGCCGCAATCTATTTATTATTTCTGAGGGGTGCCGCAATCTATTTATTATTTCTGAGGGGTGCCGCAATCTATTTATTATTTCTGAGGGGTGCCGCAATCTATTTATTATTTCTGAAGGTTGCCGCAATCTATTTATTATTTCTGAGGGTTGCCACAATCTATTTATTATTTCTGAGGGTTGCTGCAATCTATTTATTATTCCCGAAGGGTGCCGCAATCTATTTATTATTTCTGAGGGGTGCCGCAATCTATTTATTATTTCTGAGGGGTGCCGCAATCTATTTATTATTTCTGAGGGTTGCCACAATCTATTTATTATTTCTGAGGGTGCCGCAATCTATTTATTATTTCTGAGGGGTGCCACAATCTATTTATTATTTCTGAGGGGTGCCACAATCTATTTATTATTTCTGAGGGGTGCCGCAATCTATTTATTATTTCTGAGGGTTGCTGCAATCTATTTATTATTTCTGAGGGTTGCCGCAATCTATTTATTATTTCTGAGGGTTGCTGCAATCTATTTATTATTTCTGAGGGGTGCCGCAATCTATTTATTATTTCTGAGGGGTGCCACAATCTATTTATTATTTCTGAGGGGTGCCGCAATCTATTTATTATTTCTGAGGGGTGCCGCAATCTATTTATTATTCCCGAAGGGTGCCGCAATCTATTTATTATTTCTGAGGGGTGCCGCAATCTATTTATTATTTCTGAGGGGTGCCGCAAGCTAATTATTATTTCTGAGGGGTGCCGCAATCTATTTATTATTTCTGAGGGGTGCCGCAAGCTAATTATTATTTCTGAGGTGTGCCGCAATCTATTTATTATTTCTGAGGGGTGCCGCAATCTATTTATTATTTCTGAGGGGTGCCGCAATCTATTTATTATTCCCGAAGGGTGCCGCAACCTATTTATTATTTCTGAGGGGTGCCGCAATCTATTTATTATTTCTGAGGGGTGCCGCAATCTATTTATTATTTCTGAGGGGTGCCGCAATCTATTTATTATTCCCGAAGGGTGCCGCAACCTATTTATTATTTCTGAGGGGTGCCGCAATCTATTTATTATTTCTGAGGGGTGCCACAATCTATTTATTATTTCTGAGGGGTGCCGCAAGCTAATTATTATTTCTGAGGGGTGCCGCAATCTATTTATTATTTCTGAGGGGTGCCGCAATCTATTTATTATTTCTGAGGGGTGCCGCAATCTATTTATTATTTCTGAGGGGTGCCGCAATCTATTTATTATTTCTAAGGGGTGCCGCAATCTATTTATTATTTCTGAGGGGTGCCGCAATCTATTTATTATTTCTGAGGGGTGCCGCAATCTATTTATTATTTCTGAGGGGTGCCGCAATCTATTTATTATTCTCTGAGGGTGCCGCAATCTATTTATTATTTCTGAGGGTTGCCGCAATCTATTTATTATTTCTGAGGGTTGCCGCAATCTATTTATTATTCCCGAAGGGTGCCGCAATCTATTTATTATTTCTGAGGGGTGCCGCAATCTATTTATTATTTCTGAGGGGTGCCGCAATCTATTTATGATTTCTGAGGGGTGCCGCAATCTATTTATTATTTCTGAGGGGTGCCACAATCTATTTATTATTTCTGAGGGGTGCCGCAATCTATTTATTATTCCCAAAGGGTGCCGCAATCTATTTATTATTTCTGAGGGGTGCTGCAATCTATTTATGATTTCTGAGGGGTGCCGCAATCTATTTATTATTTCTGAGGGGTGCCACAATCTATTTATCATTTCTGAGGGGTGCCGCAATCTATTTATTATTTCTGAGGGGTGCCACAATCTATTTATCATTTCTGAGGGGTGCCGCAATCTATTTATTATTTATGAGGGGTGCCGCAATCTATTTATCATTTCTGAGGGGTGCCGCAATCTATTTATTATTTCTGAGGGGTGCCACAATCTATTTATTATTTCTGAGGGTTGCTGCAATCTATTTATTATTTCTGAGGGTTGCTGCAATCTATTTATTATTTCTGAGGGGTGCCACAATCTATTTATTATTTCTGAGGGGTGCCACAATCTATTTATTATTTCTGAGGGGTGCCACAATCTATTTATTATTTCTGAGGGGTGCCGCAATCTATTTATTATTTCTGAGGGGTGCCGCAATCTATTTATTATTTCTGAGGGGTGCCGCAATCTATTTATTATTTCTGAGGGTTGCCGCAAGCTAATTATTATTTCTGAGGGTTGCCGCAAGCTAATTATTATTTCTGAGGGTTGCCGCAAGCTAATTATTATTTCTGAGGGTTGCTGCAATCTATTTATTATTTCTGAGGGGTGCCGCAATCTATTTATTATTTCTGAGGGGTGCCGCAATCTATTTATTATTTCTGAGGGGTGCTGCAATCTATTTATTATTTCTGAGGGGTGCCGCAATCTATTTATTATTTCTGAGGGGTGCCGCAAGCTAATTATTATTTCTGAGGAGTGCCGCAATCTAATTATTATTCCCGAAGGGTGCCGCAATCTATTTATTATTTCTGAGGGGTGCCGCAATCTATTTATTATTCCCGAAGGGTGCCGCAATCTATTTATTATTTCTGAGGGGTGCCGCAATCTATTTATTATTTCTGAAGGGTGCCGCAAGCTAATTATTATTTCTGAGGGGTGCCGCAATCTATTTATTATTTCTGAGGGTTGCCGCAATCTATTTATTATTTCTGAGGGGTGCCGCAATCTATTTATTATTTCTGAGGGTTGCCGCAATCTATTTATTATTTCTGAGGGGTGCCGCAATCTATTTATTATTCCCGAAGGGTGCCGCAATCTATTTATTATTTCTGAGGGGTGCCGCAATCTATTTATTATTTCTGAGGGGTGCCGCAATCTATTTATTATTTCTGAGGGGTGCCGCAATCTATTTATTATTTCTGAGGGGTGCCGCAATCTATTTATTATTTCTGAGGGGTGCCGCAATCTATTTATTATTCCCGAAGGGTGCCGCAATCTATTTATTATTTCTGAGGGGTGCCGCAATCTATTTATTATTTCTGAGGGGTGCCGCAATCTATTTATTATTCCCGAAGGGTGCCGCAATCTATTTATTATTTCTGAGGGTTGCCACAATCTATTTATGCAATCTATTTATTATTTCTGAGGGGTGCCGCAATCTATTTATTATTCCCGAAGGGTGCCGCAATCTATTTATTATTTCTGAGGGGTGCCGCAATCTATTTATTATTTCTGAGGGGTGCCGCAAGCTAATTATTATTTCTGAGGGGTGCCGCAATCTATTTATTATTTCTGAGGGGTGCCGCAATCTATTTATTATTTCTGAGGGGTGCCGCAATCTATTTATTATTTCTGAGGGGTGCCGCAATCTATTTATTATTTCTGAGGGGTGCCGCAATCTATTTATTATTTCTGAGGGGTGCCGCAATCTATTTATTATTTCTGAGGGGTGCCGCAATCTATTTATTATTTCTGAGGGGTGCCGCAATCTATTTATTATTTCTGAGGGGTGCCGCAATCTATTTATTATTTCTGAGGGGTGCCGCAATCTATTTATTATTCCCGAAGGGTGCCGCAATCTATTTATTATTTCTGAGGGGTGCCGCAATCTATTTATTATTTCTGAGGGGTGCCGCAATCTATTTATTATTTCTGAGGGTGCCGCAATCTATTTATTATTTCTGAGGGTTGCCGCAATCTATTTACTATTTCTGAGGGGTGCCGCAATCTATTTATTATTTCTGAGGGGTGTCGCAATCTATTTATTATTTCTGAGGGTTGCTGCAATCTATTTATGATTTCTGAG
The DNA here is from genome assembly GCF_963924565.1 of Ascidiella aspersa. Lineage (NCBI taxonomy): Eukaryota > Metazoa > Chordata > Ascidiacea > Phlebobranchia > Ascidiidae > Ascidiella > Ascidiella aspersa. Next base: position 33,657,170 of record NC_139451.1, on the reverse strand, counting down.
GGGTGCCGCAATCTATTTATTATTTCTGAGGGGTGCCGCAATCTATTTATTATTTCTGAGGGGTGCCGCAATCCATTTATTATTTCTGAGGGGTGTCGCAATCTATTTATTATTTCTGAGGGTTGCTGCAATCTATTTATGATTTCTGAGGGGTGCCGCAATCTATTTATTATTTCTGAGGGGTGTCGCAATCTATTTATTATTTCTGAGGGGTGTCGCAATCTTTTTATTATTTCTGAGGGGTGCCGCAATCTATTTATTATTTCTGAGGGGTGCTGCAATCTATTTATTATTTCTGAAGGGTGCTGCAATCTATTTATGATTTCTGAGGGGTGCCGCAATCTATTTATTATTTCTGAGGGGTGTCGCAATCTATTTATTATTTCTGAGGGGTGCCGCAATCTATTTATTATTTCTGAGGGGTGCCGCAATCTATTTATTATTTCTGAGGGGTGTCGCAATCTATTTATTATTTCTGAGGGTTGCTGCAATCTATTTATGATTTCTGAGGGGTGCCGCAATCTATTTATTATTTCTGAGGGGTGCCGCAATCTATTTATTATTTCTGAGGGGTGCCGCAATCTATTTATTATTTCTGAGGGGTGCCGCAATCTATTTATTATTTCTGAGGGGTGCCGCAATCTATTTATTATTTCTGAGGGGTGCTGCAATCTATTTATGATTTCTGAGGGGTGCCGCAATCTATTTATTATTTCTGAGGGGTGCCGCAATCTAATTATTATTTCTGAGGGGTGCCGCAATCTATTTATTATTTCTGAGGGGTGCCGCAATCTAATTATTATTTCTGAGGGGTGCCGCAATCTATTTATTATTTCTGAGGGGTGCCGCAATCTATTTATTATTTCTGAGGGTTGCCGCAATCTATTTATTATTTCTGAGGGTTGCCGCAAGCTAATTATTATTTCTGAGGGTTGCCGCAAGCTAATTATTATTTCTGAGGGTTGCTGCAATCTATTTATTATTTCTGAGGGGTGCCGCAAGCTAATTATTATTTCTGAGGGTTGCCGCAAGCTAATTATTATTTCTGAGGGTTGCTGCAATCTATTTATTATTTCTGAGGGGTGCCGCAAGCTAATTATTATTTCTGAGGGGTGCCGCAATCTATTTATTATTTCTGAGGGGTGCCGCAATCTATTTAATATTCCCGAAGGGTGCCGCAATCTATTTATTATTTCTGAGGGGTGCCGCAATCTATTTATTATTCCCGAAGGGTGCCGCAATCTATTTATTATTTCTGAGGGGTGCCGCAAGCTAATTATTATTTCTGAGGGGTGCCGCAATCTATTTATTATTTCTGAGGGGTGCCGCAATCTATTTATTATTTCTGAGGGGTGCCGCAATCTATTTATTATTTCTGAGGGGTGCCGCAATCTATTTATTATTTCTGAGGGGTGCCGCAATCTATTTATTATTTCTGAGGGGTGCCGCAATCTATTTATTATTTCTGAGGGGTGCCGCAATCTATTTATTATTTCTGAGGGGTGCCGCAATCTATTTATTATTTCTGAGGGGTGCCACAATCTATTTATCATTTCTGAGGGGTGCCGCAATCTATTTATTGTTTATGAGGGGTGCTGCAATCTATTTATCATTTCTGAGGGGTGCCACAATCTATTTATCATTTCTGAGGGGTGCCGCAATCTATTTATTATTCCCGAAGGGTGCCGCAATCTATTTATTATTCCCGAAGGGTGCCGCAATCTATTTATTATTTCTGAGGGTTGCTGCAATCTATTTATTATTTCTGAGGGTTGCCGCAATCTATTTATTATTTCTGAGGGGTGCCGCAATCTATTTATTATTCCTGAGGGTTGCCGCAATCTATTTATTATTCCCGAAGGATGCCGCAATCTATTTATTATTTCTGAGGGGTGCCGCAATCTATTTATTATTTCTGAGGGGTGCCGCAATCTATTTATTATTTCTGAGGGGTGCCGCAATCTATTTATTATTCCCGAAGGGTGCCGCAATCTATTTATTATTTCTGAGGGTGCCACAATCTATTTATTATTTCTGAGGGGTGCCGCAATCTATTTATTATTTCTGAGGGGTGCCGCAATCTATTTATTATTTCTGAGGGGTGCCGCAATCTATTTATTATTTCTGAAGGGTGCCGCAATCTATTTATTATTTCTGAGGGTTGCCGCAATCTAATTATTATTCCCGAAGGGTGTCGCAATCTATTTATTATTCCCGAAGGGTGCCGCAATCTATTTATTATTTCTGAGGGGTGCTGCAATCTATTTATTATTCCCGAAGGGTGCCGCAATCTATTTATTATTTCTGAGGGTTGCCACAATCTATTTATTATTTCTGAGGGGTGCCGCAATCTATTTATTATTTCTGAGGGGTGCCGCAATCTATTTATTGTTCCTGAGGGGTGCCGCAATCTATTTATTATTTCTGAGGGGTGCCGCAATCTATTTATTATTTCTGAGGGGTGCCGCAATCTATTTATTGTTCCTGAGGGGTGCCGCAATCTATTTATTATTTCTGAGGGGTGCCGCAATCTATTTATTATTTCTGAGGGGTGCCGCAAGCTAATTATTATTTCTGAGGGGTGCCGCAAGCTAATTATTATTTCTGAGGGTGCCACAATCTATTTATTATTCCCGAAGGGTGCCGCAATCTATTTATTATTTCTGAGGGTTGCCACAATCTATTTATTATTCCCGAAGGGTGCCGCAATCTATTTATTATTTCTGAGGGGTGCCGCAATCTAATTATTATTTCTGAGGGTTGCCGCAATCTATTTATTATTTCTGAGGGGTGCCGCAATCTATTTATTATTTCTGAGGGGTGCCGCAATCTATTTATTATTTCTGAGGGGTGCCGCAATCTATTTATTATTTCTGAGGGTTGCCGCAATCTATTTATTATTTCTGAGGGGTGCCGCAATCTATTTATTATTTCTGAGGGGTGCCGCAATCTATTTATTATTTCTGAGGGTTGCCACAATCTATTTATTATTCCCGAAGGGTGCCGCAATCTATTTATTATTTCTGAGGGTTGCCACAATCTATTTATTATTTCTGAGGGTTGCCACAATCTATTTATTATTCCCGAAGGGTGCCGCAACCTATTTATTATTTCTGAGGGGTGCCATAATCTATTTATTATTTCTGAGGGGTGCCGCAATCTATTTATTATTTCTGAGGGTTGCCGCAATCTATTTATTATTCCCGAAGGGTGCCGCAATCTATTTATTATTTCTGAGGGTTGCCACAATCTATTTATTATTTCCGAAGGGTGCCGCAATCTATTTATTATTTCTGAGGGGTGCCGCAATCTATTTATTATTTCTGAGGGGTGCCGCAATCTATTTATTATTTCTGAGGGGTGCCGCAATCTATTTATTATTTCTGAGGGTTGCCGCAATCTATTTATTATTCCCGAAGGGTGCCACAATCTATTTATTATTTCTGAGGGGTGCCGCAATCTATTTATTATTTCTGAGGGTTGCCGCAATCTATTTATTATTTCTGAGGGGTGCCACAATCTATTTATTATTTCTGAGGGCTGCCACAATCTATTTATTATTTCTGAGGGTTGCCGCAATCTATTTATTATTTCTGAGGGGTGCCGCAATCTATTTATTATTTCTGAGGGGTGCCACAATCTATTTATTATTTCTGAGGGGTGCCGCAATCTATTTATTATTTCTGAGGGGTGCCGCAATCTATTTATTATTTCTGAGGGGTGCCGCAATCTATTTATTATTTCTGAGGGGTGCCGCAATCTATTTATTATTTCGGAGGGTTGCTGCAATCTATTTATTATTCCCGAAGGGTGCCGCAATCTATTTATTATTTCTGAGGGGTGCCGCAATCTATTTATTATTTCTGAGGGGTGCCGCAATCTATTTATTATTTCTGAGGGGTGCCGCAATCTATTTATTATTTCTGAGGGGTGCCGCAATCTATTTATTATTTCTGAGGGGTGCCGCAATCTATTTATTATTTCTGAGGGTTGCCACAATCTATTTATTATTTCTGAGGGTTGCTGCAATCTATTTATTATTCCCGAAGGGTGCCGCAATCTATTTATTATTTCTGAGGGGTGCCGCAATCTATTTATTATTTCTGAGGGGTGCCGCAATCTATTTATTATTTCTGAGGGTTGCCACAATCTATTTATTATTTCTGAGGGTGCCGCAATCTATTTATTATTTCTGAGGGGTGCCACAATCTATTTATTATTTCTGAGGGGTGCCACAATCTATTTATTATTTCTGAGGGGTGCCGCAATCTATTTATTATTTCTGAGGGTTGCTGCAATCTATTTATTATTTCTGAGGGTTGCCGCAATCTATTTATTATTTCTGAGGGTTGCTGCAATCTATTTATTATTTCTGAGGGGTGCCACAATCTATTTATTATTTCTGAGGGGTGCCGCAATCTATTTATTATTTCTGAGGGGTGCCGCAATCTATTTATTATTCCCGAAGGGTGCCGCAATCTATTTATTATTTCTGAGGGGTGCCGCAATCTATTTATTATTTCTGAGGGGTGCCGCAAGCTAATTATTATTTCTGAGGGGTGCCGCAATCTATTTATTATTTCTGAGGGGTGCCGCAAGCTAATTATTATTTCTGAGGTGTGCCGCAATCTATTTATTATTTCTGAGGGGTGCCGCAATCTATTTATTATTTCTGAGGGGTGCCGCAATCTATTTATTATTTCTGAGGGGTGCCGCAATCTATTTATTATTTCTGAGGGGTGCCGCAATCTATTTATTATTTCTGAAGGGTGCCGCAATCTATTTATTATTTCTGAGGGTTGCCGCAATCTAATTATTATTCCCGAAGGGTGTCGCAATCTATTTATTATTCCCGAAGGGTGCCGCAATCTATTTATTATTTCTGAGGGTTGCCACAATCTATTTATTATTTCTGAGGGGTGCCGCAATCTATTTATTATTTCTGAGGGGTGCCGCAATCTATTTATTGTTCCTGAGGGGTGCCGCAATCTATTTATTGTTCCTGAGGGGTGCCGCAATCTATTTATTATTTCTGAGGGGTGCCGCAATCTATTTATTATTTCTGAGGGGTGCCGCAATCTATTTATTGTTCCTGAGGGGTGCCGCAATCTATTTATTATTTCTGAGGGGTGCCGCAATCTATTTATTATTTCTGAGGGGTGCCGCAAGCTAATTATTATTTCTGAGGGGTGCCGCAAGCTAATTATTATTTCTGAGGGTGCCACAATCTATTTATTATTCCCGAAGGGTGCCGCAATCTATTTATTATTTCTGAGGGTTGCCACAATCTATTTATTATTCCCGAAGGGTGCCGCAATCTATTTATTATTTCTGAGGGGTGCCGCAATCTAATTATTATTTCTGAGGGTTGCCGCAATCTATTTATTATTTCTGAGGGGTGCCGCAATCTATTTATTATTTCTGAGGGGTGCCGCAAGCTAATTATTATTTCTGAGGGTGCCACAATCTATTTATTATTCCCGAAGGGTGCCGCAATCTATTTATTATTTCTGAGGGTTGCCACAATCTATTTATTATTCCCGAAGGGTGCCGCAATCTATTTATTATTTCTGAGGGGTGCCGCAATCTAATTATTATTTCTGAGGGTTGCCGCAATCTATTTATTATTTCTGAGGGGTGCCGCAATCTATTTATTATTTCTGAGGGGTGCCGCAATCTATTTATTATTTCTGAGGGGTGCCGCAATCTATTTATTATTTCTGAGGGTTGCCGCAATCTATTTATTATTTCTGAGGGGTGCCGCAATCTATTTATTATTTCTGAGGGGTGCCGCAATCTATTTATTATTTCTGAGGGTTGCCACAATCTATTTATTATTCCCGAAGGGTGCCGCAATCTATTTATTATTTCTGAGGGTTGCCACAATCTATTTATTATTTCTGAGGGTTGCCACAATCTATTTATTATTCCCGAAGGGTGCCGCAACCTATTTATTATTTCTGAGGGGTGCCATAATCTATTTATTATTTCTGAGGGGTGCCGCAATCTATTTATTATTTCTGAGGGTTGCCGCAATCTATTTATTATTCCCGAAGGGTGCCGCAATCTATTTATTATTTCTGAGGGTTGCCACAATCTATTTATTATTTCCGAAGGGTGCCGCAATCTATTTATTATTTCTGAGGGGTGCCGCAATCTATTTATTATTTCTGAGGGGTGCCGCAATCTATTTATTATTTCTGAGGGGTGCCGCAATCTATTTATTATTTCTGAGGGTTGCCGCAATCTATTTATTATTCCCGAAGGGTGCCGCAATCTATTTATTATTTCTGAGGGGTGCCACAATCTATTTATTATTTCTGAGGGGTGCCGCAATCTATTTATTATTTCTGAGGGTTGCCGCAATCTATTTATTATTTCTGAGGGGTGCCACAATCTATTTATTATTTCTGAGGGCTGCCACAATCTATTTATTATTTCTGAGGGTTGCCGCAATCTATTTATTATTTCTGAGGGGTGCCGCAATCTATTTATTATTTCTGAGGGGTGCCACAATCTATTTATTATTTCTGAGGGGTGCCGCAATCTATTTATTATTTCTGAGGGGTGCCGCAATCTATTTATTATTTCTGAGGGGTGCCGCAATCTATTTATTATTTCTGAGGGGTGCCGCAATCTATTTATTATTTCGGAGGGTTGCTGCAATCTATTTATTATTCCCGAAGGGTGCCGCAATCTATTTATTATTTCTGAGGGGTGCCGCAATCTATTTATTATTTCTGAGGGGTGCCGCAATCTATTTATTATTTCTGAGGGGTGCCGCAATCTATTTATTATTTCTGAGGGGTGCCGCAATCTATTTATTATTTCTGAAGGTTGCCGCAATCTATTTATTATTTCTGAGGGTTGCCACAATCTATTTATTATTTCTGAGGGTTGCTGCAATCTATTTATTATTCCCGAAGGGTGCCGCAATCTATTTATTATTTCTGAGGGGTGCCGCAATCTATTTATTATTTCTGAGGGGTGCCGCAATCTATTTATTATTTCTGAGGGTTGCCACAATCTATTTATTATTTCTGAGGGTGCCGCAATCTATTTATTATTTCTGAGGGGTGCCACAATCTATTTATTATTTCTGAGGGGTGCCACAATCTATTTATTATTTCTGAGGGGTGCCGCAATCTATTTATTATTTCTGAGGGTTGCTGCAATCTATTTATTATTTCTGAGGGTTGCCGCAATCTATTTATTATTTCTGAGGGTTGCTGCAATCTATTTATTATTTCTGAGGGGTGCCGCAATCTATTTATTATTTCTGAGGGGTGCCACAATCTATTTATTATTTCTGAGGGGTGCCGCAATCTATTTATTATTTCTGAGGGGTGCCGCAATCTATTTATTATTCCCGAAGGGTGCCGCAATCTATTTATTATTTCTGAGGGGTGCCGCAATCTATTTATTATTTCTGAGGGGTGCCGCAAGCTAATTATTATTTCTGAGGGGTGCCGCAATCTATTTATTATTTCTGAGGGGTGCCGCAAGCTAATTATTATTTCTGAGGTGTGCCGCAATCTATTTATTATTTCTGAGGGGTGCCGCAATCTATTTATTATTTCTGAGGGGTGCCGCAATCTATTTATTATTCCCGAAGGGTGCCGCAACCTATTTATTATTTCTGAGGGGTGCCGCAATCTATTTATTATTTCTGAGGGGTGCCGCAATCTATTTATTATTTCTGAGGGGTGCCGCAATCTATTTATTATTCCCGAAGGGTGCCGCAACCTATTTATTATTTCTGAGGGGTGCCGCAATCTATTTATTATTTCTGAGGGGTGCCACAATCTATTTATTATTTCTGAGGGGTGCCGCAAGCTAATTATTATTTCTGAGGTGTGCCGCAATCTATTTATTATTTCTGAGGGTGCCGCAATCTATTTATTATTTCTGAGGGGTGCCGCAATCTATTTATTATTTCTGAGGGGTGCCGCAATCTATTTATTATTTCTAAGGGGTGCCGCAATCTATTTATTATTTCTGAGGGGTGCCGCAATCTATTTATTATTTCTGAGGGGTGCCGCAATCTATTTATTATTTCTGAGGGGTGCCGCAATCTATTTATTATTCTCTGAGGGTGCCGCAATCTATTTATTATTTCTGAGGGTTGCCGCAATCTATTTATTATTTCTGAGGGTTGCCGCAATCTATTTATTATTCCCGAAGGGTGCCGCAATCTATTTATTATTTCTGAGGGGTGCCGCAATCTATTTATTATTTCTGAGGGGTGCCGCAATCTATTTATGATTTCTGAGGGGTGCCGCAATCTATTTATTATTTCTGAGGGGTGCCACAATCTATTTATTATTTCTGAGGGGTGCCGCAATCTATTTATTATTCCCAAAGGGTGCCGCAATCTATTTATTATTTCTGAGGGGTGCTGCAATCTATTTATGATTTCTGAGGGGTGCCGCAATCTATTTATTATTTCTGAGGGGTGCCACAATCTATTTATCATTTCTGAGGGGTGCCGCAATCTATTTATTATTTCTGAGGGGTGCCACAATCTATTTATCATTTCTGAGGGGTGCCGCAATCTATTTATTATTTATGAGGGGTGCCGCAATCTATTTATCATTTCTGAGGGGTGCCGCAATCTATTTATTATTTCTGAGGGGTGCCACAATCTATTTATTATTTCTGAGGGTTGCTGCAATCTATTTATTATTTCTGAGGGTTGCTGCAATCTATTTATTATTTCTGAGGGGTGCCACAATCTATTTATTATTTCTGAGGGGTGCCACAATCTATTTATTATTTCTGAGGGGTGCCACAATCTATTTATTATTTCTGAGGGGTGCCGCAATCTATTTATTATTTCTGAGGGGTGCCGCAATCTATTTATTATTTCTGAGGGGTGCCGCAATCTATTTATTATTTCTGAGGGTTGCCGCAAGCTAATTATTATTTCTGAGGGTTGCCGCAAGCTAATTATTATTTCTGAGGGTTGCCGCAAGCTAATTATTATTTCTGAGGGTTGCTGCAATCTATTTATTATTTCTGAGGGGTGCCGCAATCTATTTATTATTTCTGAGGGGTGCCGCAATCTATTTATTATTTCTGAGGGGTGCTGCAATCTATTTATTATTTCTGAGGGGTGCCGCAATCTATTTATTATTTCTGAGGGGTGCCGCAAGCTAATTATTATTTCTGAGGAGTGCCGCAATCTAATTATTATTCCCGAAGGGTGCCGCAATCTATTTATTATTTCTGAGGGGTGCCGCAATCTATTTATTATTCCCGAAGGGTGCCGCAATCTATTTATTATTTCTGAGGGGTGCCGCAATCTATTTATTATTTCTGAAGGGTGCCGCAAGCTAATTATTATTTCTGAGGGGTGCCGCAATCTATTTATTATTTCTGAGGGTTGCCGCAATCTATTTATTATTTCTGAGGGGTGCCGCAATCTATTTATTATTTCTGAGGGTTGCCGCAATCTATTTATTATTTCTGAGGGGTGCCGCAATCTATTTATTATTCCCGAAGGGTGCCGCAATCTATTTATTATTTCTGAGGGGTGCCGCAATCTATTTATTATTTCTGAGGGGTGCCGCAATCTATTTATTATTTCTGAGGGGTGCCGCAATCTATTTATTATTTCTGAGGGGTGCCGCAATCTATTTATTATTTCTGAGGGGTGCCGCAATCTATTTATTATTCCCGAAGGGTGCCGCAATCTATTTATTATTTCTGAGGGGTGCCGCAATCTATTTATTATTTCTGAGGGGTGCCGCAATCTATTTATTATTCCCGAAGGGTGCCGCAATCTATTTATTATTTCTGAGGGTTGCCACAATCTATTTATGCAATCTATTTATTATTTCTGAGGGGTGCCGCAATCTATTTATTATTCCCGAAGGGTGCCGCAATCTATTTATTATTTCTGAGGGGTGCCGCAATCTATTTATTATTTCTGAGGGGTGCCGCAAGCTAATTATTATTTCTGAGGGGTGCCGCAATCTATTTATTATTTCTGAGGGGTGCCGCAATCTATTTATTATTTCTGAGGGGTGCCGCAATCTATTTATTATTTCTGAGGGGTGCCGCAATCTATTTATTATTTCTGAGGGGTGCCGCAATCTATTTATTATTTCTGAGGGGTGCCGCAATCTATTTATTATTTCTGAGGGGTGCCGCAATCTATTTATTATTTCTGAGGGGTGCCGCAATCTATTTATTATTTCTGAGGGGTGCCGCAATCTATTTATTATTTCTGAGGGGTGCCGCAATCTATTTATTATTCCCGAAGGGTGCCGCAATCTATTTATTATTTCTGAGGGGTGCCGCAATCTATTTATTATTTCTGAGGGGTGCCGCAATCTATTTATTATTTCTGAGGGTGCCGCAATCTATTTATTATTTCTGAGGGTTGCCGCAATCTATTTACTATTTCTGAGGGGTGCCGCAATCTATTTATTATTTCTGAGGGGTGTCGCAATCTATTTATTATTTCTGAGGGTTGCTGCAATCTATTTATGATTTCTGAGGGGTGCCGCAATCTATTTATTATTTCTGAGGGGTGCCGCAATCTATTTATTATTTCTGAGTGGTGCCGCAATCCATTTATTATTTCTGAGGGGTGTCGCAATCTATTTATTATTTCTGAGGGTTGCTGCAATCTATTTATGATTTCTGAGGGGTGCCGCAATCTATTTATTATTTCTGAGGGGTGTCGCAATCTATTTATTATTTCTGAGGGGTGTCGCAATCTTTTTATTATTTCTGAGGGGTGCCGCAATCTATTTATTATTTCTGAGGGGTGCTGCAATCTATTTATTATTTCTGAAGGGTGCTGCAATCTATTTATGATTTCTGAGGGGTGCCGCAATCTATTTATTATTTCTGAGGGGTGTCGCAATCTATTTATTATTTCTGAGGGGTGCCGCAATCTATTTATTATTTCTGAGGGGTGCCGCAATCTATTTATTATTTCTGAGGGGTGTCGCAATCTATTTATTATTTCTGAGGGTTGCTGCAATCTATTTATGATTTCTGAGGGGTGCCGCAATCTATTTATTATTTCTGAGGGGTGCCGCAATCTATTTATTATTTCTGAGGGGTGCCGCAATCTATTTATTATTTCTGAGGGGTGCCGCAATCTATTTATTATTTCTGAGGGGTGCCGCAATCTATTTATTATTTCTGAGGGGTGCTGCAATCTATTTATGATTTCTGAGGGGTGCCGCAATCTATTTATTATTTCTGAGGGGTGCCGCAATCTAATTATTATTTCTGAGGGGTGCCGCAATCTATTTATTATTTCTGAGGGGTGCCGCAATCTAATTATTATTTCTGAGGGGTGCCGCAATCTATTTATTATTTCTGAGGGGTGCCGCAATCTATTTATTATTTCTGAGGGTTGCCGCAATCTATTTATTATTTCTGAGGGTTGCCGCAAGCTAATTATTATTTCTGAGGGTTGCCGCAAGCTAATTATTATTTCTGAGGGTTGCTGCAATCTATTTATTATTTCTGAGGGGTGCCGCAAGCTAATTATTATTTCTGAGGGTTGCCGCAAGCTAATTATTATTTCTGAGGGTTGCTGCAATCTATTTATTATTTCTGAGGGGTGCCGCAAGCTAATTATTATTTCTGAGGGGTGCCGCAATCTATTTATTATTTCTGAGGGGTGCCGCAATCTATTTAATATTCCCGAAGGGTGCCGCAATCTATTTATTATTTCTGAGGGGTGCCGCAATCTATTTATTATTCCCGAAGGGTGCCGCAATCTATTTATTATTTCTGAGGGGTGCCGCAAGCTAATTATTATTTCTGAGGGGTGCCGCAATCTATTTATTATTTCTGAGGGGTGCCGCAATCTATTTATTATTTCTGAGGGGTGCCGCAATCTATTTATTATTTCTGAGGGGTGCCGCAATCTATTTATTATTTCTGAGGGGTGCCGCAATCTATTTATTATTTCTGAGGGGTGCCGCAATCTATTTATTATTTCTGAGGGGTGCCGCAATCTATTTATTATTTCTGAGGGGTGCCGCAATCTATTTATTATTTCTGAGGGGTGCCACAATCTATTTATCATTTCTGAGGGGTGCCGCAATCTATTTATTGTTTATGAGGGGTGCTGCAATCTATTTATCATTTCTGAGGGGTGCCACAATCTATTTATCATTTCTGAGGGGTGCCGCAATCTATTTATTGTTTATGAGGGGTGCTGCAATCTATTTATTATTTCTGAGGGGTGCCACAATCTATTTATTATTTCTGAGGGTTGCCGCAATCTATTTATTGTTTATGAGGGTTGCCGCAATCTATTTATTATTTCTGAGGGGTGCCGCAATCTATTTATTATTTCTGAGGGGTGCCACAATCTATTTATTATTTCTGAGGGTTGCCGCAATCTATTTATTGTTTATGAGGGTTGCCGCAATCTATTTATTGTTTCTGAGGGGTGGCGCAAACTATTTATTATTTCTGAGGGGTGCCGCAATCCAATTATTATTTCTGAGGGGTGCCGCAATCTATTTATTATTTCTGAGGGGTGGCGCAATCTATTTATTGTTTCTGAGGGGTGGCGCAAACTATTTATTATTTCTGAGGGGTGCCGCAATCTATTTATTATTTCTGAGGGGTGCCACAATCTATTTATTATTTCTGAGGGTTGCCGCAATCTATTTATTATTTCTGAGGGGTGCCACAATCTATTTATTATTTCTGAGGGGTGCCACAATCTATTTATTATTTCTGAGGGGTGCCGCAATCTATTTATTGTTTCTGAGGGGTGGCGCAAACTATTTATTATTTCTGAGGGGTGCCGCAATCTAATTATTATTTCTGAGGGGTGCCGCAATCTATTTATTATTTCTGTAGGGTGCCGCAATCTATTTATTGTTTCTGAGGGGTGCCGCAATCTATTTATGATTTCTGAGGGGTGCCGCAATCTATTTATTATTTCTGAGGGGTGCCACAATCTATTTATTATTTCTGAGGGGTGCCGCAATCTATTTATTATTTCTGAGGGGTGCCACAATCTATTTATTGTTGCTGAGGGGTGCCGCAATCTATTTATTATTTCAGAGGGGTGCCACAATCTATTTATTATTTCTGAGGGGTGCCGCAATCTATTTATTATTTCTGAGGGGTGCCACAATCTATTTATTATTCCCGAAGGGTGCCGCAATCTATTTATTATTTCTGAGGGGTGCCACAATCTATTTATTATTTCTGAGGGGTGCCGCAATCTATTTATTATTTCTGAGGGGTGCCACAATCTATTTATTATTTCTGAGGGGTGCCGCAATCTATTTATTATTCCCGAAGGGTGCCGCAATCTATTTATTATTCCCGAAGGGTGCCACAATCTATTTATTATTCCCGAAGGGTGCCGCAATCTATTTATTATTTCTGAGGGGTGCCACAATCTATTTATTATTTCTGAGGGGTGCCGCAATCTATTTATTATTTCTGAGGGGTGCCACAATCTATTTATTATTCCCGAAGGGTGCCGCAATCTATTTATTATTTCTGAGGGGTGCCACAATCTATTTATTATTTCTGAGGGGTGCCGCAATCTATTTATTATTTCTGAGGGGTGCCACAATCTATTTATTATTTCTGAGGGGTGCCGCAATCTATTTATTATTTCTGAAGGGTGCCGCAATCTATTTATTATTCCCGAAGGGTGCCGCAATCTATTTATTATTTCTGAGGGTTGCCGCAATCTATTTATTATTTCTGAGGGGTGCCGCAATCTATTTATTATTCCCGAAGGGTGCCGCAATCTATTTATTATTTCTGAGGGGTGCCACAATCTATTTATTATTCCCGAAGGGTGCCGCAATCTATTTATTATTTCTGAGGGGTGCCGCAATCTATTTATCATTTCTGAGGGGTGCCGCAATCTATTTATTATTTCTGAGGGGTGCCACAATCTATTTATTGTTTATGAGGGTTGCCGCAATCTATTTATTGTTTCTGAGGGGTGGCGCAAACTATTTATTATTTCTGAGGGTTGCCGCAATCTAATTATTATTTCTGAGGGGTGCCGCAATCTATTTATTATTTCTGAGGGGTGGCGCAATCTATTTATTGTTTCTGAGGGGTGGCGCAAACTATTTATTATTTCTGAGGGGTGCCGCAATCTATTTATTATTTCTGAGGGATGCTGCAATCTATTTATCATTTCTGAGGGGTGCCGCAATCTATTTATTATTTCTCAGGGGTGCCACAATCTATTTATTATTTCTGAGGGTTGCCACAATCTATTTATTATTTCTGAGGGGTGCCACAATCTATTTATTATTTCTGAGGGGTGCCGCAATCTATTTATTGTTTCTGAGGGGTGGCGCAAACTATTTATTATTTCTGAGGGGTGCCGCAATCTAATTATTATTTCTGAGGGGTGCCGCAATCTATTTATTATTTCTGAGGGGTGCCGCAATCTATTTATTGTTTCTGAGGGGTGCCGCAATCTATTTATGATTTCTGAGGGGTGCCGCAATCTATTTATTATTTCTGAGGGGTGCCACAATCTATTTATTATTCCCGAAGGGTGCCGCAATCTATTTATGATTTCTGAGGGGTGCCGCAATCTATTTATTATTTCTGAGGGGTGCCGCAATCTATTTATTATTTCTGAGGGGTGCCACAATCTATTTATTATTTCTGAGGGGTGCCGCAATCTATTTATTATTTCTGAGGGGTGCCACAATCTATTTATTATTTCTGAGGGGTGCCGCAATCTATTTATTATTTCTGAGGGGTGCCACAATCTATTTATTATTCCCGAAGGGTGCCGCAATCTATTTATTATTTCTGAGGGGTGCCACAATCTATTTATTATTTCTGAGGGGTGCCGCAATCTATTTATTATTTCTGAGGGGTGCCACAATCTATTTATTATTGCTGAGGGGTGCCGCAATCTATTTATTATTCCCGAAGGGTGCCGCAATCTATTTATTATTTCTGAGGGGTGCCGCAATCTATTTATTATTCCCGAAGGGTGCCGCAATCTATTTATTATTTCTGAGGGGTGCCGCAATCTATTTATTATTTCTGAGGGGTGCCACAATCTATTTATTATTTCTGAGGGGTGCCGCAATCTATTTATTATTTCTGAGGGGTGCCACAATCTATTTATTATTTCTGAGGGGTGCCGCAATCTATTTATTATTTCTGAGGGGTGCCACAATCTATTTATTATTCCCGAAGGGTGCCGCAATCTATTTATTATTTCTGAGGGGTGCCACAATCTATTTATTATTTCTGAGGGGTGCCGCAATCTATTTATTATTTCTGAGGGGTGCCACAATCTATTTATTATTTCTGAGGGGTGCCGCAATCTATTTATTATTTCTGAGGGGTGCCGCAATCTATTTATTATTCCCGAAGGGTGCCGCAATCTATTTATTATTTCTGAGGGTTGCCGCAATCTATTTATTATTTCTGAGGGGTGCCGCAATCTATTTATTATTCCCGAAGGGTGCCGCAATCTATTTATTATTTCTGAGGGGTGCCACAATCTATTTATTATTCCCGAAGGGTGCCGCAATCTATTTATTATTTCTGAGGGGTGCCGCAATCTATTTATTATTCCCGAAGGGTGCCGCAATCTATTTATTATTCCCGAAGGGTGCCGCAATCTATTTATTATTTCTGAGGGGTGCCGCAATCTATTTATTATTCCCGAAGGGTGCCGCAATCTATTTATTATTTCTGAGGGGTGCCGCAATCTATTTATTATTCCCGAAGGGTGCCGCAATCTATTTATTATTTCCGAAGGGTGCCGCAATCTATTTATTATTTCTGAGGGGTGCCACAATCTATTTATTATTTCTGAGGGGTGCCGCAATCTATTTATTATTTCTGAGGGTTGCCACAATCTATTTATTATTCCCGAAGGGTGCCGCAATCTATTTATTATTTCTGAGGGTTGCTGCAATCTATTTATTATTTCTGAGGGGTGTCGCAATCTATTTATTATTTCTGAGGGTTGCCACAAGCTAATTATTATTTCTGAGGGGTGCCACAATCTATTTATTATTTCTGAGGGTTGCCACAATCTATTTATTATTTCTGAGGGGTGCCACAATCTATTTATTATTTCTGAGGGGTGCCACAATCTATTTATTATTTCTGAGGGGTGCCACAATCTATTTATTATTTCTGAGGGGTGCCGCAATCTATTTATTATTTCTGAGGGTTGCCACAATCTATTTATTATTTCTGAGGGGTGCCGCAATCTATTTATTATTTCTGAGGGGTGCCGCAATCTATTTATTATTTCTGAGGGGTGCCGCAATCTATTTATTATTTCTGAGGGGTGCCGCAATCTATTTATTATTTCTGAGGGTGCCGCAATCTATTTATTATTTCTGAGGGTTGCTGCAATCTATTTATTATTTCTGAGGGTTGCCACAATCTATTTATTATTCCCGAAGGGTGCCGCAATCTATTTATTATTTCTGAGGGTTGCCACAATCTATTTATTATTTCTGAGGGTTGCCACAATCTATTTATTATTCCCGAAGGGTGCCGCAATCTATTTATTATTTCTGAGGGGTGCCGCAATCTATTTATTATTTCTGAGGGTGCCGCAATCTATTTATTATTTCTGAGGGTTGCTGCAATCTATTTATTATTTCTGAGGGTTGCTGCAATCTATTTATTATTTCTGAGGGTGCCGCAATCTATTTATTATTTCTGAGGGTGCCGCAATCTATTTATGATTTCTGAGGGGTGCCGCAATCTATTTATTATTTCTGAGGGTGCCGCAATCTATTTATTATTTCGGAGGGTGCCGCAATCTATTTATTATTTCTGAGGGTGCCGCAATCTATTTATGATTTCTGAGGGTTGCCACAATCTATTTATTATTTCTGAGGGTGCCGCAATCTATTTATTATTTCTGAGGGTGCCGCAATCTATTTATTATTTCTGAGGGTTGCTGCAATCTATTTATTATTTCTGAGGGTGCCGCAATCTATTTATTGTTTCTGAGGGTGCCGCAATCTATTTATTATTTCTGAGGGGTGCCACAATCTATTTATTATTTCTGAGGGGTGCCGCAATCTATTTATTATTTCTGAGGGTTGCCGCAATCTATTTATTATTTCTGAGGGTTGCCACAAGCTAATTATTATTTCTGAGGGTTGCCACAATCTATTTATTATTCCCGAAGGGTGCCGCAATCTATTTATTATTTCTGAGGGTTGCCACAATCTATTTATTATTTCTGAGGGTGCCGCAATCTATTTATTATTTCTGAGGGTTGCCGCAATCTATTTATTATTTCTGAGGGTTGCCACAATCTATTTATTATTCCCGAAGGGTGCCGCAATCTATTTATTATTTCTGAGGGTTGCCGCAATCTATTTATTATTCCCGAAGGGTGCCGCAATCTATTTATTATTTCCGAAGGGTGCCGCAATCTATTTATTATTTCTGAGGGGTGCCACAATCTATTTATTATTTCTGAGGGGTGCCGCAATCTATTTATTATTTCTGAGGGTTGCCACAATCTATTTATTATTCCCGAAGGGTGCCGCAATCTATTTATTATTTCTGAGGGTTGCTGCAATCTATTTATTATTTCTGAGGGGTGTCGCAATCTATTTATTATTTCTGAGGGTTGCCACAAGCTAATTATTATTTCTGAGGGGTGCCACAATCTATTTATTATTTCTGAGGGTTGCCACAATCTATTTATTATTTCTGAGGGGTGCCACAATCTATTTATTATTTCTGAGGGGTGCCACAATCTATTTATTATTTCTGAGGGGTGCCACAATCTATTTATTATTTCTGAGGGGTGCCGCAATCTATTTATTATTTCTGAGGGTTGCCACAATCTATTTATTATTTCTGAGGGGTGCCGCAATCTATTTATTATTTCTGAGGGGTGCCGCAATCTATTTATTATTTCTGAGGGGTGCCGCAATCTATTTATTATTTCTGAGGGGTGCCGCAATCTATTTATTATTTCTGAGGGTGCCGCAATCTATTTATTATTTCTGAGGGTTGCTGCAATCTATTTATTATTTCTGAGGGTTGCCACAATCTATTTATTATTCCCGAAGGGTGCCGCAATCTATTTATTATTTCTGAGGGTTGCCACAATCTATTTATTATTTCTGAGGGTTGCCACAATCTATTTATTATTCCCGAAGGGTGCCGCAATCTATTTATTATTTCTGAGGGGTGCCGCAATCTATTTATTATTTCTGAGGGTGCCGCAATCTATTTATTATTTCTGAGGGTTGCTGCAATCTATTTATTATTTCTGAGGGTTGCTGCAATCTATTTATTATTTCTGAGGGTGCCGCAATCTATTTATTATTTCTGAGGGTGCCGCAATCTATTTATGATTTCTGAGGGGTGCCGCAATCTATTTATTATTTCTGAGGGTGCCGCAATCTATTTATTATTTCGGAGGGTGCCGCAATCTATTTATTATTTCTGAGGGTGCCGCAATCTATTTATGATTTCTGAGGGTTGCCACAATCTATTTATTATTTCTGAGGGTGCCGCAATCTATTTATTATTTCTGAGGGTGCCGCAATCTATTTATTATTTCTGAGGGTTGCTGCAATCTATTTATTATTTCTGAGGGTGCCGCAATCTATTTATTGTTTCTGAGGGTGCCGCAATCTATTTATTATTTCTGAGGGGTGCCACAATCTATTTATTATTTCTGAGGGGTGCCGCAATCTATTTATTATTTCTGAGGGTTGCCGCAATCTATTTATTATTTCTGAGGGTTGCCACAAGCTAATTATTATTTCTGAGGGTTGCCACAATCTATTTATTATTCCCGAAGGGTGCCGCAATCTATTTATTATTTCTGAGGGTTGCCACAATCTATTTATTATTTCTGAGGGTGCCGCAATCTATTTATTATTTCTGAGGGTTGCCGCAATCTATTTATTATTTCTGAGGGTTGCCACAATCTATTTATTATTCCCGAAGGGTGCCGCAATCTATTTATTATTTCTGAGGGTTGCCACAATCTATTTATTATTTCTGAGGGTTGCCACAATCTATTTATTATTCCCGAAGGGTGCCGCAATCTATTTATTATTTCTGAGGGTTGCCACAATCTATTTATTATTTCTGAGGGTTGCCACAATCTATTTATTATTCCCGAAGGGTGCCGCAATCTATTTATTATTTCTGAGGGGTGCCGCAATCTATTTATTATTTCTGAGGGTGCCGCAATCTATTTATTATTTCTGAGGGTTGCCGCAATCTATTTATTATTTCTGAGGGTGCCGCAATCTATTTATTATTTCCGAAGGGTGCCGCAATCTATTTATTATTTCTGAGGGTTGCCACAATCTATTTATTATTTCTGAGGGTTGCCACAATCTATTTATTATTCCCGAAGGGTGCCGCAATCTATTTATTATTTCTGAGGGTGCCGCAATCTATTTATTATTTCTGAGGGTGCCGCAATCTATTTATGATTTCTGAGGGGTGCCGCAATCTATTTATTATTTCTGAGGGTGCCGCAATCTATTTATTATTTCTGAGGGGTGCCGCAATCTATTTATTATTTCTGAGGGTGCCGCAATCTATTTATTATTTCTGAGGGGTGCCACGATCTATTTATTATTCCCGAAGGGTGCCGCAATCTATTTATTATTTCTGAGGGTGCCGCAATCTATTTATTATTTCTGAGGGGTGCCACAATCTATTTATTATTTCTGAGGGTGCCGCAAACTATTTATTATTTCTGAGGGGTGCCGCAATCTATTTATTATTTCTGAGGGGTGCCGCAATCTATTTATTATTTCTGAGGGGTGCCGCAATCTATTTATTATTTCTGAGGGGTGCCACAAGCTAATTATTATTTCTGAGGGGTGCCGCAATCTATTTATTATTTCTGAGGGGTGCCGCAATCTATTTATTATTTCTGAGGGGTGTCACAAGCTAATTATTATTTCTGAGGGGTGCCGCAATCTATTTATTATTTCTGAGGGGTGCCGCAATCTATTTATTATTTCTGAGGGTTGCCGCAATCTATTTATTATTTCTGAGGGTTGCCACAATCTATTTATTATTTCTGAGGGTTGCCACAATCTATTTATTATTTCTGAGGGGTGCCACAAGCTAATTATTATTTCTGAGGGGTGCCGCAATCTATTTATTATTTCTGAGGGTGCCGCAATCTATTTATTATTTCTGAGGGTTGCCGCAATCTATTTATTATTTCTGAGGGTGCCGCAATCTATTTATTATTTCTGAGGGGTGCCGCAATCTATTTATTATTTCTGAGGGTGCCGCAATCTATTTATTATTTCTGAGGGTTGCCGCAATCTATTTATTATTTCTGAGGGTGCCGCAATCTATTTATTATTTCTGAGGGTGCCGCAATCTATTTATTATTTCTGAGGGTGCCGCAATCTATTTATGATTTCTGAGGGGTGCCGCAATCTATTTATTATTTCTGAGGGGTGCCACAATCTATTTATTATTTCTGAGGGGTGCCACAAGCTAATTATTATTTCTGAGGGGTGCCGCAATCTATTTATGATTTCTGAGGGGTGCCGCAATCTATTTATTATTTCTGAGGGGTGCCGCAATCTATTTATTATTTCTGAGGGGTGCCACAAGCTAATTATTATTTCTGAGGGGTGCCGCAATCTATTTATTATTTCTGAGGGGTGCCGCAATCTATTTATTATTTCTGAGGGGTGTCGCAATCTAATTATTATTTCTGAGGGGTGCCGCAATCTATTTATTATTTCTGAGGGGTGCCGCAATCTATTTATTATTTCTGAGGGGTGTCGCAATCTATTTATTATTTCTGAGGGTTGCTGCAATCTATTTATTATTTCTGAGGGTGCCGCAATCTATTTATTATTTCTGAGGGTGCCGCAATCTATTTAGGATTTCTGAGGGGTGCCGCAATCTATTTATTATTTCTGAGGGTGCCGCAATCTATTTATTATTTCGGAGGGTGCCGCAATCTATTTATTATTTCTGAGGGTGCCGCAATCTATTTATGATTTCTGAGGGTTGCCACAATCTATTTATTATTTCTGAGGGTGCCGCAATCTATTTATTATTTCTGAGGGTGCCGCAATCTATTTATTATTTCTGAGGGTTGCTGCAATCTATTTATTATTTCTGAGGGTGCCGCAATCTATTTATTGTTTCTGAGGGTGCCGCAATCTATTTATTATTTCTGAGGGGTGCCACAATCTATTTATTATTTCTGAGGGGTGCCGCAATCTATTTATTATTTCTGAGGGTTGCCGCAATCTATTTATTATTTCTGAGGGTTGCCACAAGCTAATTATTATTTCTGAGGGTTGCCACAATCTATTTATTATTCCCGAAGGGTGCCGCAATCTATTTATTATTTCTGAGGGTTGCCACAATCTATTTATTATTTCTGAGGGTGCCGCAATCTATTTATTATTTCTGAGG
Source organism: Ascidiella aspersa (assembly GCF_963924565.1). Lineage (NCBI taxonomy): Eukaryota > Metazoa > Chordata > Ascidiacea > Phlebobranchia > Ascidiidae > Ascidiella > Ascidiella aspersa. The sequence continues at coordinate 33,635,762 of NC_139451.1, read as the reverse complement.
GTTGCCGCAATCTATTTATTATTTCTGAGGGTTGCCACAATCTATTTATTATTCCCGAAGGGTGCCGCAATCTATTTATTATTTCTGAGGGTTGCCACAATCTATTTATTATTTCTGAGGGTTGCCACAATCTATTTATTATTCCCGAAGGGTGCCGCAATCTATTTATTATTTCTGAGGGTTACCACAATCTATTTATTATTTCTGAGGGTTGCCACAATCTATTTATTATTCCCGAAGGGTGCCGCAATCTATTTATTATTTCTGAGGGGTGCCGCAATCTATTTATTATTTCTGAGGGTGCCGCAATCTATTTATTATTTCTGAGGGTTGCCGCAATCTATTTATTATTTCTGAGGGTGCCGCAATCTATTTATTATTTCCGAAGGGTGCCGCAATCTATTTATTATTTCTGAGGGTTGCCACAATCTATTTATTATTTCTGAGGGTTGCCACAATCTATTTATTATTCCCGAAGGGTGCCGCAATCTATTTATTATTTCTGAGGGTGCCGCAATCTATTTATTATTTCTGAGGGTGCCGCAATCTATTTATGATTTCTGAGGGGTGCCGCAATCTATTTATTATTTCTGAGGGTGCCGCAATCTATTTATTATTTCTGAGGGGTGCCGCAATCTATTTATTATTTCTGAGGGTGCCGCAATCTATTTATTATTTCTGAGGGGTGCCACGATCTATTTATTATTCCCGAAGGGTGCCGCAATCTATTTATTATTTCTGAGGGTGCCGCAATCTATTTATTATTTCTGAGGGGTGCCGCAATCTATTTATTATTTCTGAGGGTGCCGCAAACTATTTATTATTTCTGAGGGGTGCCGCAATCTATTTATTATTTCTGAGGGGTGCCGCAATCTATTTATTATTTCTGAGGGGTGCCGCAATCTATTTATTATTTCTGAGGGGTGCCACAAGCTAATTATTATTTCTGAGGGGTGCCGCAATCTATTTATTATTTCTGAGGGGTGCCGCAATCTATTTATTATTTCTGAGGGGTGTCACAAGCTAATTATTATTTCTGAGGGGTGCCGCAATCTATTTATTATTTCTGAGGGGTGCCGCAATCTATTTATTATTTCTGAGGGTTGCCGCAATCTATTTATTATTTCTGAGGGTTGCCACAATCTATTTATTATTTCTGAGGGTTGCCACAATCTATTTATTATTTCTGAGGGGTGCCACAAGCTAATTATTATTTCTGAGGGGTGCCGCAATCTATTTATTATTTCTGAGGGTGCCGCAATCTATTTATTATTTCTGAGGGTTGCCGCAATCTATTTATTATTTCTGAGGGTGCCGCAATCTATTTATTATTTCTGAGGGGTGCCGCAATCTATTTATTATTTCTGAGGGTGCCGCAATCTATTTATTATTTCTGAGGGTGCCGCAATCTATTTATTATTTCTGAGGGTGCCGCAATCTATTTATTATTTCTGAGGGTGCCGCAATCTATTTATGATTTCTGAGGGGTGCCGCAATCTATTTATTATTTCTGAGGGGTGCCACAATCTATTTATTATTTCTGAGGGGTGCCACAAGCTAATTATTATTTCTGAGGGGTGCCGCAATCTATTTATGATTTCTGAGGGGTGCCGCAATCTATTTATTATTTCTGAGGGGTGCCGCAATCTATTTATTATTTCTGAGGGGTGCCACAAGCTAATTATTATTTCTGAGGGGTGCCGCAATCTATTTATTATTTCTGAGGGGTGCCGCAATCTATTTATTATTTCTGAGGGGTGTCGCAATCTAATTATTATTTCTGAGGGTGCCGCAATCTATTTATTATTTCTGAGGGTTGCCGCAATCTATTTATTATTTCTGAGGGTGCCGCAATCTATTTATTATTTCTGAGGGGTGCCGCAATCTATTTATTATTTCTGAGGGTGCCGCAATCTATTTATTATTTCTGAGGGTGCCGCAATCTATTTATTATTTCTGAGGGTGCCGCAATCTATTTATTATTTCTGAGGGTGCCGCAATCTATTTATGATTTCTGAGGGGTGCCGCAATCTATTTATTATTTCTGAGGGGTGCCACAATCTATTTATTATTTCTGAGGGGTGCCACAAGCTAATTATTATTTCTGAGGGGTGCCGCAATCTATTTATGATTTCTGAGGGGTGCCGCAATCTATTTATTATTTCTGAGGGGTGCCGCAATCTATTTATTATTTCTGAGGGGTGCCACAAGCTAATTATTATTTCTGAGGGGTGCCGCAATCTATTTATTATTTCTGAGGGGTGCCGCAATCTATTTATTATTTCTGAGGGGTGTCGCAATCTAATTATTATTTCTGAGGGGTGCCGCAATCTATTTATTATTTCTGAGGGGTGCCGCAATCTATTTATTATTTCTGAGGGGTGTCGCAATCTATTTATTATTTCTGAGGGGTGCCGCAATCTATTTATTATTTCTGAGGGTGCCGCAATCTATTTATTATTTCTGAGGGTTGCTGCAATCTATTTATTATTTCTGAGGGTGCCGCAATCTATTTATTATTTCTGAAGGGTGCCACAATCTATTTATTATTTCTGAGGGGTGCCTGCCACAATCTATTTGTTATTTCTGAGGGGTGCCACAATCTATTTATTATTTCTGAGGGTGCCGCAATCTATTTATTATTTCTGAGGGGTGCCGCAATCTATTTATTATTTCTGAGGGTGCCGCAATCTATTTATGATTTCTGAGGGGTGCCGCAATCTATTTATTATTTCTGAGGGGTGCCGCAATCTATTTATTATTTCTGAGGGGTGCCGCAATCTATTTATTATTGCTGAGGGTGCCGCAATCTATTTATTATCTGAGGGGTGCCACAAGCTAATTATTATTTCTGAGGGGTGCCGCAATCTATTTATTATTTCTGAGGGGTGCCGCAATCTATTTATTATTTCTGAGGGGTGTCGCAATCTATTTATTATTTCTGAGGGGTGCCGCAATCTATTTATTATTTCTGAGGGTGCCGCAATCTATTTATTATTTCTGAGGGTTGCTGCAATCTATTTATTATTTCTGAGGGTGCCGCAATCTATTTATTATTTCTGAGGGGTGCCACAATCTATTTATTATTTCTGAGGGGTGCCACAATCTATTTATTATTTCTGAGGGGTGCCGCAATCTATTTATTATTTCTGAGGGTGCCGCAATCTATTTATTATTTCTGAGGGGTGCCGCAATCTATTTATTATTTCTGAGGGTGCCGCAATCTATTTATGATTTCTGAGGGGTGCCGCAATCTATTTATTATTTCTGAGGGGTGCCGCAATCTATTTATTATTTCTGAGGGGTGCCGCAATCTATTTATTATTTCTGAGGGGTGCCGCAATCTATTTATTATTTCTGAGGGGTGCCGCAATCTATTTATTATTCCCGAAGGGTGCCGCAATCTATTTATGATTTCTGAGGGGTGCCGCAATCTATTTATTATTTCTGAGGGTGCCGCAATCTATTTATGATTTCTGAGGGGTGCCGCAATCTATTTATTGTTTCTGAGGGTGCCGCAATCTATTTATTATTTCTGAGGGGTTCCACAATCTATTTATTATTTCTGAGGGTGCCGCAATCTATTTATTATTTCTGAGGGTTGCCGCAATCTATTTATTATTTCTGAGGGTTGCCACAAGCTAATTATTATTTCTGAGGGTTGCCACAATCTATTTATTATTCCCGAAGGGTGCCGCAATCTATTTATTATTTCTGAGGGTTGCCACAATCTATTTATTATTTCTGAGGGTGCCGCAATCTATTTATTATTTCTGAGGGTTGCCGCAATCTATTTATTATTTCTGAGGGTTGCCACAATCTATTTATTATTCCCGAAGGGTGCCGCAATCTATTTATTATTTCTGAGGGTTGCCACAATCTATTTATTATTTCTGAGGGTTGCCACAATCTATTTATTATTCCCGAAGGGTGCCGCAATCTATTTATTATTTCTGAGGGGTGCCGCAATCTATTTATTATTTCTGAGGGTGCCACAATCTATTTATTATTTCTGAGGGTTGCCGCAATCTATTTATTATTTCTGAGGGTGCCGCAATCTATTTATTATTTCTGAGGGTGCCGCAATCTATTTATTATTTCTGAGGGTGCCGCAATCTATTTATTATTTCTGAGGGTGCCGCAATCTATTTATTATTTCTGAGGGTGCCGCAATCTATTTATGATTTCTGAGGGGTGCCGCAATCTATTTATTATTTTTGAGGGTTGCTGCAATCTATTTATTATTTCTGAGGGTGCCGCAATCTATTTATTATTTCTGAGGGTTGCTGCAATCTATTTATTATTTCTGAGGGGTGCCACAATCTATTTATTATTTCTGAGGGGTGCCGCAATCTATTTATTATTTCTGAGGGGTGCCACAATCTATTTATTATTCCCGAAGGGTGCCGCAATCTATTTATTATTTCTGAGGGGTGCCACAATCTATTTATTATTTCTGAGGGGTGCCGCAATCTATTTATTATTTCTGAGGGGTGCCACAATCTATTTATTATTTCTGAGGGGTGCCGCAATCTATTTATTATTCCCGAAGGGTGCCGCAATCTATTTATTATTCCCGAAGGGTGCCACAATCTATTTATTATTCCCGAAGGGTGCCGCAATCTATTTATTATTTCTGAGGGGTGCCACAATCTATTTATTATTTCTGAGGGGTGCCGCAATCTATTTATTATTTCTGAGGGGTGCCACAATCTATTTATTATTCCCGAAGGGTGCCGCAATCTATTTATTATTTCTGAGGGGTGCCACAATCTATTTATTATTTCTGAGGGGTGCCGCAATCTATTTATTATTTCTGAGGGGTGCCACAATCTATTTATTATTTCTGAGGGGTGCCGCAATCTATTTATTATTTCTGAAGGGTGCCGCAATCTATTTATTATTCCCGAAGGGTGCCGCAATCTATTTATTATTTCTGAGGGTTGCCGCAATCTATTTATTATTTCTGAGGGGTGCCGCAATCTATTTATTATTCCCGAAGGGTGCCGCAATCTATTTATTATTTCTGAGGGGTGCCACAATCTATTTATTATTCCCGAAGGGTGCCGCAATCTATTTATTATTTCTGAGGGTTGCCGCAATCTATTTATCATTTCTGAGGGGTGCCGCAATCTATTTATTATTTCTGAGGGGTGCCACAATCTATTTATTGTTTATGAGGGTTGCCGCAATCTATTTATTGTTTCTGAGGGGTGGCGCAAACTATTTATTATTTCTGAGGGTTGCCGCAATCTAATTATTATTTCTGAGGGGTGCCACAATCTATTTATTATTTCTGAGGGGTGGCGCAATCTATTTATTGTTTCTGAGGGGTGGCGCAAACTATTTATTATTTCTGAGGGGTGCCGCAATCTATTTATTATTTCTGAGGGATGCTGCAATCTATTTATCATTTCTGAGGGGTGCCGCAATCTATTTATTATTTCTCAGGGGTGCCACAATCTATTTATTATTTCTGAGGGTTGCCACAATCTATTTATTATTTCTGAGGGGTGCCACAATCTATTTATTATTTCTGAGGGGTGCCGCAATCTATTTATTGTTTCTGAGGGGTGGCGCAAACTATTTATTATTTCTGAGGGGTGCCGAAATCTAATTATTATTTCTGAGGGGTGCCGCAATCTATTTATTATTTCTGAGGGGTGCCGCAATCTATTTATTGTTTCTGAGGGGTGCCGCAATCTATTTATGATTTCTGAGGGGTGCCGCAATCTATTTATTATTTCTGAGGGGTGCCACAATCTATTTATTATTCCCGAAGGGTGCCGCAATCTATTTATGATTTCTGAGGGGTGCCGCAATCTATTTATTATTTCTGAGGGGTGCCGCAATCTATTTATTATTTCTGAGGGGTGCCACAATCTATTTATTATTTCTGAGGGGTGCCGCAATCTATTTATTATTTCTGAGGGGTGCCACAATCTATTTATTATTTCTGAGGGGTGCCGCAATCTATTTATTATTTCTGAGGGGTGCCACAATCTATTTATTATTCCCGAAGGGTGCCGCAATCTATTTATTATTTCTGAGGGGTGCCACAATCTATTTATTATTTCTGAGGGGTGCCGCAATCTATTTATTATTTCTGAGGGGTGCCACAATCTATTTATTATTGCTGAGGGGTGCCGCAATCTATTTATTATTCCCGAAGGGTGCCGCAATCTATTTATTATTCCCGAAGGGTGCCACAATCTATTTATTATTCCCGAAGGGAGCCGCAATCTATTTATTATTTCTGAGGGGTGCCGCAATCTATTTATTATTCCCGAAGGGTGCCGCAATCTATTTATTATTTCTGAGGGGTGCCGCAATCTATTTATTATTTCTGAGGGGTGCCACAATCTATTTATTATTTCTGAGGGGTGCCGCAATCTATTTATTATTTCTGAGGGGTGCCACAATCTATTTATTATTTCTGAGGGGTGCCGCAATCTATTTATTATTTCTGAGGGGTGCCACAATCTATTTATTATTCCCGAAGGGTGCCGCAATCTATTTATTATTTCTGAGGGGTGCCACAATCTATTTATTATTTCTGAGGGGTGCCGCAATCTATTTATTATTTCTGAGGGGTGCCACAATCTATTTATTATTTCTGAGGGGTGCCGCAATCTATTTATTATTTCTGAGGGGTGCCGCAATCTATTTATTATTCCCGAAGGGTGCCGCAATCTATTTATTATTTCTGAGGGTTGCCGCAATCTATTTATTATTTCTGAGGGGTGCCGCAATCTATTTATTATTCCCGAAGGGTGCCGCAATCTATTTATTATTTCTGAGGGGTGCCACAATCTATTTATTATTCCCGAAGGGTGCCGCAATCTATTTATTATTTCTGAGGGGTGCCGCAATCTATTTATTATTCCCGAAGGGTGCCGCAATCTATTTATTATTCCCGAAGGGTGCCGCAATCTATTTATTATTTCTGAGGGGTGCCGCAATCTATTTATTATTCCCGAAGGGTGCCGCAATCTATTTATTATTTCTGAGGGGTGCCGCAATCTATTTATTATTCCCGAAGGGTGCCGCAATCTATTTATTATTTCCGAAGGGTGCCGCAATCTATTTATTATTTCTGAGGGGTGCCGCAATCTATTTATTATTTCTGAGGGGTGCCACAATCTATTTATTATTCCCGAAGGGTGCCGCAATCTATTTATTATTTCTGAGGGTTGCCGCAATCTATTTATTATTTCTGAGGGGTGCCGCAATCTATTTATTATTCCCGAAGGGTGCCGCAATCTATTTATTATTTCTGAGGGGTGCCACAATCTATTTATTATTCCCGAAGGGTGCCGCAATCTATTTATTATTTCTGAGGGGTGCCGCAATCTATTTATTATTCCCGAAGGGTGCCGCAATCTATTTATTATTCCCGAAGGGTGCCGCAATCTATTTATTATTTCTGAGGGGTGCCGCAATCTATTTATTATTCCCGAAGGGTGCCGCAATCTATTTATTATTTCTGAGGGGTGCCGCAATCTATTTATTATTCCCGAAGGGTGCCGCAATCTATTTATTATTTCCGAAGGGTGCCGCAATCTATTTATTATTTCTGAGGGGTGCCACAATCTATTTATTATTTCTGAGGGGTGCCGCAATCTATTTATTATTTCTGAGGGTTGCCACAATCTATTTATTATTCCCGAAGGGTGCCGCAATCTATTTATTATTTCTGAGGGTTGCTGCAATCTATTTATTATTTCTGAGGGGTGTCGCAATCTATTTATTATTTCTGAGGGTTGCCACAAGCTAATTATTATTTCTGAGGGGTGCCACAATCTATTTATTATTTCTGAGGGGTGCCGCAATCTATTTATTATTTCTGAGGGGTGCCACAATCTATTTATTATTTCTGAGGGGTGCCGCAATCTATTTATTATTTCTGAGGGGTGCCACAATCTATTTATTATTTCTGAGGGGTGCCGCAATCTATTTATTATTTCTGAGGGGTGCCACAATCTATTTATTATTCCCGAAGGGTGCCGCAATCTATTTATTATTTCTGAGGGGTGCCACAATCTATTTATTATTTCTGAGGGGTGCCGCAATCTATTTATTATTTCTGAGGGGTGCCACAATCTATTTATTATTTCTGAGGGGTGCCGCAATCTATTTATTATTTCTGAGGGGTGCCGCAATCTATTTATTATTCCCGAAGGGTGCCGCAATCTATTTATTATTTCTGAGGGTTGCCGCAATCTATTTATTATTTCTGAGGGGTGCCGCAATCTATTTATTATTCCCGAAGGGTGCCGCAATCTATTTATTATTTCTGAGGGGTGCCACAATCTATTTATTATTCCCGAAGGGTGCCGCAATCTATTTATTATTTCTGAGGGGTGCCGCAATCTATTTATTATTCCCGAAGGGTGCCGCAATCTATTTATTATTCCCGAAGGGTGCCGCAATCTATTTATTATTTCTGAGGGGTGCCGCAATCTATTTATTATTCCCGAAGGGTGCCGCAATCTATTTATTATTTCTGAGGGGTGCCGCAATCTATTTATTATTCCCGAAGGGTGCCGCAATCTATTTATTATTTCCGAAGGGTGCCGCAATCTATTTATTATTTCTGAGGGGTGCCACAATCTATTTATTATTTCTGAGGGGTGCCGCAATCTATTTATTATTTCTGAGGGTTGCCACAATCTATTTATTATTCCCGAAGGGTGCCGCAATCTATTTATTATTTCTGAGGGTTGCTGCAATCTATTTATTATTTCTGAGGGGTGTCGCAATCTATTTATTATTTCTGAGGGTTGCCACAAGCTAATTATTATTTCTGAGGGGTGCCACAATCTATTTATTATTTCTGAGGGTTGCCACAATCTATTTATTATTTCTGAGGGGTGCCACAATCTATTTATTATTTCTGAGAGTTGCCACAATCTATTTATTATTTCTGAGGGGTGCCACAATCTATTTATTATTTCTGAGGGGTGCCGCAATCTATTTATTATTTCTGAGGGTTGCCACAATCTATTTATTATTTCTGAGGGGTGCCGCAATCTATTTATTATTTCTGAGGGGTGCCGCAATCTATTTATTATTTCTGAGGGGTGCCGCAATCTATTTATTATTTCTGAGGGGTGCCGCAATCTATTTATTATTTCTGAGGGTGCCGCAATCTATTTATTATTTCTGAGGGTTGCTGCAATCTATTTATTATTTCTGAGGGTTGCCACAATCTATTTATTATTCCCGAAGGGTGCCGCAATCTATTTATTATTTCTGAGGGTTGCCACAATCTATTTATTATTTCTGAGGGTTGCCACAATCTATTTATTATTCCCGAAGGGTGCCGCAATCTATTTATTATTTCTGAGGGGTGCCGCAATCTATTTATTATTTCTGAGGGTGCCGCAATCTATTTATTATTTCTGAGGGTTGCTGCAATCTATTTATTATTTCTGAGGGTTGCTGCAATCTATTTATTATTTCTGAGGGTGCCGCAATCTATTTATTATTTCTGAGGGTGCCGCAATCTATTTATGATTTCTGAGGGGTGCCGCAATCTATTTATTATTTCTGAGGGTGCCGCAATCTATTTATTATTTCGGAGGGTGCCGCAATCTATTTATTATTTCTGAGGGTGCCGCAATCTATTTATGATTTCTGAGGGGTGCCACAATCTATTTATTATTTCTGAGGGGTGCCGCAATCTATTTATTATTTCTGAGGGGTGCCACAATCTATTTATTATTCCCGAAGGGTGCCGCAATCTATTTATTATTTCTGAGGGGTGCCACAATCTATTTATTATTTCTGAGGGGTGCCGCAATCTATTTATTATTTCTGAGGGGTGCCACAATCTATTTATTATTTCTGAGGGGTGCCGCAATCTATTTATTATTTCTGAGGGGTGCCGCAATCTATTTATTATTCCCGAAGGGTGCCGCAATCTATTTATTATTTCTGAGGGTTGCCGCAATCTATTTATTATTTCTGAGGGGTGCCGCAATCTATTTATTATTCCCGAAGGGTGCCGCAATCTATTTATTATTTCTGAGGGGTGCCACAATCTATTTATTATTCCCGAAGGGTGCCGCAATCTATTTATTATTTCTGAGGGGTGCCGCAATCTATTTATTATTCCCGAAGGGTGCCGCAATCTATTTATTATTCCCGAAGGGTGCCGCAATCTATTTATTATTTCTGAGGGGTGCCGCAATCTATTTATTATTCCCGAAGGGTGCCGCAATCTATTTATTATTTCTGAGGGGTGCCGCAATCTATTTATTATTCCCGAAGGGTGCCGCAATCTATTTATTATTTCCGAAGGGTGCCGCAATCTATTTATTATTTCTGAGGGGTGCCACAATCTATTTATTATTTCTGAGGGGTGCCGCAATCTATTTATTATTTCTGAGGGTTGCCACAATCTATTTATTATTCCCGAAGGGTGCCGCAATCTATTTATTATTTCTGAGGGTTGCTGCAATCTATTTATTATTTCTGAGGGGTGTCGCAATCTATTTATTATTTCTGAGGGTTGCCACAAGCTAATTATTATTTCTGAGGGGTGCCACAATCTATTTATTATTTCTGAGGGTTGCCACAATCTATTTATTATTTCTGAGGGGTGCCACAATCTATTTATTATTTCTGAGGGGTGCCACAATCTATTTATTATTTCTGAGGGGTGCCACAATCTATTTATTATTTCTGAGGGGTGCCGCAATCTATTTATTATTTCTGAGGGTTGCCACAATCTATTTATTATTTCTGAGGGGTGCCGCAATCTATTTATTATTTCTGAGGGGTGCCGCAATCTATTTATTATTTCTGAGGGGTGCCGCAATCTATTTATTATTTCTGAGGGGTGCCGCAATCTATTTATTATTTCTGAGGGTGCCGCAATCTATTTATTATTTCTGAGGGTTGCTGCAATCTATTTATTATTTCTGAGGGTTGCCACAATCTATTTATTATTCCCGAAGGGTGCCGCAATCTATTTATTATTTCTGAGGGTTGCCACAATCTATTTATTATTTCTGAGGGTTGCCACAATCTATTTATTATTCCCGAAGGGTGCCGCAATCTATTTATTATTTCTGAGGGGTGCCGCAATCTATTTATTATTTCTGAGGGTGCCGCAATCTATTTATTATTTCTGAGGGTTGCTGCAATCTATTTATTATTTCTGAGGGTTGCTGCAATCTATTTATTATTTCTGAGGGTGCCGCAATCTATTTATTATTTCTGAGGGTGCCGCAATCTATTTATGATTTCTGAGGGGTGCCGCAATCTATTTATTATTTCTGAGGGTGCCGCAATCTATTTATTATTTCGGAGGGTGCCGCAATCTATTTATTATTTCTGAGGGTGCCGCAATCTATTTATGATTTCTGAGGGTTGCCACAATCTATTTATTATTTCTGAGGGTGCCGCAATCTATTTATTATTTCTGAGGGTGCCGCAATCTATTTATTATTTCTGAGGGTTGCTGCAATCTATTTATTATTTCTGAGGGTGCCGCAATCTATTTATTGTTTCTGAGGGTGCCGCAATCTATTTATTATTTCTGAGGGGTGCCACAATCTATTTATTATTTCTGAGGGGTGCCGCAATCTATTTATTATTTCTGAGGGTTGCCGCAATCTATTTATTATTTCTGAGGGTTGCCACAAGCTAATTATTATTTCTGAGGGTTGCCACAATCTATTTATTATTCCCGAAGGGTGCCGCAATCTATTTATTATTTCTGAGGGTTGCCACAATCTATTTATTATTTCTGAGGGTGCCGCAATCTATTTATTATTTCTGAGGGTTGCCGCAATCTATTTATTATTTCTGAGGGTTGCCACAATCTATTTATTATTCCCGAAGGGTGCCGCAATCTATTTATTATTTCTGAGGGTTGCCACAATCTATTTATTATTTCTGAGGGTTGCCACAATCTATTTATTATTCCCGAAGGGTGCCGCAATCTATTTATTATTTCTGAGGGGTGCCACAATCTATTTATTATTTCTGAGGGTTGCCACAATCTATTTATTATTCCCGAAGGGTGCCGCAATCTATTTATTATTTCTGAGGGGTGCCGCAATCTATTTATTATTTCTGAGGGTGCCGCAATCTATTTATTATTTCTGAGGGTTGCCGCAATCTATTTATTATTTCTGAGGGTGCCGCAATCTATTTATTATTTCTGAGGGTGCCGCAATCTATTTATGATTTCTGAGGGGTGCCGCAATCTATTTATTATTTCTGAGGGTGCCGCAATCTATTTATTATTTCTGAGGGGTGCCGCAATCTATTTATTATTTCTAAGGGTGCCGCAATCTATTTATTATTTCTGAGGGGTGCCACGATCTATTTATTATTCCCGAAGGGTGCCGCAATCTATTTATTATTTCTGAGGGTGCCGCAATCTATTTATTATTTCTGAGGGGTGCCACAATCTATTTATTATTTCTGAGGGTGCCGCAAACTATTTATTATTTCTGAGGGGTGCCGCAATCTATTTATTATTTCTGAGGGGTGCCGCAATCTATTTATTATTTCTGAGGGGTGCCGCAATCTATTTATTATTTCTGAGGGGTGCCACAAGCTAATTATTATTTCTGAGGGGTGCCGCAATCTATTTATTATTTCTGAGGGGTGCCGCAATCTATTTATTATTTCTGAGGGGTGTCACAAGCTAATTATTATTTCTGAGGGGTGCCGCAATCTATTTATTATTTCTGAGGGGTGCCGCAATCTATTTATTATTTCTGAGGGTTGCCGCAATCTATTTATTATTTCTGAGGGTTGCCACAATCTATTTATTATTTCTGAGGGTTGCCACAATCTATTTATTATTTCTGAGGGGTGCCACAAGCTAATTATTATTTCTGAGGGGTGCCGCAATCTATTTATTATTTCTGAGGGTGCCGCAATCTATTTATTATTTCTGAGGGTTGCCGCAATCTATTTATTATTTCTGAGGGTGCCGCAATCTATTTATTATTTCTGAGGGGTGCCGCAATCTATTTATTATTTCTGAGGGTGCCGCAATCTATTTATTATTTCTGAGGGTTGCCGCAATCTATTTATTATTTCTGAGGGTGCCGCAATCTATTTATTATTTCTGAGGGTGCCGCAATCTATTTATTATTTCTGAGGGTGCCGCAATCTATTTATGATTTCTGAGGGGTGCCGCAATCTATTTATTATTTCTGAGGGGTGCCACAATCTATTTATTATTTCTGAGGGGTGCCACAAGCTAATTATTATTTCTGAGGGGTGCCGCAATCTATTTATGATTTCTGAGGGGTGCCGCAATCTATTTATTATTTCTGAGGGGTGCCGCAATCTATTTATTATTTCTGAGGGGTGCCACAAGCTAATTATTATTTCTGAGGGGTGCCGCAATCTATTTATTATTTCTGAGGGGTGCCGCAATCTATTTATTATTTCTGAGGGGTGTCGCAATCTAATTATTATTTCTGAGGGGTGCCGCAATCTATTTATTATTTCTGAGGGGTGCCGCAATCTATTTATTATTTCTGAGGGGTGTCGCAATCTATTTATTATTTCTGAGGGTTGCTGCAATCTATTTATTATTTCTGAGGGTGCCGCAATCTATTTATTATTTCTGAGGGTGCCGCAATCTATTTATGATTTCTGAGGGGTGCCGCAATCTATTTATTATTTCTGAGGGTGCCGCAATCTATTTATTATTTCGGAGGGTGCCGCAATCTATTTATTATTTCTGAGGGTGCCGCAATCTATTTATGATTTCTGAGGGTTGCCACAATCTATTTATTATTTCTGAGGGTGCCGCAATCTATTTATTATTTCTGAGGGGTGCCGCAATCTATTTATTATTTCTGAGGGTGCCGCAATCTATTTATTATTTCTGAGGGTGCCGCAATCTATTTATTATTTCTGAGGGTTGCTGCAATCTATTTATTATTTCTGAGGGTGCCGCAATCTATTTATTGTTTCTGAGGGTGCCGCAATCTATTTATTATTTCTGAGGGGTGCCACAATCTATTTATTATTTCTGAGGGGTGCCGCAATCTATTTATTATTTCTGAGGGTTGCCACAATCTATTTATTATTCCCGAAGGGTGCCGCAATCTATTTATTATTTCTGAGGGTTGCCACAATCTATTTATTATTTCTGAGGGTGCCGCAATCTATTTATTATTTCTGAGGGTTGCCGCAATCTATTTATTATTTCTGAGGGTTGCCACAATCTATTTATTATTCCCGAAGGGTGCCGCAATCTATTTATTATTTCTGAGGGTTGCCACAATCTATTTATTATTTCTGAGGGTTGCCACAATCTATTTATTATTCCCGAAGGGTGCCGCAATCTATTTATTATTTCTGAGGGTTGCCACAATCTATTTATTATTTCTGAGGGTTGCCACAATCTATTTATTATTCCCGAAGGGTGCCGCAATCTATTTATTATTTCTGAGGGGTGCCGCAATCTATTTATTATTTCTGAGGGTGCCGCAATCTATTTATTATTTCTGAGGGTTGCCGCAATCTATTTATTATTTCTGAGGGTGCCGCAATCTATTTATTATTTCCGAAGGGTGCCGCAATCTATTTATTATTTCTGAGGGTTGCCACAATCTATTTATTATTTCTGAGGGTTGCCACAATCTATTTGTTATTCCCGAAGGGTGCCGCAATCTATTTATTATTTCTGAGGGTGCCGCAATCTATTTATTATTTCTGAGGGTGCCGCAATCTATTTATGATTTCTGAGGGGTGCCGCAATCTATTTATTATTTCTGAGGGTGCCGCAATCTATTTATTATTTCTGAGGGTGCCGCAATCTATTTATTATTTCTGAGGGGTGCCACGATCTATTTATTATTCCCGAAGGGTGCCGCAATCTATTTATTATTTCTGAGGGTGCCGCAATCTATTTATTATTTCTGAGGGGTGCCGCAATCTATTTATTATTTCTGAGGGTGCCGCAAACTATTTATTATTTCTGAGGGGTGCCGCAATCTATTTATTATTTCTGAGGGGTGCCGCAATCTATTTATTATTTCTGAGGGGTGCCGCAATCTATTTATTATTTCTGAGGGGTGCCACAAGCTAATTATTATTTCTGAGGGGTGCCGCAATCTATTTATTATTTCTGAGGGGTGCCGCAATCTATTTATTATTTCTGAGGGGTGTCACAAGCTAATTATTATTTCTGAGGGGTGCCGCAATCTATTTATTATTTCTGAGGGGTGCCGCAATCTATTTATTATTTCTGAGGGTTGCCGCAATCTATTTATTATTTCTGAGGGTTGCCACAATCTATTTATTATTTCTGAGGGTTGCCACAATCTATTTATTATTTCTGAGGGGTGCCACAAGCTAATTATTATTTCTGAGGGGTGCCGCAATCTATTTATTATTTCTGAGGGTGCCGCAATCTATTTATTATTTCTGAGGGTTGCCGCAATCTATTTATTATTTCTGAGGGTGCCGCAATCTATTTATTATTTCTGAGGGGTGCCGCAATCTATTTATTATTTCTGAGGGTGCCGCAATCTATTTATTATTTCTGAGGGTTGCCGCAATCTATTTATTATTTCTGAGGGTGCCGCAATCTATTTATTATTTCTGAGGGTGCCGCAATCTATTTATTATTTCTGAGGGTGCCGCAATCTATTTATGATTTCTGAGGGGTGCCGCAATCTATTTATTATTTCTGAGGGGTGCCACAATCTATTTATTATTTCTGAGGGGTGCCACAAGCTAATTATTATTTCTGAGGGGTGCCGCAATCTATTTATGATTTCTGAGGGGTGCCGCAATCTATTTATTATTTCTGAGGGGTGCCGCAATCTATTTATTATTGCTGAGGGGTGCCACAAGCTAATTATTATTTCTGAGGGGTGCCGCAATCTATTTATTATTTCTGAGGGGTGCCGCAATCTATTTATTATTTCTGAGGGGTGTCGCAATCTAATTATTATTTCTGAGGGGTGCCGCAATCTATTTATTATTTCTGAGGGGTGCCGCAATCTATTTATTATTTCTGAGGGGTGTCGCAATCTATTTATTATTTCTGAGGGGTGCCGCAATCTATTTATTATTTCTGAGGGTGCCGCAATCTATTTATTATTTCTGAGGGTTGCTGCAATCTATTTATTATTTCTGAGGGTGCCGCAATCTATTTATTATTTCTGAAGGGTGCCACAATCTATTTATTATTTCTGAGGGGTGCCTGCCACAATCTATTTATTATTTCTGAGGGGTGCCACAATCTATTTATTATTTCTGAGGGTGCCGCAATCTATTTATTATTTCTGAGGGGTGCCGCAATCTATTTATTATTTCTGAGGGTGCCGCAATCTATTTATGATTTCTGAGGGGTGCCGCAATCTATTTATTATTTCTGAGGGGTGCCGCAATCTATTTATTATTTCTGAGGGGTGCCGCAATCTATTTATTATTTCTGAGGGTGCCGCAATCTATTTATTATCTGAGGGGTGCCACAAGCTAATTATTATTTCTGAGGGGTGCCGCAATCTATTTATTATTTCTGAGGGGTGCCGCAATCTATTTATTATTTCTGAGGGGTGTCGCAATCTATTTATTATTTCTGAGGGGTGCCGCAATCTATTTATTATTTCTGAGGGTGCCGCAATCTATTTATTATTTCTGAGGGTTGCTGCAATCTATTTATTATTTCTGAGGGTGCCGCAATCTATTTATTATTTCTGAGGGGTGCCACAATCTATTTATTATTTCTGAGGGGTGCCACAATCTATTTATTATTTCTGAGGGGTGCCGCAATCTATTTATTATTTCTGAGGGTGCCGCAATCTATTTATTATTTCTGAGGGGTGCCGCAATCTATTTATTATTTCTGAGGGTGCCGCAATCTATTTATGATTTCTGAGGGGTGCCGCAATCTATTTATTATTTCTGAGGGGTGCCGCAATCTATTTATTATTTCTGAGGGGTGCCGCAATCTATTTATTATTTCTGAGGGGTGCCGCAATCTATTTATTATTTCTGAGGGGTGCCGCAATCTATTTATTATTTCTGAGGGGTGTCGCAATCTATTTATTATTTCTGAGGGTTGCTGCAATCTATTTATTATTTCTGAGGGTGCCGCAATTTATTTATTATTTCTGAGGGTGCCGCAATCTATTTATGATTTCTGAGGGGTGCCGCAATCTATTTATTATTTCTGAGGGTGCCGCAATCTATTTATTATTTCGGAGGGTGCCGCAATCTATTTATTATTTCTGAGGGTGCCGCAATCTATTTATGATTTCTGAGGGTTGCCACAATCTATTTATTATTTCTGAGGGTGCCGCAATCTATTTATTATTTCTGAGGGTGCAGCAATCTATTTATTATTTCTGAGGGTTGCTGCAATCTATTTATTATTTCTGAGGGTGCCGCAATCTATTTATTGTTTCTGAGGGTGCCGCAATCTATTTATTATTTCTGAGGGGTGCCACAATCTATTTATTATTTCTGAGGGGTGCCGCAATCTATTTATTATTTCTGAGGGTTGCCGCAATCTATTTATTATTTCTGAGGGTTGCCACAAGCTAATTATTATTTCTGAGGGTTGCCACAATCTATTTATTATTCCCGAAGGGTGCCGCAATCTATTTATTATTTCTGAGGGTTGCCACAATCTATTTATTATTTCTGAGGGTTGCCACAATCTATTTATTATTCCCGAAGGGTGCCGCAATCTATTTATTATTTCTGAGGGTTGCCACAATCTATTTATTATTTCTGAGGGTTGCCACAATCTATTTATTATTCCCGAAGGGTGCCGCAATCTATTTATTATTTCTGAGGGGTGCCGCAATCTATTTATTATTTCTGAGGGTGCCGCAATCTATTTATTATTTCTGAGGGTTGCCGCAATCTATTTATTATTTCTGAGGGTGCCGCAATCTATTTATTATTTCCGAAGGGTGCCGCAATCTATTTATTATTTCTGAGGGTTGCCACAATCTATTTATTATTTCTGAGGGTTGCCACAATCTATTTATTATTCCCGAAGGGTGCCGCAATCTATTTATTATTTCTGAGGGTGCCGCAATCTATTTATTATTTCTGAGGGTGCCGCAATCTATTTATGATTTCTGAGGGGTGCCGCAATCTATTTATTATTTCTGAGGGTGCCGCAATCTATTTATTATTTCTGAGGGGTGCCGCAATCTATTTATTATTTCTGAGGGTGCCGCAATCTATTTATTATTTCTGAGGGGTGCCACGATCTATTTATTATTCCCGAAGGGTGCCGCAATCTATTTATTATTTCTGAGGGTGCCGCAATCTATTTATTATTTCTGAGGGGTGCCGCAATCTATTTATTATTTCTGAGGGTGCCGCAAACTATTTATTATTTCTGAGGGGTGCCGCAATCTATTTATTATTTCTGAGGGGTGCCGCAATCTATTTATTATTTCTGAGGGGTGCCGCAATCTATTTATTATTTCTGAGGGGTGCCACAAGCTAATTATTATTTCTGAGGGGTGCCGCAATCTATTTATTATTTCTGAGGGGTGCCGCAATCTATTTATTATTTCTGAGGGGTGTCACAAGCTAATTATTATTTCTGAGGGGTGCCGCAATCTATTTATTATTTCTGAGGGGTGCCGCAATCTATTTATTATTTCTGAGGGTTGCCGCAATCTATTTATTATTTCTGAGGGTTGCCACAATCTATTTATTATTTCTGAGGGTTGCCACAATCTATTTATTATTTCTGAGGGGTGCCACAAGCTAATTATTATTTCTGAGGGGTGCCGCAATCTATTTATTATTTCTGAGGGTGCCGCAATCTATTTATTATTTCTGAGGGTTGCCGCAATCTATTTATTATTTCTGAGGGTGCCGCAATCTATTTATTATTTCTGAGGGGTGCCGCAATCTATTTATTATTTCTGAGGGTGCCGCAATCTATTTATTATTTCTGAGGGTTGCCGCAATCTATTTATTATTTCTGAGGGTGCCGCAATCTATTTATTATTTCTGAGGGTGCCGCAATCTATTTATTATTTCTGAGGGTGCCGCAATCTATTTATGATTTCTGAGGGGTGCCGCAATCTATTTATTATTTCTGAGGGGTGCCACAATCTATTTATTATTTCTGAGGGGTGCCACAAGCTAATTATTATTTCTGAGGGGTGCCGCAATCTATTTATGATTTCTGAGGGGTGCCGCAATCTATTTATTATTTCTGAGGGGTGCCGCAATCTATTTATTATTTCTGAGGGGTGCCACAAGCTAATTATTATTTCTGAGGGGTGCCGCAATCTATTTATTATTTCTGAGGGGTGCCGCAATCTATTTATTATTTCTGAGGGGTGTCGCAATCTAATTATTATTTCTGAGGGGTGCCGCAATCTATTTATTATTTCTGAGGGGTGCCGCAATCTATTTATTATTTCTGAGGGGTGTCGCAATCTATTTATTATTTCTGAGGGGTGCCGCAATCTATTTATTATTTCTGAGGGTGCCGCAATCTATTTATTATTTCTGAGGGTTGCTGCAATCTATTTATTATTTCTGAGGGTGCCGCAATCTATTTATTATTTCTGAAGGGTGCCACAATCTATTTATTATTTCTGAGGGGTGCCTGCCACAATCTATTTATTATTTCTGAGGGGTGCCACAATCTATTTATTATTTCTGAGGGTGCCGCAATCTATTTATTATTTCTGAGGGGTGCCGCAATCTATTTATTATTTCTGAGGGTGCCGCAATCTATTTATGATTTCTGAGGGGTGCCGCAATCTATTTATTATTTCTGAGGGGTGCCGCAATCTATTTATTATTTCTGAGGGGTGCCGCAATCTATTTATTATTTCTGAGGGTGCCGCAATCTATTTATTATCTGAGGGGTGCCACAAGCTAATTATTATTTCTGAGGGGTGCCGCAATCTATTTATTATTTCTGAGGGGTGCCGCAATCTATTTATTATTTCTGAGGGGTGTCGCAATCTATTTATTATTTCTGAGGGGTGCCGCAATCTATTTATTATTTCTGAGGGTGCCGCAATCTATTTATTATTTCTGAGGGTTGCTGCAATCTATTTATTATTTCTGAGGGTGCCGCAATCTATTTATTATTTCTGAGGGGTGCCACAATCTATTTATTATTTCTGAGGGGTGCCACAATCTATTTATTATTTCTGAGGGGTGCCGCAATCTATTTATTATTTCTGAGGGTGCCGCAATCTATTTATTATTTCTGAGGGGTGCCACAATCTATTTATTATTTCTGAGGGGTGCCACAATCTATTTATTATTTCTGAGGGGTGCCGCAATCTATTTATTATTTCTGAGGGTGCCGCAATCTATTTATTATTTCTGAGGGGTGCCGCAATCTATTTATTATTTCTGAGGGGTGCCGCAATCTATTTATTATTCCCGAAGGGTGCCGCAATCTATTTATGATTTCTGAGGGGTGCCGCAATCTATTTATTATTTCTGAGGGTGCCGCAATCTATTTATGATTTCTGAGGGGTGCCGCAATCTATTTATTGTTTCTGAGGGTGCCGCAATCTATTTATTATTTCTGAGGGGTTCCACAATCTATTTATTATTTCTGAGGGTGCCGCAATCTATTTATTATTTCTGAGGGTTGCCGCAATCTATTTATTATTTCTGAGGGTTGCCACAAGCTAATTATTATTTCTGAGGGTTGCCACAATCTATTTATTATTCCCGAAGGGTGCCGCAATCTATTTATTATTTCTGAGGGTTGCCACAATCTATTTATTATTTCTGAGGGTGCCGCAATCTATTTATTATTTCTGAGGGTTGCCGCAATCTATTTATTATTTCTGAGGGTTGCCACAATCTATTTATTATTCCCGAAGGGTGCCGCAATCTATTTATTATTTCTGAGGGTTGCCACAATCTATTTATTATTTCTGAGGGTTGCCACAATCTATTTATTATTCCCGAAGGGTGCCGCAATCTATTTATTATTTCTGAGGGGTGCCGCAATCTATTTATTATTTCTGAGGGTGCCGCAATCTATTTATTATTTCTGAGGGTTGCCGCAATCTATTTATTATTTCTGAGGGTGCCGCAATCTATTTATTATTTCTGAGGGTGCCGCAATCTATTTATTATTTCTGAGGGTGCCGCAATCTATTTATTATTTCTGAGGGTGCCGCAATCTATTTATTATTTCTGAGGGTGCCGCAATCTATTTATGATTTCTGAGGGGTGCCGCAATCTATTTATTATTTTTGAGGGTTGCTGCAATCTATTTATTATTTCTGAGGGTGCCGCAATCTATTTATTATTTCTGAGGGTTGCTGCAATCTATTTATTATTTCTGAGGGGTGCCACAATCTATTTATTATTCCCGAAGGGTGCCGCAATCTATTTATTATTTCTGAGGGTTGCCACAATCTATTTATTATTCCCGAAGGGTGCCGCAATCTATTTATTATTTCTGAGGGTTGCCACAATCTATTTATTATTCCCGAAGGGTGCCGCAATCTATTTATTATTTCTGAGGGTTGCCACAATCTATTTATTATTTCTGAGGGTTGCCACAATCTATTTATTATTCCCGAAGTGTGCCGCAATCTATTTATTATTTCTGAGGGGTGCCACAATCTATTTATTATTTCTGAGGGTTGCCACAATCTATTTATTATTCCCGAAGGGTGCCGCAATCTATTTATTATTTCTGAGGGGTGCCGCAATCTATTTATTATTTCTGAGGGTGCCGCAATCTATTTATTATTTCTGAGGGTTGCCGCAATCTATTTATTATTTCTGAGGGTGCCGCAATCTATTTATTATTTCTGAGGGTGCCGCAATCTATTTATGATTTCTGAGGGGTGCCGCAATCTATTTATTATTTCTGAGGGTGCCGCAATCTATTTATTATTTCTGAGGGGTGCCGCAATCTATTTATTATTTCTGAGGGTGCCGCAATCTATTTATTATTTCTGAGGGGTGCCACGATCTATTTATTATTCCCGAAGGGTGCCGCAATCTATTTATTATTTCTGAGGGTGCCGCAATCTATTTATTATTTCTGAGGGGTGCCACAATCTATTTATTATTTCTGAGGGTGCCGCAAACTATTTATTATTTCTGAGGGGTGCCGCAATCTATTTATTATTTCTGAGGGGTGCCGCAATCTATTTATTATTTCTGAGGGGTGCCGCAATCTATTTATTATTTCTGAGGGGTGCCACAAGCTAATTATTATTTCTGAGGGGTGCCGCAATCTAATTATTATTTCTGAGGGGTGCCGCAATCTATTTATTATTTCTGAGGGGTGCCGCAATCTATTTATTATTTCTGAGGGTTGCCGCAATCTATTTATTATTTCTGAGGGTTGCCACAATCTATTTATTATTTCTGAGGGTTGCCACAATCTATTTATTATTTCTGAGGGGTGCCACAAGCTAATTATTATTTCTGAGGGGTGCCGCAATCTATTTATTATTTCTGAGGGTGCCACAAGCTAATTATTATTTCTGAGGGGTGCCGCAATCTATTTATTATTTCTGAGGGTGCCGCAATCTATTTATTATTTCTGAGGGTTGCCGCAATCTATTTATTATTTCTGAGGGTGCCGCAATCTATTTATTATTTCTGAGGGGTGCCGCAATCTATTTATTATTTCTGAGGGTGCCGCAATCTATTTATTATTTCTGAGGGTTGCCGCAATCTATTTATTATTTCTGAGGGTGCCGCAATCTATTTATTATTTCTGAGGGTGCCGCAATCTATTTATTATTTCTGAGGGTGCCGCAATCTATTTATGATTTCTGAGGGGTGCCGCAATCTATTTATTATTTCTGAGGGGTGCCACAATCTATTTATTATTTCTGAGGGGTGCCACAAGCTAATTATTATTTCTGAGGGGTGCCGCAACCTATTTATGATTTCTGAGGGGTGCCGCAATCTATTTATTATTTCTGAGGGGTGCCGCAATCTATTTATTATTTCTGAGGGGTGCCACAAGCTAATTATTATTTCTGAGGGGTGCCGCAATCTATTTATTATTTCTGAGGGGTGCCGCAATCTATTTATTATTTCTGAGGGGTGTCGCAATCTAATTATTATTTCTGAGGGGTGCCGCAATCTATTTATTATTTCTGAGGGGTGCCGCAATCTATTTATTATTTCTGAGGGGTGTCGCAATCTATTTATTATTTCTGAGGGTTGCTGCAATCTATTTATTATTTCTGAGGGTGCCGCAATCTATTTATTATTTCTGAGGGTGCCGCAATCTATTTATGATTTCTGAGGGGTGCCGCAATCTATTTATTATTTCTGAGGGTGCCGCAATCTATTTATTATTTCGGAGGGTGCCGCAATCTATTTATTATTTCTGAGGGTGCCGCAATCTATTTATGATTTCTGAGGGTTGCCACAATCTATTTATTATTTCTGAGGGTGCCGCAATCTATTTATTATTTCTGAGGGTGCCGCAATCTATTTATTATTTCTGAGGGTTGCTGCAATCTATTTATTATTTCTGAGGGTGCCGCAATCTATTTATTGTTTCTGAGGGTGCCGCAATCTATTTATTATTTCTGAGGGGTGCCACAATCTATTTATTATTTCTGAGGGGTGCCGCAATCTATTTATTATTTCTGAGGGTTGCCACAATCTATTTATTATTCCCGAAGGGTGCCGCAATCTATTTATTATTTCTGAGGGTTGCCACAATCTATTTATTATTTCTGAGGGTGCCGCAATCTATTTATTATTTCTGAGGGTTGCCGCAATCTATTTATTATTTCTGAGGGTTGCCACAATCTATTTATTATTCCCGAAGGGTGCCGCAATCTATTTATTATTTCTGAGGGTTGCCACAATCTATTTATTATTTCTGAGGGTTGCCACAATCTATTTATTATTCCCGAAGGGTGCCGCAATCTATTTATTATTTCTGAGGGTTGCCACAATCTATTTATTATTTCTGAGGGTTGCCACAATCTATTTATTATTCCCGAAGGGTGCCGCAATCTATTTATTATTTCTGAGGGGTGCCGCAATCTATTTATTATTTCTGAGGGTGCCGCAATCTATTTATTATTTCTGAGGGTTGCCGCAATCTATTTATTATTTCTGAGGGTGCCGCAATCTATTTATTATTTCCGAAGGGTGCCGCAATCTATTTATTATTTCTGAGGGTTGCCACAATCTATTTATTATTTCTGAGGGTTGCCACAATCTATTTATTATTCCCGAAGGGTGCCGCAATCTATTTATTATTTCTGAGGGTGCCGCAATCTATTTATTATTTCTGAGGGTGCCGCAATCTATTTATGATTTCTGAGGGGTGCCGCAATCTATTTATTATTTCTGAGGGTGCCGCAATCTATTTATTATTTCTGAGGGGTGCCGCAATCTATTTATTATTTCTGAGGGTGCCGCAATCTATTTATTATTTCTGAGGGGTGCCACGATCTATTTATTATTCCCGAAGGGTGCCGCAATCTATTTATTATTTCTGAGGGTGCCGCAATCTATTTATTATTTCTGAGGGGTGCCGCAATCTATTTATTATTTCTGAGGGTGCCGCAAACTATTTATTATTTCTGAGGGGTGCCGCAATCTATTTATTATTTCTGAGGGGTGCCGCAATCTATTTATTATTTCTGAGGGGTGCCGCAATCTATTTATTATTTCTGAGGGGTGCCACAAGCTAATTATTATTTCTGAGGGGTGCCGCAATCTATTTATTATTTCTGAGGGGTGCCGCAATCTATTTATTATTTCTGAGGGGTGTCACAAGCTAATTATTATTTCTGAGGGGTGCCGCAATCTATTTATTATTTCTGAGGGGTGCCGCAATCTATTTATTATTTCTGAGGGTTGCCGCAATCTATTTATTATTTCTGAGGGTTGCCGCAATCTATTTATTATTTCTGAGGGTTGCCACAATCTATTTATTATTTCTGAGGGGTGCCACAAGCTAATTATTATTTCTGAGGGGTGCCGCAATCTATTTATTATTTCTGAGGGTGCCGCAATCTATTTATTATTTCTGAGGGTTGCCGCAATCTATTTATTATTTCTGAGGGTGCCGCAATCTATTTATTATTTCTGAGGGGTGCCGCAATCTATTTATTATTTCTGAGGGTTGCCGCAATCTATTTATTATTTCTGAGGGTGCCGCAATCTATTTATTATTTCTGAGGGTGCCGCAATCTATTTATTATTTCTGAGGGTGCCGCAATCTATTTATGATTTCTGAGGGGTGCCGCAATCTATTTATTATTTCTGAGGGGTGCCACAATCTATTTATTATTTCTGAGGGGTGCCACAAGCTAATTATTATTTCTGAGGGGTGCCGCAATCTATTTATGATTTCTGAGGGGTGCCGCAATCTATTTATTATTTCTGAGGGGTGCCGCAATCTATTTATTATTTCTGAGGGGTGCCACAAGCTAATTATTATTTCTGAGGGGTGCCGCAATCTATTTATTATTTCTGAGGGGTGCCGCAATCTATTTATTATTTCTGAGGGGTGTCGCAATCTATTTATTATTTCTGAGGGGTGTCGCAATCTATTTATTATTTCTGAGGGGTGCCGCAATCTATTTATTATTTCTGAGGGGTGTCGCAATCTATTTATTATTTCTGAGGGGTGCCGCAATCTATTTATTATTTCGGAGGGTGCCGCAATCTATTTATTATTTCTGAGGGTGCCGCAATCTATTTATGATTTCTGAGGGTTGCCACAATCTATTTATTATTTCTGAGGGTGCCGCAATCTATTTATTATTTCTGAGGGTGCCGCAATCTATTTATTATTTCTGAGGGTTGCTGCAATCTATTTATTATTTCTGAGGGTGCCGCAATCTATTTATTGTTTCTGAGGGTGCCGCAATCTATTTATTATTTCTGAGGGGTGCCACAATCTATTTATTATTTCTGAGGGGTGCCGCAATCTATTTATTATTTCTGAGGGTTGCCACAATCTATTTATTATTCCCGAAGGGTGCCGCAATCTATTTATTATTTCTGAGGGTTGCCACAATCTATTTATTATTTCTGAGGGTGCCGCAATCTATTTATTATTTCTGAGGGTTGCCGCAATCTATTTATTATTTCTGAGGGTTGCCACAATCTATTTATTATTCCCGAAGGGTGCCGCAATCTATTTATTATTTCTGAGGGTTGCCACAATCTATTTATTATTTCTGAGGGTTGCCACAATCTATTTATTATTCCCGAAGGGTGCCGCAATCTATTTATTATTTCTGAGGGTTGCCACAATCTATTTATTATTTCTGAGGGTTGCCACAATCTATTTATTATTCCCGAAGGGTGCCGCAATCTATTTATTATTTCTGAGGGGTGCCGCAATCTATTTATTATTTCTGAGGGTGCCGCAATCTATTTATTATTTCTGAGGGTTGCCGCAATCTATTTATTATTTCTGAGGGTGCCGCAATCTATTTATTATTTCCGAAGGGTGCCGCAATCTATTTATTATTTCTGAGGGTTGCCACAATCTATTTATTATTTCTGAGGGTTGCCACAATCTATTTATTATTCCCGAAGGGTGCCGCAATCTATTTATTATTTCTGAGGGTGCCGCAATCTATTTATTATTTCTGAGGGTGCCGCAATCTATTTATGATTTCTGAGGGGTGCCGCAATCTATTTATTATTTCTGAGGGTGCCGCAATCTATTTATTATTTCTGAGGGTGCCGCAATCTATTTATTATTTCTGAGGGGTGCCACGATCTATTTATTATTCCCGAAGGGTGCCGCAATCTATTTATTATTTCTGAGGGTGCCGCAATCTATTTATTATTTCTGAGGGGTGCCGCAATCTATTTATTATTTCTGAGGGTGCCGCAAACTATTTATTATTTCTGAGGGGTGCCGCAATCTATTTATTATTTCTGAGGGGTGCCGCAATCTATTTATTATTTCTGAGGGGTGCCGCAATCTATTTATTATTTCTGAGGGGTGCCACAAGCTAATTATTATTTCTGAGGGGTGCCGCAATCTATTTATTATTTCTGAGGGGTGCCGCAATCTATTTATTATTTCTGAGGGGTGTCACAAGCTAATTATTATTTCTGAGGGGTGCCGCAATCTATTTATTATTTCTGAGGGGTGCCGCAATCTATTTATTATTTCTGAGGGTTGCCGCAATCTATTTATTATTTCTGAGGGTTGCCACAATCTATTTATTATTTCTGAGGGTTGCCACAATCTATTTATTATTTCTGAGGGGTGCCACAAGCTAATTATTATTTCTGAGGGGTGCCGCAATCTATTTATTATTTCTGAGGGTGCCGCAATCTATTTATTATTTCTGAGGGTTGCCGCAATCTATTTATTATTTCTGAGGGTGCCGCAATCTATTTATTATTTCTGAGGGGTGCCGCAATCTATTTATTATTTCTGAGGGTGCCGCAATCTATTTATTATTTCTGAGGGTTGCCGCAATCTATTTATTATTTCTGAGGGTGCCGCAATCTATTTATTATTTCTGAGGGTGCCGCAATCTATTTATTATTTCTGAGGGTGCCGCAATCTATTTATGATTTCTGAGGGGTGCCGCAATCTATTTATTATTTCTGAGGGGTGCCACAATCTATTTATTATTTCTGAGGGGTGCCACAAGCTAATTATTATTTCTGAGGGGTGCCGCAATCTATTTATGATTTCTGAGGGGTGCCGCAATCTATTTATTATTTCTGAGGGGTGCCGCAATCTATTTATTATTTCTGAGGGGTGCCACAAGCTAATTATTATTTCTGAGGGGTGCCGCAATCTATTTATTATTTCTGAGGGGTGCCGCAATCTATTTATTATTTCTGAGGGGTGTCGCAATCTAATTATTATTTCTGAGGGGTGCCGCAATCTATTTATTATTTCTGAGGGGTGCCGCAATCTATTTATTATTTCTGAGGGGTGTCGCAATCTATTTATTATTTCTGAGGGGTGCCGCAATCTATTTATTATTTCTGAGGGTGCCGCAATCTATTTATTATTTCTGAGGGTTGCTGCAATCTATTTATTATTTCTGAGGGTGCCGCAATCTATTTATTATTTCTGAGGGTGCCGCAATCTATTTATTATTTCTGAAGGGTGCCACAATCTATTTATTATTTCTGAGGGGTGCCTGCCACAATCTATTTATTATTTCTGAGGGGTGCCACAATCTATTTATTATTTCTGAGGGTGCCGCAATCTATTTATTATTTCTGAGGGGTGCCGCAATCTATTTATTATTTCTGAGGGTGCCGCAATCTATTTATGATTTCTGAGGGGTGCCGCAATCTATTTATTATTTCTGAGGGGTGCCGCAATCTATTTATTATTTCTGAGGGGTGCCGCAATCTATTTATTATTTCTGAGGGTGCCGCAATCTATTTATTATCTGAGGGGTGCCACAAGCTAATTATTATTTCTGAGGGGTGCCGCAATCTATTTATTATTTCTGAGGGGTGCCGCAATCTATTTATTATTTCTGAGGGGTGTCGCAATCTATTTATTATTTCTGAGGGGTGCCGCAATCTATTTATTATTTCTGAGGGTGCCGCAATCTATTTATTATTTCTGAGGGTTGCTGCAATCTATTTATTATTTCTGAGGGTGCCGCAATCTATTTATTATTTCTGAGGGGTGCCACAATCTATTTATTATTTCTGAGGGGTGCCACAATCTATTTATTATTTCTGAGGGGTGCCGCAATCTATTTATTATTTCTGAGGGTGCCGCAATCTATTTATTATTTCTGAGGGGTGCCGCAATCTATTTATTATTTCTGAGGGTGCCGCAATCTATTTATGATTTCTGAGGGGTGCCGCAATCTATTTATTATTTCTGAGGGGTGCCGCAATCTATTTATTATTTCTGAGGGGTGCCGCAATCTATTTATTATTTCTGAGGGGTGCCGCAATCTATTTATTATTTCTGAGGGGTGCCGCAATCTATTTATTATTCCCGAAGGGTGCCGCAATCTATTTATGATTTCTGAGGGGTGCCGCAATCTATTTATTATTTCTGAGGGTGCCGCAATCTATTTATGATTTCTGAGGGGTGCCGCAATCTATTTATTGTTTCTGAGGGTGCCGCAATCTATTTATTATTTCTGAGGGGTTCCACAATCTATTTATTATTTCTGAGGGTGCCGCAATCTATTTATTATTTCTGAGGGTTGCCGCAATCTATTTATTATTTCTGAGGGTTGCCACAAGCTAATTATTATTTCTGAGGGTTGCCACAATCTATTTATTATTCCCGAAGGGTGCCGCAATCTATTTATTATTTCTGAGGGTTGCCACAATCTATTTATTATTTCTGAGGGTGCCGCAATCTATTTATTATTTCTGAGGGTTGCCGCAATCTATTTATTATTTCTGAGGGTTGCCACAATCTATTTATTATTCCCGAAGGGTGCCGCAATCTATTTATTATTTCTGAGGGTTGCCACAATCTATTTATTATTCCCGAAGGGTGCCGCAATCTATTTATTATTTCTGAGGGGTGCCGCAATCTATTTATTATTTCTGAGGGTGCCGCAATCTATTTATTATTTCTGAGGGTTGCCGCAATCTATTTATTATTTCTGAGGGTGCCGCAATCTATTTATTATTTCTGAGGGTGCCGCAATCTATTTATTATTTCTGAGGGTGCCGCAATCTATTTATTATTTCTGAGGGTGCCGCAATCTATTTATTATTTCTGAGGGTGCCGCAATCTATTTATGATTTCTAAGGGGTGCCGCAATCTATTTATTATTTTTGAGGGTTGCTGCAATCTATTTATTATTTCTGAGGGTGCCGCAATCTATTTATTATTTCTGAGGGTTGCTGCAATCTATTTATTATTTCTGAGGGGTGCCACAATCTATTTATTATTCCCGAAGGGTGCCGCAATCTATTTATTATTTCTGAGGGTTGCCACAATCTATTTATTATTCCCGAAGGGTGCCGCAATCTATTTATTATTTCTGAGGGTTGCCACAATCTATTTATTATTTCTGAGGGTGCCGCAATCTATTTATTATTTCTGAGGGTTGCCGCAATCTATTTATTATTTCTGAGGGTTGCCACAATCTATTTATTATTCCCGAAGGGTGCCGCAATCTATTTATTATTTCTGAGGGTTGCCACAATCTATTTATTATTTCTGAGGGTTGCCACAATCTATTTATTATTCCCGAAGGGTGCCGCAATCTATTTATTATTTCTGAGGGTTGCCACAATCTATTTATTATTTCTGAGGGTTGCCACAATCTATTTATTATTCCCGAAGGGTGCCGCAATCTATTTATTATTTCTGAGGGGTGCCGCAATCTATTTATTATTTCTGAGGGTGCCGCAATCTATTTATTATTTCTGAGGGTTGCCGCAATCTATTTATTATTTCTGAGGGTGCCGCAATCTATTTATTATTTCCGAAGGGTGCCGCAATCTATTTATTATTTCTGAGGGTTGCCACAATCTATTTATTATTTCTGAGGGTTGCCACAATCTATTTATTATTCCCGAAGGGTGCCGCAATCTATTTATTATTTCTGAGGGTGCCGCAATCTATTTATTATTTCTGAGGGTGCCGCAATCTATTTATGATTTCTGAGGGGTGCCGCAATCTATTTATTATTTCTGAGGGTGCCGCAATCTATTTATTATTTCTGAGGGGTGCCGCAATCTATTTATTATTTCTGAGGGTGCCGCAATCTATTTATTATTTCTGAGGGGTGCCACGATCTATTTATTATTCCCGAAGGGTGCCGCAATCTATTTATTATTTCTGAGGGTGCCGCAATCTATTTATTATTTCTGAGGGGTGCCACAATCAATTTATTATTTCTGAGGGTGCCGCAAACTATTTATTATTTCTGAGGGGTGCCGCAATCTATTTATTATTTCTGAGGGGTGCCGCAATCTATTTATTATTTCTGAGGGGTGCCGCAATCTATTTATTATTTCTGAGGGGTGCCACAAGCTAATTATTATTTCTGAGGGGTGCCGCAATCTATTTATTATTTCTGAGGGGTGCCGCAATCTATTTATTATTTCTGAGGGGTGTCACAAGCTAATTATTATTTCTGAGGGGTGCCGCAATCTATTTATTATTTCTGAGGGGTGCCGCAATCTATTTATTATTTCTGAGGGTTGCCGCAATCTATTTATTATTTCTGAGGGTTGCCACAATCTATTTATTATTTCTGAGGGTTGCCACAATCTATTTATTATTTCTGAGGGGTGCCACAAGCTAATTATTATTTCTGAGGGGTGCCGCAATCTATTTATTATTTCTGAGGGTGCCGCAATCTATTTATTATTTCTGAGGGTTGCCGCAATCTATTTATTATTTCTGAGGGTGCCGCAATCTATTTATTATTTCTGAGGGGTGCCGCAATCTATTTATTATTTCTGAGGGTGCCGCAATCTATTTATTATTTCTGAGGGTTGCCGCAATCTATTTATTATTTCTGAGGGTGCCGCAATCTATTTATTATTTCTGAGGGTGCCGCAATCTATTTATTATTTCTGAGGGTGCCGCAATCTATTTATGATTTCTGAGGGGTGCCGCAATCTATTTATTATTTCTGAGGGGTGCCACAATCTATTTATTATTTCTGAGGGGTGCCACAAGCTAATTATTATTTCTGAGGGGTGCCGCAATCTATTTATGATTTCTGAGGGGTGCCGCAATCTATTTATTATTTCTGAGGGGTGCCGCAATCTATTTATTATTTCTGAGGGGTGCCACAAGCTAATTATTATTTCTGAGGGGTGCCGCAATCTATTTATTATTTCTGAGGGGTGCCGCAATCTATTTATTATTTCTGAGGGGTGTCGCAATCTAATTATTATTTCTGAGGGGTGCCGCAATCTATTCATTATTTCTGAGGGGTGCCGCAATCTATTTATTATTTCTGAGGGGTGTCGCAATCTATTTATTATTTCTGAGGGTTGCTGCAATCTATTTATTATTTCTGAGGGTGCCGCAATCTATTTATTATTTCTGAGGGTGCCGCAATCTATTTATGATTTCTGAGGGGTGCCGCAATCTATTTATTATTTCTGAGGGTGCCGCAATCTATTTATTATTTCGGAGGGTGCCGCAATCTATTTATTATTTCTGAGGGTGCCGCAATCTATTTATGATTTCTGAGGGTTGCCACAATCTATTTATTATTTCTGAGGGTGCCGCAATCTATTTATTATTTCTGAGGGTGCCGCAATCTATTTATTATTTCTGAGGGTTGCTGCAATCTATTTATTATTTCTGAGGGTGCCGCAATCTATTTATTGTTTCTGAGGGTGCCGCAATCTATTTATTATTTCTGAGGGGTGCCACAATCTATTTATTATTTCTGAGGGGTGCCGCAATCTATTTATTATTTCTGAGGGTTGCCGCAATCTATTTATTATTTCTGAGGGTTGCCACAAGCTAATTATTATTTCTGAGGGTTGCCACAATCTATTTATTATTCCCGAAGGGTGCCGCAATCTATTTATTATTTCTGAGGGTTGCCACAATCTATTTATTATTTCTGAGGGTGCCGCAATCTATTTATTATTTCTGAGGGTTGCCGCAATCTATTTATTATTTCTGAGGGTTGCCACAATCTATTTATTATTCCCGAAGGGTGCCGCAATCTATTTATTATTTCTGAGGGTTGCCACAATCTATTTATTATTTCTGAGGGTTGCCACAATCTATTTATTATTCCCGAAGGGTGCCGCAATCTATTTATTATTTCTGAGGGTTGCCACAATCTATTTATTATTTCTGAGGGTTGCCACAATCTATTTATTATTCCCGAAGGGTGCCGCAATCTATTTATTATTTCTGAGGGGTGCCGCAATCTATTTATTATTTCTGAGGGTGCCGCAATCTATTTATTATTTCTGAGGGTTGCCGCAATCTATTTATTATTTCTGAGGGTGCCGCAATCTATTTATTATTTCCGAAGGGTGCCGCAATCTATTTATTATTTCTGAGGGTTGCCACAATCTATTTATTATTTCTGAGGGTTGCCACAATCTATTTATTATTCCCGAAGGGTGCCGCAATCTATTTATTATTTCTGAGGGTGCCGCAATCTATTTATTATTTCTGAGGGTGCCGCAATCTATTTATGATTTCTGAGGGGTGCCGCAATCTATTTATTATTTCTGAGGGTGCCGCAATCTATTTATTATTTCTGAGGGGTGCCGCAATCTATTTATTATTTCTGAGGGTGCCGCAATCTATTTATTATTTCTGAGGGGTGCCACGATCTATTTATTATTCCCGAAGGGTGCCGCAATCTATTTATTATTTCTGAGGGTGCCGCAATCTATTTATTATTTCTGAGGGGTGCCGCAATCTATTTATTATTTCTGAGGGTGCCGCAAACTATTTATTATTTCTGAGGGGTGCCGCAATCTATTTATTATTTCTGAGGGGTGCCGCAATCTATTTATTATTTCTGAGGGGTGCCGCAATCTATTTATTATTTCTGAGGGGTGCCACAAGCTAATTATTATTTCTGAGGGGTGCCGCAATCTATTTATTATTTCTGAGGGGTGCCGCAATCTATTTATTATTTCTGAGGGGTGTCACAAGCTAATTATTATTTCTGAGGGGTGCCGCAATCTATTTATTATTTCTGAGGGGTGCCGCAATCTATTTATTATTTCTGAGGGTTGCCGCAATCTATTTATTATTTCTGAGGGTTGCCACAATCTATTTATTATTTCTGAGGGTTGCCACAATCTATTTATTATTTCTGAGGGGTGCCACAAGCTAATTATTATTTCTGAGGGGTGCCGCAATCTATTTATTATTTCTGAGGGTGCCGCAATCTATTTATTATTTCTGAGGGTTGCCGCAATCTATTTATTATTTCTGAGGGTGCCGCAATCTATTTATTATTTCTGAGGGGTGCCGCAATCTATTTATTATTTCTGAGGGTGCCGCAATCTATTTATTATTTCTGAGGGTTGCCGCAATCTATTTATTATTTCTGAGGGTGCCGCAATCTATTTATTATTTCTGAGGGTGCCGCAATCTATTTATTATTTCTGAGGGTGCCGCAATCTATTTATGATTTCTGAGGGGTGCCGCAATCTATTTATTATTTCTGAGGGGTGCCACAATCTATTTATTATTTCTGAGGGGTGCCACAAGCTAATTATTATTTCTGAGGGGTGCCGCAATCTATTTATGATTTCTGAGGGGTGCCGCAATCTATTTATTATTTCTGAGGGGTGCCGCAATCTATTTATTATTTCTGAGGGGTGCCACAAGCTAATTATTATTTCTGAGGGGTGCCGCAATCTATTTATTATTTCTGAGGGGTGCCGCAATCTATTTATTATTTCTGAGGGGTGTCGCAATCTAATTATTATTTCTGAGGGGTGCCGCAATCTATTTATTATTTCTGAGGGGTGCCGCAATCTATTTATTATTTCTGAGGGGTGTCGCAATCTATTTATTACTTCTGAGGGGTGCCGCAATCTATTTATTATTTCTGAGGGTGCCGCAATCTATTTATTATTTCTGAGGGTTGCTGCAATCTATTTATTATTTCTGAGGGTGCCGCAATCTATTTATTATTTCTGAAGGGTGCCACAATCTATTTATTATTTCTGAGGGGTGCCTGCCACAATCTATTTATTATTTCTGAGGGGTGCCACAATCTATTTATTATTTCTGAGGGTGCCGCAATCTATTTATTATTTCTGAGGGGTGCCGCAATCTATTTATTATTTCTGAGGGTGCCGCAATCTATTTATGATTTCTGAGGGGTGCCGCAATCTATTTATTATTTCTGAGGGGTGCCGCAATCTATTTATTATTTCTGAGGGGTGCCGCAATCTATTTATTATTTCTGAGGGTGCCGCAATCTATTTATTATCTGAGGGGTGCCACAAGCTAATTATTATTTCTGAGGGGTGCCGCAATCTATTTATTATTTCTGAGGGGTGCCGCAATCTATTTATTATTTCTGAGGGGTGTCGCAATCTATTTATTATTTCTGAGGGGTGCCGCAATCTATTTATTATTTCTGAGGGTGCCGCAATCTATTTATTATTTCTGAGGGTTGCTGCAATCTATTTATTATTTCTGAGGGTGCCGCAATCTATTTATTATTTCTGAGGGGTGCCACAATCTATTTATTATTTCTGAGGGGTGCCACAATCTATTTATTATTTCTGAGGGGTGCCGCAATCTATTTATTATTTCTGAGGGTGCCGCAATCTATTTATTATTTCTGAGGGGTGCCACAATCTATTTATTATTTCTGAGGGGTGCCACAATCTATTTATTATTTCTGAGGGGTGCCGCAATCTATTTATTATTTCTGAGGGTGCCGCAATCTATTTATTATTTCTGAGGGGTGCCGCAATCTATTTATTATTTCTGAGGGGTGCCGCAATCTATTTATTATTCCCGAAGGGTGCCGCAATCTATTTATGATTTCTGAGGGGTGCCGCAATCTATTTATTATTTCTGAGGGTGCCGCAATCTATTTATGATTTCTGAGGGGTGCCGCAATCTATTTATTGTTTCTGAGGGTGCCGCAATCTATTTATTATTTCTGAGGGGTTCCACAATCTATTTATTATTTCTGAGGGTGCCGCAATCTATTTATTATTTCTGAGGGTTGCCGCAATCTATTTATTATTTCTGAGGGTTGCCACAAGCTAATTATTATTTCTGAGGGTTGCCACAATCTATTTATTATTCCCGAAGGGTGCCGCAATCTATTTATTATTTCTGAGGGTTGCCACAATCTATTTATTATTTCTGAGGGTGCCGCAATCTATTTATTATTTCTGAGGGTTGCCGCAATCTATTTATTATTTCTGAGGGTTGCCACAATCTATTTATTATTCCCGAAGGGTGCCGCAATCTATTTATTATTTCTGAGGGTTGCCACAATCTATTTATTATTTCTGAGGGTTGCCACAATCTATTTATTATTCCCGAAGGGTGCCGCAATCTATTTATTATTTCTGAGGGGTGCCGCAATCTATTTATTATTTCTGAGGGTGCCGCAATCTATTTATTATTTCTGAGGGTTGCCGCAATCTATTTATTATTTCTGAGGGTGCCGCAATCTATTTATTATTTCTGAGGGTGCCGCAATCTATTTATTATTTCTGAGGGTGCCGCAATCTATTTATTATTTCTGAGGGTGCCGCAATCTATTTATTATTTCTGAGGGTGCCGCAATCTATTTATGATTTCTGAGGGGTGCCGCAATCTATTTATTATTTTTGAGGGTTGCTGCAATCTATTTATTATTTCTGAGGGTGCCGCAATCTATTTATTATTTCTGAGGGTTGCTGCAATCTATTTATTATTTCTGAGGGGTGCCACAATCTATTTATTATTCCCGAAGGGTGCCGCAATCTATTTATTATTTCTGAGGGTTGCCACAATCTATTTATTATTCCCGAAGGGTGCCGCAATCTATTTATTATTTCTGAGGGTTGCCACAATCTATTTATTATTTCTGAGGGTGCCGCAATCTATTTATTATTTCTGAGGGTTGCCGCAATCTATTTATTATTTCTGAGGGTTGCCACAATCTATTTATTATTCCCGAAGGGTGCCACAATCTATTTATTATTCCCGAAGGGTGCCGCAATCTATTTATTATTTCTGAGGGTTGCCACAATCTATTTATTATTCCCGAAGGGTGCCGCAATCTATTTATTATTTCTGAGGGTTGCCACAATCTATTTATTATTTCTGAGGGTGCCGCAATCTATTTATTATTTCTGAGGGTTGCCGCAATCTATTTATTATTTCTGAGGGTTGCCGCAATCTATTTATTATTTCTGAGGGGTGCCACAATCTATTTATTATTCCCGAAGGGTGCCACAATCTATTTATTATTTCTGAGGGTTGCCGCAATCTATTTATTATTTCTGAGGGGTGCCGCAATCTATTTATTATTTCTGAGGGGTGCCGCAATCTATTTATTATTTCTGAGGGGTGCCGCAATCTATTTATTATTTCTGAGGGGTGCCGCAATCTATTTATTATTTCTGAGGGTTGCTGCAATCTATTTATTATTTCTGAGGGTGCCGCAATCTATTTATTGTTTCTGAGGGTGCCGCAATCTATTTATTATTTCTGAGGGGTTCCACAATCTATTTATTATTTCTGAGGGGTGCCGCAATCTATTTATTATTTCTGAGGGTTGCCGCAATCTATTTATTATTTCTGAGGGGTGCCGCAATCTATTTATTATTTCTGAGGGGTGCCGCAATCTATTTATTATTTCTGAGGGTTGCTGCAATCTATTTATTATTTCTGAGGGTGCCGCAATCTATTTATTGTTTCTGAGGGTGCCGCAATCTATTTATTATTTCTGAGGGGTTCCACAATCTATTTATTATTTCTGAGGGGTGCCGCAATCTATTTATTATTTCTGAGGGTTGCCGCAATCTATTTATTATTTCTGAGGGTTGCCACAAGCTAATTATTATTTCTGAGGGTTGCCACAATCTATTTATTATTCCCGAAGGGTGCCGCAATCTATTTATTATTTCTGAGGGTTGCCACAATCTATTTATTATTTCTGAGGGTGCCACAATCTATTTATTATTTCTGAGGGTTGCCGCAATCTATTTATTATTTCTGAGGGTTGCCGCAATCTATTTATTATTCCCGAAGGGTGCCGCAATCTATTTATTATTTCTGAGGGGTGTCACAAGCTAATTATTATTTCTGAGGGGTGCCGCAATCTATTTATTATTTCTGAGGGGTGCCGCAATCTATTTATTATTTCTGAGGGTTGCCGCAATCTATTTATTATTTCTGAGGGTTGCCACAATCTATTTATTATTTCTGAGGGTTGCCACAATCTATTTATTATTTCTGAGGGGTGCCACAAGCTAATTATTATTTCTGAGGGGTGCCGCAATCTATTTATTATTTCTGAGGGTGCCGCAATCTATTTATTATTTCTGAGGGTTGCCGCAATCTATTTATTATTTCTGAGGGTGCCGCAATCTATTTATTATTTCTGAGGGGTGCCGCAATCTATTTATTATTTCTGAGGGTGCCGCAATCTATTTATTATTTCTGAGGGTTGCCGCAATCTATTTATTATTTCTGAGGGTGCCGCAATCTATTTATTATTTCTGAGGGTGCCGCAATCTATTTATTATTTCTGAGGGTGCCGCAATCTATTTATGATTTCTGAGGGGTGCCGCAATCTATTTATTATTTCTGAGGGGTGCCACAATCTATTTATTATTTCTGAGGGGTGCCACAAGCTAATTATTATTTCTGAGGGGTGCCGCAATCTATTTATGACTTCTGAGGGGTGCCGCAATCTATTTATTATTTCTGAGGGGTGCCGCAATCTATTTATTATTTCTGAGGGGTGCCACAAGCTAATTATTATTTCTGAGGGGTGCCGCAATCTATTTATTATTTCTGAGGGGTGCCGCAATCTATTTATTATTTCTGAGGGGTGTCGCAATCTAATTATTATTTCTGAGGGGTGCCGCAATCTATTTATTATTTCTGAGGGGTGCCGCAATCTATTTATTATTTCTGAGGGGTGTCGCAATCTATTTATTATTTCTGAGGGGTGCCGCAATCTATTTATTATTTCTGAGGGTGCCGCAATCTATTTATTATTTCTGAGGGTTGCTGCAATCTATTTATTATTTCTGAGGGTGCCGCAATCTATTTATTATTTCTGAAGGGTGCCACAATCTATTTATTATTTCTGAGGGGTGCCTGCCACAATCTATTTATTATTTCTGAGGGGTGCCACAATCTATTTATTATTTCTGAGGGTGCCGCAATCTATTTATTATTTCTGAGGGGTGCCGCAATCTATTTATTATTTCTGAGGGTGCCGCAATCTATTTATGATTTCTGAGGGGTGCCGCAATCTATTTATTATTTCTGAGGGGTGCCGCAATCTATTTATTATTTCTGAGGGGTGCCGCAATCTATTTATTATTTCTGAGGGTGCCGCAATCTATTTATTATCTGAGGGGTGCCACAAGCTAATTATTATTTCTGAGGGGTGCCGCAATCTATTTATTATTTCTGAGGGGTGCCGCAATCTATTTATTATTTCTGAGGGGTGTCGCAATCTATTTATTATTTCTGAGGGGTGCCGCAATCTATTTATTATTTCTGAGGGTGCCGCAATCTATTTATTATTTCTGAGGGTTGCTGCAATCTATTTATTATTTCTGAGGGTGCCGCAATCTATTTATTATTTCTGAGGGGTGCCACAATCTATTTATTATTTCTGAGGGGTGCCACAATCTATTTATTATTTCTGAGGGGTGCCGCAATCTATTTATTATTTCTGAGGGTGCCGCAATCTATTTATTATTTCTGAGGGGTGCCGCAATCTATTTATTATTTCTGAGGGTGCCGCAATCTATTTATGATTTCTGAGGGGTGCCGCAATCTATTTATTATTTCTGAGGGGTGCCGCAATCTATTTATTATTTCTGAGGGGTGCCGCAATCTATTTATTATTTCTGAGGGGTGCCGCAATCTATTTATTATTTCTGAGGGGTGCCGCAATCTATTTATTATTCCCGAAGGGTGCCGCAATCTATTTATGATTTCTGAGGGGTGCCACAATCTATTTATTATTTCTGAGGGGTGCCACAAGCTAATTATTATTTCTGAGGGGTGCCGCAATCTATTTATTATTTCTGAGGGTGCCGCAATCTATTTATTATTTCTGAGGGTGCCGCAATCTATTTATGATTTCTGAGGGGTGCCGCAATCTATTTATTATTTCTGAGGGGTGCCGCAATCTATTTATTATTTCTGAGGGGTGCCACAAGCTAATTATTATTTCTGAGGGGTGCCGCAATCTATTTATTATTTCTGAGGGGTGCCGCAATCTATTTATTATTTCTGAGGGGTGCCACAATCTATTTATTATTCCCGAAGGGTGCCGCAATCTATTTATTATTTCTGAGGGGTGCCGCAATCTATTTATTATTTCTGAGGGGTGTCGCAATCTATTTATTATTTCTGAGGGGTGCCGCAATCTATTTATTATTTCTGAGGGTGCCGCAATCTATTTATTATTTCTGAGGGTTGCTGCAATCTATTTATTATTTCTGAGGGTGCCGCAATCTATTTATTATTTCTGAAGGGTGCCACAATCTATTTATTATTTCTGAGGGGTGCCTGCCACAATCTATTTATTATTTCTGAGGGGTGCCACAATCTATTTATTATTTCTGAGGGTGCCGCAATCTATTTATTATTTCTGAGGGGTGCCGCAATCTATTTATTATTTCTGAGGGTGCCGCAATCTATTTATGATTTCTGAGGGGTGCCGCAATCTATTTATTATTTCTGAGGGGTGCCGCAATCTATTTATTATTTCTGAGGGGTGCCGCAATCTATTTATTATTTCTGAGGGTGCCGCAATCTATTTATTATCTGAGGGGTGCCACAAGCTAATTATTATTTCTGAGGGGTGCCGCAATCTATTTATTATTTCTGAGGGGTGCCGCAATCTATTTATTATTTCTGAGGGGTGTCGCAATCTATTTATTATTTCTGAGGGGTGCCGCAATCTATTTATTATTTCTGAGGGTGCCGCAATCTATTTATTATTTCTGAGGGTTGCTGCAATCTATTTATTATTTCTGAGGGTGCCGCAATCTATTTATTATTTCTGAGGGGTGCCACAATCTATTTATTATTTCTGAGGGGTGCCACAATCTATTTATTATTTCTGAGGGGTGCCGCAATCTATTTATTATTTCTGAGGGTGCCGCAATCTATTTATTATTTCTGAGGGGTGCCGCAATCTATTTATTATTTCTGAGGGTGCCGCAATCTATTTATGATTTCTGAGGGGTGCCGCAATCTATTTATTATTTCTGAGGGGTGCCGCAATCTATTTATTATTTCTGAGGGGTGCCGCAATCTATTTATTATTTCTGAGGGGTGCCGCAATCTATTTATTATTTCTGAGGGGTGCCGCAATCTATTTATTATTCCCGAAGGGTGCCGCAATCTATTTATGATTTCTGAGGGGTGCCGCAATCTATTTATTATTTCTGAGGGTGCCGCAATCTATTTATGATTTCTGAGGGGTGCCGCAATCTATTTATTGTTTCTGAGGGTGCCGCAATCTATTTATTATTTCTGAGGGGTTCCACAATCTATTTATTATTTCTGAGGGTGCCGCAATCTATTTATTATTTCTGAGGGTTGCCGCAATCTATTTATTA
The DNA here is from genome assembly GCF_963924565.1 of Ascidiella aspersa. NCBI lineage: Eukaryota > Metazoa > Chordata > Ascidiacea > Phlebobranchia > Ascidiidae > Ascidiella > Ascidiella aspersa. The sequence goes on along the minus strand of NC_139451.1, from coordinate 33,594,590 downwards.
TTTCTGAGGGTTGCCACAAGCTAATTATTATTTCTGAGGGTTGCCACAATCTATTTATTATTCCCGAAGGGTGCCGCAATCTATTTATTATTTCTGAGGGTTGCCACAATCTATTTATTATTTCTGAGGGTGCCGCAATCTATTTATTATTTCTGAGGGTTGCCGCAATCTATTTATTATTTCTGAGGGTTGCCACAATCTATTTATTATTCCCGAAGGGTGCCGCAATCTATTTATTATTTCTGAGGGTTGCCACAATCTATTTATTATTTCTGAGGGTTGCCACAATCTATTTATTATTCCCGAAGGGTGCCGCAATCTATTTATTATTTCTGAGGGGTGCCGCAATCTATTTATTATTTCTGAGGGTGCCGCAATCTATTTATTATTTCTGAGGGTTGCCGCAATCTATTTATTATTTCTGAGGGTGCCGCAATCTATTTATTATTTCTGAGGGTTGCCGCAATCTATTTATTATTTCTGAGGGTGCCGCAATCTATTTATTATTTCTGAGGGTGCCGCAATCTATTTATTATTTCTGAGGGTGCCGCAATCTATTTATGATTTCTGAGGGGTGCCGCAATCTATTTATTATTTTTGAGGGTTGCTGCAATCTATTTATTATTTCTGAGGGTGCCGCAATCTATTTATTATTTCTGAGGGTTGCTGCAATCTATTTATTATTTCTGAGGGGTGCCACAATCTATTTATTATTCCCGAAGGGTGCCGCAATCTATTTATTATTTCTGAGGGTTGCCACAATCTATTTATTATTCCCGAAGGGTGCCGCAATCTATTTATTATTTCTGAGGGGTGCCGCAATCTATTTATTATTTCTGAGGGTTGCCGCAATCTATTTATTATTTCTGAGGGTTGCCGCAATCTATTTATTATTTCTGAGGGGTGCCACAATCTATTTATTATTCCCGAAGGGTGCCGCAATCTATTTATTATTTCTGAGGGGTGCCGCAATCTATTTATTATTTCTGAGGGTGCCGCAATCTATTTATTATTTCTGAGGGTGCCGCAATCTATTTATTATTTCTGAGGGGTGCCGCAATCTATTTATTATTTCTGAGGGGTGCCGCAATCTATTTATTATTTCTGAGGGGTGCCGCAATCTATTTATTATTTCTGAGGGTGCCGCAATCTATTTATTATTTCTGAGGGTTGCCGCAATCTATTTATTATTTCTGAGGGTTGCCGCAATCTATTTATTATTTCTGAGGGGTGCCACAATCTATTTATTATTCCCGAAGGGTGCCGCAATCTATTTATTATTTCTGAGGGTTGCCGCAATCTATTTATTATTTCTGAGGGTTGCCGCAATCTATTTATTATTCCCGAAGGGTGCCGCAATCTATTTATTATTTCTGAGGGTTGCCACAATCTATTTATTATTTCTGAGGGTTGCCACAATCTATTTATTATTCCCGAAGGGTGCCGCAATATATTTATTATTTCTGAGGGGTGCCGCAATCTATTTATTATTTCTGAGGGTGCCGCAATCTATTTATTATTTCTGAGGGTTGCCGCAATCTATTTATTATTTCTGAGGGTGCCGCAATCTATTTATTATTTCTGAGGGTGCCGCAATCTGTTTATTATTTCTGAGGGTGCCGCAATCTATTTATTATTTCTGAGGGTGCCGCAATCTATTTATTATTTCTGAGGGTGCCGCAATCTATTTATGATTTCTGAGGGGTGCCGCAATCTATTTATTATTTCTGAGGGTTGCTGCAATCTATTTATTATTTCTGAGGGTGCCGCAATCTATTTATTATTTCTGAGGGTTGCTGCAATCTATTTATTATTTCTGAGGGGTGCCACAATCTATTTATTATTCCCGAAGGGTGCCGCAATCTATTTATTATTTCTGAGGGTTGCCACAATCTATTTATTATTCCCGAAGGGTGCCGCAATCTATTTATTATTTCTGAGGGTTGCCACAATCTATTTATTATTTCTGAGGGTGCCGCAATCTATTTATTATTTCTGAGGGTTGCCGCAATCTATTTATTATTTCTGAGGGTTGCCACAATCTATTTATTATTCCCGAAGGGTGCCACAATCTATTTATTATTCCCGAAGGGTGCCGCAATCTATTTATTATTTCTGAGGGTTGCCACAATCTATTTATTATTCCCGAAGGGTGCCGCAATCTATTTATTATTTCTGAGGGTTGCCGCAATCTATTTATTATTTCTGAGGGTTGCCGCAATCTATTTATTATTTCTGAGGGGTGCCACAATCTATTTATTATTCCCGAAGGGTGCCGCAATCTATTTATTATTTCTGAGGGTTGCCGCAATCTATTTATTATTTCTGAGGGTGCCGCAATCTATTTATTATTTCTGAGGGTGCCGCAATCTATTTATTATTTCTGAGGGGTGCCGCAATCTATTTATTATTTCTGAGGGGTGCCGCAATCTATTTATTATTTCTGAGGGGTGCCGCAATCTATTTATTATTTCTGAGGGTTGCTGCAATCTATTTATTATTTCTGAGGGTGCCGCAATCTATTTATTATTTCTGAGGGTTGCCACAATCTATTTATTATTTCTGAGGGTTGCCACAATCTATTTATTATTTCTGAGGGTTGCCACAATCTATTTATTATTTCTGAGGGTTGCCACAATCTATTTATTATTTCTGAGGGTTGCCACAATCTATTTATTATTTCTGAGGGTTGCCACAATCTATTTATTATTCCCGAAGGGTGCCGCAATCTATTTATTATTTCTGAGGGTTGCCACAATCTATTTATTATTTCTGAGGGTGCCACAATCTATTTATTATTTCTGAGGGTTGCCGCAATCTATTTATTATTTCTGAGGGTTGCCGCAATCTATTTATTATTCCCGAAGGGTGCCGCAATCTATTTATTATTTCTGAGGGTTGCCACAATCTATTTATTATTTCTGAGGGTTGCCACAATCTATTTATTATTCCCGAAGGGTGCCGCAATATATTTATTATTTCTGAGGGGTGCCGCAATCTATTTATTATTTCTGAGGGTGCCGCAATCTATTTATTATTTCTGAGGGTTGCCGCAATCTATTTATTATTTCTGAGGGTGCCGCAATCTATTTATTATTTCTGAGGGTGCCGCAATCTGTTTATTATTTCTGAGGGGTGCCGCAATCTATTTATTATTTCTGAGGGGTGCCGCAATCTATTTATTATTTCTGAGGGGTGCCGCAATCTATTTATTATTTCTGAGGGGTGCCACAATCTATTTATTATTCCCGAAGGGTGCCGCAATCTATTTATTATTTCTGAGGGGTGCCGCAATCTATTTATTATTTCTGAGGGTGCCGCAATCTATTTATTATTTCTGAGGGTGCCGCAATCTATTTATTATTTCTGAGGGGTGCCGCAATCTATTTATTATTTCTGAGGGTTGCCGCAATCTATTTATTATTTCTGAGGGGTGCCGCAATCTATTTATTATTTCTGAGGGGTGTCGCAATCTATTTATTATTTCTGAGGGTTGCTGCAATCTATTTATGATTTCTGAGGGGTGCCGCAATCTATTTATTATTTCTGAGGGGTGCCGCAATCTATTTATTATTTCTGAGGGGTGCCGCAATCTATTTATTATTTCTGAGGGGTGTCGCAATCTATTTATTATTTCTGAGGGGTGCCGCAATCTATTTATTATTTCTGAGGGGTGCCGCAATCTATTTATTATTTCTGAGGGGTGTCGCAATCTATTTATTATTTCTGAGGGTTGCTGCAATCTATTTATGATTTCTGAGGGGTGCCGCAATCTATTTATTATTTCTGAGGGGTGCCGCAATCTATTTATTATTTCTGAGGGGTGCCGCAATCTATTTATTATTTCTGAGGGGTGTCGCAATCTATTTATTATTTCTGAGGGGTGCCGCAATCTATTTATTATTTCTGAGGGGTGCCGCAATCTATTTATTATTTCTGAGGGGTGCTGCAATCTATTTATGATTTCTGAGGGGTGCCGCAATCTATTTATTATTTCTGAGGGGTGCCGCAATCTAATTATTATTTCTGAGGGGTGCCACAATCTATTTATTATTTCTGAGGGGTGCCGCAATCTATTTATTATTTCTGAGGGGTGCCACAATCTATTTATTATTTCTGAGGGTTGCCGCAATCTATTTATTGTTTATGAGGGTTGCCGCAATCTATTTATTATTTCTGAGGGGTGCCGCAATCTATTTATTATTTCTGAGGGATGCCACAATCTATTTATTATTTCTGAGGGTTGCCGCAATCTATTTATTATTTCTGAGGGTGCCGCAATCTATTTATTATTTCTGAGGGGTGCCACAATCTATTTATTATTTCTGAGGGTTGCCGCAATCTATTTATTGTTTATGAGGGTTGCCGCAATCTATTTATTATTTCTGAGGGTGCCGCAATCTATTTATTATTTCTGAGGGGTGCCGCAATCTATTTATTATTTCTGAGGGTTGCCGCAATCTATTTATTGTTTATGAGGGTTGCCGCAATCTATTTATTATTTCTGAGGGGTGCCGCAATCTATTTATTATTTCTGAGGGGTGCCACAATCTATTTATTATTTCTGAGGGTTGCCGCAATCTATTTATTGTTTATGAGGGGTGCCGCAATCTATTTATTATTTCTGAGGGGTGGCGCAAACTATTTATTATTTCTGAGGGGTGCCGCAATCTAATTATTATTTCTGAGGGGTGCCGCAATCTATTTATTATTTCTGAGGGGTGGCGCAATCTATTTATTGTTTCTGAGGGGTGGCGCAAACTATTTATTATTTCTGAGGGGTGCCGCAATCTATTTATTATTTCTGAGGGGTGCCACAATCTATTTATTATTTCTGAGGGTTGCCGCAATCTATTTATTATTTCTCAGGGGTGCCACAATCTATTTATTATTTCTGAGGGTTGCCACAATCTATTTATTATTTCTGAGGGGTGCCACAATCTATTTATTATTTCTGAGGGGTGCCGCAATCTATTTATTGTTTCTGAGGGGTGGCGCAAACTATTTATTATTTCTGAGGGGTGCCGCAATCTAATTATTATTTCTGAGGGGTGCCGCAATCTATTTATTATTTCTGAGGGGTGCCGCAATCTATTTATTGTTTCTGAGGGGTGCCGCAATCTATTTATGATTTCTGAGGGGTGCCGCAATCTATTTATTATTTCTGAGGGGTGCCACAATCTATTTATTATTCCCGAAGGGTGCCGCAATCTATTTATGATTTCTGAGGGGTGCCGCAATCTATTTATTATTTCTGAGGGGTGCCGCAATCTATTTATTATTTCTGAGGGGTGCCACAATCTATTTATTATTTCTGAGGGGTGCCGCAATCTATTTATTATTTCTGAGGGGTGCCACAATCTATTTATTATTTCTGAGGGGTGCCGCAATCTATTTATTATTTCTGAGGGGTGCCACAATCTATTTATTATTCCCGAAGGGTGCCGCAATCTATTTATTATTTCTGAGGGGTGCCACAATCTATTTATTATTTCTGAGGGGTGCCGCAATCTATTTATTATTTCTGAGGGGTGCCACAATCTATTTATTATTTCTGAGGGGTGCCGCAATCTATTTATTATTCCCGAAGGGTGCCGCAATCTATTTATTATTCCCGAAGGGTGCCACAATCTATTTATTATTCCCGAAGGGTGCCGCAATCTATTTATTATTTCTGAGGGGTGCCGCAATCTATTTATTATTCCCGAAGGGTGCCGCAATCTATTTATTATTTCTGAGGGGTGCCGCAATCTATTTATTATTTCTGAGGGGTGCCGCAATCTATTTATTATTTCTGAGGGGTGTCGCAATCTATTTATTATTTCTGAGGGGTGCCGCAATCTATTTATTATTTCTGAGGGGTGCTGCAATCTATTTATGATTTCTGAGGGGTGCCGCAATCTATTTATTATTTCTGAGGGGTGCCGCAATCTATTTATTATTCCCGAAGGGTGCCGCAATCTATTTATTATTTCTGAGGGGTGCCGCAATCTATTTATGATTTCTGAGGGGTGCCGCAATCTATTTATTATTTCTGAGGGGTGCCGCAATCTATTTATTATTTCTGAGGGGTGCCGCAATCTATTTATTATTTCTGAGGGTTGCCACAATCTATTTATTATTTCTGAGGGGTGCCGCAATCTATTTATTATTCCCGAAGGGTGCCGCAATCTATTTATTATTTCTGAGGGGTGCCGCAATCTATTTATTATTTCTGAAGGGTGCCGCAATCTATTTATTATTTCTGAGGGGTGCCGCAATCTATTTATTATTTCTGAGGGTTGCCACAATCTATTTATTATTTCTGAGGGGTGCCGCAATCTATTTATTATTCCCGAAGGGTGCCGCAATCTATTTATTATTTCTGAGGGGTGCTGCAATCTATTTATGATTTCTGAGGGGTGTCGCAATCTATTTATTATTTCTGAGGGGTGCCACAATCTATTTATCATTTCTGAGGGGTGCCGCAATCTATTTATTATTTCTGAGGGGTGCCGCAATCTATTTATCATTTCTGAGGGGTGCCGCAATCTATTTATTATTTCTGAGGGGTGCCACAATCTATTTATTATTTCTGAGGGTTGCTGCAATCTATTTATTATTTCTGAGGGTTGCTGCAATCTATTTATGATTTCTGAGGGGTGCCGCAATCTATTTATGATTTCTGAGGGGTGCCGCAATCTATTTATTATTTCTGAGGGGTGCCACAATCTATTTATTATTTCTGAGGGGTGTCGCAATCTATTTATTATTTCTGAGGGTGGCCACAATCTATTTATCATTTCTGAGGGGTGCCGCAATCTATTTATTATTTCTGAGGGGTGCCGCAATCTATTTATTATTTCTGAGGGGTGCCACAATCTATTTATTATTTCTGAGGGGTGCCGCAATCTATTTATTATTTCTGAGGGGTGCCGCAATCTATTTATTATTTCTGAGGGGTGCCGCAATCTATTTATCATTTCTGAGGGGTGCCGCAATCTATTTATTATTTCTGAGGGGTGCCACAATCTATTTATTATTTCTGAGGGGTGCCGCAATCTATTTATTGTTTATGAGGGGTGCTGCAATCTATTTATCATTTCTGAGGGGTGCCGCAATATATTTATTATTTCTGAGGGGTGTCGCAATCTATTTATTATTTCTGAGGGGTGTCGCAATCTATTTATTATTTCTGAGGGGTGCCGCAATCTATTTATTATTTCTGAGGGTGCCGCAATCTATTTATTATTTCTGAGGGTTGCTGCAATCTATTTATTATTTCTGAGGGTGCCGCAATCTATTTATTATTTCTGAAGGGTGCCACAATCTATTTATTATTTCTGAGGGGTGCCTGCCACAATCTATTTATTATTTCTGAGGGGTGCCACAATCTATTTATTATTTCTGAGGGTGCCGCAATCTATTTATTATTTCTGAGGGGTGCCGCAATCTATTTATTATTTCTGAGGGTGCCGCAATCTATTTATGATTTCTGAGGGGTGCCGCAATCTATTTATTATTTCTGAGGGGTGCCGCAATCTATTTATTATTTCTGAGGGGTGCCGCAATCTATTTATTATTTCTGAGGGTGCCGCAATCTATTTATTATCTGAGGGGTGCCACAAGCTAATTATTATTTCTGAGGGGTGCCGCAATCTATTTATTATTTCTGAGGGGTGCCGCAATCTATTTATTATTTCTGAGGGGTGTCGCAATCTATTTATTATTTCTGAGGGGTGCCGCAATCTATTTATTATTTCTGAGGGTGCCGCAATCTATTTATTATTTCTGAGGGTTGCTGCAATCTATTTATTATTTCTGAGGGTGCCGCAATCTATTTATTATTTCTGAGGGGTGCCACAATCTATTTATTATTTCTGAGGGGTGCCACAATCTATTTATTATTTCTGAGGGGTGCCGCAATCTATTTATTATTTCTGAGGGTGCCGCAATCTATTTATTATTTCTGAGGGGTGCCGCAATCTATTTATTATTTCTGAGGGTGCCGCAATCTATTTATGATTTCTGAGGGGTGCCGCAATCTATTTATTATTTCTGAGGGGTGCCGCAATCTATTTATTATTTCTGAGGGGTGCCGCAATCTATTTATTATTTCTGAGGGGTGCCGCAATCTATTTATTATTTCTGAGGGGTGCCGCAATCTATTTATTATTCCCGAAGGGTGCCGCAATCTATTTATGATTTCTGAGGGGTGCCGCAATCTATTTATTATTTCTGAGGGTGCCGCAATCTATTTATGATTTCTGAGGGGTGCCGCAATCTATTTATTGTTTCTGAGGGTGCCGCAATCTATTTATTATTTCTGAGGGGTTCCACAATCTATTTATTATTTCTGAGGGTGCCGCAATCTATTTATTATTTCTGAGGGTTGCCGCAATCTATTTATTATTTCTGAGGGTTGCCACAAGCTAATTATTATTTCTGAGGGTTGCCACAATCTATTTATTATTCCCGAAGGGTGCCGCAATCTATTTATTATTTCTGAGGGTTGCCACAATCTATTTATTATTTGTGAGGGTGCCGCAATCTATTTATTATTTCTGAGGGTTGCCGCAATCTATTTATTATTTCTGAGGGTTGCCACAATCTATTTATTATTCCCGAAGGGTGCCGCAATCTATTTATTATTTCTGAGGGTTGCCACAATCTATTTATTATTTCTGAGGGTTGCCACAATCTATTTATTATTCCCGAAGGGTGCCGCAATCTATTTATTATTTCTGAGGGGTGCCGCAATCTATTTATTATTTCTGAGGGTGCCGCAATCTATTTATTATTTCTGAGGGTTGCCGCAATCTATTTATTATTTCTGAGGGTGCCGCAATCTATTTATTATTTCTGAGGGTGCCGCAATCTATTTATTATTTCTGAGGGTGCCGCAATCTATTTATTATTTCTGAGGGTGCCGCAATCTATTTATTATTTCTGAGGGTGCCGCAATCTATTTATGATTTCTGAGGGGTGCCGCAATCTATTTATTATTTTTGAGGGTTGCTGCAATCTATTTATTATTTCTGAGGGTGCCGCAATCTATTTATTATTTCTGAGGGTTGCTGCAATCTATTTATTATTTCTGAGGGGTGCCACAATCTATTTATTATTCCCGAAGGGTGCCGCAATCTATTTATTATTTCTGAGGGTTGCCACAATCTATTTATTATTCCCGAAGGGTGCCGCAATCTATTTATTATTTCTGAGGGTTGCCACAATCTATTTATTATTTCTGAGGGTGCCGCAATCTATTTATTATTTCTGAGGGTTGCCGCAATCTATTTATTATTTCTGAGGGTTGCCACAATCTATTTATTATTCCCGAAGGGTGCCACAATCTATTTATTATTCCCGAAGGGTGCCGCAATCTATTTATTATTTCTGAGGGTTGCCACAATCTATTTATTATTCCCGAAGGGTGCCGCAATCTATTTATTATTTCTGAGGGTTGCCACAATCTATTTATTATTTCTGAGGGTGCCGCAATCTATTTATTATTTCTGAGGGTTGCCGCAATCTATTTATTATTTCTGAGGGTTGCCGCAATCTATTTATTATTTCTGAGGGGTGCCACAATCTATTTATTATTCCCGAAGGGTGCCACAATCTATTTATTATTTCTGAGGGTTGCCGCAATCTATTTATTATTTCTGAGGGGTGCCGCAATCTATTTATTATTTCTGAGGGTGCCGCAATCTATTTATTATTTCTGAGGGTTGCTGCAATCTATTTATTATTTCTGAGGGTGCCGCAATCTATTTATTATTTCTGAGGGGTGCCACAATCTATTTATTATTTCTGAGGGGTGCCACAATCTATTTATTATTTCTGAGGGGTGCCGCAATCTATTTATTATTTCTGAGGGTGCCGCAATCTATTTATTATTTCTGAGGGGTGCCGCAATCTATTTATTATTTCTGAGGGTGCCGCAATCTATTTATGATTTCTGAGGGGTGCCGCAATCTATTTATTATTTCTGAGGGGTGCCGCAATCTATTTATTATTTCTGAGGGGTGCCGCAATCTATTTATTATTTCTGAGGGGTGCCGCAATCTATTTATTATTTCTGAGGGGTGCCGCAATCTATTTATTATTCCCGAAGGGTGCCGCAATCTATTTATGATTTCTGAGGGGTGCCGCAATCTATTTATTATTTCTGAGGGTGCCGCAATCTATTTATGATTTCTGAGGGGTGCCGCAATCTATTTATTATTTCTGAGGGTGCCGCAATCTATTTATGATTTCTGAGGGTTGCCACAATCTATTTATTATTTCTGAGGGTGCCGCAATCTATTTATTATTTCTGAGGGTGCCGCAATCTATTTATTATTTCTGAGGGTTGCTGCAATCTATTTATTATTTCTGAGGGTGCCGCAATCTATTTATTGTTTCTGAGGGTGCCGCAATCTATTTATTATTTCTGAGGGGTTCCACAATCTATTTATTATTTCTGAGGGGTGCCGCAATCTATTTATTATTTCTGAGGGTTGCCGCAATCTATTTATTATTTCTGAGGGTTGCCACAAGCTAATTATTATTTCTGAGGGTTGCCACAATCTATTTATTATTCCCGAAGGGTGCCGCAATCTATTTATTATTTCTGAGGGTTGCCACAATCTATTTATTATTTCTGAGGGTGCCACAATCTATTTATTATTTCTGAGGGTTGCCGCAATCTATTTATTATTTCTGAGGGTTGCCGCAATCTATTTATTATTCCCGAAGGGTGCCGCAATCTATTTATTATTTCTGAGGGTTGCCACAATCTATTTATTATTTCTGAGGGTTGCCACAATCTATTTATTATTCCCGAAGGGTGCCGTAATATATTTATTATTTCTGAGGGGTGCCGCAATCTATTTATTATTTCTGAGGGTGCCGCAATCTATTTATTATTTCTGAGGGTTGCCGCAATCTATTTATTATTTCTGAGGGTGCCGCAATCTATTTATTATTTCTGAGGGTGCCGCAATCTGTTTATTATTTCTGAGGGTGCCGCAATCTATTTATTATTTCTGAGGGTGCCGCAATCTATTTATTATTTCTGAGGGTGCCGCAATCTATTTATGATTTCTGAGGGGTGCCGCAATCTATTTATTATTTCTGAGGGTTGCTGCAATCTATTTATTATTTCTGAGGGTGCCGCAATCTATTTATTATTTCTGAGGGTTGCTGCAATCTATTTATTATTTCTGAGGGGTGCCACAATCTATTTATTATTCCCGAAGGGTGCCGCAATCTATTTATTATTTCTGAGGGTTGCCACAATCTATTTATTATTCCCGAAGGGTGCCGCAATCTATTTATTATTCCCGAAGGGTGCCACAATCTATTTATTATTTCTGAGGGGTGCCGCAATCTATTTATTATTTCTGAGGGTGCCGCAATCTATTTATTATTTCTGAGGGTTGCCGCAATCTATTTATTATTTCTGAGGGTGCCGCAATCTATTTATTATTTCTGAGGGTGCCGCAATCTATTTATTATTTCTGAGGGTGCCGCAATCTATTTATTATTTCTGAGGGTGCCGCAATCTATTTATTATTTCTGAGGGTGCCGCAATCTATTTATGATTTCTGAGGGGTGCCGCAATCTATTTATTATTTTTGAGGGTTGCTGCAATCTATTTATTATTTCTGAGGGTGCCGCAATCTATTTATTATTTCTGAGGGTTGCTGCAATCTATTTATTATTTCTGAGGGGTGCCACAATCTATTTATTATTCCCGAAGGGTGCCGCAATCTATTTATTATTTCTGAGGGTTGCCACAATCTATTTATTATTCCCGAAGGGTGCCGCAATCTATTTATTATTTCTGAGGGTTGCCACAATCTATTTATTATTTCTGAGGGTGCCGCAATCTATTTATTATTTCTGAGGGTTGCCGCAATCTATTTATTATTTCTGAGGGTTGCCACAATCTATTTATTATTCCCGAAGGGTGCCACAATCTATTTATTATTCCCGAAGGGTGCCGCAATCTATTTATTATTTCTGAGGGTTGCCACAATCTATTTATTATTCCCGAAGGGTGCCGCAATCTATTTATTATTTCTGAGGGTTGCCACAATCTATTTATTATTTCTGAGGGTGCCGCAATCTATTTATTATTTCTGAGGGTTGCCGCAATCTATTTATTATTTCTGAGGGTTGCCGCAATCTATTTATTATTTCTGAGGGGTGCCACAATCTATTTATTATTCCCGAAGGGTGCCACAATCTATTTATTATTTCTGAGGGTTGCCGCAATCTATTTATTATTTCTGAGGGGTGCCGCAATCTATTTATTATTTCTGAGGGTGCCGCAATCTATTTATTATTTCTGAGGGTTGCTGCAATCTATTTATTATTTCTGAGGGTGCCGCAATCTATTTATTATTTCTGAGGGGTGCCACAATCTATTTATTATTTCTGAGGGGTGCCACAATCTATTTATTATTTCTGAGGGGTGCCGCAATCTATTTATTATTTCTGAGGGTGCCGCAATCTATTTATTATTTCTGAGGGGTGCCGCAATCTATTTATTATTTCTGAGGGTGCCGCAATCTATTTATGATTTCTGAGGGGTGCCGCAATCTATTTATTATTTCTGAGGGGTGCCGCAATCTATTTATTATTTCTGAGGGGTGCCGCAATCTATTTATTATTTCTGAGGGGTGCCGCAATCTATTTATTATTTCTGAGGGGTGCCGCAATCTATTTATTATTCCCGAAGGGTGCCGCAATCTATTTATGATTTCTGAGGGGTGCCGCAATCTATTTATTATTTCTGAGGGTGCCGCAATCTATTTATGATTTCTGAGGGGTGCCGCAATCTATTTATTATTTCTGAGGGTGCCGCAATCTATTTATGATTTCTGAGGGTTGCCACAATCTATTTATTATTTCTGAGGGTGCCGCAATATATTTATTATTTCTGAGGGTGCCGCAATCTATTTATTATTTCTGAGGGTTGCTGCAATCTATTTATTATTTCTGAGGGTGCCGCAATCTATTTATTGTTTCTGAGGGTGCCGCAATCTATTTATTATTTCTGAGGGGTTCCACAATCTATTTATTATTTCTGAGGGGTGCCGCAATCTATTTATTATTTCTGAGGGTTGCCGCAATCTATTTATTATTTCTGAGGGTTGCCACAAGCTAATTATTATTTCTGAGGGTTGCCACAATCTATTTATTATTCCCGAAGGGTGCCGCAATCTATTTATTATTTCTGAGGGTTGCCACAATCTATTTATTATTTCTGAGGGTGCCACAATCTATTTATTATTTCTGAGGGTTGCCGCAATCTATTTATTATTTCTGAGGGTTGCCGCAATCTATTTATTATTCCCGAAGGGTGCCGCAATCTATTTATTATTTCTGAGGGTTGCCACAATCTATTTATTATTTCTGAGGGTTGCCACAATCTATTTATTATTCCCGAAGGGTGCCGCAATATATTTATTATTTCTGAGGGTTGCCGCAATCTATTTATTATTTCTGAGGGTGCCGCAATCTATTTATTATTTCTGAGGGTGCCGCAATCTGTTTATTATTTCTGAGGGTGCCGCAATCTATTTATTATTTCTGAGGGTGCCGCAATCTATTTATTATTTCTGAGGGTGCCGCAATCTATTTATGATTTCTGAGGGGTGCCGCAATCTATTTATTATTTCTGAGGGTTGCTGCAATCTATTTATTATTTCTGAGGGTGCCGCAATCTATTTATTATTTCTGAGGGTTGCTGCAATCTATTTATTATTTCTGAGGGGTGCCACAATCTATTTATTATTCCCGAAGGGTGCCGCAATCTATTTATTATTTCTGAGGGTTGCCACAATCTATTTATTATTCCCGAAGGGTGCCGCAATCTATTTATTATTTCTGAGGGTTGCCACAATCTATTTATTATTTCTGAGGGTGCCGCAATCTATTTATTATTTCTGAGGGTTGCCGCAATCTATTTATTATTTCTGAGGGTTGCCACAATCTATTTATTATTCCCGAAGGGTGCCACAATCTATTTATTATTCCCGAAGGGTGCCGCAATCTATTTATTATTTCTGAGGGTTGCCACAATCTATTTATTATTCCCGAAGGGTGCCGCAATCTATTTATTATTTCTGAGGGTTGCCACAATCTATTTATTATTTCTGAGGGTGCCGCAATCTATTTATTATTTCTGAGGGTTGCCGCAATCTATTTATTATTTCTGAGGGTTGCCGCAATCTATTTATTATTTCTGAGGGGTGCCACAATCTATTTATTATTCCCGAAGGGTGCCGCAATCTATTTATTATTTCTGAGGGTTGCCGCAATCTATTTATTATTTCTGAGGGTGCCGCAATCTATTTATTATTTCTGAGGGTGCCGCAATCTATTTATTATTTCTGAGGGGTGCCGCAATCTATTTATTATTTCTGAGGGGTGCCGCAATCTATTTATTATTTCTGAGGGGTGCCGCAATCTATTTATTATTTCTGAGGGTTGCTGCAATCTATTTATTATTTCTGAGGGTGCCGCAATCTATTTATTATTTCTGAGGGGTGCCGCAATCTATTTATTATTTCTGAGGGGTGCCGCAATCTATTTATTATTTCTGAGGGTTGCCACAATCTATTTATTATTTCTGAGGGTTGCCGCAATCTATTTATTATTTCTGAGGGTTGCCACAATCTATTTATTATTTCTGAGGGTTGCCGCAATCTATTTATTATTTCTGAGGGTTGCCACAATCTATTTATTATTTCTGAGGGTTGCCACAATCTATTTATTATTTCTGAGGGTTGCCACAATCTATTTATTATTTCTGAGGGTTGCCACAATCTATTTATTATTTCTGAGGGTTGCCACAATCTATTTATTATTCCCGAAGGGTGCCGCAATCTATTTATTATTTCTGAGGGTTGCCACAATCTATTTATTATTTCTGAGGGTGCCACAATCTATTTATTATTTCTGAGGGTTGCCGCAATCTATTTATTATTTCTGAGGGTTGCCGCAATCTATTTATTATTCCCGAAGGGTGCCGCAATCTATTTATTATTTCTGAGGGTTGCCACAATCTATTTATTATTTCTGAGGGTTGCCACAATCTATTTATTATTCCCGAAGGGTGCCGCAATATATTTATTATTTCTGAGGGGTGCCGCAATCTATTTATTATTTCTGAGGGTGCCGCAATCTATTTATTATTTCTGAGGGTTGCCGCAATCTATTTATTGTTTATGAGGGTTGCCGCAATCTATTTATTATTTCTGAGGGGTGCCGCAATCTATTTATTATTTCTGAGGGGTGCCACAATCTATTTATTATTTCTGAGGGTTGCCGCAATCTATTTATTGTTTATGAGGGGTGCCGCAATCTATTTATTATTTCTGAGGGGTGGCGCAAACTATTTATTATTTCTGAGGGGTGCCGCAATCTAATTATTATTTCTGAGGGGTGCCGCAATCTATTTATTATTTCTGAGGGGTGGCGCAATCTATTTATTGTTTCTGAGGGGTGGCGCAAACTATTTATTATTTCTGAGGGGTGCCGCAATCTATTTATTATTTCTGAGGGGTGCCACAATCTATTTATTATTTCTGAGGGTTGCCGCAATCTATTTATTATTTCTCAGGGGTGCCACAATCTATTTATTATTTCTGAGGGTTGCCACAATCTATTTATTATTTCTGAGGGGTGCCACAATCTATTTATTATTTCTGAGGGGTGCCGCAATCTATTTATTGTTTCTGAGGGGTGGCGCAAACTATTTATTATTTCTGAGGGGTGCCGCAATCTAATTATTATTTCTGAGGGGTGCCGCAATCTATTTATTATTTCTGAGGGGTGCCGCAATCTATTTATTGTTTCTGAGGGGTGCCGCAATCTATTTATGATTTCTGAGGGGTGCCGCAATCTATTTATTATTTCTGAGGGGTGCCACAATCTATTTATTATTCCCGAAGGGTGCCGCAATCTATTTATGATTTCTGAGGGGTGCCGCAATCTATTTATTATTTCTGAGGGGTGCCGCAATCTATTTATTATTTCTGAGGGGTGCCACAATCTATTTATTATTTCTGAGGGGTGCCGCAATCTATTTATTATTTCTGAGGGGTGCCACAATCTATTTATTATTTCTGAGGGGTGCCGCAATCTATTTATTATTTCTGAGGGGTGCCACAATCTATTTATTATTCCCGAAGGGTGCCGCAATCTATTTATTATTTCTGAGGGGTGCCACAATCTATTTATTATTTCTGAGGGGTGCCGCAATCTATTTATTATTTCTGAGGGGTGCCACAATCTATTTATTATTTCTGAGGGGTGCCGCAATCTATTTATTATTCCCGAAGGGTGCCGCAATCTATTTATTATTCCCGAAGGGTGCCACAATCTATTTATTATTCCCGAAGGGTGCCGCAATCTATTTATTATTTCTGAGGGGTGCCGCAATCTATTTATTATTCCCGAAGGGTGCCGCAATCTATTTATTATTTCTGAGGGGTGCCGCAATCTATTTATTATTTCTGAGGGGTGCCGCAATCTATTTATTATTTCTGAGGGGTGTCGCAATCTATTTATTATTTCTGAGGGGTGCCGCAATCTATTTATTATTTCTGAGGGGTGCTGCAATCTATTTATGATTTCTGAGGGGTGCCGCAATCTATTTATTATTTCTGAGGGGTGCCGCAATCTATTTATTATTCCCGAAGGGTGCCGCAATCTATTTATTATTTCTGAGGGGTGCCGCAATCTATTTATGATTTCTGAGGGGTGCCGCAATCTATTTATTATTTCTGAGGGGTGCCGCAATCTATTTATTATTTCTGAGGGGTGCCGCAATCTATTTATTATTTCTGAGGGTTGCCACAATCTATTTATTATTTCTGAGGGGTGCCGCAATCTATTTATTATTTCTGAGGGTTGCCACAATCTATTTATTATTTCTGAGGGGTGCCACAATCTATTTATTATTCCCGAAGGGTGCCGCAATCTATTTATTATTTCTGAGGGTTGCCGCAATCTATTTATTATTTCTGAGGGTGCCGCAATCTATTTATTATTTCTGAGGGTGCCGCAATCTATTTATTATTTCTGAGGGGTGCCGCAATCTATTTATTATTTCTGAGGGGTGCCGCAATCTATTTATTATTTCTGAGGGGTGCCGCAATCTATTTATTATTTCTGAGGGTTGCTGCAATCTATTTATTATTTCTGAGGGTGCCGCAATCTATTTATTATTTCTGAGGGGTGCCGCAATCTATTTATTATTTCTGAGGGGTGCCGCAATCTATTTATTATTTCTGAGGGTTGCCACAATCTATTTATTATTTCTGAGGGTTGCCGCAATCTATTTATTATTTCTGAGGGTTGCCACAATCTATTTATTATTTCTGAGGGTTGCCGCAATCTATTTATTATTTCTGAGGGTTGCCACAATCTATTTATTATTTCTGAGGGTTGCCACAATCTATTTATTATTTCTGAGGGTTGCCACAATCTATTTATTATTTCTGAGGGTTGCCACAATCTATTTATTATTTCTGAGGGTTGCCACAATCTATTTATTATTCCCGAAGGGTGCCGCAATCTATTTATTATTTCTGAGGGTTGCCACAATCTATTTATTATTTCTGAGGGTGCCACAATCTATTTATTATTTCTGAGGGTTGCCGCAATCTATTTATTATTTCTGAGGGTTGCCGCAATCTATTTATTATTCCCGAAGGGTGCCGCAATCTATTTATTATTTCTGAGGGTTGCCACAATCTATTTATTATTTCTGAGGGTTGCCACAATCTATTTATTATTCCCGAAGGGTGCCGCAATATATTTATTATTTCTGAGGGGTGCCGCAATCTATTTATTATTTCTGAGGGTGCCGCAATCTATTTATTATTTCTGAGGGTTGCCGCAATCTATTTATTGTTTATGAGGGTTGCCGCAATCTATTTATTATTTCTGAGGGGTGCCGCAATCTATTTATTATTTCTGAGGGGTGCCATAATCTATTTATTATTTCTGAGGGTTGCCGCAATCTATTTATTGTTTATGAGGGGTGCCGCAATCTATTTATTATTTCTGAGGGGTGGCGCAAACTATTTATTATTTCTGAGGGGTGCCGCAATCTAATTATTATTTCTGAGGGGTGCCGCAATCTATTTATTATTTCTGAGGGGTGGCGCAATCTATTTATTGTTTCTGAGGGGTGGCGCAAACTATTTATTATTTCTGAGGGGTGCCGCAATCTATTTATTATTTCTGAGGGGTGCCACAATCTATTTATTATTTCTGAGGGTTGCCGCAATCTATTTATTATTTCTCAGGGGTGCCACAATCTATTTATTATTTCTGAGGGTTGCCACAATCTATTTATTATTTCTGAGGGGTGCCACAATCTATTTATTATTTCTGAGGGGTGCCGCAATCTATTTATTGTTTCTGAGGGGTGGCGCAAACTATTTATTATTTCTGAGGGGTGCCGCAATCTAATTATTATTTCTGAGGGGTGCCGCAATCTATTTATTATTTCTGAGGGGTGCCGCAATCTATTTATTATTCCCGAAGGGTGCCACAATCTATTTATTATTCCCGAAGGGTGCCGCAATCTATTTATTATTTCTGAGGGGTGCCGCAATCTATTTATTATTCCCGAAGGGTGCCGCAATCTATTTATTATTTCTGAGGGGTGCCGCAATCTATTTATTATTTCTGAGGGGTGCCGCAATCTATTTATTATTTCTGAGGGGTGTCGCAATCTATTTATTATTTCTGAGGGGTGCCGCAATCTATTTATTATTTCTGAGGGGTGCTGCAATCTATTTATGATTTCTGAGGGGTGCCGCAATCTATTTATTATTTCTGAGGGGTGCCGCAATCTATTTATTATTCCCGAAGGGTGCCGCAATCTATTTATTATTTCTGAGGGGTGCCGCAATCTATTTATGATTTCTGAGGGGTGCCGCAATCTATTTATTATTTCTGAGGGGTGCCGCAATCTATTTATTATTTCTGAGGGGTGCCGCAATCTATTTATTATTTCTGAGGGTTGCCACAATCTATTTATTATTTCTGAGGGGTGCCGCAATCTATTTATTATTCCCGAAGGGTGCCGCAATCTATTTATTATTTCTGAGGGGTGCCGCAATCTATTTATTATTTCTGAAGGGTGCCGCAATCTATTTATTATTTCTGAGGGGTGCCGCAATCTATTTATTATTTCTGAGGGGTGCCGCAATCTATTTATTATTTCTGAGGGGTGCCGCAATCTATTTATTATTTCTGAGGGGTGCTGCAATCTATTTATGATTTCTGAGGGGTGCCGCAATCTATTTATTATTTCTGAGGGGTGCCGCAATCTATTTATTATTTCTGAGGGTTGCCACAATCTATTTATTATTTCTGAGGGGTGCCGCAATCTATTTATTATTCCCGAAGGGTGCCGCAATCTATTTATTATTTCTGAGGGGTGCTGCAATCTATTTATGATTTCTGAGGGGTGTCGCAATCTATTTATTATTTCTGAGGGGTGCCACAATCTATTTATCATTTCTGAGGGGTGCCGCAATCTATTTATTATTTCTGAGGGGTGCCGCAATCTATTTATCATTTCTGAGGGGTGCCGCAATCTATTTATTATTTCTGAGGGGTGCCACAATCTATTTATTATTTCTGAGGGTTGCTGCAATCTATTTATTATTTCTGAGGGTTGCTGCAATCTATTTATGATTTCTGAGGGGTGCCGCAATCTATTTATGATTTCTGAGGGGTGCCGCAATCTATTTATTATTTCTGAGGGGTGCCACAATCTATTTATTATTTCTGAGGGGTGTCGCAATCTATTTATTATTTCTGAGGGTGGCCACAATCTATTTATCATTTCTGAGGGGTGCCGCAATCTATTTATTATTTCTGAGGGGTGCCGCAATCTATTTATTATTTCTGAGGGGTGCCACAATCTATTTATTATTTCTGAGGGGTGCCGCAATCTATTTATTATTTCTGAGGGGTGCCGCAATCTATTTATTATTTCTGAGGGGTGCCGCAATCTATTTATCATTTCTGAGGGGTGCCGCAATCTATTTATTATTTCTGAGGGGTGCCACAATCTATTTATTATTTCTGAGGGGTGCCGCAATCTATTTATTGTTTATGAGGGGTGCTGCAATCTATTTATCATTTCTGAGGGGTGCCGCAATATATTTATTATTTCTGAGGGGTGTCGCAATCTATTTATTATTTCTGAGGGGTGTCGCAATCTATTTATTATTTCTGAGGGGTGCCGCAATCTATTTATTATTTCTGAGGGTGCCGCAATCTATTTATTATTTCTGAGGGTTGCTGCAATCTATTTATTATTTCTGAGGGTGCCGCAATCTATTTATTATTTCTGAAGGGTGCCACAATCTATTTATTATTTCTGAGGGGTGCCTGCCACAATCTATTTATTATTTCTGAGGGGTGCCACAATCTATTTATTATTTCTGAGGGTGCCGCAATCTATTTATTATTTCTGAGGGGTGCCGCAATCTATTTATTATTTCTGAGGGTGCCGCAATCTATTTATGATTTCTGAGGGGTGCCGCAATCTATTTATTATTTCTGAGGGGTGCCGCAATCTATTTATTATTTCTGAGGGGTGCCGCAATCTATTTATTATTTCTGAGGGTGCCGCAATCTATTTATTATCTGTGGGGTGCCACAAGCTAATTATTATTTCTGAGGGGTGCCGCAATCTATTTATTATTTCTGAGGGGTGCCGCAATCTATTTATTATTTCTGAGGGGTGTCGCAATCTATTTATTATTTCTGAGGGGTGCCGCAATCTATTTATTATTTCTGAGGGTGCCGCAATCTATTTATTATTTCTGAGGGTTGCTGCAATCTATTTATTATTTCTGAGGGTGCCGCAATCTATTTATTATTTCTGAGGGGTGCCACAATCTATTTATTATTTCTGAGGGGTGCCACAATCTATTTATTATTTCTGAGGGGTGCCGCAATCTATTTATTATTTCTGAGGGTGCCGCAATCTATTTATTATTTCTGAGGGGTGCCGCAATCTATTTATTATTTCTGAGGGTGCCGCAATCTATTTATGATTTCTGAGGGGTGCCGCAATCTATTTATTATTTCTGAGGGGTGCCGCAATCTATTTATTATTTCTGAGGGGTGCCGCAATCTATTTATTATTTCTGAGGGGTGCCGCAATCTATTTATTATTTCTGAGGGGTGCCGCAATCTATTTATTATTCCCGAAGGGTGCCGCAATCTATTTATGATTTCTGAGGGGTGCCGCAATCTATTTATTATTTCTGAGGGTGCCGCAATCTATTTATGATTTCTGAGGGGTGCCGCAATCTATTTATTGTTTCTGAGGGTGCCGCAATCTATTTATTATTTCTGAGGGGTTCCACAATCTATTTATTATTTCTGAGGGTGCCGCAATCTATTTATTATTTCTGAGGGTTGCCGCAATCTATTTATTATTTCTGAGGGTTGCCACAAGCTAATTATTATTTCTGAGGGTTGCCACAATCTATTTATTATTCCCGAAGGGTGCCGCAATCTATTTATTATTTCTGAGGGTTGCCACAATCTATTTATTATTTCTGAGGGTGCCGCAATCTATTTATTATTTCTGAGGGTTGCCGCAATCTATTTATTATTTCTGAGGGTTGCCACAATCTATTTATTATTCCCGAAGGGTGCCGCAATCTATTTATTATTTCTGAGGGTTGCCACAATCTATTTATTATTTCTGAGGGTTGCCACAATCTATTTATTATTCCCGAAGGGTGCCGCAATCTATTTATTATTTCTGAGGGGTGCCGCAATCTATTTATTATTTCTGAGGGTGCCGCAATCTATTTATTATTTCTGAGGGTTGCCGCAATCTATTTATTATTTCTGAGGGTGCCGCAATCTATTTATTATTTCTGAGGGTGCCGCAATCTATTTATTATTTCTGAGGGTGCCGCAATCTATTTATTATTTCTGAGGGTGCCGCAATCTATTTATTATTTCTGAGGGTGCCGCAATCTATTTATGATTTCTGAGGGGTGCCGCAATCTATTTATTATTTTTGAGGGTTGCTGCAATCTATTTATTATTTCTGAGGGTGCCGCAATCTATTTATTATTTCTGAGGGTTGCTGCAATCTATTTATTATTTCTGAGGGGTGCCACAATCTATTTATTATTCCCGAAGGGTGCCGCAATCTATTTATTATTTCTGAGGGTTGCCACAATCTATTTATTATTCCCGAAGGGTGCCGCAATCTATTTATTATTTCTGAGGGTTGCCACAATCTATTTATTATTTCTGAGGGTGCCGCAATCTATTTATTATTTCTGAGGGTTGCCGCAATCTATTTATTATTTCTGAGGGTTGCCACAATCTATTTATTATTCCCGAAGGGTGCCACAATCTATTTATTATTCCCGAAGGGTGCCGCAATCTATTTATTATTTCTGAGGGTTGCCACAATCTATTTATTATTCCCGAAGGGTGCCGCAATCTATTTATTATTTCTGAGGGTTGCCACAATCTATTTATTATTTCTGAGGGTGCCGCAATCTATTTATTATTTCTGAGGGTTGCCGCAATCTATTTATTATTTCTGAGGGTTGCCGCAATCTATTTATTATTTCTGAGGGGTGCCACAATCTATTTATTATTCCCGAAGGGTGCCACAATCTATTTATTATTTCTGAGGGTTGCCGCAATCTATTTATTATTTCTGAGGGGTGCCGCAATCTATTTATTATTTCTGAGGGTGCCGCAATCTATTTATTATTTCTGAGGGTTGCTGCAATCTATTTATTATTTCTGAGGGTGCCGCAATCTATTTATTATTTCTGAGGGGTGCCACAATCTATTTATTATTTCTGAGGGGTGCCACAATCTATTTATTATTTCTGAGGGGTGCCGCAATCTATTTATTATTTCTGAGGGTGCCGCAATCTATTTATTATTTCTGAGGGGTGCCGCAATCTATTTATTATTTCTGAGGGTGCCGCAATCTATTTATGATTTCTGAGGGGTGCCGCAATCTATTTATTATTTCTGAGGGGTGCCGCAATCTATTTATTATTTCTGAGGGGTGCCGCAATCTATTTATTATTTCTGAGGGGTGCCGCAATCTATTTATTATTTCTGAGGGGTGCCGCAATCTATTTATTATTCCCGAAGGGTGCCGCAATCTATTTATGATTTCTGAGGGGTGCCGCAATCTATTTATTATTTCTGAGGGTGCCGCAATCTATTTATGATTTCTGAGGGGTGCCGCAATCTATTTATTATTTCTGAGGGTGCCGCAATCTATTTATGATTTCTGAGGGTTGCCACAATCTATTTATTATTTCTGAGGGTGCCGCAATCTATTTATTATTTCTGAGGGTGCCGCAATCTATTTATTATTTCTGAGGGTTGCTGCAATCTATTTATTGTTTCTGAGGGTGCCGCAATCTATTTATTGTTTCTGAGGGTGCCGCAATCTATTTATTATTTCTGAGGGGTTCCACAATCTATTTATTATTTCTGAGGGTTGCCGCAATCTATTTATTATTTCTGAGGGTTGCCGCAATCTATTTATTATTTCTGAGGGTTGCCACAAGCTAATTATTATTTCTGAGGGTTGCCACAATCTATTTATTATTCCCGAAGGGTGCCGCAATCTATTTATTATTTCTGAGGGTTGCCACAATCTATTTATTATTTCTGAGGGTGCCACAATCTATTTATTATTTCTGAGGGTTGCCGCAATCTATTTATTATTTCTGAGGTTTGCCGCAATCTATTTATTATTCCCGAAGGGTGCCGCAATCTATTTATTATTTCTGAGGGTTGCCACAATCTATTTATTATTTCTGAGGGTTGCCACAATCTATTTATTATTCCCGAAGGGTGCCGCAATATATTTATTATTTCTGAGGGGTGCCGCAATCTATTTATTATTTCTGAGGGTGCCGCAATCTATTTATTATTTCTGAGGGTTGCCGCAATCTATTTATTATTTCTGAGGGTGCCGCAATCTATTTATTATTTCTGAGGGTGCCGCAATCTGTTTATTATTTCTGAGGGTGCCGCAATCTATTTATTATTTCTGAGGGTGCCGCAATCTATTTATTATTTCTGAGGGTGCCGCAATCTATTTATGATTTCTGAGGGGTGCCGCAATCTATTTATTATTTCTGAGGGTTGCTGCAATCTATTTATTATTTCTGAGGGTGCCGCAATCTATTTATTATTTCTGAGGGTTGCTGCAATCTATTTATTATTTCTGAGGGGTGCCACAATCTATTTATTATTCCCGAAGGGTGCCGCAATCTATTTATTATTTCTGAGGGTTGCCACAATCTATTTATTATTCCCGAAGGGTGCCGCAATCTATTTATTATTCCCGAAGGGTGCCACAATCTATTTATTATTTCTGAGGGGTGCCGCAATCTATTTATTATTTCTGAGGGTGCCGCAATCTATTTATTATTTCTGAGGGTTGCCGCAATCTATTTATTATTTCTGAGGGTGCCGCAATCTATTTATTATTTCTGAGGGTGCCGCAATCTATTTATTATTTCTGAGGGTGCCGCAATCTATTTATTATTTCTGAGGGTGCCGCAATCTATTTATTATTTCTGAGGGTGCCGCAATCTATTTATGATTTCTGAGGGGTGCCGCAATCTATTTATTATTTTTGAGGGTTGCTGCAATCTATTTATTATTTCTGAGGGTGCCGCAATCTATTTATTATTTCTGAGGGTTGCTGCAATCTATTTATTATTTCTGAGGGGTGCCACAATCTATTTATTATTCCCGAAGGGTGCCGCAATCTATTTATTATTTCTGAGGGTTGCCACAATCTATTTATTATTCCCGAAGGGTGCCGCAATCTATTTATTATTTCTGAGGGTTGCCACAATCTATTTATTATTTCTGAGGGTGCCGCAATCTATTTATTATTTCTGAGGGTTGCCGCAATCTATTTATTATTTCTGAGGGTTGCCACAATCTATTTATTATTCCCGAAGGGTGCCACAATCTATTTATTATTCCCGAAGGGTGCCGCAATCTATTTATTATTTCTGAGGGTTGCCACAATCTATTTATTATTCCCGAAGGGTGCCGCAATCTATTTATTATTTCTGAGGGTTGCCACAATCTATTTATTATTTCTGAGGGTGCCGCAATCTATTTATTATTTCTGAGGGTTGCCGCAATCTATTTATTATTTCTGAGGGTTGCCGCAATCTATTTATTATTTCTGAGGGGTGCCACAATCTATTTATTATTCCCGAAGGGTGCCACAATCTATTTATTATTTCTGAGGGTTGCCGCAATCTATTTATTATTTCTGAGGGGTGCCGCAATCTATTTATTATTTCTGAGGGTGCCGCAATCTATTTATTATTTCTGAGGGTTGCTGCAATCTATTTATTATTTCTGAGGGTGCCGCAATCTATTTATTATTTCTGAGGGGTGCCACAATCTATTTATTATTTCTGAGGGGTGCCACAATCTATTTATTATTTCTGAGGGGTGCCGCAATCTATTTATTATTTCTGAGGGTGCCGCAATCTATTTATTATTTCTGAGGGGTGCCGCAATCTATTTATTATTTCTGAGGGGTGCCGCAATCTATTTATGATTTCTGAGGGGTGCCGCAATCTATTTATTATTTCTGAGGGGTGCCGCAATCTATTTATTATTTCTGAGGGGTGCCGCAATCTATTTATTATTTCTGAGGGGTGCCGCAATCTATTTATTATTTCTGAGGGGTGCCGCAATCTATTTATTATTCCCGAAGGGTGCCGCAATCTATTTATGATTTCTGAGGGGTGCCGCAATCTATTTATTATTTCTGAGGGTGCCGCAATCTATTTATGATTTCTGAGGGGTGCCGCAATCTATTTATTATTTCTGAGGGTGCCGCAATCTATTTATGATTTCTGAGGGTTGCCACAATCTATTTATTATTTCTGAGGGTGCCGCAATCTATTTATTATTTCTGAGGGTGCCGCAATCTATTTATTATTTCTGAGGGTTGCTGCAATCTATTTATTATTTCTGAGGGTGCCGCAATCTATTTATTGTTTCTGAGGGTGCCGCAATCTATTTATTATTTCTGAGGGGTTCCACAATCTATTTATTATTTCTGAGGGGTGCCGCAATCTATTTATTATTTCTGAGGGTTGCCGCAATCTATTTATTATTTCTGAGGGTTGCCACAAGCTAATTATTATTTCTGAGGGTTGCCACAATCTATTTATTATTCCCGAAGGGTGCCGCAATCTATTTATTATTTCTGAGGGTTGCCACAATCTATTTATTATTTCTGAGGGTGCCACAATCTATTTATTATTTCTGAGGGTTGCCGCAATCTATTTATTATTTCTGAGGGTTGCCGCAATCTATTTATTATTCCCGAAGGGTGCCGCAATCTATTTATTATTTCTGAGGGTTGCCACAATCTATTTATTATTTCTGAGGGTTGCCACAATCTATTTATTATTCCCGAAGGGTGCCGCAATATATTTATTATTTCTGAGGGGTGCCGCAATCTATTTATTATTTCTGAGGGTGCCGCAATCTATTTATTATTTCTGAGGGTTGCCGCAATCTATTTATTATTTCTGAGGGTGCCGCAATCTATTTATTATTTCTGAGGGTGCCGCAATCTGTTTATTATTTCTGAGGGTGCCGCAATCTATTTATTATTTCTGAGGGTGCCGCAATCTATTTATTATTTCTGAGGGTGCCGCAATCTATTTATGATTTCTGAGGGGTGCCGCAATCTATTTATTATTTCTGAGGGTTGCTGCAATCTATTTATTATTTCTGAGGGTGCCGCAATCTATTTATTATTTCTGAGGGTTACTGCAATCTATTTATTATTTCTGAGGGGTGCCACAATCTATTTATTATTCCCGAAGGGTGCCGCAATCTATTTATTATTTCTGAGGGTTGCCACAATCTATTTATTATTCCCGAAGGGTGCCGCAATCTATTTATTATTTCTGAGGGTTGCCACAATATATTTATTATTTCTGAGGGTGCCGCAATCTATTTATTATTTCTGAGGGTTGCCGCAATCTATTTATTATTTCTGAGGGTTGCCACAATCTATTTATTATTCCCGAAGGGTGCCACAATCTATTTATTATTCCCGAAGGGTGCCGCAATCTATTTATTATTTCTGAGGGTTGCCACAATCTATTTATTATTCCCGAAGGGTGCCGCAATCTATTTATTATTTCTGAGGGTTGCCACAATCTATTTATTATTTCTGAGGGTGCCGCAATCTATTTATTATTTCTGAGGGTTGCCGCAATCTATTTATTATTTCTGAGGGTTGCCGCAATCTATTTATTATTTCTGAGGGGTGCCACAATCTATTTATTATTCCCGAAGGGTGCCGCAATCTATTTATTATTTCTGAGGGTTGCCGCAATCTATTTATTATTTCTGAGGGTGCCGCAATCTATTTATTATTTCTGAGGGTGCCGCAATCTATTTATTATTTCTGAGGGGTGCCGCAATCTATTTATTATTTCTGAGGGGTGCCGCAATCTATTTATTATTTCTGAGGGGTGCCGCAATCTATTTATTATTTCTGAGGGTTGCTGCAATCTATTTATTATTTCTGAGGGTGCCGCAATCTATTTATTATTTCTGAGGGGTGCCGCAATCTATTTATTATTTCTGAGGGGTGCCGCAATCTATTTATTATTTCTGAGGGTTGCCACAATCTATTTATTATTTCTGAGGGTTGCCGCAATCTATTTATTATTTCTGAGGGTTGCCACAATCTATTTATTATTTCTGAGGGTTGCCGCAATCTATTTATTATTTCTGAGGGTTGCCACAATCTATTTATTATTTCTGAGGGTTGCCACAATCTATTTATTATTTCTGAGGGTTGCCACAATCTATTTATTATTTCTGAGGGTTGCCACAATCTATTTATTATTTCTGAGGGTTGCCACAATCTATTTATTATTCCCGAAGGGTGCCGCAATCTATTTATTATTTCTGAGGGTTGCCACAATCTATTTATTATTTCTGAGGGTGCCACAATCTATTTATTATTTCTGAGGGTTGCCGCAATCTATTTATTATTTCTGAGGGTTGCCGCAATCTATTTATTATTCCCGAAGGGTGCCGCAATCTATTTATTATTTCTGAGGGTTGCCACAATCTATTTATTATTTCTGAGGGTTGCCACAATCTATTTATTATTCCCGAAGGGTGCCGCAATATATTTATTATTTCTGAGGGGTGCCGCAATCTATTTATTATTTCTGAGGGTGCCGCAATCTATTTATTATTTCTGAGGGTTGCCGCAATCTATTTATTATTTCTGAGGGTGCCGCAATCTATTTATTATTTCTGAGGGTGCCGCAATCTGTTTATTATTTCTGAGGGGTGCCGCAATCTATTTATTATTTCTGAGGGGTGCCGCAATCTATTTATTATTTCTGAGGGGTGCCGCAATCTATTTATTATTTCTGAGGGGTGCCGCAATCTATTTATTATTCCCGAAGGGTGCCGCAATCTATTTATTATTTCTGAGGGGTGCCGCAATCTATTTATTATTTCTGAGGGGTGCCGCAATCTATTTATTATTTCTGAGGGTGCCGCAATCTATTTATTATTTCTGAGGGGTGCCGCAATCTATTTATTATTTCTGAGGGTTGCCGCAATCTATTTATTATTTCTGAGGGGTGCCGCAATCTATTTATTATTTCTGAGGGGTGTCGCAATCTATTTATTATTTCTGAGGGTTGCTGCAATCTATTTATGATTTCTGAGGGGTGCCGCAATCTATTTATTATTTCTGAGGGGTGCCGCAATCTATTTATTATTTCTGAGGGGTGCCGCAATCTATTTATTATTTCTGAGGGGTGTCGCAATCTATTTATTATTTCTGAGGGGTGCCGCAATCTATTTATTATTTCTGAGGGGTGCCGCAATCTATTTATTATTTCTGAGGGGTGTCGCAATCTATTTATTATTTCTGAGGGTTGCTGCAATCTATTTATGATTTCTGAGGGGTGCCGCAATCTATTTATTATTTCTGAGGGGTGCCGCAATCTATTTATTATTTCTGAGGGGTGCCGCAATCTATTTATTATTTCTGAGGGGTGTCGCAATCTATTTATTATTTCTGAGGGGTGCCGCAATCTATTTATTATTTCTGAGGGGTGCCGCAATCTATTTATTATTTCTGAGGGGTGCTGCAATCTATTTATGATTTCTGAGGGGTGCCGCAATCTATTTATTATTTCTGAGGGGTGCCGCAATCTAATTATTATTTCTGAGGGTTGCCACAATCTATTTATTATTTCTGAGGGGTGCCGCAATCTATTTATTATTTCTGAGGGGTGCCACAATCTATTTATTATTTCTGAGGGTTGCCGCAATCTATTTATTGTTTATGAGGGTTGCCGCAATCTATTTATTATTTCTGAGGGGTGCCGCAATCTATTTATTATTTCTGAGGGGTGCCACAATCTATTTATTATTTCTGAGGGTTGCCGCAATCTATTTATTATTTCTGAGGGTGCCGCAATCTATTTATTATTTCTGAGGGGTGCCACAATCTATTTATTATTTCTGAGGGTTGCCGCAATCTATTTATTGTTTATGAGGGTTGCCGCAATCAATTTATTATTTCTGAGGGTGCCGCAATCTATTTATTATTTCTGAGGGGTGCCGCAATCTATTTATTATTTCTGAGGGTTGCCGCAATCTATTTATTGTTTATGAGGGTTGCCGCAATCTATTTATTATTTCTGAGGGGTGCCGCAATCTATTTATTATTTCTGAGGGGTGCCACAATCTATTTATTATTTCTGAGGGTTGCCGCAATCTATTTATTGTTTATGAGGGGTGCCGCAATCTATTTATTATTTCTGAGGGGTGGCGCAAACTATTTATTATTTCTGAGGGGTGCCGCAATCTAATTATTATTTCTGAGGGGTGCCGCAATCTATTTATTATTTCTGAGGGGTGGCGCAATCTATTTATTGTTTCTGAGGGGTGGCGCAAACTATTTATTATTTCTGAGGGGTGCCGCAATCTATTTATTATTTCTGAGGGGTGCCACAATCTATTTATTATTTCTGAGGGTTGCCGCAATCTATTTATTATTTCTCAGGGGTGCCACAATCTATTTATTATTTCTGAGGGTTGCCACAATCTATTTATTATTTCTGAGGGGTGCCACAATCTATTTATTATTTCTGAGGGGTGCCGCAATCTATTTATTGTTTCTGAGGGGTGGCGCAAACTATTTATTATTTCTGAGGGGTGCCGCAATCTAATTATTATTTCTGAGGGGTGCCGCAATCTATTTATTATTTCTGAGGGGTGCCGCAATCTATTTATTGTTTCTGAGGGGTGCCGCAATCTATTTATGATTTCTGAGGGGTGCCGCAATCTATTTATTATTTCTGAGGGGTGCCACAATCTATTTATTATTCCCGAAGGGTGCCGCAATCTATTTATGATTTCTGAGGGGTGCCGCAATCTATTTATTATTTCTGAGGGGTGCCGCAATCTATTTATTATTTCTGAGGGGTGCCACAATCTATTTATTATTTCTGAGGGGTGCCGCAATCTATTTATTATTTCTGAGGGGTGCCACAATCTATTTATTATTTCTGAGGGGTGCCGCAATCTATTTATTATTTCTGAGGGGTGCCACAATCTATTTATTATTCCCGAAGGGTGCCGCAATCTATTTATTATTTCTGAGGGGTGCCACAATCTATTTATTATTTCTGAGGGGTGCCGCAATCTATTTATTATTTCTGAGGGGTGCCACAATCTATTTATTATTTCTGAGGGGTGCCGCAATCTATTTATTATTCCCGAAGGGTGCCGCAATCTATTTATTATTCCCGAAGGGTGCCACAATCTATTTATTATTCCCGAAGGGTGCCGCAATCTATTTATTATTTCTGAGGGGTGCCGCAATCTATTTATTATTCCCGAAGGGTGCCGCAATCTATTTATTATTTCTGAGGGGTGCCGCAATCTATTTATTATTTCTGAGGGGTGCCGCAATCTATTTATTATTTCTGAGGGGTGTCGCAATCTATTTATTATTTCTGAGGGGTGCCGCAATCTATTTATTATTTCTGAGGGGTGCCGCAATCTATTTATGATTTCTGAGGGGTGCCGCAATCTATTTATTATTTCTGAGGGGTGCCGCAATCTATTTATTATTCCCGAAGGGTGCCGCAATCTATTTATTATTTCTGAGGGGTGCCGCAATCTATTTATGATTTCTGAGGGGTGCCGCAATCTATTTATTATTTCTGAGGGGTGCCGCAATCTATTTATTATTCCCGAAGGGTGCCGCAATCTATTTATTATTTCTGAGGGGTGCCGCAATCTATTTATGATTTCTGAGGGGTGCCGCAATCTATTTATTATTTCTGAGGGGTGCCGCAATCTATTTATTATTTCTGAGGGGTGCCGCAATCTATTTATTATTTCTGAGGGTTGCCACAATCTATTTATTATTTCTGAGGGGTGCCGCAATCTATTTATTATTCCCGAAGGGTGCCGCAATCTATTTATTATTTCTGAGGGGTGCCGCAATCTATTTATTATTTCTGAAGGGTGCCGCAATCTATTTATTATTTCTGAGGGGTGCCGCAATCTATTTATTATTTCTGAGGGGTGCCGCAATCTATTTATTATTTCTGAGGGGTGCCGCAATCTATTTATTATTTCTGAGGGGTGCTGCAATCTATTTATGATTTCTGAGGGGTGCCGCAATCTATTTATTATTTCTGAGGGGTGCCGCAATCTATTTATTATTTCTGAGGGTTGCCACAATCTATTTATTATTTCTGAGGGGTGCCGCAATCTATTTATTATTCCCGAAGGGTGCCGCAATCTATTTATTATTTCTGAGGGGTGCTGCAATCTATTTATGATTTCTGAGGGGTGTCGCAATCTATTTATTATTTCTGAGGGGTGCCACAATCTATTTATCATTTCTGAGGGGTGCCGCAATCTATTTATTATTTCTGAGGGGTGCCGCAATCTATTTATCATTTCTGAGGGGTGCCGCAATCTATTTATTATTTCTGAGGGGTGCCACAATCTATTTATTATTTCTGAGGGTTGCTGCAATCTATTTATTCTTTCTGAGGGTTGCTGCAATCTATTTATGATTTCTGAGGGGTGCCGCAATCTATTTATGATTTCTGAGGGGTGCCGCAATCTATTTATTATTTCTGAGGGGTGCCACAATCTATTTATTATTTCTGAGGGGTGTCGCAATCTATTTATTATTTCTGAGGGTGGCCACAATCTATTTATCATTTCTGAGGGGTGCCGCAATCTATTTATTATTTCTGAGGGGTGCCGCAATCTATTTATTATTTCTGAGGGGTGCCACAATCTATTTATTATTTCTGAGGGGTGCCGCAATCTATTTATTATTTCTGAGGGGTGCCGCAATCTATTTATTATTTCTGAGGGGTGCCGCAATCTATTTATCATTTCTGAGGGGTGCCGCAATCTATTTATTATTTCTGAGGGGTGCCACAATCTATTTATTATTTCTGAGGGGTGCCGCAATCTATTTATTGTTTATGAGGGGTGCTGCAATCTATTTATCATTTCTGAGGGGTGCCGCAATATATTTATTATTTCTGAGGGGTGCCACAATCTATTTATCATTTCTGAGGGGTGCCGCAATCTATTTATTGTTTATGAGGGGTGCTGCAATCTATTTATCATTTCTGAGGGGTGCCACAATCTATTTATCATTTCTGAGGGGTGCCACAATCTATTTATCATTTCTGAGGGGTGCCACAATCTATTTATCATTTCTGAGGGGTGCCGCAATCTATTTATTATTTCTGAGGGGTGCCACAATCTATTTATCATTTCTGAGGGGTGCCGCAATCTATTTATTGTTTATGAGGGGTGCTGCAATCTATTTATCATTTCTGAGGGGTGCCACAATCTATTTATCATTTCTGAGGGGTGCCGCAATCTATTTATTGTTTATGAGGGGTGCTGCAATCTATTTATCATTTCTGAGGGGTGCCGCAATCTATTTATTATTTCTGAGGGGTGCCACAATCTATTTATTATTTCTGAGGGTTGCCGCAATCTATTTATTGTTTATGAGGGTTGCCGCAATCTATTTATTATTTCTGAGGGGTGCCGCAATCTATTTATTATTTCTGAGGGGTGCCACAATCTATTTATTATTTCTGAGGGTTGCCGCAATCTATTTATTGTTTATGAGGGTTGCCGCAATCTATTTATTGTTTCTGAGGGGTGGCGCAATCTATTTATTATTTCTGAGGGTTGATGCAATCTATTTATGATTTCTGAGGGGTGCCGCAATCTATTTATTATTTCTGAGGGGTGCCGCAATCTATTTATTATTCCCGAAGGGTGCCGCAATCTATTTATTATTTCTGAGGGTGCCACAATCTATTTATTATTCCCGAAGGGTGCCGCAATCTATTTATTATTTCTGAGGGTTGCCACAAGCTAATTATTATTTCTGAGGGTTGCCGCAATCTATTTATTATTTCTGAGGGGTGCCACAATCTATTTATTATTTCTGAGGGTTGCCGCAATCTATTTATTATTTCTGAGGGGTGCCGCAATCTATTTATTATTTCTGAGGGTTGCCACAATCTATTTATTATTTCTGAGGGGTGCCACAATCTATTTATTATTTCTGAGGGTTGCCGCAATCTATTTATTATTTCTGAGGGGTGCCGCAAACTATTTATTATTTCTGAGGGTTGCTGCAATCTATTTATTATTTCTGAGGGGTGCCACAAGCTAATTATTATTTCTGAGGGGTGCCGCAATCTATTTATTATTTCTGAAGGGTGCCGCAATCTATTTATTATTTCTGAGGGGTGCCGCAAACTATTTATTATTTCTGAGGGTTGCTGCAATCTATTTATTATTTCTGAGGGGTGCCGCAATCTATTTATTATTCCCGAGGGGTGCCGCAATCTATTTATTATTTCTGAGGGTTGCCGCAATCTATTTATTATTTCTGAGGGGTGCCGCAATCTATTTATTATTTCTGAGGGGTGCCACAATCTATTTATTATTTCTGAGGGTTGCTGCAATCTATTTATTATTTCTGAGGGTTGCTGCAATCTATTTATTATTTCTGAGGGGTGCCGCAAGCCATAGAAGGTTGACAACCACTGGATTAGGAAACAAGGCCAAGGGTTTTTTATTTAACTCAACTTACCTGTTACCCGGCAATCTTAAAACATTCAGTTCTAGACCGGTCACAGTGTGAAGTGGTAATTCTGTGAACAAATAAAACAAATCAGAACTGGTTCATTGCTGGATATGGATAAATAAACTAAATAGACCTTTTATGTTTAGCTTAGTATTTGAAATCAAACTTCCAAGTGGATTTTCGGCCACACATTGATATATCGCCACGTCATCGTCACCAACTTCCGTAATCGTCATCACACTTCCGCCTTCTGTTCCCACGCTAATATTCACACGTGACGTCATGTTAATAGAAACACCATTTTTGAGCCACTTATAAGTTGGAGGAGGAATACCAGAAGCATCGCACCGGAGTGTTGTACGATCGTGGAAATCAACCATTTTAGAAAATTCTCTTCTTTTGAAAGATGGAGGTTCTAAGAATGATAATTATTAGATGTTAAAAATGGGTAAAGCTGCCATAGGGAGTTAATATTTCTGTAAGTTTTTCTATTTTGAGTTTGTTTTTTTGAGTTTTTTCTACCTTAGATTTTATTAAAATATTTCAAGTCCATTCGGAATTTTGGATCGTGAGATTTTAGTTTTATTCTCTTTGGAGTCCACCCAAGTAGGTGTCCAATCTTATAATTAATTAGAACACTATGAATAATAAGTGTCATAAGCAATTTTCCACTATCTGCCGTTTTTAAAGCAAAATACATCACAGTAAGATACAAGGCCACAAAATTAAGGGTTATGGGATATAGGTTAGGAAACTTAAGGTAATATTAGTTAAAAGGTTGTCGCTTGTTTTAAACTTTTTAAATAATCTGCTTGTTGGAGCCCATGCAAATTTTAATTTAATCATATTTAAAAAATATTCAGATAATGAAGTTAAACAAGATTGACTCGCTTTAATAGTTACGGTAAGTTTTAAAAACAATAAACACTTTGTTCTCAGAACACTCTTTTACAGATCCCTAGAGTCCCTTAGATCCTACTTGGGTATCACTGACCTGGATAGGTATATGCTTAGGGCTATGGGAAATACAAATATAGGTTAGAAGGGCATACGGATGAGTTTAAAGAGATATGGTTCAATGTAATGTATAAGCGGTGGGCAGTTGAATGGCTAGCAGGTTTAAAAATCGTTAATAGCAGAATAAAAAGTTTGATAGCAAACTTGAACTGAACACATGGTAAAAAAACTATTGGAACACTGATTAACATTTTGGTTTATCTAAGTCAGAAGGTAAAGCAGCACCGAATGTGAAAGGAGTGTAAAGTTTCACACCAAACTAAACCACAATCACCTGTTGTTGTGGCAGAAAATTCTGTATATTGACAACTGTCTGAAATTAACTCACTAGTATATTAACAATAAAACTTGAAGTTTAAAAACGCGTGTAAATCACGTTTTTAAACTTTGAGCTTTATTGCTTAATATACGTGTCAGCGTATCAGTGATCGCCAAGCAGAAACCTGTTGCCAATGGTTTTCATTTCCATAAAGATCCGCTCTTTTATATAATCTTGTATAATGTATATGTCTGATCCTAGTTTGAAAGATTTTCCAAAAAAAAAAACTTTTATTGATCTCCCTAGTTCGCAGAAATATATATTAATTTTACCTGAAACGATAACATCCCCTTGAGTTGTTGCAATTCCCTCCTCATTACTGGCCGTACATAGGTATGTACCAGTGACGTCATGTGTGACGTCATGAAGTTCAAGTTGTCCCGCTTCAGTGATCACATGATTAGATGGAAGGGATCCGTTAATCTTTGTCCACTTGAGGGCTGGAGTTGGGCTTGATTTTTTTTCGGTAGGTATAAAAAAAAAACGTGAGTGTGTAATTCTATATTTTTAGTTAATTAAAAACAATGCTGTTAACAATTAATGTCTGACTACAACTTTCTTAAGAAACAACAAACAAAAAATAAAAATAATAAAATAAAAAATTACTTAAAATTTTGTGTTAAAGTTTTTCTTAATTATTGGCCAAAAAATAAACACTTTTAAAAGTTATTGTAAAAAGTCAACTTACTTTCCACCAGAGAAGCATTCAAGCAAAACTGATGAACCAACTTTTGCGAATGTCACATTTTTTGGGTGTAATATTATTTTTGGAGCAACAAGCTCCCCTGGAAAATGAACGAAATCAGATTCAAAATTGAAATGGTAACAAACTTTTTTATGAAAATGTACTTACTAGTTTCTTCTATTTTGAGGTCAATATAATGCGATGATTGTGCGATTTGACGACCGCTCGGCAAATTCCACTTATCACGGATGAAACAGTAATATTTATCAGCGTGGTCTGTTGTGGGGTTTGCAAAGTAGAGGGTTCCATCATTTTGTGACACATAATAATCAGCATTTCCAGGGTTTTCATAGATAATGTAACCATTAATGGATTCCCAGAAAAATAACACAGAGTTTTCTATAAAATAATTAATTTACTCAAAATTTTACCTCCAGTAGATAGATAAAAGAGAACCAGTAACTTCTTAGAACAAAAATATTTGTTTGTATAGAAATGTATTTACATTTTGGCAAACACAAACACTAAACTAAAACTTACACATTTCATTCTAGTCTACTGTTGTTACAACTCAATAGTGCATTTTTATTAAAGATTAACAATAAATAGAAACATTTTTGTTGCCATACAAACTAAACAGCATACCTGGAGCATATTGCGCAAATTCACATGGAATAGAAATTCCTACGCCAGTTTCTGTTTCATATGATGTTTTTGTCGGGGGTTTAAATTTATGCATGTCTGTAAAGTATACAATACCAAATGTATTTACCTACATTTAAATATGAATCTGAATTAGCCAAATAATACATATTTGGGGTGTTTAGTTAAGATTGGGTAATAACAGGGTCATTAACTAGTTGTGAAATATTTTTAAAGTACAAATAAAAAAATGCAACATTTTGAACTTGTATTAATCTGGAACAAGTATCATCAAACTTTTTTCATAAAGGGCTGGTGGACTTTTAAGGCTTTTCGATCTCTGGCCATATATAACATTTTGTGTTAAACCTTATTAGCTCTATATGGTTAAACACAGGAAATATAATTAACTGTGCAACAAAAAATGTCATTTAGTTAAAAAAAACATAGAATTTTAAGTTGGAATTGCATCTAAAATTATTTCAAATGTACTTTATATTGTTTACGGAAACATGAAGCGGGCAGAAGTAATTCTGTGAACGGACCCCAAAACAGTAATTTATTACATTTTTTACAGGATTTCTATTGAAAAGGATAAGAATTATTTTGGTAGTATTATGCGACTCAACCATATTTTGCTATATTTAATGCCCTGTAGTGAAATATTTAATTATGTGACTCTTAAAATTTTGTCAGTGAGTTTATATGTTTAACGGCCAAGTTATAAACTGAACAGCAATTTTGTAGAACTGTGGACTCTCTCGTGCAAAAAGTAAAGAAAGTTTATTTAATTCAGGGACGCAAAAATAAATTTGACCTGACCCAAAAATAGTAGTTCAAAAGTGGTGTAATCCAAATATATACAATGTTTTTTTTTGTTTAAACCGGAGATTCCCGACCTTTTTATTGTCCACTAATTTAGGTAAATTGAACGTAAATTGATTACAATTACATACTATTTAGTAAAATGTTCACATTTCTAGATAAACTGTATCAATGTATTTAGCAGCACACATCGTTGACTATAAAGTTACACCATGATGACTTTTATTTCAAAGAATAAAATTGTATTTTGCTTTTATGACGTAAAATATCTTACCAAAAACAAGACTGGTTTAATGAAGTAAATTGTTAAAACGCAGCTTTAGCTTGCTCTTATAAAACTTCCAAGTTATTAGTTTGTAATGGTTGTTTTTGCTTGCCTTTTTTTAAGTTTAACCATTAGTAAACTGCGCCCCACCCCCAAATATCGTTCGCAACCCACTATGCTTTCGGTATACTATGATATGAAAGCCGTAATCATTGGTCAAGAAGCAGCTTCAGAAGGGCCAGATCACAGTTGTTATTAAACACATATGTTTGTGTATTATTCATTCTTTAAACAAGTAAGGAAAACACCAATTGGTAAAAAATATGAATCATCTTTGCCTAGAATTAAGCTAAAGTGTTTTGTTTTGGTGAAAACAAACCTTTTTAAGGACTTTGATTTCTGCAACAATATTTCGTGCTTTACCTTTACACCAACACATTTTCAACCAAAAATTCAATGTCATGCTGCTAAGTGGCAAATCGATTATCTTGCTTTTTATTGAAAAGATTTGAAACTTACATCTTTATCCAATATCCTGATAATAGATACTATAGTGCAAAGTTTTACCCATGTTGCTGGGCTATCAGACTTTTCTAACAAAATCACTCAGAATTTATTGTTTAACCAAACCTAGTTAAAAGCAAATGTTTTTCATCTACCTTTTCTTCATATTAAACAAAGTTTAACACAATCACATTAAGACACCAATGTCTTCATAAAGAAAAAACAATATATAAATCCATGCAAATTTAAAACACAGCCTGAAGTGCAATGAGGTATAGTATAGCATTCTTAGTCCTTTAGTTTTAACGTACTTACAAGTAATTGTAAGTTTTCCAATATTACTTAAAGCCGACCCATCTTGACCGATTGCCAGGCATTGGTAATTCCCCGCATCTGATACTTGCACCGGATTAATCGTCAATGTCCCGTTTATGCTGCTATTGTATCTATCACCTTAACAAAATCCAAAACCACCTACTTTAAAAATAGTATTTAAATGTCATCATACTCCTTGATGTTTTGTAATTAACCTAATGTGTTATTACTTTATTTTATCTACTTTATCTACTAAATGCAAGGCCACTAAAAGTTTATTCTGCAGAAATGCATCACTAAACTATTCTATAAAAATGTAGCATAACTATTTTTTGTAAATTTTATTAAACATCTTTGGTTTTTAAAGGTGGGGATTTAATATAATGTTAGTTGTTAACCAAACATATATATGACTAAAACATTACAAAACAACAAATAATAAAGTTAATAAAACTTTAAACTCAAATAAAATATTTTAAATCGGTGTTTGCTTGAATGAGAAGTTCTGATAAAGTAATACTTACTTTTATTACTGATACTAACTCCATCTTTTAACCACTGATATGAGACGACCTCAAGGTTCGATTTACATTCAAATTGAACTTGTTTTGTTTCTTCTAATAGAGTAACCTGTTTATCGCTCGGTTCTCGAACAAATATATCTGAAAAAAATTAATAAATTGTTTTCTATTTTGACAACTTAATGCACATGACAGTCTACATCAGGGGTGTCCAACTCAAACATGCCGGCGTGCCATTTTTATCATATACCTTCTTCCAGTGCCAAAGTTTTATAACTATTTCTTTTTAATCTTAAAAGTATTTTTTTGCAAAAAAAAAAAAAAAACGTTAATTTACAAATAAAAACATTTGTTTATTTAATCAAGCAAATCCTTATATCTGACCAAACTGTTTCTTTGAAAATGTTATCATTTTGTCTAGATTCAAATACAGTTTAAAAACCCTATGAAATACTATGTGACGTTTCTGCCGCTAGATTGGAGTAGATAGCTGTAAAGAATTAAATCGAATACATCACACTATTGACTTTTTCTTTTATTTTATTTTTTTTTTCAGTCAATTTTTTGTGGCTCACTTTTGACAAGGGAAAAAACATAGTTGGAACATGAAATTTTCACAACTGTTAAATACCCTCCCAAAGTTGTTTCTAATATAAAAAAAATTTGCCCAGGTTCTAAGGGGTGGTTTTTAGGGGGACAAAACTGTCATTTGTTGTTAATTTTGTTATAAAACCATTTGAAGGTGAGGTTAAAATAAACATTTTACCTCTTGAAAAAGGGGGAGTATTTTAGGGGGTTAAAATTAAATTTGGCAGTTTTTGTGTTTGGAGGTATCTTAAAAACTAAAGAAAACATTGTTAAATAGTTTTCAATTATAAAGACAAATTATAGGTTGCTTCACAGCAAAATTTTGACCGTCAACTCAAAATAATTAACCCATGGGGGAAAATAATTAACCAAAAATATAAAAATTGAAGTGATTTTTTGATGGAAAAAAAATTGCAAACAGAGTGGTGTACACTGCCTGGCAGATTTTTCATTTAAACTTGCGTCGGTAAAATATGTTGTTTTGTAAGAGCAATAAGTTAATTCACTAAGACGAGACACTTTGCATGATGAATGTTGCACACGCTGGACAAAAAAAGCACAGCAGGGAGCCAGCCGCTTCGCGGCCAGAATAAGGCAAGCGATATGAACAAATTCTGTATTGAAGGTTTTCTGCCACTAGATTGGAGTAGATAGCTGTAAAGAACTAAATCGAACACATCACACTATTGATTTTTGTCCCCAATTAGAGGCGTATAGGGGTGCAAGAAAAAATTGTCCAAATTTTTTAATTATAAAGACAAGTTATAGGTTTGCTTCGCAGCCAAATTTATATTAAGAACACTGGCAATCAATCTTGAAAAGTGCACCATGTCCAACCTATAACACGCAACTTCGGGCCACATCCGCTTTTGCCTGCTAAAGCACCGAAACTGGAAGCACAACATTGGGAGTATATGGACACTGACAAATAAGACCCGTTGAAAGAATATAGAATAACCAAGGAATAACACCCTGGTAAAGTATAGTGGAACTGCGCTATACCCCCCTGGTATAATATAGTAGAACCGCGCTATAACCCCCTAGCAAAATATACAAAAACCGCACACCCTGCCTAGTTTCAATAATTTTTTTGAAAATTAATTTAAATCACTTTGTCAGCCGGGTAAATAGCCTCAGGAAGTGCCTGTAGGCTTTTTGTGTTAACCGCTTATTTACATTTTGACCCGCTAGTTATTATATTTTGATTTTAACTAGTTTGGTGTCCATTTATACCTTCTATTTAAAATT
Source organism: Ascidiella aspersa (assembly GCF_963924565.1). NCBI lineage: Eukaryota > Metazoa > Chordata > Ascidiacea > Phlebobranchia > Ascidiidae > Ascidiella > Ascidiella aspersa. The sequence continues at coordinate 33,553,442 of NC_139451.1, read as the reverse complement.
TAAAACAATACTTAGATATTAGGTTTGTGAAGAGTTATTTAATATCAGTATACAGAAATTTTAGCGCTGGTCTAGAATCCTAACACAATGCAAATTATTTGGGTTTGGGTGTAAGTTAGCATTTCGGTTTAGTTAGGTCAAGAATTGGTATTAAAAATAATAATACTTATAGACCCACCCTCACCCAAACACTAACCGACACCTTGATCCAAATAATGCGTTGCTTTAATAATTGTTTCAACACTGCGGTTGAATTGTAGACCCAGACCCCAAAAGTTCAATAGTCATCGGTTTATTCGCATTTGTTTTTTTCTGAACAAACCATGAATACGAGGAGCTTTAAGAGTTTTGCGAAAGATAACAAAACAATCAAAGCAACTAAATAAATATATTCTCCTTTAAAAAATGGAAATCTTCATAATGGGGAATTCCCTCATGCTTAAACCATTATGCTAGGGGGGGGGTTCAACCTTTTTGCTCATGGCTCACTAAATTAGTAAAAAATAGCGTTGGCCCATTAACGTTCAATAAAAAACACCAAGTTTCAACAACACAATAAACTAATAAAGCTTAGATTATTTCAAATGTGTTACGTCGCCCCATACTTAATGGCATGGCTTGGGACCGCCCAGGCGAGTAGCTCAATATATAACAGGCGAGTGAAAGACGCACGTCTTCTGTAGCACAGTTTTCTATTAATAAAACGAAGGGCGTCAACGCAGGATCAAGACTTAAACGAGTAACACACCAAATATAATCTGTCGAAGCCAAGCAACGCGTGTCCGTTTAATTTAAGCAGACGCCAAAACCAGGGCATTACAATCAAATACTATTTGTTAAAATGTTGACATTTCTAGACAAACTGTATCAATGTTTGGCATCAACAACCGTATTTACCCAAGAAGCATACAACGTTAAGAGTCACATCATGACAACTTTTACCTAAAAAATAAAATTGTATTTTGCTTTTATGACATAAAATATCTTACCAAAACCGACACTGGTTTAATGAAGTAAATTTTATAAACACTTTTTGTTTAACCAAAGTTTAACCAATAGTAAACGGCAACCCACAACAACTTTCCCTGTGGGGACGCGCACTTCAGGTGGGGAACCACTGGTTTAAACGTTTTGCTTTAGACTATTTGTTTGTAGCAACTTTTCTCAAAACATTGAGCTTTTTCCATATTGTAAAGACTTAACAGGAATTGTGATGTCATTTACATAATGTTTCAAAGTTCTACGTCCACATGGCAAATTGTCTACAAAAAAGTAAAGACTGCTTAACAGCGAAACAATACAGACTAGGAAACATTAGAATTATCAACGGGGCTAGGGAGCCACCATAAAATAGCATTAGCTCCGGCTCCAGCTCCGGAGCCATAAGGCAATTATTAAATGGCTCCGGCTGCAGCTCCGGAGTAGTAAAACTCATATCCTTTGGCCCCGGAGCCATCAAACACACACCCAATGACTCCGGCTCCAGCTCCGGTGCCACCAGTCACTTATTCAATGGCAAGTTTTAAAAATTGTATTTGGCTAACTAACGTTGGAGATAAAATATTCTTAGCTTTGACACCACAAATTGAAAAATGGCTCCAGCTCCACAAAAATAATAAAAATGGCTCCGGCTCCACAAAAATAATAAAAAGGCTTCAGCTCCAGCTCCACAAAAATAATAACAATGGCTCCGGCTCTTGCTCCAGAGAAAATGCTTAGCTCCGGGCTCGGGCCCTGGCCAAAACGCTGCAATCAAGAATCACTACACCAAAAAAGATGCCATATTTGTGTTGTATTGCAACGTTACACGACGTTTAATAAAAAAAATGGCCACCTGTTAACCACAGTTTCAAATCGTAACTTTGCTACAAAGCATTAAACATGTTCTTTACCGGCAAGCAGTTCAATGTTGCCATCAACAATTTTTTTTCAATGCCTTTTTTTTGGCAAAGCAAACCGAGCCTTTTGTTACAAAACACTGTCCTTAAACATTTTTACGATTGCGGCAAATCAACAGAGCTTAAAAAATCGGCGGCAGACCTATGAAATATATGTTGATCGACAACATCAGCAAATATTATGGGGAGCCAAACGAAAAAGGTTCAGTTTATAATGAAATGCGCCCAATGAGCCGTAAATTTTAGGTAGTACATTCCTTTATCTTAGACTTTTCTGAAGCCAGTCAAAGTCCTAAAAATTAATCCCTTGCAATAGCTGACGGAAAACAAAGGGCTTTTAATAGCATTTGAAAAATGAAACCGGACATTGGTGCTTTGTATTTTGTAGCCTCAGATAATTTTAGAAACAACTCACAAGATTAATTTAAGCTAAACCCAAAAGACATAAATTAAGAAACTTATCTGTCAGCAGGGTATCATTGAAGCAATAAATTAAAAAGGTGGAATACATCGTGTTTTTGCTTGGAAAGAATTGGCAGCGTTTGGACTTGTAAGCAGGGCTTTAGAGCCTGAGCCCCGGAGCCGTGCATTTTTAATTGAGCCAGAGCTGGAGCTCTATGTGAAATTTAAATTGAGCTGGAGTCAGTTGTTTAAAAAATAGCTCCGGCTCCGATGTATTTCATAAGATGATATGCTACTAGCCTTCCACTAATAGCTGAATTCACATAATTTAACAGCAACTCTTCACAAAATTGGGAATTGTTGCCTCTTAGGCGCACCTTTTCTAACTAACCATTGTGGTGTTTCGTTTGTGATTATTTTAAAACGCTAGATATTGCAATTTAAGCGTTCAGCCTTAAACCTCAGTTTTTGACGTAATGGAGCCGGAGCTGGAGCCGGAGCAGTGGTATCAATAAGCTCCGGTGCTGGAGCTAACCTATGATAAAAGAGAGCTCCGGAGCTGGAGCCGGAGCAGTTTAACATTTACAACTGCTCCAAAGCCCTGCTTGTAAGGGAGGAATATGAAAAAAACTTTGAGGACTACTGCCGCAGTAAGTAGAAAAAGAGCACCCTGGTCATAAAAATTTATAGCAAAAATATTTATCATTAAAAATATTTTTTGTTGGATAATTTTTTTGGATAGATTATGTTAGTACAGTGGTTCTCAACCTTTTTTCTTTCGTGGCCCGTTTTCGTTCTACAAAAATTCTGTGGCCCATAAATGTTTATAAAAAACAGCTACTAAACAATAAATTTACATTTCTTCCCAAGCCATTATTCCTGTAAAAAGTACAGTGACACAAATGAAACAAAATTCGTAAAAAAGAAAATTTAGCTTTTGTTTAATTGGTCTGTGGCCCACCTCAAAATGTTCCCATGGGCCACCAGTGAGCCATGGCCCGCTAGTTGAGAACCGTTGTGTTATAGAAGTAAAGTGTGGACGTTTTATTCCGATTTACCATAGACCTTTAGAGACATTTAACGTTTTATTTGTAAGATACGTACTTCCCTTAAAACAATATTTTGTCGTGGGTTTGGGGCTTAGTGTTTATTTTATTAAATTTAATTATTTTTGTTATATTAGTGTTAGTGGCCCTAAGCGTTATTTACCAGGGTTACTTTGAAATAATAATAATTACGTTTAGTATAAACGTTGCATGTTGTATAGCAGCGGTTCTTAACCGGGGGGCACCAAGCAATTCTTAGGGGGGCGCAAGCTCTAAGCTAATATTTAATTTTTTGTAATGATTCTAATGGTTTCGTTTGGGTTGTACACCACTCCTACTAGGGTTCCTCTTTTTCCCGGATTTTTTCACTCCCGGGAAACGGGATTGAAAAATGAAACTTCCCGGGAATCCCGGGATCCCGACGAAAAAATTATACATAAAATCACGTCATGTTGAGGTTGGTATTTTTTTTATTTTAGCTTCAAACATTTAATTAAGCTCATTTATGGGCGTTCTTTCACTTATGTACGTAGAAAGTTATGCAAAAAAAAAACAAAAGAAAGAAATACCGCATACCGCATACCACAACGCATATTGTTTGGGTTAGGGTGCGGGTTAGCGTTTGGGTGAGGGTGGGTCAAGTATTATTATGTTTATTATTAATAATACCGCTTGACCCACCCTCACCCAAACGCTAACCCGCATTCTAACCCAAATAATTTGCGTTGTGGTAAGCGGTATTTAAAAAACGTTTTTTTTATTAATTTATACGTTCATAACTGAAGGAGCGCCAGACCTTCTCTAATACGAGTCAGGACCCTTGTTTGTGACGCATTTTTTGGGTTAGAATAAATTTAATTAGGTTTTTCCGCTGGTAAGCGCAAATAAAACAACTCAGGCAACGACGTTAACATGGTTGGTACTATTTTTTTTGTTTATATTAGTCAAAAACGGCAATATTTTTAAAGTTTTGTTAGGTTGCCGAATACCCGGGATTATAAAAAAAATTTCCCGGGATTCGGGATTGTCAATTCGCGGGAAATCCCGGGAATTTCCCGTCGAAACATTCCCGGAGAGGAACCACTCCTACAGCGCTGTACAAACTCTGTTTTTGGAAATTTTAACTTTAAAACTGCAAAAAATTATTGCACCACGCGCGAATCTTATGTGTTCTACTCTTGTTGACTACGTTTTAACAAAAAGTGTTTTTGAGTATTAATTTCTGTTTTTATATCATTGAATGTATAACGGCCCTATTTAATTATAATTTAACTTGAACATAAACAATAAAAGTAATCCCCGTCCGAACTATTTTTTATCCATATTTTATATAAGATTATATGCTATAGGGACTTGAACTTTTTACGCGAATCTATAATGTTTTTGCAATATAGCCGTTGTATCGTGTGTCGTCACATCTTTTGAAACACGATAACGCAATGTTTGATTTTTGCGCTCGACATCCCAGCCTTACAACTGTGGAGTAAATGCCCTCACAACACGTTTGTCAATATCAATATCAGTTCGATAAAAAACAATGTGTCGAGCACGAGCAATTTGCTGTGTGCCCAATACGAAAAGCCTACTGGATTTACAGTTGCGCCATATCAATTAACTCCATTTTTTGCGCTTCGCGCGAAAGACGACTTCACTTCACTATTCTCAAATTGTCTAAATGATGTTTAATTGAAGAATATTTCAAATGGGCTCGTGCCGCAATGTTGTGTGTTGCTTCCTTCATGGATCGAATAAATGATGAGCCCGAATTTATGTCATTATGAACAAAAACTGTAATTTTAAGAAAATCTGTAACTTGTTTAAAAGTGAAAGATTTGCGCGATAATTACCTTGACCATTAGGCGGCTTAACGGCGCTACGCTTGACTAAGTCGGCCACACAAACTACTAAGCGAAATCGCTTCTCAAGCGAGCGCGATACTGCAAATCAAGAGACTTGTTTTTATGTCTGGGAAAAATCTGTTGCGTCGCTTCGAGTGAATCTACGAGCGCGGAGCCACTTGCACAAAGACACGTGCTGTTTCACCAGCGACAATACCACGCAGCGCGATTTCAGTCGCTTCGTTGCTTCGCGAGCTGAACCAACCAGCGAACATGACGAACCTCGCATTGAAAATATTGCTACCGCTAGGTAGGAGTAGAGAGCTGTTTGAAAATAAATGTTCGGCCCATATAATAAAACAGGCAAAACTTCTCTAAGATTTTCAATTTTTTTCAAAAGAGTTTTGTTACTCAACCAAGATATATTGAATAAACATTTTATATAGGCTTATATATTTTTGCCACAAGGGTCTAATACAGGTTGTTTTATCAGAATAAATACAAAAGCTTTTTATGCGAAGCTCGAAATGCCTGTCAGTTTGTTGAAGTTCGTTTTTACGGCTGTTACTTTGATTAATAGAAGTTTCGGTTGGGCACAACATACATCCTTGCACCTACACCGGAAGCCACCACACACTCACCGAATCTGTCGATCAAGAATGCAAGCAGGGCAGGCTTGAAAAGCAACTAGCCTGCGTCACTGAACTAACTGAACTACAAACAGGGTTTCCAGATCTTTTTATGGCCAAAAACGCGAAATTTTGCATTTTAACAATGTGCTTGGCCGCTAATATTATTTTAATAATATATTTACTAAAAGTGTGAGAGCTGGTTAGTCAAAGCAATTACAAAGATATCTCTAAAAAAATATTGTGAAAATTTAATAGAAAAAGCTCGACAATTAGATATACTTTTATCAATGAAAATATTTTTTACAAGAAGTGTGTGTGCTGGATGGCGGATAACAACAGCTTACTAGCTGCATAACAAGAGATATTACACTGAAAAAAAAAAAAAAATTCGCTCATCAAGTTCGCAAGGTTATTAATATAACTTTATATCAAACGCAGTGCAAATCTTCGAGGCAGCTTTAACTACAGTCAAGCGTTTTCAACCTTAATAAACATCGCCTGTCAAGTACATTGAGGTTAAATAAACTTTTTTTAATTTTGGATCTGGTCCCTCTGGCTCACAGGCTTAGCGGGGATCTAGCAGTGGTGGGTTCAAATTCTATTTTCAGCCGGTTCTATTACAAAAGTCATATTATTCAGCAGTCGTCTCATGACTTGTTATAATGACGCAACAATTCGATTTTCAGACAAACAATCATAAAAGAAAAAGTACTACAATTATAAAATAAACACAACGTATGACTGTGACGTGCTAACTTGACCATTGGACGTTTTGAAAAATAAACACGCGAGTTACTTGGATCTCAAAAATCGGTGTATTATATAAGATACAAAAATCCATTGACAGTAACTAGTAATGCTAATCAAAATTGGAGTAATACCTAATAATCGTATTACCTTCTAAACCAGGTGCGGGCAACTCCTCCAGTCGGCGGGCCTGATATGGAAAAATAAAGTACTTGGCGGGCCGGATTCCTGATCGATATATTAATTGTACTACCATGACCTACATGTTTTGTCGCATAATGGCGGCTAATGTTCTACCCCTTAAACACGGCAACACTTTCATTGCACAGCAAACAGCGTTCTCTCTAAGGTGCGCAATTGCGCAGCAACACCACAAAAATTGCGCAGTACAACTTGCTTTTGCGCACTAACATCATTCTCAAATCAACACTAAAATATTTTCATTTTTTGCCTCAACAGTTTAAGCATTTCGCCATTTTTCATTGATGTTTGTAGCTAAAAGCAAGTAAAAAAACATATCCAAATACACGATTGTGACGTAATACATGGTATACTGTAAATTACTTTGACGGATCGGTTTTTACAACATCAACGTCGGAATAAAGCACAGTTCGGTATAAGACCTAAATAAGACTAAAACCTAATAGTCGTAATAACGTCAAAATTGTAACAAGAAGTCTGTCGAAAATACGACATTAATTGCTAGAATGTGGACTACAAAACCTATTAACTAACCCCAAAACATCTTCAAGTAGATCACTAACTAATAATGTTATGGCAACCCCTACCATTACCCCCACTAACTCCAAACAGGGGGAAAGAATCCGGTACCAAATCAGCAGCGCCCAACGACGCCGTTCAAACTAGGGCACTCAGCAAGAGTAGACATTAAAACGGCCGATGCCAGACCGACGGCCGTTGGTCGTTCTATACCCTCTCCCCACAGTTCCGGCGTTATTTTGGTTGTTTTAAGGTCTTTTGTGATAAATTTAGAACTCATTCCGACAGGTTTAGGTCTGTACTGAATATTACTACGTTTTTTTGCTTTATTATGTTGTTGGTCTTAATACTAAGGAATTACTGTTTCTTCTGCGTTAGGCATTGTTGCTTTTTAGGTCTTATTGTGTGTTTTCATTGCTAACCAGTTAGCTGATCTCATACAATTTCGTTAGACGTGTTTATAGAACCAGTACGAGCCAGCCACTAGGAGCACGTCGAGAAACAACCACAGCACCAATGTCTGCTGCATTCGGCACTGGCTAGAATCCCACCACAAAGCAGATTATTTGGGTTAGAGTGAGGGCCAGCGTGTATAGGTTTGGGTGGGTCAAGTATTATTATATATATATATTTAATAATATATTACTTGACCCACCCCAACTCAAATGCTAACCAGCACCCAAATATTGTGCGTTGTTAATTGTTTCAACACTGCGGTAGACCAGCGTCCTGTTATAATAAAAGTAACTTAACATTAAAGGGGACACAGTTGTTGTACATTCAGTCATACATGTCTGTGTATCTTGCCTTGCACTAATCCACGCCATTTTAATAGTGTCATGACGTAACATGGAACATTTCCAAACCCTGATTGGTGACGTGAAACCTCGTGATTAAAACTATCAATGTCACACTCCATAGACACAGTTTGCGCGTTTTGTTGATGAAAACCAATTAACATACCATTTAATAAATATCACTTCAACAATCCAAAACCGTTATTGCGGTAGGCAGTAATTTTGAAGTAATTTTTGTTCTCAGCATTATGAAGAAAACGCTAACCTTGAATAAAAACTTGTATTTAAATCAGCTTTTCGAGCCGCCTTAGTCCTGCTTTGTGATTGACTTTTTAGGTCACACCTTTGTTTTGACGCGCGATGTTGCAATATGAGGCCAGCATAAAGTCCATGTTCGGTAAACACACAATTATGACGCAACTGCAACTTGTTAAGTTAAGCATCTAACAAAACAGATGCGCGATAGAATGGCGCACATTTAATTTCCACCCGGAATATAAATACGAAATCACTACGAAAAATTGATAGTATTCTCTTGTAAGATCTTTTAACGCTTATCTGTCAATTGTTATGTTTAATGTATTCACAACCAAGATTTATGTCAGGGGTCTTAAACTGGGGTCAAGGACCCCTTAGCGGTCCGTGAGCTAGTTTTCAGGGGGTCCATGAGGTCCTAATCAAAATATTAGGTTATTTTTAAGTAATAATTATATTTTTTTAAAAGTCCAATAAAAAAAAACGATATTGCACTAACTGTATTTAGACTCCACCGCGCTTTCGCTTTGTTTAAACCAAAATCAGCAGATTATTAAAGTCTATTGTATTGTGACGTTAATTTACGCCGTCCTTTTTGACATTTTTTTCTACCTTTGTCTACGGGAAGCAAAAATATTTTTAGAGGTCCGAGGTAAAAAAAGTATAAGAATCCCTGGTCTATATGGACTATTGACTCTCTACAAGCAACGTGCGGCCCTTTGCCTTCTTCCAGATATTTTTCCCTAAATAAGGCTATGAGCGTGCACCAATGTTGGAACTTTTGCTCTTTCAGTTTCCTGTTTAAAAGTGCAATGTAACCCATAGGCTACCCCGCTACACTAATGCAGTTGTTGAACTCGAATGGAAAGCATCTATTACAAAACAATCTTTATTCATAAAGTTTTACTTGCGTCGTGTTGGTATAATAAAGAATTGTTTTGCAACAATTAAACTTGTCTGGTACGACTTTTGCCGCGCATATTGACTGAGATGTTATGTTTAAAAACTGGTTTTGAATTATTGCTGTTAAATAGTTTGCGTCTATGCACATCTGGCCTGGAACCAAACATTGACAAGTTGGTTCAAAATATCCAACATCAGCCTTCTCACTAACTTCTATTTGAACATCCACATGTGTGTCTGCTATGATATTTCATATTCGCTTGTACTTGTGTTTTTCTAGTAAAAGCTGAAAATATCAATTAGTGTTTATTTGATGTGCGGCCCTCCTGTAAGCATTAAATTTCCTAACTGGCCCTTGTGTTAAAAAGGTTGCCGGCCCCTGCTCTACAACATTGTTGCTTAACCTTTTTTACCCCGAGGCGAACTTGTAAACTTTTGAAAACGTTTTGGCACACCTGGCGAGCGAAACTTTGTTTGGGTATCTTGTTATATCTCTTTGATTGCTAGCAATTTTTTCAATCTATAGGCCTCCTAATTTTATTATCTATATAGTATGGTATGTTCTATGAGATCCAAAAAAGAAAAAAACGAATAAAAATTGGCCTTTGAAACTGAAAATTATGAAAACACACTGTAGGTTAGTTAGATCTGGATGGAAACACACAATAAGATCCACAAATAAACAACATCTAAATCAGAACAATCTGTAGGCCTATTACCAAAGCATTAAGACCAACGACAGAATAAAGCTAAATAAGCAGTAACAACCACGACAGAATAATATCTAAAATCGTCTGAATAAGACCTAAATGTGTCAGAAAAAGTCCTAAATGTCCAAAGTAACGCTCAAAACTGTAGGGACGGGGTATGGGACGGTTGGAATACACCATTTGGCATCGGCCGTTTTGGTATCGACGTTTGGGCGCCCTAGGTTTAAAATTATTAGGGGAGTTGGTAGTTAAGGGCGGGGTTTGGCGTTACGTAAAAGGGGCCTTATTCTGGCCATTTAGGTCTTATTTTAATTTATATATTGGCTAGTTCCCCTTAGTTCGTTAGCAAAGACCCAACATCAGCCACTGGGATTTTAATGAAAGAGGCACAAATCCAGTCATATTGCTAACTGTTGATTGATAGAAAATAGTGACTCAATTTCATTTCCGGTCTTGGTCCTTTATTTAAAAATGCTGATTTTCCATTGAAGAATCATCCACAAACACAAACACGCCTAATTTAACTTTCCTTTTCCAAATTCCTATTTTTTTTATTATACCATATTTATAAGACCAATGCCATAATAAAACCCAATACATTTTCAGTAAGTGGCCTTAATAACATCCAAATCAGCAGGGAATGGGTATAGGACGATTATGCGTCCATGTTTTAAACGGCGGCCTTTTGGGACTGTACACCGGACCCTTGATGGGGATTTGTAATGGGTATTAGGTACGGGTAGAATTTGAGTTCAAGTGATTTTTTGGGGAGTAACTGATGAAGTTGGGGGGCTTTGGGATTATTTAAAACGTTGTTTAAGTCCTATTTTGGTCGCTTAAGTCTTATTCTGATTTTTACTATTGGTCCTATTTCAATCTTATTAAAAAACTCTGTTTTATTTCGACGTTAATTGACGTTATTCTAATTTTAGTTTTATTGCTAGAATTCGCTTTCAGTGGCTCATTCTAAAAATAATACAGAATTTTTGTGACCACCTGGCAACCTTCCACGGCGCACCAGTTAAAAAACGCTGATCTACAAGGATATCTGGAACCTAAAAATGGGTTCCGAAAATTAGTAATTGACCACTTTAAACTTTGTCGAAATTTTCACCCAGAATACAAACAACAAGCCTTATAGTTTTCATACGAGATAAACAAGCAGTTAAGGATTTTGTTGACATTATTATAATATAATTATGTATATCCTGTGTATAAATACACTGTAATACCTGAAGCATATGAAACAAGAAACATGTTGAAGAAAAATAATCCAATGATTATCATCGATGGTCCACCTGTCCTGTCCATTGCTCTTCATTTGTACACAACCTACGATTAAGTTAACACCTGAACAACGTATAAACTCGATATTAAGACAGTTTATATTTCGCACTTGAGCGATACAATAGCCGGCAGTCGAAGCAAGTAGTTGACTGCTAAAAAGGAACTAACGTCCTTACAACGGTATCACGTAGCTCATGAAGTTAATTAGTTACAAATACACCGCGCCTAGAGGGAAACCGTCAAGGACATCGGCAGAGGCGCCCGCAGAAAATTTTCGAGGGGGCAATATGAATATGTACACATAATTTCACCTCAGTAGCTATAATATTAATATGTACATGCGATTTTATATCAGTAGAAATTTATATACAGATCAATATTATTCCATTAGTAACTTAGTAAAATGAGTTACTAAACATTTAAACGTCTATAAACAATAATAATAATCGCATTTCGAAATTCTAGAGGGCCAGTTCGAAAGGCAAGTGCCACCCCTTGACGAAATATAGGGCTTAAAACTACGAGCATTTTCCTATATGCAGTCGCCAACAAGAACAAGTATAAAGAACAAATATTTGCAGAGTGAACGATGATTTATAGAGACGAAGAGCGAGCCGCCATTCTCTACTGGATTTATCACAACGAAAACAACACAAGGTGAAAATCTTGTTTCAAGGACAAACACCAACTCGTGGCACCGTCAGACATCCTTTATGAAAATACGCTCCAAAAACTCAAACAATAATTTGTCTCCATCAGAGCACAACGTCATAATTTTGGGCCACAGCATTTCTCTTTACACTCGGCTTACTGTTTTTTTAAATACGTTCGCTAATCTTCAGGTAACCTGAGAAACATCATTAAAACAATTTGGGTTCCGCTTTTCTGCACAGATATTTTATTTTCTTCTAATTGCACCGACGCTTTGATAGCCTATACAGGAAATCTTGGCGCTCTTTCACTATTGTACGTAAAAATTTATAAAAAATAAATTTTCTTTAAAGGCCGCTTACCACAACGTATATTGTTTTGGTTAGGGTGCGGGTTAGCGTTTGGGTGAGGGTGGGTCAAGTAATATTATGTTTATTATTAATAATAACTTGACCCACCCTCACCCAAATGCTAACCCGCACCCTAACCCAAACAATATGTGTTATGGTATGCGGCATTATGATTTTTTTTTTGCATAACTTTTCACGTACAATAGTGAAAGAGCGCCGAAATCTTCATCACAGCAATAATTGCAAATAAATTTACCGGAAGAACAATTTTACAATTGAAACAATGCCTGGCAGCACAGTATATTCATTCTAGCCCATTTTTCATTGTTCATCAGTTACTCTGTTCCGACATTTAACATGGCGGCCGCCAAAGATACATGTTCATTTTTACTGCTGTTTATATATTATAAGGTGATAATTAGATTTATTTTCGAGTAATATAAAATGCAAATAAAACGATAATTGTATGTTTTTACTCGACCGCAAATTGTTTATGATACGACGAAACATGTCTACGAGAAAATTAACACAAGCACTAGATATGCCTTATCAAGTTATAATATTGCTGCCAATAAGCCTACGATAATTTAAGCAAGTTTACCAAAACCAATTTTAAAAATTTTCCAAAGTTGTTTTTTTAATACGGAACATTGTTTTAAATAAATGGCTCAACATCGAATGGGTCATTGTTTGGCTTGCAACTTAGAAGACTGTAGTTCAGCATACCAGCATTCCAACGTCGGCTTATCTGTGCCATTTTGTAATGTCACTCTTCGTCTGACGATGCAGTTTGCATGCGGCGAGAAATTGTATTAGTTCGCTTAACTTGAAAGTCTAAGGATGAATTTGAGAAACTTTAAACGATAAGTGGTGATGAAAAATAATTACTGTAGACTTGAAGTTTCCTCGATTACCAAAATTACCAGGGTGTAACTTTTAGTAATATCTTCTTTAGAATATTCGTTCAGGTAGTAGCATTTCGCGGTTGTCAGTTGGACCGAGTAACAAACGAGTTGTGACATAATAAGTTCGAGTTACCTGTAATCGCACTTAGTGTTTGACTGTTTGCAATAAAGATCGGTCCATTAGAAAAGAATTAGTATACGTAACTAGTAATAAATAAATTAATTGATGTTCTTGCATAGATACTCACAAAAAAGTACAATTTTTAATCAAAGTCGATATAACGCGCAATAATTATATACATTCAATAATTATATATGCGTTTGTAAAGCTGTTTTGGTAGAGGTTTGTGACTAAAATCCTGCAAAAATGTTTAGTTTTTAGTCCAACATTTTACATTGGCACTTTTTGTTTTGCGCAAGTTTCTTGCATGGGCTAAACAAAGGTTCAACGAGTAGGATTAATAAACTTGGCAAAAAAAGCCTAAAACTCGATAAGTTTAGATAAGTTCGATTGCGTCATAACAGTTGACCAGGTACTATGCGAGAAATTTTGTATATATTTTTTATTTCTTTGATGGATTTGCCAGCAAGAAAAAGTGGACGAAAATAAGTGAATTTTAATATGCTAAAATGTTATACAGTATTGTTTCTGTTGTTGGTTTAATTTGACAAGGTTACTGTTTTGTTTTTTTCCAGATTGTTGTTAGGTTTATTTTAGCTTAATTGGTTAGTTCATGCTGTTACGAGCGGTCAGCATGACAGAAAGTGGGAACGTAATGTATTCACAGCTCGAACTTCCCTTCGTGAGGTACTTGCATGCTTGTCGCTGTTTGTTGCTTATTTAGAGGCCAAACGAACTTTCGCCGCGCAGTAGAGAAGCTGTGCGTTATTGAGAGGTCATATGCAAAACTACTTTGCTTGTTAATATAGTCTTACGACGCCTCATGACGCTATAAATATAAATTACTTCCTTCTTGGCTGGGATTCGGTTTCCAAGTATAAGGCTGACTTTTAGCATTTCTTTATTCACATATTCGATAATAAATTTTACGCATAACTTTAACGTTAAACATCTGGTAAAAAGTTTCTTTTAGAACTTATAACTTATATTCTATAAAACAAACCCATGCTATTTACAGTTAAAGTTTACGGTATATTTTCAATTTTGTTTCCGTTTTAACATCTGCTCCCGGAAATATCTAGTTATTTATAAATAACTCGAACATATGCGGTGCAATTATTTGTTTAAAACTTAAGTAATTTGCAGAACCGCACTTATTTTGCCGAAGCTTGTGATCATGCAAATAAAAGCATTTATGCAAAATAAATAGGCGACCTGGTCTTGCCAAAAGCATTACAAGTTATTAATTCGCAAAAGTTTTACGATTTTGAGATTTCCTTTTGCCCAAGGAATGTTTTATTTTTCACCTTTTCTAGCAGCCTATAGCGCTGTGTGGACTCAGACTTCATACAAAATGAATTTCACCAAATTATTTACTAAATGAATTTTTTCGCAGTTTGAGGAAATTAGAAACGTATTTTCTTAAGCCATTGTTTTCATTTAACACAAAAAACAATAAAAATGTAATTTCTGCTTTTGCACTTCGTGCAAACATTTTACGTGATTTCGGTTCAGCCATTTAGTTGTTGAGTAAAAGTTCCTTATATTCTTTTGAAAATGTGCAGATCTTTTCACCCCAAAAATTCTTCTCCTGAAAAGTTTTGCTAATTTAAAGTAAAGAAACGAAAACTTCTTTCGCGTTCCGCACAATTAGCTTTTTTTTCAGTCGCATAATTTTAATGAGCTTCTCCAAACATCAATTCTGGATCCGACGCTGTTTATTTTTCGCAGTGTTTTAATAGGTTTGTGACTGAAATCCTGGAAAAAACTTTATTTTGTTTGTCAAAAAGTTTCAAACTGGGGAATGCATATTTTAATTACTTGTCAGTCAGAATAGTAAGAACATGTTTATTGCCAAGTGACGAAAAATAAGACTTGAACCGAGTATTTTTTGGCTAGCCCTACTGTTATCAAAATGAAATATATTTTTTCACATAATAAAACTTAATAACTTGTAAGGCACAGACCATTGTAATGCCTATTTAAACGTCTTTTTACTGCTGTACTAAAATGCAAGTTTGTATAACTTTGTCGATTTAATAGCGGTTAATATAATTTGACTCAATACTCATTTTAAACTGGTATTATTATGCATTAATTATATTGTTTCGTTACGGCAAGTGATTAGTAATACTTTTTAAGCCTACAAATAGTCTTGATTAATACGTTAATCGAATGGCTTACTGAAATTTTTGTGTTACGACAGTTTAACTATAGGTACAACATGCTTATGAAAACTATTCAGTTTATTGTTATTGTGGCATACCTGTGTGTAAAAGTGACAGCCGACTGTCGACTGAAGTGCACCAACGGAGGCAAGCGAGGTGGCGACTCCTGCATCACAGAAGAGGACATTTGCAACGGTGCAAGAAGTTGTGAAGATGGAGAGGACGAGATCAACTGCCACGAATGCAAAGATAGAGCTTTGTTTTGTCAGGCCGACAATAAATGTATTTCTTCGAGGAGAAGCTGCAACGCATATAAGGACTGTAGCGATGGGAGCGACGAGTGGACCTGCTCAACATGCAAAGATGGCACACATAATTGCAATGATGGGAGTCAGTGCATCAAACCAAACTGGATTTGTGATGGCGTGAAGGATTGTAACGACAACAGCGACGAATTTAACTGCTCAAAATGCCACCGTAATGGATGGAAGTGTAAAAGCGGAAGCAAATGTATCCCTCAAAATCAGAAGTGCGACGGTTTGAAGGACTGCAGCGATGGTAGTGACGAGTTGAACTGTACTTGCAGGGACGACCAAGTTATGTGTGGCTGTTTGGACGGGAAGTCATGCCCATCCACTGGCCAGTGCATAAAGAAACATCAACTAGCTGATGGCAACAAGGACTGCTTTGGCGGGCAAGATGAACCGTGTGAACAGATTCAACCTGGACTCTTCCAATGTTCTAATACCAAAAGTAAAAACGCTTTGTTGTCATTCTCAGTTCGACAATACAACTGCTGCAAAGCTAATCACTTGGGGGAAGACATAGACACAGGCAAAGTTTTGAAGGCTGAAGAGTGGAATTGCATTGAAAATAACAGCTGCGAATCACTTTACGTTTTTAAAGCGGGTGTAATGCGACCGTCGAATCAGTTTTGTAGCAAACAGTTTAACGCAGATTACAAGGATTCAAAAACAGGCTTTGGTTTCAAATGCTCTGGAAAAAGCAGCACAGGGATCTGTGTTTTGCCACAAATCAATCTTTATGATGATTTTCCACAATGCGCAGATGAGTCAGATCTTTGTTTCTTTGATGGACCGGTACAATGCTTCACTTGCTTGGACAAGAGACTAATAATTTCGCAAAATCAAGTTTGTGATGGGATTCCAGACTGCTATGACCTTTCCGATGAATGCTTATGTGGAAATCAAACTGTGTGTAAGGCTATTATGGGTGACTCTAGAAAGCATTGCCCACCCAATCAAATGCATTGCCTAAATGAAACCGACTGCACTTACATCGACAAAGTGTTGTGCAATAAAAGTGTTAGTTGCAAAAACAATTCTAATTTGGAATATTGTAGTGGTTTACAAACTGAAGATAAAGACTACGATACAATAAGTTGCTACAACACAGCATTTGATGACACACGTCAGTCAATCACAGCAGGCAAATGTGATGGAAGACCGGAATGCTGGGATTTATCCGATGAATGCTCTGGTTGTAATAGCACCCCTGCTTTCTGCAATGATGATTGTGTAATTGTGAAGTCTCGATATGGACCAGTGTGCATTGGAGAAGCTAAGTTGCCAGGACCGTTCATATGCACAATAAACGAAGCGGAACTTTGTCCAATGCGCTTTGTTTGCTCCCGTGGTGACCTTACTAGCATAGATGTAAATCAACTATGCGACGGAATATTCGACTGTGATGATGAGTCTGACGAGCCGCAATCACGTTGCAACCAAACAAGGTTTTACTGTCACAACAAAAAGCCACTTTCCATCGACATTAGATTGTTCAAAGACGGCTTTAAACAATGTTCAGACGGAAGCGATGAAATACAGGATTCCATATTTTCTAGCCGGAAGGAAATGATTGCAAACCCATTTTTCAGAGGTTGCTTTTGGGTAATGGGAGTTATTGCCTGTGGGTTTAATGTTTTTGTGTTTGTTGCAACCGCAAAGAAAGTGGTTTCAACTAGCGAAAATAATGTTCTAAAACAAAGCACACGTGTATTGATTCTAAGTCTATCTGCAGCAGATTTTATGATGGGCTGTTATTTGCTTGGCATTGCTGTCAAAGGCGTTCTACTTTCGGGCAATTATTCATATTTTGATGTCGCTTGGCGCACCGGTTCTGCATGCTCGTTGCTGGGGTTCATACTTGTGGCATCTTCCCAAATTAGTGCTTTAACCATGACTGCAATGACGGCGTTTCGACTTTACACTGTTAGTAATCCGGTTGGTTCCAGAAGCATGAAAATTAAGTGGGTTTTTTTATCTTGCATTAGCGTGTGGTGTTTTGGTTTTCTTTTCGCTGCTGTACCTTTCTTTTATTACCCATCGGCGTTTTTTGTTTCTCATGTTTGGTTTTCCTCTCCATTCTTTCAGTTTGATGTAGTTTCAACTAACGAAATGTTTAAACTGGCTCAAAGAATCCAAAGTAATTTGACAAACCCTACATGGCATGATGTAACGCAATTAATTGAGAGAACCTTCCCCAATCAACCTATAAAAGGTACACTTGGCTACTACAGTGAAACCAGTGTGTGCATGCCCAGATTGTTTGCCTCTACAAACGACGCTTCTTGGCAGTATTCGGTATTTCTTATTACTTTAAACTTTATTCTGTTTGTTTTTATGCTTGTTTCGTATATTGTAATTTATATCAAAAGTAACAAGATGTCTCATGCGAAAAAGAAACAAGTTAATAATAGTTTACAAAAGCGCATTTCTCGTTTGCTTATCACTGACTTCTGTTGTTGGATTCCATTGTGTGTTTGTGGTTTCTTGGCTGTAGCTGGTGTTCCTCTTTCTAAAGATGTTTACATCGTTAGTGCTGGTTTCTTGCTCCCTATTAACAGTGCAATGAATCCTTTACTTTACTCCAGTGTTTTGGATACTTTATGGGATCGCTGTAAGAAATATGTTGTAACCAAAATTAGAAAGGTCACAGACGAATTTGAAATGCACGAGGTAACAATTGGGTGAATTAAAGTTTCAAGCTACAAAATGCTTAATCAAAAAATAGATATTTGTAAGCTTATTGTCAGTATTCTGCATTTCTTATTACTCTAAACATTTTGTTGTTGACTTTTATGCTTGTCTCATGTTGTTATGGCGCCATTTATATTAAATTAAAGGCGTAAATCAATACAGTATTTCTTGTTTTTTTGCTTCACATCAACAGTGCCTTCACAATATTCAAAATTAACAATATTTTAATACTTTGTGTAATTAAACAACAAATCAGAAACGAAATTGAAATCAACGTGTTAGCGGTCGGGTAAATTATTTGGTTGTACTTCGCACCCTATAAATGTGTCTGTGCGTAAATTTCACGTTTACTTATTTGTGCTTGTGTACAGTATTACAAAATCCAAAAAATAAGAAAAAATTGGTCGTGTTTATTTGTAAGCTTGCTAAAATATATACCGACAAGCTAGGCATATTTTAAAAGAAGCTCTTGTAAAAAAGGTTCCAATTAGCCTTCGTAAAGCATTTCTGGAATGACAGAATCAGAAAACCTGGAGCTATAATTAATCTTCCTATAGCTTCCTTACTTAGTTAAGACTGATTTTTTTGTATTTAAGAATGGCTAATTTTATGCAAATAAGTGTGAACGCGCATATTGCGAAAAGTTTTCTTTAATATCAGTTGTACCCAACCTTTTTGTTCTCGCGAGCCCCTTGCCAGTTTAACCAAACCAACGTGACTCCCTCATTTTAGCGTATAAAGCCAAATTACAATAATCATATAAATTCCGTATATATTGTTTCCATTTGGTAATTGCTAGTTTATATTGTTCATTTTTATTGTCAATTTATCGTTCAATCATTAGTTCAAACACACGGCGACCCCAACCTTTTTCCACCCTCTAGGGTTCGTAACCCAAAGGAAGCGCTGTTTCAGGGTTAGCTACTTTGATGAAAAAACTACAGAATTATAATTATTAAGCTGTATTGTGTAACTATTTACATTACCTTTCACTTTGCACGACAAAATATTTACTCCGTGCCATTAGCTAGTTGTTTAAACAGAGAACAGACTCATTTGTGCAGTTACAGTTCTAGAAACGTTTATTTTCAACATCTAACAAGTTACATAATGTTTCAATACCTATACGTTTCACTAATAAGACACTAGTTGGCTGCGGTATATCTTAATTTTAACAAAAGCTGCCTTAAACATTAAAAAAACAGCAATCAAAAACAACCTAACAATGCGCTTTATTGGCAACACAAAAAAATTATCATTAAGCCAATGACGTAACAAATGCAAAAAACATCTATTTGAAAATTTATAGTTAAATTAGGTAGACGATTTTAGCCGAAAAAGGTTCGTTAAATCAAACATA
Organism: Ascidiella aspersa; assembly: GCF_963924565.1. Lineage (NCBI taxonomy): Eukaryota > Metazoa > Chordata > Ascidiacea > Phlebobranchia > Ascidiidae > Ascidiella > Ascidiella aspersa. The sequence continues at coordinate 33,533,653 of NC_139451.1, read as the reverse complement.
AAATGGATTTATAGGTAGCATATAAATCAAGTTGAATTGTAGATAAGTATAACAATAAAATGTTGGACTGTTAAAAACCAGCATGGGATGAAAAAAATATGCGCCCGACCTAAATAAATGGCTAGATGTTTTTTAATTAAGTATCTCTAAACGTGTTACAAGTACATTTATACTGATATTGGTTTTGATATGTGCAATGTTGTAAGAAACATCATATTAGTAAATATTTGTTTGTGGGTACTTTTGCTTTTTATATATTTTTTGTTCTGACACGTCACCTTGTTAATGGGAATTGTTTAAACTTTTCTATAACACTTAAAAGATAGCTAATTGAATCCTGTGCCAAAACCTATATTTATATACTTCTGTTAGTAAAAACGCAATACGAGGGGGGTAACGTTAATCTTTGTAACACATGGAAGCGATAATATGTTGATTGACCCTCAGAGTATCTGTCAGAATAGAAAGTAACGAACACTCTACGTCCAGGTAGGTTTCACCAGTTTAGGGTTAACACATTTTGGTAATATTACCGTTGTTTAATATTACAGAACCACTGCATTAACACAACTTAAAGGCCTGGCAATTTAGAATAAAATGTTCTTAAATTCCCAACTATATTCATGTTGGCAGTGAATCCCTTTGTAGGCGCTTTGCTGCTTTATATGCTAATTAGTTGTAGTGATGCCATTGCTCGCCAGCGCAGCCATTCAATCGTTTTCTAGCAATAACCACACTCTAGCACCATCTAACGTTGTTTTGGTGCTTTTGCGGATTTAGAATCGCTAAGTACAAATAATACAGCAATGGGAGTATTTGCACAAAACACAAGAAAAGCTCGATTTGCGATTAATTATTGTTTTTGTTATCATTTAATGAGTCTTAGCCTGTATAATGGAAAGAGGAATTTATGGTGGCAGTTGGTTTATCCCAGGCACTCTCTGTTTTTATGCTGATTAAGTCCAGCGAATCCTTAATCGACAGAGCCAACTTAGCAATTCAATTCATTTAAAGTAAATACTCTCGAGCGCCACCTAACCAACGCCTAATCGTATTTAGAATTGGTTTCAGCAAGTCATGCTAGGTTGATATATTGTAAGAGCAGTAATTCCTGACTTTTGGCCGACAAACAATTATGAAAAAGGTTAAAATACCATAACTGCGTCACGCTCAGTAATTAAAAAAAATTGTTACACAAAAACCCTTCACGAATCAGCCATTTTTTTAATCATTTAAGTTTCAGATTCCATCAACAGCAGCCATAAAAACTCATCATCGTAGATCGTGAGATTGTAAAGGTTCACATGATGCGTCGTGATGCTGTTCAAACAAGCGAAAACGACGGGCGACGGCGCTCGTGAAAAGTCAACACAGCAAGCGCCGTTGTGCAAACATTAGGCAGTACGACATTGATGGAAAAACTGGATTTCTAATTGACTTTGTAGAAGCATTACGCTAGCCATTAATCTATTCAGCCTGACTATTCATCAAATGGTTTTGCCCTGCAACCAATTCGTCATAGACCGGTGGTTGCTGAACACGTGCGTTAAACATAACTATATCATGGTGTTGACCTGTTACGTGTTACATTTTTAGTTGGGAAAATAAATTGTGCTGGGATTTTTTCTTAGTGCGCTGCAAATAAGTTGGGGCACGATTTGATGCAGCAGGTAAGTACCTACGGTTTTTTTGTTCTTTGTGTTTTGTGAAGAAAAACTCCCGATATAGACTTACGTCATTTACGTTAAATGTTTACTACATAATTACGTAGATTAAATGTTTTCTACATAATTACGTAGGTTAAATGTTTTCTACATAATTACGTAGGTTAAATGTTTACTACATAATTACGTAGGTTAAATGTATTCTACATAATTACGTAGGTTAAATGTTTACTACATAATTACGTAGGTTAAATGTTTTCTACATAATTACGTAGGTTAAATGTTTACTACATAATTACGTAGGTTAAATGTTTACTACATAATTACGTAGGTTAAATGTTTACTACATAATTACGTAGGTTAAATGTTTACTACATAATTACGTAGGTTAAATGTATTGTACATAATTACGTAGGTTAAATGTTTACTACATAATTACGTAGGTTAAATGTTTACTACATAATTACGTAGGTTAAATGTTTTCTACATAATTACGTAGGTTAAATGTTTACTACATAATTACGTAGGTTAAATGTTTACTACATAATTACGTAGGTTAAATGTTTACTACATAATTACGTAGGTTAAATGTTTTCTACATAATTACGTAGGTTAAATGTTTACTACATAATTACGTAGGTTAAATGTTTACTACATAATTACGTAGGTTAAATGTTTTCTACATAATTACGTAGGTTAAATGTTTACTACATAATTACGTAAGTTAAATGTTTACTACATAATTACGTAGGTTAAATGTTTTCTACATAATTACGTAGGTTAAATGTTTACTACATAATTACGTAGGTTAAATGTTTACTACATAATTACGTAGGTTAAATGTTTTCTACATAATTACGTAGGTTAAATGTATTGTACATAATTACGTAGGTTAAATGTTTACTACATAATTACGTAGGTTAAATGTTTACTACATAATTACGTAGGTTAAATGTATTGTACATAATTACGTAGGTTAAATGTTTACTACATAATTACGTAGGTTAAATGTTTACTACATAATTACGTAGGTTAAATGTTTACTACATAATTACGTAGGTTAAATGTTTTCTACATAATTACGTATGTTAAATGTTTACTACATAATTACGTAAGTTAAATGTTTACTACATAATTACGTAGGTTAAATGTTTTCTACATAATTACGTAGGTTAAATGTTTACTACATAATTACGTAGGTTAAATGTTTACTACATAATTACGTAGGTTAAATGTTTTCTACATAATTACGTAGGTTAAATGTATTGTACATAATTACGTAGGTTAAATGTTTACTACATAATTACGTAGGTTAAATGTTTACTACATAATTACGTAGGTTAAATGTATTGTACATAATTACGTAGGTTAAATGTTTACTACATAATTACGTAGGTTAAATGTTTACTACATAATTACGTAGGTTAAATGTTTACTACATAATTACGTAGGTTAAATGTTTTCTACATAATTACGTATGTTAAATGTTTACTACATAATTACGTAGGTTAAATGTTTACTACATAATTACGTAGGTTAAATGTTTACTACATAATTACGTAGGTTAAATGTACACTACATAATTTCGTAGGTTAAATGTTTACTACATAATTACGTAGGTTAAATGTTTTCTACATAATTACGTAGGTTAAATGTTTACTACATAATTACGTAGGTTAAATGTTTACTACATAATTACGTAGGTTAAATGTATTCTACATAATTACGTAGGTTAAATGTTTACTACATAATTACGTAGGTTAAATGTTTACTACATAATTACGTAAGTTAAATGTTTACTACATAATTACGTAGGTTAAATGTTTTCTACATAATTACGTAGGTTAAATGTTTACTACATAATTACGTAGGTTAAATGTTTACTACATAATTACGTAGGTTAAATGTATTCTACATAATTACGTAGGTTAAATGTTTACTACATAATTACGTAGGTTAAATGTATTCTACATAATTACGTAGCTTAAATGTTTACTACATAATTACGTAGGTTAAATGTATTCTACATAATTACGTAGCTTAAATGTTTACTACATAATTACGTAGGTTAAATGTTTACTACATAATTACGTAGATTAAATGTTTTCTACATAATTACGTAGGTTAAATGTTTTCTACATAATTACGTAGGTTAAATGTTTACTACATAATTACGTAGGTTAAATGTATTCTACATAATTACGTAGGTTAAATGTTTACTACATAATTACGTAGGTTAAATGTATTCTACATAATTACGTAGCTTAAATGTTTACTACATAATTACGTAGGTTAAATGGTTTCTACATAATTACGTAGGTTAAATGTTTACTACATAATTACGTAGGTTAAATGTTTACTACATAATTACGTAGGTTAAATGTTTTCTACATAATTACGTAGGTTAAATGTTTACTACATAATTACGTAGGTTAAATGTTTACTACATAATTACGTAGGTTAAATGTTTACTACATAATTACGTAGGTTAAATGTTTTCTACATAATTACGTAGGTTAAATGTTTACTACATAATTACGTAGGTTAAATGTTTACTACATAATTACGTAGGTTAAATGTATTGTACATAATTACGTAGGTTAAATGTTTACTACATAATTACGTAGGTTAAATGTTTACTACATAATTACGTAGGTTAAATGTTTACTACATAATTACGTAGGTTAAATGTTTTCTACATAATTACGTATGTTAAATGTTTACTACATAATTACGTAGGTTAAATGTTTACTACATAATTACGTAGGTTAAATGTTTACTACATAATTACGTAGGTTAAATGTACACTACATAATTTCGTAGGTTAAATGTTTACTACATAATTACGTAGGTTAAATGTTTTCTACATAATTACGTAGGTTAAATGTTTACTACATAATTACGTAGGTTAAATGTTTACTACATAATTACGTAGGTTAAATGTTTACTACATAATTACGTAGGTTAAATGTTTACTACATAATTACGTAGGTTAAATGTTTACTACATAATTACGTAAGTTAAATGTTTACTACATAATTACGTAGGTTAAATGTTTTCTACATAATTACGTAGGTTAAATGTTTACTACATAATTACGTAGGTTAAATGTTTACTACATAATTACGTAGGTTAAATGTATTCTACATAATTACGTAGGTTAAATGTTTACTACATAATTACGTAGGTTAAATGTATTCTACATAATTACGTAGCTTAAATGTTTACTACATAATTACGTAGGTTAAATGTATTCTACATAATTACGTAGCTTAAATGTTTACTACATAATTACGTAGGTTAAATGGTTTCTACATAATTACGTAGGTTAAATGTTTTCTACATAATTACGTAGGTTAAATGTTTACTACATAATTACGTAGGTTAAATGTATTCTACATAATTACGTAGGTTAAATGTTTACTACATAATTATGTAGGTTAAATGTATTCTACATAATTACGTAGCTTAAATGTTTACTACATAATTACGTAGGTTAAATGGTTTCTACATAATTACGTAGGTTAAATGTTTACTACATAATTACGTAGGTTAAATGTTTACTACATAATTACGTAGGTTAAATGTTTTCTACATAATTACGTAGGTTAAATGTATTCTACATAATTACGTAGGTTAAATGTTTACTACATAATTACGTAGGTTAAATGTTTTCTACATAATTACGTAGGTTAAATGTTTACTACATAATTACGTAGGTTAAATGTTTACTACATAATTACGTAGGTTAAATGTTTACTACATAATTACGTAGGTTAAATGTTTACTACATAATTACGTAGGTTAAATGTATTGTACATAATTACGTAGGTTAAATGTTTACTACATAATTACGTAGGTTAAATGTTTACTACATAATTACGTAGGTTAAATGTTTTCTACATAATTACGTAGGTTAAATGTTTACTACATAATTACGTAGGTTAAATGTTTACTACATAATTACGTAGGTTAAATGTTTACTACATAATTACGTAGGTTAAATGTTTTCTACATAATTACGTAGGTTAAATGTTTACTACATAATTACGTAGGTTAAATGTTTACTACATAATTACGTAGGTTAAATGTTTTCTACATAATTACGTAGGTTAAATGTTTACTACATAATTACGTAAGTTAAATGTTTACTACATAATTACGTAGGTTAAATGTTTTCTACATAATTACGTAGGTTAAATGTTTACTACATAATTACGTAGGTTAAATGTTTACTACATAATTACGTAGGTTAAATGTTTTCTACATAATTACGTAGGTTAAATGTATTGTACATAATTACGTAGGTTAAATGTTTACTACATAATTACGTAGGTTAAATGTTTACTACATAATTACGTAGGTTAAATGTATTGTACATAATTACGTAGGTTAAATGTTTACTACATAATTACGTAGGTTAAATGTTTACTACATAATTACGTAGGTTAAATGTTTACTACATAATTACGTAGGTTAAATGTTTTCTACATAATTACGTATGTTAAATGTTTACTACATAATTACGTAAGTTAAATGTTTACTACATAATTACGTAGGTTAAATGTTTTCTACATAATTACGTAGGTTAAATGTTTACTACATAATTACGTAGGTTAAATGTTTACTACATAATTACGTAGGTTAAATGTTTTCTACATAATTACGTAGGTTAAATGTATTGTACATAATTACGTAGGTTAAATGTTTACTACATAATTACGTAGGTTAAATGTTTACTACATAATTACGTAGGTTAAATGTATTGTACATAATTACGTAGGTTAAATGTTTACTACATAATTACGTAGGTTAAATGTTTACTACATAATTACGTAGGTTAAATGTTTACTACATAATTACGTAGGTTAAATGTTTTCTACATAATTACGTATGTTAAATGTTTACTACATAATTACGTAGGTTAAATGTTTACTACATAATTACGTAGGTTAAATGTTTACTACATAATTACGTAGGTTAAATGTACACTACATAATTTCGTAGGTTAAATGTTTACTACATAATTACGTAGGTTAAATGTTTTCTACATAATTACGTAGGTTAAATGTTTACTACATAATTACGTAGGTTAAATGTTTACTACATAATTACGTAGGTTAAATGTATTCTACATAATTACGTAGATTAAATGTTTTCTACATAATTACGTAGATTAAATGTTTTCTACATAATTACGTAGGTTAAATGTTTTCTACATAATTACGTAGGTTAAATGTTTACTACATAATTACGTAGATTAAATGTTTTCTACATAATTACGTAGGTTAAATGTTTTCTACATAATTACGTAGGTTAAATGTTTACTACATAATTACGTAGGTTAAATGTATTCTACATAATTACGTAGGTTAAATGTTTACTACATAATTACGTAGGTTAAATGTTTTCTACATAATTACGTAGGTTAAATGTTTACTACATAATTACGTAGGTTAAATGTTTACTACATAATTACGTAGGTTAAATGTTTACTACATAATTACGTAGGTTAAATGTTTACTACATAATTACGTAGGTTAAATGTATTGTACATAATTACGTAGGTTAAATGTTTACTACATAATTACGTAGGTTAAATGTTTACTACATAATTACGTAGGTTAAATGTTTTCTACATAATTACGTAGGTTAAATGTTTACTACATAATTACGTAGGTTAAATGTTTACTACATAATTACGTAGGTTAAATGTTTACTACATAATTACGTAGGTTAAATGTTTTCTACATAATTACGTAGGTTAAATGTTTACTACATAATTACGTAGGTTAAATGTTTACTACATAATTACGTAGGTTAAATGTTTTCTACATAATTACGTAGGTTAAATGTTTACTACATAATTACGTAGGTTAAATGTTTACTACATAATTACGTAGGTTAAATGTTTTCTACATAATTACGTAGGTTAAATGTTTACTACATAATTACGTAGGTTAAATGTTTACTACATAATTACGTAGGTTAAATGTTTTCTACATAATTACGTAGGTTAAATGTATTGTACATAATTACGTAGGTTAAATGTTTACTACATAATTACGTAGGTTAAATGTTTACTACATAATTACGTAGGTTAAATGTATTGTACATAATTACGTAGGTTAAATGTTTACTACATAATTACGTAGGTTAAATGTTTACTACATAATTACGTAGGTTAAATGTTTACTACATAATTACGTAGGTTAAATGTTTTCTACATAATTACGTATGTTAAATGTTTACTACATAATTACGTAAGTTAAATGTTTACTACATAATTACGTAGGTTAAATGTTTTCTACATAATTACGTAGGTTAAATGTTTACTACATAATTACGTAGGTTAAATGTTTACTACATAATTACGTAGGTTAAATGTTTACTACATAATTACGTAGGTTAAATGTTTTCTACATAATTACGTAGGTTAAATGTTTACTACATAATTACGTAGGTTAAATGTTTACTACATAATTACGTAGGTTAAATGTATTGTACATAATTACGTAGGTTAAATGTTTACTACATAATTACGTAGGTTAAATGTTTACTACATAATTACGTAGGTTAAATGTTTACTACATAATTACGTAGGTTAAATGTTTACTACATAATTACGTAGGTTAAATGTTTACTACATAATTACGTAGGTTAAATGTTTACTACATAATTACGTAGGTTAAATGTTTACTACATAATTACGTAGGTTAAATGTTTACTACATAATTTCGTAGGTTAAATGTTTACTACATAATTACGTAGGTTAAATGTTTTCTACATAATTACGTAGGTTAAATGTTTACTACATAATTACGTAGGTTAAATGTTTACTACATAATTACGTAGGTTAAATGTATCTACATAATTACGTAGGTTAAATGTTTACTACATAATTACGTAGGTTAAATGTTTACTACATAATTACGTAAGTTAAATGTTTACTACATAATTACGTAGGTTAAATGTTTTCTACATAATTACGTAGGTTAAATGTTTACTACATAATTACGTAGGTTAAATGTTTACTACATAATTACGTAGGTTAAATGTATTCTACATAATTACGTAGGTTAAATGTTTACTACATAATTACGTAGGTTAAATGTATTCTACATAATTACGTAGCTTAAATGTTTACTACATAATTACGTAGGTTAAATGTATTCTACATAATTACGTAGCTTAAATGTTTACTACATAATTACGTAGGTTAAATGTTTACTACATAATTACGTAGATTAAATGTTTTCTACATAATTACGTAGGTTAAATGTTTTCTACATAATTACGTAGGTTAAATGTTTACTACATAATTACGTAGGTTAAATGTATTCTACATAATTACGTAGGTTAAATGTTTACTACATAATTACGTAGGTTAAATGTATTCTACATAATTACGTAGCTTAAATGTTTACTACATAATTACGTAGGTTAAATGGTTTCTACATAATTACGTAGGTTAAATGTTTACTACATAATTACGTAGGTTAAATGTTTACTACATAATTACGTAGGTTAAATGTTTTCTACATAATTACGTAGGTTAAATGTTTACTACATAATTACGTAGGTTAAATGTTTACTACATAATTACGTAGGTTAAATGTTTACTACATAATTACGTAGGTTAAATGTTTTCTACATAATTACGTAGGTTAAATGTTTACTACATAATTACGTAGGTTAAATGTTTACTACATAATTACGTAGGTTAAATGTATTGTACATAATTACGTAGGTTAAATGTTTACTACATAATTACGTAGGTTAAATGTTTACTACATAATTACGTAGGTTAAATGTTTACTACATAATTACGTAGGTTAAATGTTTTCTACATAATTACGTATGTTAAATGTTTACTACATAATTACGTAGGTTAAATGTTTACTACATAATTACGTAGGTTAAATGTTTACTACATAATTACGTAGGTTAAATGTACACTACATAATTTCGTAGGTTAAATGTTTACTACATAATTACGTAGGTTAAATGTTTTCTACATAATTACGTAGGTTAAATGTTTACTACATAATTACGTAGGTTAAATGTTTACTACATAATTACGTAGGTTAAATGTTTACTACATAATTACGTAGGTTAAATGTTTACTACATAATTACGTAGGTTAAATGTTTACTACATAATTACGTAAGTTAAATGTTTACTACATAATTACGTAGGTTAAATGTTTTCTACATAATTACGTAGGTTAAATGTTTACTACATAATTACGTAGGTTAAATGTTTACTACATAATTACGTAGGTTAAATGTATTCTACATAATTACGTAGGTTAAATGTTTACTACATAATTACGTAGGTTAAATGTATTCTACATAATTACGTAGCTTAAATGTTTACTACATAATTACGTAGGTTAAATGTATTCTACATAATTACGTAGCTTAAATGTTTACTACATAATTACGTAGGTTAAATGGTTTCTACATAATTACGTAGGTTAAATGTTTTCTACATAATTACGTAGGTTAAATGTTTACTACATAATTACGTAGGTTAAATGTATTCTACATAATTACGTAGGTTAAATGTTTACTACATAATTATGTAGGTTAAATGTATTCTACATAATTACGTAGCTTAAATGTTTACTACATAATTACGTAGGTTAAATGGTTTCTACATAATTACGTAGGTTAAATGTTTACTACATAATTACGTAGGTTAAATGTTTACTACATAATTACGTAGGTTAAATGTTTTCTACATAATTACGTAGGTTAAATGTATTCTACATAATTACGTAGGTTAAATGTTTACTACATAATTACGTAGGTTAAATGTTTTCTACATAATTACGTAGGTTAAATGTTTACTACATAATTACGTAGGTTAAATGTTTACTACATAATTACGTAGGTTAAATGTTTACTACATAATTACGTAGGTTAAATGTTTACTACATAATTACGTAGGTTAAATGTATTGTACATAATTACGTAGGTTAAATGTTTACTACATAATTACGTAGGTTAAATGTTTACTACATAATTACGTAGGTTAAATGTTTTCTACATAATTACGTAGGTTAAATGTTTACTACATAATTACGTAGGTTAAATGTTTACTACATAATTACGTAGGTTAAATGTTTACTACATAATTACGTAGGTTAAATGTTTTCTACATAATTACGTAGGTTAAATGTTTACTACATAATTACGTAGGTTAAATGTTTACTACATAATTACGTAGGTTAAATGTTTTCTACATAATTACGTAGGTTAAATGTTTACTACATAATTACGTAAGTTAAATGTTTACTACATAATTACGTAGGTTAAATGTTTTCTACATAATTACGTAGGTTAAATGTTTACTACATAATTACGTAGGTTAAATGTTTACTACATAATTACGTAGGTTAAATGTTTTCTACATAATTACGTAGGTTAAATGTATTGTACATAATTACGTAGGTTAAATGTTTACTACATAATTACGTAGGTTAAATGTTTACTACATAATTACGTAGGTTAAATGTATTGTACATAATTACGTAGGTTAAATGTTTACTACATAATTACGTAGGTTAAATGTTTACTACATAATTACGTAGGTTAAATGTTTACTACATAATTACGTAGGTTAAATGTTTTCTACATAATTACGTATGTTAAATGTTTACTACATAATTACGTAAGTTAAATGTTTACTACATAATTACGTAGGTTAAATGTTTTCTACATAATTACGTAGGTTAAATGTTTACTACATAATTACGTAGGTTAAATGTTTACTACATAATTACGTAGGTTAAATGTTTTCTACATAATTACGTAGGTTAAATGTATTGTACATAATTACGTAGGTTAAATGTTTACTACATAATTACGTAGGTTAAATGTTTACTACATAATTACGTAGGTTAAATGTATTGTACATAATTACGTAGGTTAAATGTTTACTACATAATTACGTAGGTTAAATGTTTACTACATAATTACGTAGGTTAAATGTTTACTACATAATTACGTAGGTTAAATGTTTTCTACATAATTACGTATGTTAAATGTTTACTACATAATTACGTAGGTTAAATGTTTACTACATAATTACGTAGGTTAAATGTTTACTACATAATTACGTAGGTTAAATGTACACTACATAATTTCGTAGGTTAAATGTTTACTACATAATTACGTAGGTTAAATGTTTTCTACATAATTACGTAGGTTAAATGTTTACTACATAATTACGTAGGTTAAATGTTTACTACATAATTACGTAGGTTAAATGTATTCTACATAATTACGTAGGTTAAATGTTTACTACATAATTACGTAGGTTAAATGTTTACTACATAATTACGTAAGTTAAATGTTTACTACATAATTACGTAGGTTAAATGTTTTCTACATAATTACGTAGGTTAAATGTTTACTACATAATTACGTAGGTTAAATGTTTACTACATAATTACGTAGGTTAAATGTATTCTACATAATTACGTAGGTTAAATGTTTACTACATAATTACGTAGGTTAAATGTATTCTACATAATTACGTAGCTTAAATGTTTACTACATAATTACGTAGGTTAAATGTATTCTACATAATTACGTAGCTTAAATGTTTACTACATAATTACGTAGGTTAAATGTTTACTACATAATTACGTAGATTAAATGTTTTCTACATAATTACGTAGGTTAAATGTTTTCTACATAATTACGTAGGTTAAATGTTTACTACATAATTACGTAGGTTAAATGTATTCTACATAATTACGTAGGTTAAATGTTTACTACATAATTACGTAGGTTAAATGTATTCTACATAATTACGTAGCTTAAATGTTTACTACATAATTACGTAGGTTAAATGGTTTCTACATAATTACGTAGGTTAAATGTTTACTACATAATTACGTAGGTTAAATGTTTACTACATAATTACGTAGGTTAAATGTTTTCTACATAATTACGTAGGTTAAATGTTTACTACATAATTACGTAGGTTAAATGTTTACTACATAATTACGTAGGTTAAATGTTTACTACATAATTACGTAGGTTAAATGTTTTCTACATAATTACGTAGGTTAAATGTTTACTACATAATTACGTAGGTTAAATGTTTACTACATAATTACGTAGGTTAAATGTATTGTACATAATTACGTAGGTTAAATGTTTACTACATAATTACGTAGGTTAAATGTTTACTACATAATTACGTAGGTTAAATGTTTACTACATAATTACGTAGGTTAAATGTTTTCTACATAATTACGTATGTTAAATGTTTACTACATAATTACGTAGGTTAAATGTTTACTACATAATTACGTAGGTTAAATGTTTACTACATAATTACGTAGGTTAAATGTACACTACATAATTTCGTAGGTTAAATGTTTACTACATAATTACGTAGGTTAAATGTTTTCTACATAATTACGTAGGTTAAATGTTTACTACATAATTACGTAGGTTAAATGTTTACTACATAATTACGTAGGTTAAATGTTTACTACATAATTACGTAGGTTAAATGTTTACTACATAATTACGTAGGTTAAATGTTTACTACATAATTACGTAAGTTAAATGTTTACTACATAATTACGTAGGTTAAATGTTTTCTACATAATTACGTAGGTTAAATGTTTACTACATAATTACGTAGGTTAAATGTTTACTACATAATTACGTAGGTTAAATGTATTCTACATAATTACGTAGGTTAAATGTTTACTACATAATTACGTAGGTTAAATGTATTCTACATAATTACGTAGCTTAAATGTTTACTACATAATTACGTAGGTTAAATGTATTCTACATAATTACGTAGCTTAAATGTTTACTACATAATTACGTAGGTTAAATGGTTTCTACATAATTACGTAGGTTAAATGTTTTCTACATAATTACGTAGGTTAAATGTTTACTACATAATTACGTAGGTTAAATGTATTCTACATAATTACGTAGGTTAAATGTTTACTACATAATTATGTAGGTTAAATGTATTCTACATAATTACGTAGCTTAAATGTTTACTACATAATTACGTAGGTTAAATGGTTTCTACATAATTACGTAGGTTAAATGTTTACTACATAATTACGTAGGTTAAATGTTTACTACATAATTACGTAGGTTAAATGTTTTCTACATAATTACGTAGGTTAAATGTTTACTACATAATTACGTAGGTTAAATGTTTACTACATAATTACGTAGGTTAAATGTTTACTACATAATTACGTAGGTTAAATGTTTTCTACATAATTACGTAGGTTAAATGTTTACTACATAATTACGTAGGTTAAATGTTTACTACATAATTACGTAGGTTAAATGTTTTCTACATAATTACGTAGGTTAAATGTTTACTACATAATTACGTAGGTTAAATGTTTACTACATAATTACGTAGGTTAAATGTTTACTACATAATTACGTAGGTTAAATGTTTTCTACATAATTACGTAGGTTAAATGTTTACTACATAATTACGTAGGTTAAATGTTTACTATATAATTACGTAGGTTAAATGTATTGTACATAATTACGTAGGTTAAATGTTTACTACATAATTACGTAGGTTAAATGTTTACTACATAATTACGTAGGTTAAATGTTTACTACATAATTACGTAGGTTAAATGTTTTCTACATAATTACGTAGGTTAAATGTTTACTACATAATTACGTAGGTTAAATGTTTACTACATAATTACGTAGGTTAAATGTTTACTACATAATTACGTAGGTTAAATGTACACTACATAATTTCGTAGGTTAAATGTTTACTACATAATTACGTAGGTTAAATGTTTTCTACATAATTACGTAGGTTAAATGTTTACTACATAATTACGTAGGTTAAATGTTTACTACATAATTACGTAGGTTAAATGTATTCTACATAATTACGTAGGTTAAATGTTTACTACATAATTACGTAGGTTAAATGTTTACTACATAATTACGTAAGTTAAATGTTTACTACATAATTACGTAGGTTAAATGTATACTACATAATTACGTAGGTTAAATGTTTACTACATAATTACGTAGGTTAAATGTTTACTACATAATTACGTAGGTTAAATGTTTTCTACATAATTACGTAGGTTAAATGTTTACTACATAATTACGTAGGTTAAATGTTTACTACATAATTACGTAGGTTAAATGTTTTCTACATAATTACGTAGGTTAAATGTTTACTACATAATTACGTAGGTTAAATGTTTACTACATAATTACGTAGGTTAAATGTTTACTACATAATTACGTAGGTTAAATGTTTTCTGCATAATTACGTAGGTTAAATGTTTACTACATAATTACGTAGGTTAAGTGTTTACTACATAATTACGTAGGTTAAATGTTTATTACATAATTACGTAGGTTAAATGTTTATTACATAATTACGTAGGTTAAATGTATACTACATTATTACGTTGGTTAAATGTTTACTACATAATTACGTAGGTTAAATGTTTACTACATAATTACGTAGGTTAAGTGTTTACTACATATTTACGTAGGTTAAATGTTTACTACATAATTACGTAGGTTAAATGTTTTCTGCATAATTACGTAGGTTAAATGTTTACTACATAATTACGTAGGTTAAATGTTTACTACATAATTACGTAGGTTAAATGTTTACTACATATTTACGTAGGTTAAATGTTTACTACATAATTACGTAGGTTAAATGTTTTCTACATAATTACGTAGGTTAAATGTTTACTACATAATTACGTAGGTTAAATGTTTACTACATAATTACGTAGGTTAAATGTTTACTACATAATTACGTAGGTTAAATGTTTACTACATAATTACGTAGGTTAAATGTATTCTACATAATTACGTAGGTTAAATGTTTACTACATAATTACGTAGGTTAAATGTTTACTACATAATTACGTAAGTTAAATGTTTACTACATAATTACGTAGGTTAAATGTATACTACATAATTACGTAGGTTAAATGTTTACTACATAATTACGTAGGTTAAATGTTTACTACATAATTACGTAGGTTAAATGTTTTCTGCATAATTACGTAGGTTAAATGTTTATTACATAATTACGTAGGTTAAATGTTTACTACATAATTACGTAGGTTAAATGTTTTCTGCATAATTACGTAGATTAAATATTTACTACATAATTACGTAGCTTAAATGTTTACTACATAATTACGTAGATTAAATGTTTTCTACATAATTACGTAGGTTAAATGTTTACTACATAATTACGTAGGTTAAATGTTTTCTACATAATTACGTAGGTTAAATGTATACTACATAATTACGTAGGTTAAATGTTTACTACATAATTACGTAGGTTAAATGTTTACTACATAATTACGTAGGTTAAATGTTTTCTACATAATTACGTAGGTTAAATGTTTACTACATAATTACGTAGGTTAAATGTTTACTACATAATTACGTAGGTTAAATGTTTACTACATAATTACGTAGGTTAAATGTTTTCTACATAATTACGTAGGTTAAATGTTTCTACATAATTACGTAGGTTAAATGTTTATTACATAATTACGTAGGTTAAATGTTTACTACATAATTACGTAGGTTAAATGTTTTCTGCATAATTACGTAGATTAAATATTTACTACATAATTACGTAGCTTAAATGTTTACTACATAATTACGTAGGTTAAATGTTTACTACATAATTACGTAGGTTAAATGTATACTACATAATTACGTAGGTTAAATGTTTACTACATAATTACGTAGGTTAAATGTATACTACATAATTACGTAGGTTAAATGTTTACTACATAATTACGTAGGTTAAATGTTTACTACATAATTACGTAGGTTAAATGTTTTCTACATAATTACGTAGGTTAAATGTTTACTACATAATTACGTAGGTTAAATGTTAACTACATAATTACGTAGGTTAAATGTTTACTACATAATTACGTAGGTTAAATGTATACTACATAATTACGTAGGTTAAATGTATACTACATAATTACGTAGGTTAAATGTTTACTACATAATTACGTAGGTTAAATGTATACTACATAATTACGTAGGTTAAATGTTTACTACATAATTACGTAGGTTAAATGTTTTCTACATAATTACGTAGGTTAAATGTTTACTACATAATTACGTAGGTTAAATGTTTACTACATAATTACGTAGGTTAAATGTATACTACATAATTACGTAGGTTAAATGTTTTCTACATAATTACGTAGGTTAAATGTTTACTACATAATTACGTAGGTTAAATGTTTACTACATTATTACGTAGGTTAAATGTTAACTACATAATTACGGGCTAATATATAATGAGTATTTGAAATTGAAACGTGTTTTGACCGAAAGCTATAAGTTGCTTGAGTCTTACCCTTTCAAGTAAAACGCGTCTTTGAATTAAAACATTGCTAAAATACCTTGAAATTGGGAATTGGATCGGCAGCGGTGCCTCCCTAAAATTCCGATACCGTCACATTGTACCAAGCTACGAACCGATATTATCGACAAACTGTGCATTGCGATGTTCCTGGTGTTTCCAGCAACGCACACCGGCGGACGTTCGGCTTGTAAAACGCCCTAACATGGTTGCAAGACCGTTTAGCACTTTTGGTCATTTATCAGTAAAGAAATTAAAAAAAAAAGTTTTGTTGTAGACACGCTGCATAATGGCACATTTTAACCCTATATTTCATTGATTTGGGTAAGTGAAATTTCATGACTGTAAACAATAAAATTAAAAAAAAATTGTAATAATTACATTTTTTTTCTTATTGACTTTACCACTTTCAGGTTGATATTTCTCCCCAATTTAAACAGTTGCAAATCACTTATCTTGCACTTGCATCAAGTAGGGTTAGGGGTACACTTATACCTAGTTACTTAGCAAATTCACGTTTGGCCCGAATTAATCAAAACTGAAACGGCAAGAAAAAATATTTGTTTTTAGCCAGCACAGTCGAAAGACCTCTAAAATTAGCCACATCTGGCAGCCCCGTGTCCAAGTCGCCTTTTGCCTTTTTATTTTACCTTTTGCAAAAAACCTTTCGTACTAAACGAGTTTTTTTTCACCAAAGCAGTCGAGGTCAAAGTACAAACGCCGCCAGTGCGACCTTTTTCTTTGTTTTTTCTCTTTTTGCGAAAAACCTTCAATACTAAACAAATCATTTCCTCAAAAGCATTGTGAGATGCGAGCACGCCAGTCCGTGGGCACTGTGACGTAACAAGCGCGCTTCGGTTCAAATTGCTGCTGTTGATACTTACATTACACCTTGCCTCATTTTTCAATTAGCTGCGTATTTCGCCTACAGCATAGCAACGCTCTCAACCTCCTTCTGTAACTTTATTTGAAGCGGTGACCCTTCTAATATCGCTTCCGTTTTTTAGCAACAAATCATGGAATATTTATTCAATTTTTTTTTTGTGGAGTGAGTTCGAACCCAACCCAAGTAATAATATTATCGTGGACACCCGATCGAGCGTCAACATATTTGTGTACAAGTCGATTTGCAAGGTTTACTTTCCTTGACTTTACCCGAGCCTTTAAGCCAAGTGAGTCAAAATATCGCATCGCTGTAGAACCGCGCTGGTGGGACAACATTAAGTTACGTCATAATAAGCGTCGGACGCGATTCTATAAATCGAGTTAAGTGAAATAACGTTTACATTGCGAGTAGCCGCAAAATATAACACGCATCAGTAGTTACAGCAGATAAACAGCAGTTCTAGTTGTTGTAAGCGCGTCCTTGTAGACTTTTAAAACTTATCAGCTTCACAAATCCATCCTTTAAAATTATGTGTTTGTCTTACGGTTGATACAAATGAACATGAAATTCTGCCAAAAAATAAATTACACTTTAACGAAACTGATTTCTATCGCTTAGCCTTAGATAGAAGTAATTACAGTCCCTTCGTACAAATTTGGTATGGTTTTCAACAGGGGTCGGCAACCTACGGCCCCCCGATGTAATTCATCCGGCCCGCCGCCTCTTTGACAAATTGGACACAAATCAATTTCACATACTTTTTAACTACATAAGTTCAAAAAATGTTCGCGCTTCACGCCAATGATCATCCTACATCCGGTTTGTTTACGGTTTAATGCTGTCTTTTTAACTAGATTTCGCGCTTCATTACCCTTGCGTCGTGGAAGGCTGCTAAGTGCGACGCGGACAAACGGAAAACATATTCACAAATATTTTTTCATATATATTTTTTTATTTTCGGCAATGTAATGAAAACTTGCAAGAATTTTAAAAGAAATGCCGCTACACCAAAAAAAATCGCGCTCGCTTTGCTCGCGAAATCTGCCCTCGCTTAAAAACGTTAACAAACACTAAGCTAGATTAACTTTAACTGTTATGGCGTTTCCTCAAAGTAGTTTTATTATACTTTTCATATAGCATGGATGACGACGTGTGGACTCGAATTTCAAACCAAACAAACGCTTTTTATGCGCTTTGCGTCAACACTTTATTACCTCCTTAAATATAATTAAAAACGTTTTTAAGTGAAAAAAAGACTCCCGCCTGATTTACAGTTGTTCTAACATTTCAATAACACAATTCTTAGTATACATTTTGTGCGGCCCGCAAAGATCTTTCTGAGTTTGGTTTTGGCCCGCGACTGGAAAAAGGTTGCCGACCCCTGGTTTAGAAGCTACGTTAAGTTAGCTATATTAAAGTTTACATGAAAAATACATTACAATCAACTTCATTCAGGGCAAGGTTTACGAATTCCACCAAAAGCTACAGCGGATTCCCATCAGTGAATCAAATCTCGCACAACTTTGGGAGTTTACATGAAAAATACATTACAAGAATGAAATTGAATAAAGTAAAACAATGGAGTGAACTTCAATGTTAGCGAGGCATTACAAACAACAGTAAAGTATAAAAGCATCGACTTTGCGAGAACAAATAAAACGCTAAAATGCGTGGGCAGCAAAGGAGCGGGGCGGCCCCTAACAAGCGAGGTCGTCATTCTTGTCGAAGCAAAGTTGTGAAGCGACGGGCTTTGGCGCAAACTCACTTATTACAAGGCAACGAGCAAAACGGCAAAGCGCTTTGGGGAGACGAGCGCTCGTTCAAATAAACACGGCTGTGGTTTGGGAAAGAGTCGGCCAAACATGAACAAAACAAAAGTAACAGCGGTCAATAAGAGGGATGACGTCACATGTTGCATCTAAACGTCCATAAGACCACACATTTAGTTAATACAAGTTTTAGGTTGGAGAGGTGTTAGTTTTAAAACAAAATTTACTTTAGAAAGATGTTATCGATTAGCGCAAATCAAAAAAACGCCTTTATATTTTGTTGACGATTAAATGACCAATATGTGTGTGCAGATTATAACACAGGCAAAACACACTTCTCACTGACAATATTTACTCGATGTTTTTAGAACCCAAAAATCCGGGTGCTTGTTGTTGAACTACCTTAACCCGCACGACTAGGCTACGTTAAACAAATACCATTTCCCCTGTGTGTGGGGCAAGAACATATACTATAACAATTTAATTTTTTTCGCAAAGCAAAAAAAAAACGGAATTTACATATAATTGGCAAACAATGCAGTTAGGGGGGTGGGGCAACACGCCACGTTCCATCAACAGGAAAGCTGATAAATGTTTCGCATCACGGAGGGACGATTGTTGGTCGCTCGAAGCAATCCAAGATCAGTCGAACTTCAGAAGTGAAAACGCACTCTGTTCTCCTGCAAAACACAAGATGAAAATTAAAAGCTGATAAAAGTGTTTTGCAGGCAAAGAAGATTTTCGCTCAACAGTTAATCTGCTTTCAAGTAAAACAAGTATATTTTATTAATGAGGCACCACTGGAAATGTGACATCGGGGGTAGATTAAAGCAGTGTTGATAAAGTGGGTCCATAGGTGAGTTGAGACCCAACCAGTCACATCTGTCCCCCACAGTTTTCAAGAGTTTCCATAATAATAAAAATTGTTTTGTAATTGCCTTAAATTATTGCAAATCCATTACTTAACTTATTTTCCTTATAGCTGCTGAGAATGTTGCTTCTCATACATAAAGCCCTATTTAAAAGTTGTGTGACCTTATTGTTTGTACAATGTTACCAGGTGGGTTATTTTCACCCATGAGCTACGGTGATTCCCCTGTTGCGAGTAGCCCATCTATTTTCAGATATATTCGTTATTCGATGACAGAGGATCATTGTTACGTCACTATGTTCGTAATTGTGGTTTTATGCATAGGCGCCGAACTTTCAAAATCCCAGGGCGTTTTTTGAACCAGTCCTTAAAAAGGGGGTTCCCGAAATTTCAACTTAGGGAATTCCCCTATTTTCTGTCTAACGTTAACGAAGCATGACGTCATAAATATATAACCAGACACAGCCAATTAACGTCCAGCAAAGTAAACCTTTAAGACGCAAAGCGAATCGTGCTTTGAAACCGCTTAGTGTGCAATCGTTAACTTCAGGCGAAAAACTAAACCAAGAATCATGTTTTTTCGACTATCAGCAGCGCATTTTCCCAATATTTATGTACGGGACCAGCCACCACGCTAATTACAAGCACGTATTTCGTTTTTCCCGGTGTTGTTATGCCACGATTTGCGCAACATGTCCCGGATATGAAAATAATTTTGCGGCAACTATCATTACATAAAAAAGGTGACTTTAAACAGTCACAGTTAAACCACCTTATCAAGAGAATCTGCGTTAAAAAATTTCGGTAACTCGACGTTATTAGAGAGAAAAAGGGAAGAACGCTTGACTTAAGGTTGTCAATGGTCGAATACATTTTTGCTGATCAACGAACCTGGATGAATAACGGTCGACCACACAAGACATGAAAACGGCGTTTTGCGTTTGATTTTGGTTTCGCATTAGATTAAGGCGTGTGAGCCAATTACATCGAAAACATTTCCGCTTTAGACAGTGAGTTAAACCCTGACAAAAACGCCACCGCTCATAACAAACAAAACGTAGCAGGTCTCGCTAACCGATTTTGCGATTACGTATATTAGGTTTAAAACAACCGTTAAGTCATGTAATGTCGTCTGAATTAATTGTACTTCAAGCTAATGCGTGCTTTGTCCTGTATTAAAATGATGAAGGACGAAGGTTAGTGGCAATCTACTTTGAGCAGTGTTCGTAACTTATTATCAGCCATAGCATACGCGCAGAAGGAGCGAGCGAAGCAAGGGCGAATTTTTTGGGGCTATAACGATATTAAAAGTTAAAGAGACTTGTGCGAGAGTAGTCGGCGTTATTGAACGAGGATTTTGATGTGTTTGGCGTTTAAAAGCGTTTGTTCAGAATATTACGTCTATTTATCGATTTGAGTGACCAAACGTCTCAGCATATTAAACAGTAGGAATTGTGACGCTAGACGAAGCACCGAGTTATACGGCGTTCGAAAGTTAGGAAATAGGTTAACACTTGTCTATTTTAGCCTCGGTAATTGGCTTGACGCATCTTTTTCACAGAAAGTTTTCCACTAAACACAAATTTCTCATCAGCTTAAGCATGATCTAGTTTAGCGTGACCTGGTATTTTTTTTTTTCAGCGCCGCTTCGGTTTATTAATAGGTGCGAACAAACTTTCACAGAAGGTACTTCTCCCCATGTAACTCAGGAAAGTCGCGCATACTGTTAGGGAACCACGATTGTGCTACTTGTGGTGTTCATTGCACTAGCTGTAAAATAGTGTTCACAGTAGTGAAGTTGCACACTAATTGCACATGAAACCTGGTCGAATTTTAGGGCGTTTTGACACCCTGCAAGAAATCCAGGGCGTCAAAAAACGCTCTGCACACCCACGTTCGGCGCCTATGGTTTCATGTCTTTTATTTCACGGCCGCAAAAGGTTCGCACTAAACATCAATGTAGCCCGTCACCTTACAGTTATATTTTTAAAAGTAGGCAATAGAAAAATTAAAACAAAGGTCAATTTTTTCTCAGCGAGTTTTCTTTTCTTTAACACTTTTCATGAGCTGGCAGTATTTTTGAAATGTTTTCCGGAAGTTATTTAACTATTTTTCTTTTGTTTATCTGGACTCCGGCCATAAGACCGAGATAAGAAATAATACTAGGCCTAATAGTCGTATAGGAATAAGTCATAAACAGTAGGAATAAAACCTAAATGGCCAGAATCAGGCCTAAACAACACTTTACCTAACCCCACCCCTTAGTACACCACTAACTCCCCTAAATATTTCAGCACTTACCCATTTTTTAAACCCCACTTATTATGACACAACAATAACCCCAAACAGGACCATCAATCCGGTGCCAAAACAGCGGTGTCTAATCATTAGGTCAAATGACTTGGGTTAACGGCGCCGGTCAAACTAGGGCATCAAAAACGTCGACACCAAAAATGGCCGATGCCAGACCGACGGTCCCTGATCGTCCATTACCCCATCCCTTCAGTTTTAGGCGTTATTTTGGCCATTTATGTCTTATTCTGATGATTTTAGGTCTTATTCAGACGATTAAGATCTTATGCTGTACTATATTACTGCGTGTTTGGCTGTATTATGTCGTTGGTCTTAATCAGGGGTGTCCAACAAGCGGCACGTGTGTCAATGTGGCACGGGACATAACAAAAAATGCCACGCAAGCCCCCCTAAAATACTTAATTTGTGATTCAGCAAATTGTCAAAACATAGTTTTATTTATACATTAAATTGTCATTGTTTATTCACAATATAAAACAATCGCGGCAATCACGACAACTAATAATTACTTTTAATACTATAACGTTATATTGTAGTGGAGGCTAGCATTCACTTAACTATAAAGTTTGGTGTGAAGAAACAAAAAGCAAAAGTCAGCTCACCGACGGACACTTAGATGCAGTAATGCGCACTACTAACTATACACGTTTTATTATTTGTAAAACAATGCTTTTGGTATTAGAAAAAGTAATTACCAAAATTTGGCACGAGAAAAAGTTAGAAGATAAAAATTGGCACGACGGCGTGTTTAAGTTGGCCACCCCTGGTCTAAATACTATGCTTTTATAGATTTTTCTGCTTTAGGCATTGTTGCTTTTTAGGTCTTATTGTGTCTTCCCGTTTATCCATCATATTTCCAAGCTAAAGATACTGCTCTTCAAACGGCGTTCAACATATTTTGGTTAACCAAAATTAGCTTTTTAACCTGAAAACGTTTAGTTAAAAAACAACTGTAGTATGTAAAATCATTTAAAGATGCGTGGTTAGAAAATGAAAATTTTAAACAATGGCCTAGAGGAGGTACTGTGAATAATAAGAGTAGTTATTCGATGTTTGCTAAACTTATCAATGTATATATGAAGCCAGTGATGACGAATAAATGATGCAGTTATTCCAATTATTTACAATAGAAAGGTTACAAGGGACAAATATTAGATAATATAATAAATATGTATTCAAGGTTTATTCTGCAAAGTCTAGCTTATTTTATTGTAAACTAGGAGTTTCAATAAGTTTGCGCTACATTGGGTGACTTTATGAATTGCGTCACTAGATTAATTGTGTGTCCATTTGCATTATGTTAATAATATTTGTATGTTTGTGGGAATATCAAAACAACAAAGTTTCACTTTTTAACTTTGTGTGTAGGTTAGTCGTAAAAAAGTTGTGACGGGAATTAACAAAAGCCGGTACTATTAATGGTGATTAAGGAAATATATTGTTTGCGCATTATATTTCTATGTTTTGTTGCTTACATTCCACATTTATATTTTGTAACCTCCTAGAGACGATTGTAATTATACATTCACCGCCGTATTCATCACCACCACTTATAAACGAAGAATATAATTTAACTTTAAGGTTTTGATTTTTGTGTTTTAATGTTGACGAGCTGTTAAAGTTTATTCGGATTATTGCTGATTCACTCCAAAGTACTTTTGACATTTGTTTTAATATCAACGCAAATAATATCCCGGATGTTATTAACATGAGCTCGCAATATTTTGTTCAAGTTGTTTCGTCCCATCAATGGACCTACTGTTACGTCATAATCGCACAATGTACATTTTGTCCGAGGTAAACAAACGTCACAAAATGACCCGAATTGAGACGAAACCGTTTTTTTTTAGTTGTGCATATTTTTGTGTTAATCGAGACATTTTTGGGAAATTTGGTAAAAAAATTGTCTAGAAAGTGCGGCGCTAAGCCGAAAAATAAATTTTACTAACAAAGAAACATTTATTTTACAAACGCCGAAAACAAGAAAGTTTATTTCAAGTGTTTTGTGTTTTTATCTAAAATTTCGCATTTCTTGTCTCTAACATTTACTTTTTACATCTTTCCTATTTTTTTTGATATATTTTCACCGCTAGTGTGCGCTGTTTGCTGCGTTGGAAAAATGTTCAAGGTCAAAACTGTTTGACCTTGATGATACAGACGACCTTGACTATGATTAAACATTTCTATGTTGTTGTGCTTTATTTGTTGTTGTTACTCACGTCAAGTCCAAGTTCTCTCAGTTTCGATCTGATCACCTCCTCGCCTTCCTCAGTGATGCCACAACCACCGACCTCCAACCTCTCGATGTTTGGTAGGACGCGAGAAAACTCAAGAGCTCCTTCGTCATCGATGCGGTTCCCCCTCAGAACCAGCAACTTGATCTGAAACAACAAATTGACGAGCGAGTTCAGATTTAAAATGTGAGCCACAAAGTCAAGGCACCAAATAGCTCATTTTACGATGTGGCAGTAAATGGTAATAAATGGGGGAGGGGTGCGCGGAGCAGCCTTCGGGGGGGCACAAGCATTTAATATTTCCATTATTTCTCAATTAAACTTTAATTTGTTGTTTCTATCATGACCTCATAGACCTCTCTTGTGACGTTACGTTACAAATTTTATATTCATTTATAGTTCTAAAGCGTGAATAGGGGGGCACTAAGTGTTGTTTTATATGTTGTTGGTCTTAACACTATAGTAATATAGATAACCCGCTTTAAATATTGTTTCCTTGTAGATCTTATTGTGTGTTTCACTGTTACTTCACCGGGCAGGGCTTAAATTGTTCGAAAATTAGTTTCGAAATCCAATGTTCTCATAATAATGCCGACCTTAAAAAATTCGCATGAAACACTAAATCATTTTACATTGGCAACAATTAAGTTTTAAGCGGTATGTTCCCATAACACTTTGCCTAAACATGAAAAGGTAAAGAGATTTGAAAACAGTGATAACACAAAATAGTTATCTTAGAACTTTTTGGGTGAATGACCAATGGCCACAGTAGCAAGTTAGGATATTTTTAAATAACTTAAACAGCATTAAGATATTATAGTTGTTACCCTTGGGCTACACGGCAGTGGATTCATTCCCGTTAATTGATCAATTGACTCCATGATTATTATTTTTGTTTTTTTAGACGGTCTATTTATTTAGTGAGATGGTTTACTACAGCTGACACTTCGTTGGTGAATTAGTCGAAACAAAACATATGAACAATCAAGGGCATTGGTACGTTGGAGGTAAAGTAGCAAATATAATAAAATGCCACACATTTTTTGTCATTTGTATTTGGCAAAGCTGCACTTTGAAATATTACCTGCATACTGAAGGTGCAATAACTACAATTATAAACGCATCATTAAAAGTGTAGGTACAGTTTAAAATCATTACCAACGTATCAAAGGTGCAGTAGCAAAAAGTGAATGTATACAATCTTGGATAAAAATTAGCAATATTATCCTGCCAAATTATAAATGGAATAAGCTATTTACCCGGCTAACAAAGTAGCTTAAATTAATGTTCAATTACTAATAGATGTATGCATAGCCGCCGAACGTGGGTGTGCAGAGCGTTTTTAGACGCCCTGGATTTTTGGCAGGGCCTCAAAACGTCCTGGAACTTGACGAAATTTACATTCGCGATGTGCTAATTCCACTTCTGAAAAACTATAACAAATACGCCGCCAGTTGCACCGTTAGGGTTCACTAAATAATGTGTGAAAGTTACAGGGTGGGAAGTGTTCGTTGTCACCTGAAGATATAAAGCGCAGAGCTCGCAAAACACGGCCCACCGATGTAAACCATCCGGCTGCAAACGTTTTACAAACTGGTCATGAAGCGACGTTCGTCATATTTTTAGGTATTTTAACCACGTAAATGAATTTTGACGCCATACATGCCCTGAAAATTTAAACAACCAACCTTTAACAACTTCGTATATCCTTCTTATTTCAATTATAACCATTTTTATTTGTAAAAAAAAATTATTTACAATTTATTACGGGCCTGTCGAGACATTTTAGGGTTTGGCACGCGTTTAGAAAAAATATTGTCGAGCTATGAGTTAGGTGAAGCTCATAGGCTGATAAGAATTCTGTCTTTGGGGTAAAATATGCACCAACCCATTAACTGAGCCTGAAATATTTACAACGTGTGACGTAACAATTCCTAAATCTTAAACCACGCTTTCAGGCGCTTAATCCGAAAGAGAACGTTAATCCAAATCATAAGATTGCAATCGCAACCAACATAAAACAGATTTTCATTCAGTTATTTAAATATAACGCAACGATGAGGCTTATTGTAATAAAAAATTAAGCAATTAAATAAAATATACGGGTTTGATACAAAATTCGCGCTCACTTCACTCACCAGGTATTCAGGTATGCTACGACTTTGTCAGCAAGTATAACTTAAACGCCATTATAATTGAGTATTGTTTATAAATATTCGTGTAATAATTATTATATTGTTCACCGACCGGCAGCGCTTCGACCAGTGGTTCCAACCTGGGTGCTGTATCTAACGCTCAAGGGTGCCGCGAGATATTTTAATCATTTTTTTTTAGGTTTTGTTTTTTTATTTAGCTTTTCTAATATTTTTTCAAATGTTTCCTACAGTTTGTACAGAAGCCGCCCTTCGTCGTTAAGCGCGTATTTGCAATTTATTACAACTAATTCGCGAGAAACAACGCATTATTTTAATGAATTCCAGTTTGCGTTTTGTTCGTCATACTTATAATTAAGTATTTTGAACCGATAAAAAAAACGCCCTGAAATTGTAAAAGTTTGGTGCCTATGGGTGCATGTGTACTCGAGCAAGCTGGGCAAATAGCTACATTCTATTTTTATGTTAATAACTTTCCGCTAATCTATAAAAACATCTTTTTTAATTTCACGAACTTGCTTGTTTGGCTACTGTACCTCTGGCTGCTTATCGAGAATCCAACTTAAAAAACAACCTACTTTGCAATCTTTGTTCTTGATGGCGTCGATGAGTGGACTGATGTCTGTGATGCCACAACTGTACAACCACAACTTCTCCAACTTGTGAACAATCTCCGACAAACTTTTCACTCCGGCGTTTTCGATTTGGTTGCGGCCGAGGTCAAGCTTCTTCAACTAATTCATAGAAACATAACGTCGTGATTTAAATATTTCTCTTCAATGTTTCGTTGAAATAAATTATTTTGAACAAATAGAAAAAGCGATTGTTTGTCGCAAATTTACTCACATCCTTTTAATGTTTGATTTTAAGGTGAGGTTAGGGAAGGTACAGTTTAAACTATTACCCACACTGAAGGTAATGTAGCAAAAAAATGCATTGAATCTTTAAAAGAATTAGGAAAAGTTTTATGGAATAAGCTATTTACCCGGTGTACCGTACTTATGTTGCTACTAACCTTAAAAAATGTTTATATTCGAGCTCGAGCCAACGTTAGGATTATTTACGATTTGTTAAACAGGTTTAGGTTAGCGATTGTTCAAAAGTGTTTTTGCATTCAGAAAGTGATTTAGTTATTAAAGATTTGTTCCTTTCTATTTTGGTGTACACTACCATGCGTGTTTTTGTCAAAATAACCGCATACGTTTGTGACGTAATTTTTATCTTTGGTTTTAGCGTGCAAAAGAAATTCGTTGTTCTGAGTACTGGTCAATTGTGCAACGTAAGTAGGCCAAGAGCCGAACGTGTTGACTCAAGTAATTATCTTCTCGTCTTGCGTTCAGTTAGCGCGGGCTGGTCACTAATGGGCTTAAGTGAAAACAAAGTTTGCCTTAAAAAAATTTTGAGTGCTGGGGCTTCGCGAAGACATGTTGCTTTTATGCTGTATATTTGAGTACAATTCTGTTCTGTAATGCTAGTCGTGATTCGTGATTTTTGTGGTAACATATTATGATTTAATAATAAATATTGTAAGTAGATTTGTATAATGCCGATATTAATACAAACTTTTGTTTGGTGATTATTATTAGAGCTTATTTATAACAAATAACACAATATATTCTGAAATGGTCCAATTGTGGTGATTGATTTTCTTAAGGACAGTAAAGTATTTATATTAACCCGAATATAAAAATCACAGCGGCTTTAGTTATATGTTACATACTAAACGAATAGGCGGCGATTATTTTTTGACCTAAAATATAGTAAATTTTGACCTGCAAAATCAAATTTTGACAAATTTTGACCTAAAATAATTTATTTTGACAAAATGTTGACCTGTTAGAAATACATTGATTTAAATAACCTGGGCGTCGTTAATCACGTGTTTTTATACCGTATATTGCTCTAATAAAGATATAATATGGTTAAAATGACTTTGAACATAAATCAAAACTAAATTTTTTTGATAAAATTGAACGATAAATTTTAAAACAACGAAACGACCAATTTCAAAAAGCTGACTTTAGTTTTTTTTTAATTTTGCAAGTGATTTATGTGCATTTTGATTGGATTTTGACTTGAAAACATTCGACAAATTTTGACCTAACGTGTAAATTTTGACAAAATTTTGACTTTTTTTGACAAGTCAAAAAATAATCGCCCTACTTATAAGTCGTTACAGCCGGCTAACAAAATAGTTTAAATTAATGCTTAATCACTAATGGGTGTATGTGTACGCAAGCAAGCCGAAACAAACACTTTCTATTAATATTCCAATAATTTTCTTTTTAATCTATAAAAGCATTTATTTTAAAATTTTACAAACTTGCTTGTTTGGCTACTGTACCTCTGATTGCTTGTCGAGAATCAACTTTAAAAACAACCTACTTTGCAATCTTTGTTCTTGATGGCGTCGGTGAGTGGACTGATGTCTGTGATGTCACAATCGTCCAACCACAACACCTTCAACTTGTGAACAATCTCCGACAAACTTTTCACTCCGGTGTTTTGGATTTGGTTTTCGTTGAGGAAAAGCACCTTCAACTAATTCATAGAAACATAACGTCGTGAGTTTAAATATTTCTCTTCAATGTTTCGTTGAAATAAATTATTTTGTACAAAGACAAAAAAGCGATTGTTTAAACAATGGCGCGATGTTTGTCGCAAATTTGCTCACATCCTACTTTCGATTTGATTTTATCGAAAATATTAAAACAGAACAAAATCTCAAGTAATTTTGGACGAAAAATATAACTAAAAGTAAAGTAGCAAAAAGTCTTAATGTTTGATTTAAGTTGACGTTAGGAAAGGTACAGTTTAAATTATTACCGCATAATGAAGGTAACGTAGCAAAAAATGCATCAAGTCTTTGAATAAATTAACAAATATTTTTATTGAATAAGGTTTTTACCCGGGTAAAAAACTAGTTTAAATTAATGTTTAATCACTAATGGGTGTATGTGTACATGAGCTGCCGAAAAAACAAAATAATTCTGTTTTAATCAAAAATTTATTTGTAATTTATAAAACACTTTATTTTCCAAACTTGCTTGTTTGGCTACTGTACCTCTGACTGCTTGTCGAGAATCAACTTTAAAAACAACCTACTTTGCAATCTTTGTTCTTGATGGCGTCGGTGAGTGGACTGATGTCTGTAATGCCACATTCGTTCAACCCCAACACCTCCAACTTGTGAACAATCTCCGACAAACTTTTCACTCCGGCGTTTTGGATTTGGTTTTCGCTGAGGTGAAGCTTCTTCAACTAATTCATAGAAACATAACGTCATGAGTTTAAATATTTCTCTTCAATGTTTCCTTGAAATAAATTATTTTGAACAAAAACAAAAAAACGATTGTTTAAACAATGACGCGATGTTTGTCGCAAATTTGCTCACATCCTACTTTCGATTTGATTTTATCCAAAACTTTAAAACGGAACAAAATCTCAAGTCATTTTGGACGAAAAATGTACCTGAAGCTGAGGAAAAGCTCCTTTAACTAATTCATAAAAACATAACCTTGTGGGTTTGAAATTATTTGTTACAAAACAAGTATATTTTTGCAACAGTCCCAAGTTGTTTGAAGTTTTTTAATTCATTGAATTAAAACTTGTGAATTTTTTGATAAGGATTAAAACCATCACAATTTTGTGTGATTAAAAATGTTTAATTGAAATGATTGTTAAATTCTTATAAATAAGAATGCTAGGTGTATTGTACATTCGACAAACCGGCACACTGCGCAATGAATGCAGTTCACAACAGCGCAGCACAATCACACCAGCAAGCATGGCGTGCATGTAGTTGTGTCTATAGTTGAGTTTCCCAGCAGCCGCGTAAACCTAAGTAGCTATCGACTGTCTTGAGATTAGCTGAGTCAGCAAGACAGACGGGGAAATAAAGTATAGAATAACGATTTTAAACAGAGGTTTATTCTAAACACGCTCAATAAACAAGTTAAATAACAAGAACGATCCCGCTCTTTAAAATAGCGCAACTAGCGGTTAAATTAAGGGTTTTCTATGAAGTATTTTAATGGATGGATGGCATCGAAGGTAGAAAGTAAATGGGTTGGTCGAGTAATGTTTAATGTCAGGTAATGTTTGAAGGGCCTTACATATGTTGTATAATGACGCATAACAGTTTGTATGACTCACCGAAATCACATAAATATTTAATTTGCTTTAAAAGATCGAATATCATGTTTATTGTGTTTTAGACATTTAGCAAAAGTATAAATATTAGGACTACAAACATATATTGCGTTATTTCCTAACATTATAATCACGTACTAGGAATGGCATGGGTATAAAAAAATTATGCTAATAAAAGTAAAGCTTATATTCATTTTATTTTGAAGGTATTATTAAATGTGGCACAATTAAGAAAGCTTTCCTACATTATACACAGTTGATAAGGCCTGTTTTGGTTTTGTTCATTGTAACATCACAGTAATCCACTTAGACAAACTACTAGTAAGGGTGCCGCGAACAGTTTACACGACTGGTTCTGTAAGCCAATAAATGTCGGAACCACCGGTCTACGTATCAGCAAGCGTGTGCCGACTACGTTACGCATTGTTCGGCCGTGCACCCAAGAGATGTCGTCGAGATCTGGCTTACTTTCCGGACGGGCGTATCAGCAAGCGTGTGCTTACGTATTGTTCAGGTTGCCACATTCTATCTCATTATCCTCTGTACGCTTCCGCTTTGGGGCATCAAAACATGCTTCTGCCATGTTTTACTAAGCAAGTACAAAATGTTTCGCGCTTATAGCGAATTAATTCAGTCCTAGTATTGTCACACAATATTTTGTCAATAAGTCACATTTGTCCTGATTTGAGTGGCGACCCTGCTATAAGTAACTGCTTGAGGTATGGCGCTGAAATCATTAGGTCACAAAATGTAACGTAATACATGTTTTCTGTAAATTACTTTGTATCATAAACTAGAGAAAGGTGGGGAGGCTTACAGAAAGCGATTTTAATTACACATTTTCTTTGTGTCCATAAGCTAGCGCAGCGTAAAATCACAGAACTCCATAAATCCAATTTCTGTCAAGTATATCGAGTTAACGTTTTTTTCACGCTTTGCGCTATTCGGGGGTGGCTGATATTTGCAATTTGTATTCCTATAACGATATAGGGATCTTTATTGTTATGAACTTTAGTAACCTCCAGTTGTTGTGTGCTTATAGTTTTGATAAATTCAAAGTAGAATCGATGAACTGGGTCGCAAATTAACGTAGGAACCCCTATATTAATTGGATCGGCACTGATACAACCCTAGTAAAATCATCTTGATAAATGAAAATGAGTCAGTAGTTGACGAATATTTATTGTGTGCTGGAGGCATCAACATCCTATCTTTCTAATGTAGACGTTTTATCAATTTAACCAAAGTAATCAGATATTTGTTCGCGACCGCTTTGTTGCCATATCCATGGTTGTATTTAAACTCGATTACAGTCGCAAGTTAAAACTGAAAAATTCTAGAGTTCAACCGGGAACAGAAAGATTTTGAGATTATTTGTTTTATGCCTCATGATTTGTGACGTCATAAATTTTCTTGCCCCAAACAAAAATATTGATCTGCCAATGCTAACTCACGCAGCCTATAAATATTGTTGCTCACTAAAAAAATAGTTGCGCAGTAGAAGATTTTCTTAGAGGGAACATTGCTGATAATAACATGAACCAACTTTACCTCGTGAGTCATTTTCCCGATTGCTTCGCAAATGTGTTCGAAACCTTGATTTGTCAGGTCGCAGCCCTCCAGATACAACTCCTCGATTGGTTTGTCGACATGCTGGAGCATCCGCCCCAAAGCGTGGCATGAACTTGTACCGATGGGTTGGCCGCTTAAACGAGCCTCCACAGGGAAGTGCTTTGCGAAAGACCGGAGCACTGCTTCATTGCATTCTTGCAAATCAACAATCATTCCAATATCTAAACACAGTTTTCAACAAATATTAGGAAATGCAACAAAAACAACCTTGTAGGTTGAACCAGCAATCGGCATTATGACGTCACAAGTGTGAATTGTTCTAACAATGGTTGTTTAAAGCAGAAGTTCCCAAACCTTTTTAGACAAACGAATCAAGATAAAAATATGTTCACGACCGGCAAAAAATCACAATAAGTAAACGAGATAGTACTTGCGTAACATATTGCATTACTTATGCCATGTAAGCGTCAATCAATTAAAACAGAAACACAGAATATCGATGTTAGAAACAATATTAAACTATTGAAAATCTTGTATTCATCCAACAACAACGAACTTTACCATTAGCCAAGCGCATGACTGCCGAAGTTATTCACAAAATCATGTTATTCACTGGAATTGGGACGACTGTTGTACCGCACTAGTACATCTTTGTGTTTTTTGTTTGTTTTATTTCTGCCACAGACAAGCTTTTTTTTGGATGCGGGACGTGTTATGGTTTTTGTTTGTGTTTATTTACAGCCTGTATCTGTTACTTGGAAATTACAGCGTTAAAAACCTAAAATGATTACATTTAAAAAATGAGCGTTTCCAAGAATTTGTGTTTGAAGCATTGGTTAACTGAGGAACATTAAATACAACTGAATTGGTTTTTATGGGCTTAATTCGCTTTTTCTCTTCAAAAAAAAGCAAATGGTTCCTTGCATCTTAAATAATTAAAACCGTGACTAATAAGTTTACGTGGAAGATCGTCATGATTACACGAATATATTTGTTTAATGCTAGGTTACCATAGATTTTGGTACATTTTATATTTTCACCGCAATGTGAGCCTGTTTTAAATAAAATCAAATACATCTTCTAAATGTGTTTTTTTTTAATCGCGTTTACGGCTAAAGCTTGTAGTACCTAAATTGCTCATGCGTGTTTTACTGCTAGATGTTTGAAAAGATGAAATAGAAATAAGAAGAACATCAACGTCGATATAAAACACAATTCGGAATAAGAACAAAATTAGAATAATACCTAATAGTCGTAATAACGCCTAAACCATAAAACTGTCCGAATAAGACCTAAATGGCCAGAATCAGGTCTATAGAACACTTTGCTTAACCCCAAACCCCACCCCAATCACTATCCTAGTAATTTCAACCCTAACCCCATTTCTAACCCCACCCATTACCCCTACTATCCCCAAACAGGAAAAAAATCCGGTGCCAAAACAGCGGCGCCCAAACGGTGCCATTCAAACTAGGGCGCCCAAACGTAGTCACCAAAACGAACAATACCAGACCGTCGTGTATCGATCGTCCCATACTATCTCCATACCGGTTTAGGGGTTATTTTGCACATTTAGTCCATATATTAATTTAGAACAGGGGTCGGCAACCTTTTTCTAGTCGCGGGCCAAAACCAACCTCAGAAAGATCTTTGCGGGCCGCACAAAATGTTAACTAAGAATTTCTGCTATTAAAATGTCATATTTTCACCGCAATGTGAGCCTGTTTTACATAAATCAAATACATCTTCTAAATGTGTTTTTTTAATCGCGTTTACGGCTAAAGCTTGTAGCACCTAAATTGCTCATGCGTGTTTTACTGCTAAATGTTTAAATACATATCTCCAGTGACAATAAAGCATAAAGTAAAATAAATGTTGTCAACTTACCATTGGGCTTTCGTTTGAATTGGTTTAAAAGGCGTTTGTACAATTTCTCAGCCTTAGCCTTGTCTGGAAATATATAGGGAAAAACATATTTTACAAACATGCAAGTTTTTCTGATTATTTTTAGCCACCTTAAAACTATATTAGACATTGTAGCATTTGTAGGACAAAAATAACGTTTTATTTCTACGTAATTTCTTAACTAGAGCGACATTTGGTATTCTTATTCCAGTTCTATGCTGACTTTTTACAGAGTTAAGCAGGTAATACTTTAACGCACCTATTTGTACAAGCTATAGTCAGTAATATTGTAGTGGTTCACATTTAGCACTAAATAGTGCATTTTAGATCAGGGTGTCAAACATGTAACCATCGATACCATTTGGTGCGACCTGCAAAAAACTGTCTTCCAGGTTGTGTGCAAATGTAACCGTCTTAGTTTGAGGTTTGTAGCGACAAGCCCGTAAAATATTACTGATAAACGCATTTGGCGTTTTTTTATCACTATGGCATTTTTGTGGTATTTTCGGCGCACAAATTTTTTTCATACACCGAAAAGCCATTGCAGACTCACCGAATCTGTCGATCAATGATGCAAGCAGAGCAGACTAGAAAAACAACTAGCCTGCAGTGAGGTTCGAACTCACGACCTCCGGTCAAGCCGGGACCGTCGCTCTACCAACTGAGGGAACGAGTCGAGAAACAACCATACGCCAATGCTTGCTCAATCTGTTAGTACAATTTTTTTCATTTTATATTTTTTTAGGTTAGTTATAAGACACACTTTATAAAGATTGCATCATTGATCGACAGATTCGGTGAGTCTGCAATGGCTTTTTTTTTGTACTAATAATACGTAAGCCGTTATCGTTGGTCAAAAAGCAGCTTCAGAAGGGCTAGATCTCAGTTGTAAGCACACATATATGTGTGTACATATGTTTCACAAATTTTTTTCATTTTATATTTTTTTAGGTTAGTTATAGGACACACTTTATAAAGATTTATTATTCAACTTGAAGGCTAACGTCATAAAACTTGCAAGAAATTCCAGAAAAATACCGGTATAAGAAACTAATTCCCACTGGTTTGGCTTGACAGGTTCACCAACACGTCACAAAGGTAAGGAAGTACTGCTGTTAACTATTATACTTAGTGTGGGTACAACAAATATATTGAACATACAACGTATTTTAGTTTATTTGAAGTGTCTCGCTGCATACCCAAATTATCTTGTGCGGCCCTTAGTAACACTTGTGTTTGACATCAGCCTTGGATTGAATATAGATTGGTATTATAGGTTACTAAACTAAAAAAACAAAACTATATTTCAAGTTGGCACAAAAGTTAAAATTCTCACATTAGGTTAAAATCATTTTGAGCCAAAATCTTTACAAAATGCACTTAAATGGATCGTAACGGTTATGTTGCCACATATGTGTTGGCTTGTTGCTAACTAGTTCATAGTTTATCCCATTACTTTTCATAATGGGGGCACTACAAATTGGCGCACAAATGCATGATTTATGATGTAACTTTATGACTTTGTATTTATAAAAATGCTGCTAAAACGTTATTATGTATATCTACAAGAGGCGCATTGCTGCTACGCCGGCCAATGGAAAAAATAAAAAACGTATATATTTTTTCAGTTTATATTTTTTAGGTTAGCTCATTGAGCATACAATGTATAAATATTTAGTATTAAAGTTGGAAAAAAACGTTATTATGTATATTTGAGAAGCGCATTGCTGCTACGAGCAATCATAATAAGCCTAAGCAATAGAATTATGCCTAAATTTTAATATATTTAATCTAATGCAATCCTATGGAATGGCTTTACTTCTAGCAGCTTTAAAGTTATAGAGGTGATAAATTTAGACTTTATGTCGTGATATGTGCGTCG
Organism: Ascidiella aspersa; assembly: GCF_963924565.1. Taxonomy (NCBI): domain Eukaryota; kingdom Metazoa; phylum Chordata; class Ascidiacea; order Phlebobranchia; family Ascidiidae; genus Ascidiella; species Ascidiella aspersa. The sequence goes on along the minus strand of NC_139451.1, from coordinate 33,496,841 downwards.
CTAGTCGGGAAGCATGTGAGTGGATTAACACAAAATGATTCACAAAGTAGAATCTCTGTATACCTAAGCATATTTAGTTTTGGTAGTTGACAACCTTGACTGTGAAAAAAGTTATTCAATATTTTAGTCTGTTAGATTGAGTTCTTATGTAAACGGAAAAAATGATGTTTAGGGGTTATGAGTAGTAGATTCAAATTTTACCAGCAAAACAGATTCTTGAAATATCGCCAAAACTCAAGGCTATTAATTTAAAACAATAAATAAAAAATGCTAGCTGAAACATAAAGTTCAAACCTACTTGTAATTTTCTTGAAAGTTTGTTCTCCATCACTGGAGGATTCATCGGATTCTGCATCACTGGAGGATTCATCGGATTCTGCATCACTGGAGGATTCATCGGATTCTGCATCACTGGAGAATTCATCGCATTCTGCATCACTGGAGGATTCATCGGATTCTGCATAGGTGAAGAATTCATCAGAATCTGCATCACTGGAGGATTCATTGGGTTCTGGATTCATCGTGAAGTTATCTCCGAGTAGAAGTCCACATTCGAATCTTCTTACCATCGCCCAGTGAGGACGAGTGACCAATTTATCGACAATCTGACTAAACTCATCTAAACTCATGTTCTGGCTAATATGGACAGCGGTATAGAATTCTTGAAGTAACTGATGCGAAAAATAAAACTTTTTGTCCCCATCGAAAAGTTTCTGGTTAAAGTGAGAATACCCAGGTACTGCGATTATAATATCCTGGACTATGACATCACTTAAACCTTGCTCAACCATTTGTGAAAAGGTCATAATGACAGTTGAATTCTTTGTGGCGTTGTAAGCAATTTTGGTAAGTTTGACTTTGATGTTTTTGATGTCATGACCCTTGGCATGTACTGAGCGTCTCAGGTTTTCAAGTAAAACTATGAAAATCTGAGTGATGTTACAAAGTTCGGTGAGATTATCTGTGCCCAAAGCAGCCAAAAGGATCAATTGAAGCATGATCGGGGTAAGACAAAGCTCAAGTAACACAGGTGCAAGTTTGGTAAAGCTTTCCCATATTCTCTGGGCTTCATTTTTAGCGAATGCAAAGAATAGTTTTTTCATGCTGTCTGGTGTAAACTCATGTACCAAAACAATTTCCTTGGGGCGAAGTAACTCATGGAGGGTAACGATAGAATGAGGTCTGGAAGTCAAAACTATAGAAATTCTAGGAAGGAATTTTCCGGTGCATAAATTTGCAACTACCTCTTCAACTAACATGGGAGTATCGTATGACGCATTTCTAGGATTCACATTATTAAGTGACCAAGTTGCCTGATCATAACCATCAAGTATGATCCCAAATTTCCCTGGGAACTTTATTATTGCTGCAAATATGGCGTTTCGTTTTCTTTCGCTTAACCATGGGTATGCATGATCAACTAAAACCTGCCTTAGAGTAACTTTTTCTGACCCATAGAGCATGTCCATGCACAACAGGAGGATCCACGTTATGCAAGGCGTGTTTGACAGTCGTCTGGCAATGGTTGATTTCCCAGAACCAGGAGCCCCAACTAAAGCTGTGTAGCGATGAGGTACTACATATTCATGCAATCGCTCAAAACTGATCTCCTTTAAGCCAGAATCGACATGCCTTTGTTGTGTGGAAGGCTTATAGTTTTCTGTTTTACCAGCTGAACCACGATAAAAGTTTTCCTCTGTCCTTAGAACTGGATGAACACAGGGAAAGTTTTCCTGCTCGTAGTTTAGCCCGAGTGAAACAACTTCTTGCTGTGCTCTCTTGAGATCTTCCTTTATAGTTTCCAGTGAAATATCTTCAGGAGTATCTAAAAATATGTTTTATTTCTAGATGAACAAACATTCAGAAATAATACAATTATTTTTTGATTAGTCAAAAAAGGCAAATTTTGTCAAAATTTATACAGTAGTTTAAAATCGTTTACAAAATGCACAAAAACTGTAACGAGCTTTTAGAAATGGTCACTCAGTTTAAAATTTTATCAAAATTTTGTTTTGAATTGCAGGTAAAAACGTGTTAACTCCATTATATATTCGCAATTATTCCATTTACCATTTCCATAATATGCCAGGTCGCGTAATTTTTTGCAATTCTTCTCATGTTATATTTTACTATGGAGGTTATTAAGTAACTGTTTACTAAACAATTTTCTCAAGCAACCAGAGACTTTGTTTTTCTCAGACATTTTTAAGTTATTTAAAACTGAACATTTTTGAAACATTTAAATAAAACTGAAAAAATAACTGATATTTGTACCATCTATTGTCCGTGAAACATTCAAATCAAGTGGAGGGGACACTAAGACACTATAATGCAATACTTTATTCAACAATGCGTTGTTTAAATCAATGTATTTATAATAGGTAAAAATTCTGTCATAGGTTGAAATTTTCATTTTATAGATAAAAATTCCTCATTTTTTTGGTAAAGAAAATTGCCCTGGTGATTACTGTTGCAAAAATGTTTGAAAACAACCTAAGGATAAATGAACCGATCCCTACATTAAGCTGTTGCAGCTAATAATGCAAACATTGTGTCAACACCAACTAAAATAGTTACCTATGCAATAATGTTTTTCACAACTGTGTTTCAACTGTGCTATGGTTGTGTCTTTGTATGACTAGCGTTCCCGGCATAAATATTTTTGTGTATGAAAAAAAATCACACTTGGACAAAGTTTTTTCAGATGTAATCGGTGATTTGCAAGGACAGCCAATTACCTTTCAGCAAAAGCAAACCTTTAAGACGCAACGACCACGTGTGTGGAAGCTTAGTGTGCAATAAAACTAAACCAAGACGGTGAAATATGTGTAATAGATCAGCAGCGCAGTTTTCTAAGCTCCATGTACGGGACTTCATTAATTTACAAGCACGTCTTTCGCCACCTGCAATACTAAACACCAAGATTGTTTTTCCTGGGTGTTATTATGCCACGATTAGCGCAACATCTGCGCCGAGCAGTGTAAGTCTTTTTTTTTGGGCTTTGAATTATCTTAAGATGCATGACCTAACTACATTAAAAACATCGACGCTTCGGACGGTGAGTTAAACCCTGACAAAAATAAAATTTCACTTACGAAAAGGGGGGAGGGGGAGTTTCGAACTGGATACGCCACTGGTCTTGTATTACAACAACCTTTTAATGTGGCCCACAAAGTAATCGCATCTATCTGTCTATTAAAGCAGGTTTGGCTTTGCTTGGAGTGGTATAACATGCAGTGATTGTTTAGAGATTTAAAAAACATTGTCATAAATGTTTTGGCATTACGGATTTTTAAATAAAAATTGGCCTCTTTAAGGCTTTGATAAAAAAGGTAAATTTGCCTTAAACTGGAACTTAAAAAATAGCATAACAACATTGGCTATATTATAAAAACTAAGAAAATGGGTACTTTTTAGTTTTCAAACGACCATGATTTCAACAAATATTTTTCTATGAGCTCATTAGTGAGTGGGCTTGTACCTTGAATGGTAAGTTGTGGCACTGTTTTTAGTTTGGGCGATATGGCCATGCCCCCCCCCCCAAACTAAGAAGGATGTAATGGTGGTCTGCGATGACAACACAAAATGAAAAAAAATTAAAAAGCCACACATATACATTGTACAATGTACAGTTTGTACGCTTTATACAACCTAATGATTTTGAAAGCTTTTGCTATCCAGTATCGTAAATCTTACTTGTAGCTCGTTGGAGACAAAAAGGTATTTATGATAAATTCTCGTATTCCTTTTCTATGACGTAATTATTAGGGCGAATATTTTTTTGACCTCAAAAATGATAAATTTTACCTAAAAAAAAAATATTAAAATTTGGACAAAATTTTCGACCTATTAGAAATACATTGATTTAAGCAACATATTATTGTTTGAAGTACAGTATTAGTGTCTTGGCGTCGTTAACCACACGTTTTTGATGTTTCTAAGGAACGTGCTTATTTTAGAGTTGTGTGCTTAGTTTGTCTTATTTTAGTTTCTAAAAGCGTTCTTTGTCAATTTTTTATTTATATTTACCAAGTTATTTAACCCAGATTATAACAGTAATGCATTAAATTACACAATAACAATTGATTGTGATTGTTTATTTTAAATCTAAAAGGCTCATTGTAGCCTATAGAAGTGTGGTAGGTTGCTTTAGCAATCAAGTTAACTTTCGGCTTGACGTGAGGACTGGCTTTTTGTGTCAGTACAGACAAAATGCTAAATCAGCCCAGAGGCTATGGAAAACACAATGTTACCACAAAAAAAATTGCTAGATGCATTACAGGAAATCATTCAATGAATAATTTTATTACAAGCCAAACTCCGCCAAGTGAACCAAACTTAACTACCAGGCAGGGTCAGAATTAAGTGTTTCATGCTGCCATGCCACATGGTTCCTTTTAAACTTTAAAAGTATAACTGGTTTAGGGCAATAAGAGGAAAAGGATTTTCAAATGTAATATCATCATGATTTGTCAATTGCACTCTTTGGATTTTAGGAAAATCTTTTTTAAAATAATGATACAACTTATGAGCGTCTTTCATCCATTATGTCACAGTTGGGCGCACAAACGTTTGACTGTATATCGCGGCTACAGTCTGGGGGAGTAGTTTCTACTGCTTGTTGCGGAATGAAATAATCTTTGGTTGGCTGTAAAATATAGAAACTGATGCCTGGCCGCCCTAAACAGACACCGCGTAACGCAATCTGATTTCTGGTTAATGTCGCGTACAAACTGCAGTAATGTGGTTCCAGTGACCTTCACTGCAGATAGGAGAACAAAAATACGTAATGAATAGTAAAACATACTAAACAAAAAGAATTAGGCTACGCTTAATCAAAACCGGAAACTGTTACGCGCTTGCAATTACACAATAACGTTTATTTATTGATTCGTAAGGATTAGGAAGGATTAAAATTTTAAACTTTAACTGGAAAAATTAATTATCCCAAAACTGCAAAACTTTTCGCTTGCACGGGTAGAATATATTGGGCAATTATAAAACGAATTCAGTCTTTGAATATAATGCCACCATTGTTTGTTGTATTTGAAATTTCGTTAAAGCACCAACAGGTTTAACGACAAAACCTAGTCGATATCAGGCCCTGTAATAAAGAAGTCCTGACAAAACAGAACCTATCTAACGGGTTAAAAGCCTGTGTTCTTGTTTGAAAAGAACTAAACGAGTTTACCGCAATTTTACAAATGGAACATGCACTAAATGTTTTATAAATGAACAGAGCAAAATATTTACACTTTTAGCCAAAACACGCATTTCAAAGAAACATTACAATCTCCATTACTAGGATTAACATTTAAAACACAAAGGCCTGGCATAATAAGTTATGTCAAAAGTCGAATATTGGACAAGATCAATTATAAGTGTGTAGTAGTATACAATTTTAACATTGTGTAGAGCTTTTTGAACTATAATTTCAATAGCCATAATAGGTTAAAAGGAAAAAGTTGTGGAGGCTGTCTTGCGCTAATAAATGACAAAGGGGCACTTTGATTGCAGTAAAACAGAGTGCGTCAAAGCGTTGTATTTTGCTTTAAAGCGCCACCAGTATCCCAAACAAATACAGACAAAACCTAAACGACTAAACGTATCCCTGGCTATCGGATGTTATATGTAATTACGAAAACTGTTTAATATGTTTCCACAAGCCTTTAGATTTCGCAGTATAACCAGTTCATCGAAATGCATAACGTCACATTAATATTGAGTGCGCAATCTAATTTTTTATCTGAATAAACAAATACAGAATACGGTAAGAAACATTCTAATTAATTCTAGACTAAAATCTCACAGTTAAAGAAAAAATGTAATTGACGAAACTCCGCAAATATTTTGACATGATGGTAAAATCAATCATCTATTTATACACTTTGGAGCATAATGGTTGGAGGTTGTAGTAAGACGTAATAAGAATATCAAAGCATAAGAATACTTCTGTATGGGCTTTGATATTCTTATTACGTATTTATACACTGAAGATGATAAATGATTTTTTATTCACAAGTAAACAAAACAAAATCTGTCGTGGAATACTATTTACTAGGGTTGCAACATTTTTTACATAATTTCTGATAAACAACATAATGGTTTTAGGGGAATAAAAAGGCCGGAAACGTCCGACCGTTTTAAATTTTTAAGAAACTTGCTGTTGTCACGCATATCAGTGCGCAAACAAGCAGCTTAAGTTAAGTGTTTTTGCGCAAAGCGCGACAATGTTTTTTGTTTATACCATGTTCATTGTTCGTATTTAAAAAACGGATTTTGTTAATTGCGCCTCAAATAGAGGGTCTATAACCTGGCACCAATAAAGTTCAAATTTAAAACTTGACATATTCGGCTTTCATCTTTAAAATTAATGTTTATTATGTTAATTGGGTTTATAGGTTCCAAATTATAAGCGGGTTCTAATTAAATAGTGTGACGTTAAGTTATTTGAAGCTCTCCGCCTATCTAACGACAGTAATATCTAGCAATATATCTCCTTTTTGTAGTGTTCGCCAATATTTATGTAAATTAAATCGCTGGTAAACCATAAAAATAATACTACGAATCCCTTGTTTATTTTTTATTAGTTAACAACTCAACAATCTGGTGGTTTTATAGCAAATTAATACAAAAAGTTGATTTATAAGAAAACTGTTGGTTTTACTTAATTCTAATATAGATAAAAAACAATCTTGTAGATTTTTGTGGTTTGGGCCCAAGGGTTGGGGAGGCATTTTTTGAAAGGGGTTTGAAAAAAAATAATTTTAAAAATACTGTTTTGTTAATAAAATAATTACTCCCGGGTGGAGACAGTATTTTGTTTATTGTTATTTTTATTAAAAGGGGAAAATAGTTTTTTTATTTGGATTGAGGGCAAGGAGGAGAGAGGGTTAAAACAATAAGCGTTTTTTTGTGGAAAAAATATTTGCATTTACGTCAGAAGGGATGGCAGAGATTTTTCGGCCCTTATCTGTTTTTGCTTGCAGAAACAAGTCAAAAGAAAATACAACTTAATATAAACCTTAAAACGAGTAAACCAAAGTGTAATATATTATATTACAAAAATTAACCTGGTAAATAACGCTATTTATAATGACCCAATTATTAAACCACCCATGAAAATAAGGCCCTTAAAAATACCCCCGACAATATATACAACAACCACAACCCGTCTAGTTTTTTTTTGATTTTGTAAACAAATTATGTTTGTTTTAAACCTATTTTGAATTTTGATAAATTTTGACCTGATGAGTAAATTTTGAAAAAATTTTGACTTTTAAGTTAAAAAATAAATCTTATCATATATTCTTATCGCCATTCAGAATTTGCGGTTTTGTTGAGATTATTCCAACCGTTTGCCTAGGCTAAAGTTAGTAAAACGAAGCAGAAAGAAGCAATCGCATCCGTCCATTGATGTTGTCAGTTTTGTAAATAGATAAAATCCAGTTTTATTTATTTTTTGCTTTGTATTGTGGTCCGCGAAAAAACAGATTAAAAAATAGTAGTTTATGGTTCAAAAAGTTTGGGAAACCCTGCTGTAGATGCTGATAAACACAATTCCAAAACTAGCATTTAGAGAAAAAAACAAAATACACCAAACGCATTATTTACTAGATTTTACATTTTTAACACTTCTTTTGCACCGTCTGATTTTGGTCCTGTTAATATTAATATGAAAACTCTGGCTGAAAAATACAGTTTATACAGGGTTGGGATTACGCACTTGACCGCTCGCCAATGCGAGTAAAAAATCGCTCCGGGGAATGCTGATTGACACCCACTCGCCCAACTGGCAAGTGGCTCGGCGAGAAGTTCACTTAGTTGGTGTAGGACAACTTATGTTAGCAGTATGGGTCATTATCATTCGATCCATTTCCAATGTTGTTATGACTTCACAATGACATGCCTTTTATGTACTTAAGTGTTTTCAAATAACTTGACTTAAATCTGTTGACCAAAATGACTTGACTTGGACTTAAGTCATATTGTTAAATAACTTTGGTTAAAATTAAAACTTTTCATTAAACATTTATTACTGAAATTGTTGTTTTAATTTTTGCACTAAAAACAATTTGCTTTCTATATATTTGATTTTTTTTTAGCTAAGAAATTGCTAATAATCAGAAGAGTTTACCAGTTTTATATCAATGTATTTACTTCTCCCATAATCACTTGACTTGGACAACTGATGATTTGGACTTGACTTGTTATTTATTCAAAAATATTTGACTTTAACTTTACTTTAAAAGTTTTTGATTAATTTTTAATCTTTTTTCTGTTTTATATTACGAATTTTTTTTTATTATTTTTATATTTAAACAATGCCAAACACTTCCAGTTGGTGACACAGTGTTCTTTACAGTTTGTGTGATAACCTTAACATCTATGTATTTTTACACATTCCATTAAAGAGCAAGCCAACCAAACAAAAATATTATTTAGTCACCCTTTGTACTTAGTGGTTTATTAAAACAATTCAATGTTTAATGTAACATTTATTGTGGGTTATAAATATTTTAGTTTTTATGAAATACAAAGTTTAACACTTTACCAAACTACTTACCCGTTGTATTATGAGGGTTGTTGTAAGTGTTGTAAGTGTTGATAATATCCCTTGCAGCCTGCTGGACATTGTCTGTAATTGAGTAATTTAATTTTAAAAACGATAAATCCTATTGAAAGTTTGATTAAATAGTAATGGTAACACATAATTTCCTAAAGAAGAACTACCGGTGCCAATCATTTCCTAAAACTAAAAAAGTATTTCATCAAATAGACAGATAAACAAACACTTTAGGTAGGTATTAGATTTTTACAAAGACTGCATGATTACATTTTTTGATGTTATTAGTGTGGATAATACGATAATTATATTTATCATCAAATCTAAGCAAAGGTTTTTTTTGTTATTGTCGACAATATCACACAATACATTGAAGTAAGCTGACCAGGAATAACAAATACCTCTTGCTTGCATTGTGGTTTGCCTGGAGTCCACATTTTGATGTCGTGAATCTACAAAACAAAAACAACTAATATAATGTGGTGTACTAAGTAGGGATGTTCAAAGTAGAATATCGAATCCTTGGATTAGAATCCAGGTTGGATTTGAATCCAATTCTGCCGTTTATTTCGGGTAATTGGAACCGATATAATTTAACGTTTTACCGCCGATTGTTTGCGCCTAATTGTACAAACGCGTGTGGTAAGTTGGCATGTCGCCGCGGCGACCAATTTATAGTGCTTGCTTTAAATGTAACCTGGTAGCGCAGTGTCAGCGTTTTTTCGGGCGACCAATCACCGCATGGCGATAAGGTTCGTCTAATAATTAAGTGTCAATCAAAGCGAATTAAGTGTCAAATCAGGCGAGCGGCCAACGTGTAATGCCAGGTGTGGAATTCGCAATCTCCCCAAATGCGTTAAGTTACAAAAGTAACATAGCGTTGCAAAACGTGCTTGCCGTCCACAAAATGCGCTATGGGGTTACTTAAGGTCAACTTTAGGCCAATATTCAGCGAGGTTATGCAGTTATGCATAACGTAATTGTCAAGAATTCGTTATGTCAATAATAACTTTGTATTCTTTGCAGTACATTATTTGACTGCATAACAGATCATGTTAGTCAAAAAAGAAGCACTAAGACTTAACAATGCTTTCAAAATCAGGACCGAATTGCTTAAGACTTCTGTGTGGAGTGTTGCATTTTCTCACTATTGGCAAAAATATAAGTTTTGGCAACAACCTGGGCAGTTGAGATATTACAGTTTACAGAAAGGCTTCAAATGACAGTTGTTAAGAATGTTAAACATATGGGAGATTTTTTTATTATAATGTACAAATGTTAGCAAATTGTTCGGGTGATTTATTCCTGTGTTTGTGGGCCCTGTAGGGTAGATGAAGATTAATAAAACAAAATTGAGGATAAATAATTTAATAAAAATATACTAGGATTCGCTATTCTGGATTCGTTATTCTAGATTCGAAACCTATTATTCTAGAATACCTTGGGATTCTACTTTGAACATCCCTAATGACCACACAATAGTTTACTATGCACACTTGTGTGGAAGGAATAGACTGGCTTCAAAATGACTAAAATAAAGGCGTCCAAATAATTAGTGGTTTACCTTGTTGAGAAATTGAAGGTTGTATACTGAGAGGGCCTGTACCTTAAGTGGTAAGTTGCGGCACTGTTGTAAATAAAGTTAAATAAATTAGCATATTTCCCATAATTTTGTTAACATATTTACAAAATTGCGAGCTACATGTGCAGTACATTATGTGCAATGCAAAATATGTGTGAAATAAAGGGTTGAAAATGACGAAATAAAATGCGTCCAATCAATTACATTTTACCTTGTTGAGAAGTTGATGGCTCATTAGTGAGTGGGCTTGCACCTTGAATCGCAGGTTGTGGAACTGTTGAACAATACAAGGTAATAAAATCAGTATATTTCCAATAATTTTGTAAACATAGAACATTTTGCTAAATGAACACAGTATAGGTTGCTATAGATTTGTGTGGAATAGAATAGGTTCAAAATGACTAATTTAAATAATTACTTTCTACCTTGTTGAGAAGTTGATGGCTCATTAATGAGAGACCCGGCACCTTGAATTGCAGGTTGTGGAACGGTCGAACAATACAAGGTAATAAAATCGGTATATTTTTCATATAATTGGAAGTTGAAACAGTTTACTTGTGATATGTCTAGTGCAGTGGCATATCCAGGAGAAGGCGACCTCGCCCCAATTTTGTAAGTTATATTATCGTTTTTTTTCAGGTTTTTCCTAATTTATTCAGTGGCAATGTTTTTAATGTAATTGGGGCATGCGTATTACACTAATGTGAAAAAAATCAAAACGCCATTCTTTGTCTCTTGTTTGGTCGACCATCAACGCAGGATATTTATTTCTATTTCGCTATTCGTTCAGGTTGGCTAATTGACAGCTGTAAATCAAGCTTTTATTCTGTTGCCTAAAGGTTTGTTTGTTTGGCATAAAATGACTGCTTCTGATTAGTGGTTATTCTATTCATGCTGTCATTACAATCACTATTTTATGACGTTTTTTTTTCAAACTTTTTTATCAGGGGTTAATAAATACAACATTTTTTTATCTTTTATAGTTATCCATCACTAGTCCATAAAATAATATCGCGGGCATCTAGTTTGATTAATCTAGTTTAACAACATGGCTAATTATGTGTTACATTAATGACCTTAAAAGTTTGAACTTGACTTGGGTGGCTGATAAAAAAATTATTTACCTCGTTGAGAAGTTAATGAGCTAATACTGAGAGGTGCTCCTTGAATGGCAGCTTGTGGCACTACCACTGTAACATTCTGTTGAAGTACTGCCTGCTGCTGTAGTCCTTTTACTGCCTGATGTTGTATCATCGCATGTTGCTGTTGCATCCCACTCACATCTTGACGTTGGATAACAGCTTGTTGTTCTTGTAGTCCTTCTACTGCCTGATGTTGTATCATTGCATGTTGATGTTGCAGCCCACTCACATCTTGACGTTGGATAACAGCTTGATGCTGTTGTAAATCTTCTATTTTCTGTCGTTTTATTTGTGCTGTCTGTTCGTGAATTCCTGCAGCCGCCTGACGTTTTATTTTTGCTCTCTGTTCATGCATTACTGCGACAGTCTGATATTCGATTTGTGTATCTTGGTGTTCAATTTGTTGATCTCCAGCAATGAAATTCTACATAAATGATAGAAAGTGTAGGTTTCATGTGAAAAGCAAAGTAAATAGTATTGCTCAAAACCACATAGTTCATTATATGATCCGAAAATGTTTTTTTCTGTACATATCTTGTTTTTGCTTGTTTCTTTTTATTATTTTTTAGTTTGCTTGGTATGACATAGTTTTGCCGGGACACTAATGGAGAAAGTATTCATCGTAGAACTTTAAAACTTTGAGACATGACATAGAGTGGTGTGTAAGTGCGCATAAGAAGTTTAGAAGTCTGCACCCCTAAGGGTGTATAATTGGGAGACAAAACATTTAAAATATTGTAATGTCATCGTAGTTTTTGTAGCTACCTACTGACCTACTCCCATCTAGTGGTAGAAGTATCTCCAATACAAGATTCGTTCATAGTTGCTTGTTTTTTTTAGCTTGCATAGCGACTGACATCATGCTGTGCACTTTATTCTCACTAGAAGGATAAGCTGCGCGTGTCATTGCCTTTTAGAAAGGTGATCGACTCTTAGTAAAATAACTTAATGTTATTACAAAATAACATATTTTACCGTCGCAAATTAAAATGCTAAATCAAAAGCAGTGTAGACCTTTCTGTCGTTACCTCTTTCTCATGTTGTTTCTACTAAACATATCTACTAAATATTTGTAAGCTGAAGGCCCTGTGAAATCCTTATTGTTGCTTTACTTAACGATCGTTATAGTCACAAGTGGTAAACATGCAAATACCTGGTATGGCTTTTCAGCGAAATCAATAAAAGACGGAATAAACGTATATAATCGAATTAATAAAAAGTATACATTGGTGTAATACGACTCAGTGTACTGTATGTGTATTATCTACATAAAATCTATCAATCAGATTTTTCGAACATTCCACGATTACCACGCCTTTACTATTTTATTTACGTTTTTTTTAAGGGGACTGCTAGAAATGCGTTTTACTTGTTATTTTTGGTTTCGAGCACTGTTAAACATTTTTTAAACATAGATTATTTTTTCAGCGAGTTCTAAGAGATGTTTTTCAGGGGGGTGGGGTTGCTGGGGTTTATTTTTTTTTTGTGTGATGGGTAAAAAATTTAAATGGATATTATCAGGCGGGTGCTGGGAGATACTATTACGTATTTATTCTCAGTTTTTACCTAAATACTTTTATTTCAATTGTATCCATTAACTGCCTACTTCGAATGAGTAAAGTCAATTCAGGAAAAGTGAAACTTAGTGTATACCCTTAAATTCTAAAACAAACACACCAAAGTGTAATATATAATTTGACAAGATTTATTCTGGTAAATAACCCTATTTATATTGACCCAATTACTTTGACAAAACACCCATGAAGACAAGTCCATGAGAAATATCCCTCGGCCAAATATACAACAACCGCAAGCCGTCTAGTTTATATAATGTGCTATGGGTTTGACCATTGTATTCATTTAGTACCTGTATTTTGTTGTCTCACCCTATGATTCTATTGCCATGCAGCATGGACGACTTGCTCGCGTATTTCGCTAACATCCCTAAGGCGCAGTATGTATTGGTTTACGTTGGAATAGGGACTGCATTCTGCACCCTATATAACCGAGCATGTTTTACATTCTTTCATTCTACTTGACTTCTACGTCCATGAGCAATAAACTGTCACTGGATACAACAATATGTAGCATTTATTTTATAGATTAATACAGTGTGGTCCAACGGCAGGCCCGCAGGCCAAGGTTGGCCAATTCCGCTTTTTTGGCCCGCAAACTGATAGCCAGCTTTGCTGCAATCTAGCAATATCACTTTAATTTTGGTTTCTTTGTTATTGCAATTGACAAAAAAGTCGTAAATGATTGTTTGAAATTTCTACTGTAGCTGAACAAAGGTGTATATTTAAGAAAGTTAGTATATATGCCATAGGCCAGCGGTGCTTAACCTGGTGGGGCGCCCAGCAATTCTTAGGGGGCGCGAGCTCCAAGTTAATATTTGAATTTTTTTGCAATGATTCTAATGGTTTCGTTTTGGTTGTACACCACTCCTACAGCGCTGTAGGCTACAAACTCTGTTTTTGCCAACTTTAACATGGAAACTGCAAAAAATGTTCGCGCTCTGTGCGAATCCTGTTTTTATACTTTTGTTGACTGAGTTTTAGCCCAAATTCTCTTTAGTGCCATTGCATGTTTTCATATCATCGAAAGTATAACGGCCCTATTTAATTATAATTTTTTAACTTATAGATAAACGACAAAAGTCACCCCCCGTTCAAACTATTTTTTATCTTTATTTCATATATGACAACAGGCTTGCAACAGGGGGACTTACACTTTTTTGCACAAATCTTTAATGTTTTTGCAATATGGCCATTGTATTGTGTGTCGTCACATCTTTTGAAACAAGGTAACGTTACTGTTTAAATCATTGTATCGGGCACTGGGAATTTGTTGTGTGCCCAATGCGAAAAGGCTCCTGAATTTACAGTTTAGCGCCAATTCAACAAATTAAACTCAATTTTTTTTCAAGTTGTCTTAATGATAATTGAAAATGCTGAACTGCTTTTCTAGGGGGGCAAAAGGCATAGGAAAATAACCAAAGGGGGGCGCGGCTGAAAAAAAGGTTAAGAACCACTGCCATAGGCTATGTATAATTTGCCAGCAATAAGCCTAGAATCGTTATTTAAAAACATTGGCCAGCAAGATAAAAAAAACCTTGTTTTTGGCCTGTGATAAAAATAAGTTGGACCACACTGGAATAATAGTTTTAGTAATTCCAAATTAAAAAGATGCACATAAAATAGGAAACTAAATATTTAAAACAAACTTACTCTGCAAGAGATGTTGGATGTTTGTTCTTCAGCCATTTGAACTATTTACAAAATAAAATCACCTAATGTATTTACATATCTAAGAAAATAAAATCACTCTATGATGTAGCCAGGTAAGTGCTTAAAAGTTATGACATAAACAAGTTCTGTTCACATTTTGCTAAAAAACATGAGTTCATTTTTTTCAAAAAAAATTGCAGCATTAAAATTGGTAGAACGAACAGTCGAAAAGGAAATTTTGCTCAGATATATTATTTTTAACCGAAAACAAACTGTTGGTGATTGAAAGCATTGCTTTCGACTAGTTGTGACTATTTGAAATAACACTCTGCTGCGGATAAATGTAGAAAGAGGTTATTTGCCCGGCAACCTGTTACCAGACTTTCGAAATAAGTTAACTCATCCAGTTTTTATATATGGAAGAATAAGTCGGAACTAAAAAATTAGAGCTCAAACTTGCACTACTGTAAATGGCTTCAAAAATAAATCTTTTTGTTTTTGTGCAGATTCGGTTACAGTAGTACAATTTTCACAGTTCGCTAAACGGGCAAGCAGGACAAATAGCCTGTTCCATAAATTTATACTACTAGTTAGACTACCAGAAGCTGCCATTTTCATTGTTTGTATTTGCTGTTAAAAATATTAAAAACAAATTAGAAACACAGTAACAGAGAAAGTAGAACATGCTAAACCTAAATGCTTACTAACAATGTTATATTTAATAAATACTGATTCCATAATAAAATCGCAGATTAACAAGTTGTAATAAAGACAGCTTTAACTATAATTCAAAAATCTTTTCCCTAAGAAGTACTTATTCTGCACATTATTTGGGTGGGGGTTTCAGTTGTTTGTGCGAGTCTAGTAGTAGTATTTTATTATTTAATTATTTTGCTAAACCAACCCAAACTAATACTTGACCAACCCCAACCCAAACGCTAACTCTCACCCTAACCCGAATAATGTGCGTTGTGGTAGGATTCTAGACCAGCGCTGAAGTTTTCCCACTTTTACTGAACTTCAAAATTCACACTACTATAAACGGATCTACAAATACAATTTATAGCTAAAGCAGTTTACCGAACTTTGGAAGTTGCACTATATACTTTAAACCAGGGGCGGGCAATGTGCGGCCCTTTGCCATTTTTTGTGCGGCCCTTCGCCTTCTTCCAGATATTTTTCCCTAAATAAGGGTATTTTGTGTGCACCAATGTTGGAACTTTTGCTCTTTCAGTTTCCTGTTTAAAAGTGCAATATAACCCATAGGCTACACCGCTACACTAATTCAGTTGTTGAACTCGAATGGGAAGCATCTATTACAAAACAATCTTTATTCATAAAGTTTCACTTGCCTCATGTTGGTATCATAAAGAATTGTTTTGCAACAATTACACTTGTCTGCTACAACTTTTGCCGCGCATATTGACTGTGATGTTCTGTTTAACAGCTGGTTTTGAATTATTGCTATTAAATAGTTTGCGTCTATGCACATCTGGCCTGGAACCAAACATTGACAAGTTGGTTCAAAATATCCAACATCAGCCTTCTCACTAACTTCTATTTGAACATCCACATGCGTGTCTTCTATGATATTTCATATCCGCTTGTACGTGTTTTTCTAGTAAAAGCTGAAAATATCAATTAATTAGTGTTTATTTGATGTGCGGCCCTCCTGTAAGCATTAAATTTCTTAACTGGCCCTTGTGTTAAAAAGGTTGCCCGACCCTGCTTTAAACAAAAAGGTGATAGGATTATAGACCAGCACGGACTAACCAAAGAAAACATGCAGCTCGAAATTTCATTTTGTAATATCTTATGAAGTAAATGAGATATAATCAGGAATGTTTACACATAACTCTAAGCAATCTAACTTTGCCAGCAATGAAACTTTGAAAAAGAAATATGGCTCTTTTTGCTCACAAAAAGGCCTGATATAAACTTATACACCAAGGAGAGTAAGCAACTAACACAAATTGCATCAGCTGCTCAATTTCGGGATATGACGTATTGTGCTCCGGCATTAAAGGTGTAGTAGCTTGCATCATGTGATCGAGAAACTCCGGCTATTCTGTGCAAACAGCCTGTTGTGACGCCAAATCATCTGTCTGTGTGCATCACACTCAAGCTGGCAACCTATTTTCCACTGCACAGTAAAATGTCCTGCATTTCCTGTTTTGTATGGAAAGCCAAAACTGCAAAAATACCACTTTATGGGTTTTAATGATAAATATTTATTAGGCAAAGGAGCATTCCTACGACATATCAAACGTTGAATCACATATCAAATTTGGAAATAAACATTGCTTTTCATTTAGAAACTTATGATTCAAACACTTAGGGTCTACTTTTTTATACAGCTACTTTGTGACTGTAATAACTACTTTGCAACCCATTTGTTTAGTTTGCAAAACACACATGCCTTATTTCTTATTATCTAAAAAAATATATTTACAATTTCAAATATGTAATAGCTAAATAGCTTTTGAAACGGCAACTAATAAGACAGCAACTAGAGTTTTACAACGTACAACAGGTGATTTTAATGTTATAATGACACAATTGTTTTTAAATTATACGGCGTGTACAAATCAAACAGCATAATTTTAAATGACATTATTGCATTTTTTAAAACATGTTTAATTTAAGATTAGCAACATGGTGCATGGCTTAGCACAGGGTTCCTCAGTGGGGGCACAAAGTAGTCATTGGGGGGCCTTGAGCATAACTCTTTAGCTGGGTGGTAGTATTGCAAAACTAGACTATCCAAGTATCATTATTTTCAAAATTTGCCAGTTTTCAATTTGTGTTTTTTTATTATGACTGTAATCCTTTCTTGTAACGTTTTAATGCATCTTTCTGATGTGCCATTTGAATAATTATTACTCAAAATCGGGTCTTTAAGTTCGAATTGAATTCTGCTGTTTATACGCCTCCTACCATGGAGGCAAACAATTACTGTGCCGCTTCGTGCAACATAATACTACAGCGCTTTTACAGGAGATCAATTACTTGCAGATAACCTTTTCTTAATTCGTAAGTGTCCTCTGTCCATCAATGCTGTTGGGCGAGCGACTAACGTGTTATGACAGGTGCATATATTTTGCAATTTTTTAAGGGCGTTAAAATGCAAAAAAAACATTCCATCATAATCACACAAGTGCGCTACGGCGTTACTCAAGGTCAACAATATTTAGCGAGGTAATAATCATAATTGTCAAGTATAATGGTAACGCATTACTGGCAGGGGTAGCTCTGTGTTCGTTGCAGCATATTATTATACAGCCTAAATAACATATAATATTTAGGCGCTCTTTCACTATTGTACGTAAAAATTAATAAAAAAAAAAAATTTCTTCAAATGCCGCATACCACAACACATATTGTTTTGGTTAGGGTGCGGGTTATAGTTTGGTTGAGGGTGGGTCAAGTTATTATTAATAATAAACATAATATTACTTGACCCACCCTCAACCAAACGCTAACCCGCACCCTAACCCAAACAATATGTGTTGTGGTATGTATTATTAATTTTTTTTTTTTTTGCATAACTTTTCACGTACAATAGTGAAAGAGCGCCGTTTTTTGTGTAGTTATGCACTGTAGTTTAAACTTCTTTAGGTGGCAGTTGTTTAAAAGGTTAGTTGTTAATTATTTTTTCATTACAATAATACACATAGCCTATGTTAGAAATTAGTTTGGCGATTAATTATGTTTTTGTCATTCCCCTCAAAATAATAAGATGCGATATTGAGCCTGTCAGCCAAGTGAGTCAAAATATCGCATCGCTGTAAACCGGGTTGATGTGACAACCTGAAATTACGTCACAATAAGCGTCGGGCGCGATTCTATAAATCGTGTGACGTGAAATAACGTTTACATTGCGAGTAGCCACCAGGCGTAACACGCATCAGTAGTTACAGCAGATAAACAGTTGTTCTAGTTATTGTAAGCTCATCCTTGTGGCATTTTAAAACTTATAAGCGCTCAACAAAGCCAACCTTCAAAGCATGTGTATATTTCAACAGGTGAGACATGACCACCGTGCTATCTGAACTCCACTAAATCGAAATTAAACAAACTATCATAGCATTTCAAAGTGCATACTGTCAGGTCGCTTTTAGATTTATTGTACATTCACATAATTTAGCAGAGCTCGCTTTCAATAAAAGAGCTTACAGCGCAGTAAAACGGGTCTCGCAAGTAAGGCATGCATCAGTTGACTGTAGTGTTTAATCCAACAGCAGCGTGACACTATATAGCACAAGAGCGACTGCGATGGAGATTAGCTGAGTCGAATGTCGGCTAGATTTGCCAGAACGGCCATGAAAGGAAATGAGTATCTAGGTGAAATATTTAACACTTTACCAGGCGAACACGCTATAATTACAAGCACAAACAGACATGCGTCGTTTCTCTACATCATTTCCTTCCTACCTGGAAAACGAAAATGGTCTCGAGCAGTTCGTTGGGCCGCGCTTCTTCTTTAAATTCTTCCCAGGATCCGATCACGAGTCGACCAGCAAACGCAGAATGTTTGACATTTGTCACCCGATCCGTTAGAAATCAGTGCATTTCCAAGCAAAAAGATCTACGACAATCAGGGCATCCAATGGCAGAAAAGTCTAGACTTTTAAACCTTGAGGTCCTGGCAATGCACTGATTTGGACCTTTAGGTAAACTCCCGGCGTAGATAAATTGAAAATATTCATTAAAAGTTCAGAAAAGATAACAAAAAGTATGAGATAGGATTAATAACACTTGACCCACCTAAACCCTAACGCTAACCCAAATCCTAACCCAAATAATGTGCGTTATTTTAATAATTTTTTAAATGCTGGGGAAAAAAGCCCAAACTCGGATGGGCATAAGATGGTTTCATTATTTGGGTTAGGGCGCTGGTTAGCGTTTGGGTTTGGTTGGGTCAAGTATTGTTAAACTTAATCTTCTTATGCACATTTCTTAATGCAAATTAGTGCATTGTCCAAGACATCAAAGTCTGAAAGTCGGACTTTTTGATCCTTTGAATGCACTGATTGTCGTAGACCTTTTTGCTTAGAACTGCACTGATTTCTCCAGCACGTATTGGAAATCGTGGTGTTCAATAGAGCGAAAAATGTTCATGAATTCCTTGTCTTGGCGGCAAACGGAGACTTCCAGGGGTAGCTGATCGTACGACACGATGCAAGTCTGAAATGGTACTTAAAAGGCACAATAAACAACAATGCAAAACACTTTTGAATAGCCTATAATGCAGAAAATTATCGTCTTAAAACGCAGTTCGAATTTCAAATCGCAAAACTGAAGTTAGTTGCTTAGAGTATTTTGCTCTAGAATACCAATTTAAAGGGGGTAAGGTGCTAATCTCAAAAACGCGAAAACAAATTACATCGCCTAGTCCACATTGGATGGGTTCCCTAAAGCAGACATAATACCCTTGGCGCAAAAGGTTATTCTAGAAAGTTACTCTCTGCATGCTAGTAACTTCATGTGGGCTATATGACGGTTATCTCACACCGTCTGAAAAGTAAATGAGGCATCAAAGGCCTTAAAAATCATGGGTTTATAATACCCAGAGCATGCTCGCTTGCAGTCACAAATGAGATAAATCTCGCGTTATGTTGGGAATTGGCAACAAGGTTTGGCCTTCTGCTCTGTTTTCCTTCTTATAAATCATAACGGTTAAGTGACGCAGGAATTTCAGACAAAGTGATCAGGTTATTTTGGGTGAGATATAAAACATCAATCACCATAACACGTGACCAGAGACAATAGCCGCAGTGGCTTAGACACTTTAGAAGTAACGACTTCTGTAAGTGCTGGTTGAGATAGAATCTATCCGTTTATTGGTTTCGAGATTAGATATCACGAGAGGTGTTCGCAGTCAACCTCGATCGTAATATTTTCACCTTAAAAACTTTACCAAAAAGGCCATAATTTCGCAACAATAACTGTAATAGTCTTGCGTAACTAACAATTTAAAGCATCAAACGATTTTTCTCTGCATTACATCTAATCAAACATCATATTGACAAGCAATAACGCTGGCATAAACTTGTTAACAAACGTTTCAACAAATCATAACTGATCGGCGTAGCTTAAAAATACTTACAAACGAGAAACTGCGCTAGCAAACCAAATTAATTCATACTTTCTAAGCAACCTGACAGTATGCGTAAAATTTAAATCAGAAGGGTTTAATTGCGTGTTCATATCTCAGTCGGGGTCTCCAATGTATATTTCAACAGGTTAGACATGACCACCGTGCTATCTGAACTCCACTAAATCGAAACTAAACAAACTGTCATAGCATTTCAAAGTGCATACTGTCAGGTCGCTTATAGATTTATTGTACATTCACATAATTTAGCATAGCCCGCTTTCAATAAAAGAGCTTACAGCGCAGTAAAAACGGGTCTCGCAAGTAAGGCATGCATCAGTTGACTGTAGTGTTTAATCCAACAGCAGCGTGACACTATATAGCACAAGAGCGACTGCGATGGAGATTAGCTGAGTCGAATGTCGGCTGGATTTGCCAGAACGGCCACGAAAGGAAATGAGTATCTAGGTAAAATATTTAACACTTTACCAGGCGAACACGCTATAATTACAAGCACAAACAGACAAGCGTCGTTTCTCTACACATGCATTTGTCACATAAAACAAATTTCGCGAAATTGTGCCAAAAAATAACTCCTAATTAAACCAAATCTAATTTCTATCGCTCAAATAGAAATGATTATAATCGCATTGTACAAATGCATTATGGTTTAGATTCGAAGCTACGTTACGTTAGCTATATTCAGGGTTGCCATACTGTTCATATTTCTAAGAAATGTCCTTATTTTCGAATTGCGTCCTTATTTTGTCTTATTTTCAACAACTAAACAACCTCGATCGTCTCCTCTGGTAACCGATGTTGAATAATATTCTAAAATTATGCTTTTGTGTCGAGATTTCGAGATTTTACAACATTAGAGAATAGATGAAAAGGTACTTTCGTGGCATTCAAGTCTCAGGATTTTACTTCTAAGTGGTGAGATGGGTAGGGCAGTGGTACAGCAGTTTTGGCTACTGTACCCGGATACAGCAGCTGACGACGTTTTAGCAGTAAACAATAGTACCGGTACAAGGTTACTGCTGTTTAGCCTGCAGCAGAATAGGGTGCGACGAAAGCAGCACTTTTTGCGAAGTGGTTGGCAATGGGGAAATGGGTGCAGTGCAGCCGACACTTCGATTAAATCAGTAAAGCTATAAGAAGGGGTGGCCAACACCATAGGTGTAGCCAGGGGGGGGGCCTGAGGGGCCATGCCCCCCACCCCAAAATTTATAAAGTTTTATTCTTAATAATTTGTTTGTTTAGCATTTATGAGCAGTACCACAATATTCGATCACATCATACAACACCTTTAATTGTCAAGCATTGTTACGTCACAAACGATATAGTTAATATTACGTTTGCTATACATTAATGCAGTTTTTATACTTTTAGACAGTTTTTGCTCTTTTAATGTTTTTACGTATTGCGTTTAACACTCAGTCAGTTGCTGCTCAAAAAGGTTTGCTAGCATTGTTTTTGTGTTCGTTACAGGAGTTAATACAATGACAAAAGCTAAACAAAAAGTCCAAACTTTTTGGACGAAAAATGTTTTTTAAATGCTGATGTAATTTTTTTGTCCTTATTTTTAGGTCCATGTCGATGGCAACCCTGGCTATATTAAACATAACAAGTGGCGTATTGCGCAGCAAGTAATTCTCAGTAAAGCGTGGTATGGTTGCTTATATTATCAAAGTTTGGCTCGTTTAAATAAGTATTCCCTTCGGGTTGTAATTTGCGCAAACAAGCACGTTACTCATTGTTAACAACAGTGTTTCTTAACCTTTTTAGCGATCGTACCCTTTGAGATTTCATGAAATTTTCTCGTACCCCCTCCTGTCTACAATGGTCGACAAAGTAAATAAAATTCTCATAACAGGAAATAAAAGCAGTGTATTTATAATTTAAGTGTTGAATGCGTGCAGTAAAAACAGTCTTGTAAGTTCAACAATATTTACAACATGGAGTTTTGTTATTGATAAATTGCGCATTCTTTTACAAATATATCTATGGGCTTTGATATACTTACTACGTAATACTTGTTACATAAGCACATCAGTTTTTAGCCGGTGGGCCACAGAGCTAATTGGAAAATTGTAAAGTTGGAAAAATATGGCTTTATTCGTTTAATTCTGTAGTTCGTTTTACAGTACATTCTCTAGCTTTGAATCAGTTGCATTACGTGTAGGTTATTATAAAATATCCTTCCTCCTTTCACATTTTGAAGTTATTTTTTATTTTGACACATTTCAGTTGATTGTAACCAATTTAAGCGGAACTTCAAGTGAGCCACGAGACATTTTCAAAACAAACCAAAAGGCGCCACAAGTATAAAAAGGTTAAGAACCCTTTCAATCTGCATTAACACAACCTTAAGGCTTAGCAATTTAGAATAAAATGTTCTTAAATGACCAACTATATTCGTGTTAGCAGTGAATCCCTTTGTAGGCGCTTCGCTGCTTTATATGCAAATTAGTTGTAGTGATGCCATTGCTCGCCAGCGCAACCATTCAATCGATTTCTAGCAATAACCACTCTCTAGCACCATCTAACGTTGTTTTGGTGCTTTTGCGGGTTTAGAATTAGTAAGTAGAAATAATACAGCAATGGTAGTATTTGAATAAACATAAGAAAAGCTCGGTTTGCGTTTAAGGTATTGTTTTTGTTATTATATTTTCATTAGGGATTATTTCTTTAGTACGTATCTTGAAAACGTCATCCTAGTATGACAGAACCTTAACTGTGATGATGAGCATTAATGGTTCCTTCTGAGCATGAAGCGTGGTTGAGTATGAACTTGACATTGATGAATGTTCGTGACGCGTTTTATGTTGCTACGAGGAAGGAATCACGTTGTGAGCAAAAATGGACTTTACGACAGAAAAAAAATCATTTTTGTTTAAATGAGTATTGAACTGTATAACGTATGGAAAGAGGAATTTATGGTGGCAGTTGGTTTATCCCAGGCACTCTCTGTTCTTTTATGCTGATCAAGTCCAGCGAAGCCATTCAATTCATTTAAAATAAAACTCTCGAGCGCCATCTAACCAACGCTTAATGACATTTAGAATTTGTGAAATTTCAGCAAGCGATGTCAAAACGACAAAGAGGCAAGTCATGCTTGGTTGATATATTGTTACAGTAACTAAACATACAAAAAACACAAGGCTTGTGTAGTGATTCCTGACTTTTAACAATATATTTATTTGTGATCAATTGGCATTTCTAGTAACTCCTCTATCAATGAAATACCAATCAGCTAGTTATCGTTACCAGTTTTTTGTCAGATTTCATCCGCTCCATCAACATCGCATGCGAAAGCTGTTTTTGCAGGTCTTAAGAATTTTCACATGATGCATTTGAACCGACAAACAATTATGAAAAAGTTAAAATACTAAAACTGCGTCACAACTGCAATCGATTGTCACACTCAGTAATTTAAAAAATTGTCACACAAAAACCCTTCACGAATCAGTCATTTTTTATTCATTTAAGTTTCAGATTCAATCAACAGCGCCTATGAAAAACTCATCATCGTAGATCGTGAGATAGTAAAGGTTCACATGATGCGTCGTGATGCTGTTCAAACAAGCGAAAACGACGGGCGACGGCGCTCGTGAAAAGTCAACACAGCAAGCGCCGTTGTGCAAACATTAGGCAGTACGACATTGATGGAAAAACTGGATTTCTAATTGACTTGTAAAAGCATTACGCTAGCCATTAATCTATTCAGCCTGACTATTCATCAAATGGTTTTGCCCTGCAACCAATTCGTCATAGACCGGTGGTTGCTGAACACGTGCGTTAAACATAACTATATCATGCTGCTGACCTGTTACGTGTTACATTTTTAGTTGGAAAAATAAAGTGTGCTGGGATTTTTTCTTAGTGCGCCGTAAATAAGTTGGAGCACGATTGATGCAGCAGGTGTTGTACCTGCGGTATTTTTGTTCTTTGTGTTTTGTCGAGAAAAAATCCCGATATAGGCTTACGTCATTTACGTAGATCGAATGTTTACTACATAATTACGTAGGTTAAATGTTTTCTACATTATTACGTAGGTTAAATGTTTTCTACATAATTACGTAGGTTAAATGTTTTCTACATTATTACGTAGGTTAAATGTTTATTACATAATTACGTAGGTTAAATGTTTACTACATAATTACGTAGGTTAAATGTTTACTACATAATTACGTAGGTTAAATGTTTACTACATAATTACGTAGGTTAAATGTTTACTACATAATTACGTAGCTTAAATGTTTACTACATAATTACGTAGGTTAAATGTATACTACATAATTACGTAGGTTAAATGTTTTCTACATAATTACGTAGGTTAAATGTTTTCTACATAATTACGTAGGTTAAATGTTTACTACATAATTACGTAGGTTAAATGTTTACTACATAATTACGTAGGTTAAATGTTTTCTACATAATTACGTAGGTTAAATGTTTTCTACATAATTACGTAGGTTAAATGTTTACTACATAATTACGTAGGTTAAATGTTTACTACATAATTACGTAGGTTAAATGTTTACTACATAATTACGTAGGTTAAATGTTTTCTACATAATTACGTAGGTTAAATGTTTACTACATAATTATGTAGGTTAAATGTTTACTACATAATTACGTAGGTTAAATGTTTTCTACATAATTACGTAGGTTAAATGTTTACTACATAATTACGTAGGTTAAATGTTTTCTACATAATTACGTAGGTTAAATGTTTACTACATAATTACGTAGGTTAAATGTTTACTACATAATTACGTAGGTTAAATGTTTACTACATAATTACGTAGGTTAAATGTTTTCTACATAATTACGTAGGTTAAATGTTTTCTACATAATTACGTAGGTTAAATGTTTACTACATAATTACGTAGGTTAAATGTATACTACATAATTACGTAAGTTAAATGTTTACTACATAATTACGTAGGTTAAATGTTTTCTACATAATTACGTAGGTTAAATGTTTACTACATAATTACGTAGGTTAAATGTTTACTACATAATTACGTAGGTTAAATGTTTTCTACATAATTACGTAGGTTAAATGTTTACTACATAATTACGTAGGTTAAATGTTTATTACATAATTACGTAGGTTAAATGTTTTCTACATAATTACGTAGGTTAAATGTTTTCTACATAATTACGTAGGTTAAATGTTTACTACATAATTACGTAGGTTAAATGTATACTACATAATTACGTAGGTTAGATGTTTACTACATAATTACGTAGGTTAAATGTTTTCTACATAATTACGTAGGTTAAATGTTTTCTACATAATTACGTAGGTTAAATGTTTTCTACGTAATTACCTAGGTTAAATGTTTTCTACATAATTACGTAGGTTAAATGTTTTCTACATAATTACGTAGGTTAAATGTTTACTACATAATTACGTAGGTTAAATGTTTTCTACATAATTACGGGCTAACATATAATGAGTATTTGAAATTGAAACGTGTTTTGACCAAAAGCTATAAGTTGCTTGAGTCTTACCCTTTCAAGTAAAACGCGGCTTTGAATCAAAACATTGCTAAAAAACCTTGAAATTGGGAATTGGATCGACAGCGGTGCCTCCCTAAAATTCCGATACCATCACATTGTACCAAGCTACGAACCGATATTATCGACAAACTGTGTATTGCGATGTTCCTGGTGTTTCCAGCAACGCACACCGGCGGACGTTCGGCTTGTAAAATGCCCTAACATGGTTGACAGACCGTTTAGCACTTTTGGCCATTTAAGAAATTGGCCAATTTTGTTGTGATATATGCCCACGCTGCATAATTGCACATTTTAACCCTATTTTTTTTATTGATTAATGTAAGTGAAATTTCATGACTGAAAACAATAAAATTAAAAAAATTGTTTTAAAACATCCTTAAATTCATATTAAACATCTTTTTTATTATTGACTTTACTACTTTCAGTTTGATATTTCTCCCCAATTCAAACAGTTGCAAATCACTTATCTTGCACTTGCATCAAATAAGGTTAGGGATACACTTATACCTAGTTACTTAGCAAATTCACGTTTGGCCCGAATTAATCTAAACTGAAAGGGCAAGAAAAAATATTTGTTTTTATTCAGCACAGTCAAAAGACCTCTAAAATTAGCCACATCTGGCAGCCCCGTGTCCAAGTCGCCTTTTTATTTTACCTTTTGCAAAAAACCTTCCGTACTAAACGAGTTTTTTTTCACCAAAGCAGTCGAGGTCAAAGTTCAAACGAAAAGTCGAGGTCAAAGTTCAAACGAAAATTCAACGAAATCTAATTTCTATCGCTCAAATAGAATGATTATAATCGCAATGTACAAATGTATTATGGTTTAGATTCGAAGCTACGTTACGTTAGCTATATTCAGGGTTGCCAAACTGTCCTAATTTCTAAGAAATGTCCTTATTTTCGACTTGCGTCCTAATTTTGTCTTATTTACAACAACTATAGAACCTCGATTATTTTCCTCTGGTAACCGATGTTGAATAATATTCTAAAATTATGCTTTTGTGTCGAGATTTCGAGATTTTACACATTATAGAATAGATGAAAAGGTACTTTCGTGGCATTCAAGTCTCAGGATTTTACTTTCAAGTGGTGAGATGGGTAGGGCAGTGGTACAGCAGTTTTGGCTACTGTACCAGTGTTGCGCCCCCGCCGCGACCTGCGCACTGGGGCCTGGCCCCATACAGTTGACCGGCAGGACGCAACCGCGTGAGTTCTTGTTGTTTGCAAAGGTTTCTGGTCAGATATGCTACCTGTCATAACCACAACTAAAATTCCAATCAAAAGTATATTGTTACAACGAATTAAAACGTTATCACATAGCATTAGTGAACGTTATTTTCAAGTTAATGTGAGACAGACAGCCACCGCCTATTGCAGCGACTGTCGGCTAAGACTTCGCAAAAGACTTCTCTAGAGAAAAGCCTAAAGCCGCTAATAAACGACATGTATATAGCCAATACGTAGGAAGAAAAAGAACACGAAAGTTACGTCATATTTGGCCAATAAGACTGGCCGGCACTCTAAAACATGGCTAGGCATTACAGCGGCCATTCTAAGGCCAATTTGCAGCGGGAGTCAGACGCCAGCAAACAAGTGGCTTGTTTTGCAGAACGTGAGAAAACCACCCACAAGACTGACAGTTATAGATTACGAGATTAAAGGTTACATGTCAAGTTTGAAACGAGGCGAACTGAAGCAGGAAAACTCAGGAATTTTACACACAACAATACGGAAAACTTTAACTGAAGAACATATTTGGCAAACAAAAGCTAAAACGCGTAATCTAAAACCCTATTTATCACATCGTAAAATCACTTAATGAACTCTAAGGTTTGGCTTATGGCAATTAATTAATTTGGGTGTTTAAGTGTTGATAAACACGTAACAACCAGGATACAGCAGCTGACGACGTTTTAGCAGTAAACAATAGTACCGGTACAAGGTTACTGCTGTTTAGCCTGCAGCAGAATAGGGTGCGACGAAGGCAGCACTTTTTGCGAAGTGGTTGGTAACGGGGAAATGGGTGCAGTGCAGCCGACACTTCGATTAAATCAGTAAAGCTATAAGCAGGGGTGGCCAACACCATAGGCGTAGCCAGGGGAGGGGGGGGGGCCTGAGGGGCCATGCCCCCCAAAAAAAATTTATTCTTAATAATTTGTTTATTTAGCATTTATGAGCAGTACCGTAACATTCAATCACAACATACAACACCTTTAATTGTCAAGCATTGTTACGTCACAAACGATATAGTTAATATTACGTTTGCTATACATTAATGCAGTTTTTATACTTTTAGACAGTTTTTGCTCTTTTAATGTTTTTACGTATTACGTCAACACCCCGTCAGTTGCTGCTCGAAAAGGTTTGCTAGCATTGTTTTTGCGTTCGTTACAGGAGTTAATACAATGATAAAAGCTAAACAAAAAGTCCCAACTTTTTGGACAAAAAACGTTTTTTAAATGCTAGTGTAATTTTTTTGTCCTTATTTTTAGGTCCATGTCGATGTCAACTCTGGCTATATTAAACATAACAAGTGGCGTATTGCGCAGCAAGTAATTCTCAGTAAAGCGTGGTATGGTTGCTTATATTATCAAAGTTTGGCTCGTTTAAATAAGTATTCCCTTCGGATTGTAATTTGCGCAAAGCACGTTACTCATTGTTAACAACAGTGTTTCTTAACCTTTTTAGCGATCGTACCCTTTGAGATTTCATGAAATTTTCTCGTACCCCCTCCTGTCTACAATGGTCCACAAAGTAAACAAAATCCTCATAACAGGAAATAAAAGCAGTGTATTTATAATTCAAGTGTTGAATGCATGCACTAAAAACAGTCTTGTAAGTTCAACAATATTTACAACATGGAGTTTTGTTATAGATAAATTGCGCATTCTTTACAAATATGCCTAAATAGCGCATAATTTCACACTGCATGTCGTACCCGCTGCTTTGGTGCTTCGTACCACCAAGGGGTACACGCACCCCTGGTTAAAAAACCCTGGTTAACAACAAATAAACTTCATTCAGGGAACGATTTACGAATTCTACCAAAAGCTACAGCGGATTCTCATCAGTGAAAACAAATCTCAGGCAGCTTTTGATCTTGGGTAAAAATACGCTTCGAAAATAAAAATTAATAACACAAAACAATGGAGTGAACTTCAATGTTAGCGAGGCATTACAAACAACGGTAAAGTATGAAAACATCGACTTAATAAGAACAAATGACGCTAAAATGCGTGGACAAAAGGAGCGGGGGCGGCCACCAAACAAGCGAGGTCGTCATTCTCGTCGAAGCAAAGTTGTGAAGCGACGTTTAGCTTTGGCACAAACTCACTTATTACAAGGCAACGAGCAAAACGGCAAAGCGCTTTGTGGAGACGAGCGCTCGCTCAAATAAACACGGCTGTGGTTTTGGGAAAGAGTCGGCCAAACATGAACAAAACAAAAGTAACAGCGGTCAATAAGAGGGATGACGTCATATGTTGCATCTAAACGTCCATAAGAACACACATTTCGTTAATACAAGTTTTAGGTTGGAGAAGTGTTAGTTTTAAAACAAAATTTACTTTAGAAAGATGTTATCGATTAGCGCAAATCAAAAAAACGCCTTTATATATTGTTGATGATTAAATGACCAATATGTGTGTGCAGATTATACCACAGGCAAAACACACTTCTCACTGACAATATTTACCTTAGTCGATGTTTTTAGAACCCAAAAATCCGGGTGCTTGTTGTTAAGGGAACTACCTTAAGCCGCACGACTAGGCTACGTTAAACAAATACCATTCCCCCTGTGTGCGTTGCAAGAACATATACTATAACAATTTAATTTTTTTCGCAAAGCAAAAAAAAAAACGGAATTTACATATAATAGGCAAACAATGCAGTTAGGGGGTGGGGCAACACGCCACGTTCCATCAACAGGAAAGCTGATAAATGTTTCGCATCACGGAGGGACGATTGTTGGTCGCTCGAAGCAATCCAAGATCAGTCGAACTTCAGTAGCGAAAACGCACTTTGGTCTGCAAATAACAAGATGAAAATTAAAAGCTGATAAAAGTGTTTTCAACGAAAATAAGACTTTTGCTCAACAGTTAATCTGCTTTCAAGTGAAACAAGTAAATTTTATTATTGAGGCACCACTGGAAATGTGACATCGGGGGTAGATTAAAGAAATGTTGATAAAGTGGGTCTATAGGTGAGTTGAGACCCAACCAGTCACATCTGTCCCCCACAATTTTCAAGAGTTTCCATAATAATAACAATTGTTTTGTAATTGCCTTAAATTATTGCAAATCCATTACTTAACTTATTTTCCTTCTAGGTGCTGAGAATGTTGCTTCTCATACATAAAGCCCTATTTAAAAGTTGTGCGACCTTATTGTTTGTACAATGTTACCAGGTGGGTCATTTTCACCCATGAGCTACGGTGATTCCCCTGGGGCTTTTGTTGCGAGTAGCCCATCTATTTTCAGATATATTCGCTATTCGACAACAGAGGATGATTGTTACGTCACTATGTTCGTAATTGTGGTTTTATGCATAGGCGCCGAACTTTTTTCAAAATCCCAGGGCGTTTTTTGAACCAGGCCTTAAAAAGGGGGTTCCCGAAATTTCAACTTAGGGAATTCCCCTATTTTATGTCTAACGTTAACGAAGCATGACGTCATAAATATATAACCAGACACAGCCAATCAACGTCCAGCAAAGTAAACCTTTAAGACGCAAAGCGAATCGTGCTTTGAAACCGCTTAGTGTGCAATCGTTAACTTCAGGCGGAAAACTAAACCAAGAATCATGTTTTTTCGACTATCAGCAGCACATTTTCCCAATATTTATGTACGGGACCAGCCACCACGCTAAATTACTATGCCACGATTTGCGCAACATGTCCCGAATATGAAAATAATTTTGCGGTAACTATCATTACATAAAAAAGGTGACTTTAAACAGTCACAGTTAAACCACCTTATCAAGAGAATCTGCGTTAAAAAAATTCCGTAACTCGACGTTATTAGAGAGAAAAAGGGAAGAACGCTTGACTTAATGTTGTCAATGGTCGAATACATTTTTGCTGATCAACGAACCTGGATGAATAACGAAAGGCGAAAGAGAAAAAACATCCTGCGTTTACGGTCGACCACACAAGACACGAAAACGGCGTTTTGCGTTTGATTTTGGTTTCGCATTAGATTAAGGCGTGTGAGCCAATTGCATCGAAAACATTTCCGCTTTAGACAGTGAGTTAAACCCTGACAAAAACGCCACCACTTATTACAAACAAAACGTAGCACGTCTCGCTAACCGATTTTGCGATTCCGTATACTAGGTTCAAAACAACCGTTATGTCTCAATTTCGTCAGAAATAATCGTACTTAAAGCTAATGCGTGGTTTTTCCTGCATTAAAATGATGAAGGACGAAGGTTAGTGGCAATCTGCTTTGAGCAGTGTTCGTAACTTATTATCAGCCATAGCATATACGACACGCGCAGAAGGAGCGAGCGAAGCAAGGGCGAATTTTTTGGGGCTATAATATTAAAAGTTAAAGAGACTTGTGCGAGAGTAGTCGGCGTTATTGAACGAGGGTTTTTATATGTGTTTGGCGTTTAAAAGCGTTTGTTCAGAATATTACGGTTATTTATCGATTTGAGTGACCAAACGTCTCAGCATATTAAACAGTAGGAATTGTGATGCTAGACGAAGCACTGAGTTATACGGCGTTCGAAAGTTAGGAAATAGGTTAACACTTGTCTATTTTAGTCTCGGTAATTGGCTTGACGCATCTTTTTCACAGAAAGTTTTCCACTAAACACAAATTTCTCATCAGCTTAAGTTCAACCTACGTTAGCGCGACTTGGTATTTCGTACTTTCAGCGCTTCGGTTTATTAATAGGTGCGAACAAACACTTTCGCAGATGGTACTTCTCCCCATGTAACTCAGGAAAGTCGCGCATACTGTTAGGGAACCACGATTGTGCTACTTGTGGTGCTCATTGCACTAGCTGTAAAATAGTGTTCACAGTAGTGAAGTTGCACACTAATTGCACATGAAACCTGGTCGAATTTCAGGGCGTTTTGACACCCTGCAAGAAATCCAGGGCGTCAAAAAACGCTCTGCACACCCACGTTCGGCGCCTATGGTTTTATGTCTTTTATTTCACGGCCGCAAAAGGTTCGCACTAAACATCAAGGTAGCTCGTCACTTTACAGTTATATTTTTAAAAGTAGGCAATAGACAAATTAAAACAAAAGTCAATTTGTTATCAGCGAGTTTTCTTTTCTTTAACACTTTTTATGAGCTGGCAGTATTTTAGAAAGGTTTTCCGGGAGTTATTTAACTATTTTGCTTTTGTTTATCTGGACTCCGGCCATAAGACCGAGATAAGAAATAATACTAGGCCTAATAGTCGTATAGGAATAAGTCATAAGCAGTAGGAATAAAACCTAAATGGCCAGAATCAGGCCTAAACAACACTTTACCTAACCCCACCCCTTAGTACATCACTAGCTCCCCTAATAATTTTAACCCAAACCCATTTTTTAAACCCCACTTATTATTACCCACCAACAACCCCAAACAGGACCATCAATCCGGTGCCAAAACAGCGGTGTTTAATCATTAGGTCAAATGACTTGGGTTAACGGCGCCGGTCAAACTAGGGCGTCAAAAACGTCGACACAAAAAATGGCCGATGCCAGACCGACGGTCCCTACCGTTCCAAACCCTCTATCCACAGTTTTAGGCGTTATTTTGGCCATTTATGTCTTATTCTGATGATTTTATGTCTTATTCAGACGATTAAGATCTTATGCTGTACTATATTACTGCTTATTTGGCTGTATTATGTCGTTGGTCTAAACCAGGGGTGTCCAACAAGCGGCACGTGTGCCAATGTGGCACGCGACATAATAAAAAATAGCCCACCATCCCCCCTAAAATACTTAATTTGTGATTCAGCCAATTGTCAAAACATAGTTTTTATTTATACATTAAATTGTCATTGTTTATCCACAATATAAAACAATCGCGGCAATCACGACAACTAATAATTACTTTTAATACTATAACATCATATTTTAGTGGAGGCTAGCATTCACTTAACTATAAAGTTTGATGCACCGACGGACACTTAGATGCAGTAATGCGCACTGCTAACTATACACGTTTTATTATTTGTAAAACAATGCTTTTGGTAATAGAAAGAAGTAATTACCAAAATTTGGCACGAGAAAAAGTTATAAGATAAAAATTGGCACGACGGCGTGTTTAAGTTGGACACCCCTGGTCTAAATACTATGCTTTTATAGATTTTTCTGATTTAGGCATTGTTGCTTTTTAGGTCTTATTGTGTGTTCCCGTTTATCTGTCATATTTCCAAGCTAAAGATACTGCTCTTCAAACGGCGTTCAACATATTTTGGTTAACCGAAATTAGCTTTTTTAACCTGAAAACGTTTAGTTAAAAAAAAAACTGTAGTATGTAAAATCATTTAAAGATGCGTGGTTAGAAAATGAAAATTTTAAACAATGGCCTAGAGGAGGTACTGTGAATAATAAGAGTAGTTATTCGATGTTTGCTAAACTTATCAATGTATATATGAAGCCAGTGATGGCGAATAAATGATCTAGTTATTCCAATTATTTACAATAGAAAGGTCACAAGGGACAAATATTAGATAATATAATAAATATGTATTAAATGTTTATTCTGCAAAGTCTAGCTTATTTTATTGTAAACTAGGATTTTCTATAAGTTTGCGCTACATTGGGTGACTTTATGAATTGCATCACTAGATTAATTGTGTGTCCATTTGCATTATGCCAATAATACTTGTATGTGGGAATATCAAGACAAAAAAGTTTCACTTTTTAACTTTGTGTGTAGGTTAGTCGTAAAAAAGTTGTGACGGGAATTAACAAAAGCCGGTACTATTAATGGTGATTAAGGAAATATATTGTTTGCGCATTATATTTCTATGTTTTGTTGCTTACATTCCACATTTATATTTTGTAACCTCCTAGAGACGATTGTAATTCTACATTCACAGCCGTATTCATCACCACCACTTATAAACGAAGAATATAATTTAACTTTAAGGTTTTGATTTTTGTGTTTTAATGTTGACGAGCTGTTAAAGTTTATTCGGATTATTGCTGATTCACTCCAAAGTACTTTTGACATTTGTTTTAATATCAACGCAAATAATATCCCGGATGTTATTAACATGAGCTCGCAATATTTTGTTCAAGTTGTTTCGTCCCATCAATGGACCTACTGTTACGTCATAATCGCACAATGTACATTTTGTCCGAGGTAAACAAACGTCACAAAATGACCCGAATTGAGACGAAACCGTTTTTTTTTAGTTGTGCATATTTTTGTGTTAATCGAGACATTTTTGGGAAATTTGGTAAAAAAATTGTCTAGAAAGTGCGGCGCTAAGCCGAAAAATAAATTTTACTAACAAAGAAACATTTATTTTACAAACGCCGAAAACAAGAAAGTTTATTTCAAGTGTTTTGTGTTTTTATCTAAAATTTCGCATTTCTTGTCTCTAACATTTACTTTTTACATCTTTCCTATTTTTTTTGATATATTTTCACCGCTAGTGTGCGCTGTTTGCTGCGTTGGAAAAATGTTCAAGGTCAAAACTGTTTGACCTTGATGATACAGACGACCTTGACTATGATTAAACATTTCTATGTTGTTGGGCTTTATTTGTTGTTGTTACTCACGTCAAGTCCAAGTTCTCTCAGTTTCGATCTGATCACCTCCTCGCCTTCCTCAGTGATGCCACAACCACCGACCTCCAACCTCTCGATGTTTGGTAGGACGCGAGAAAACTCAAGAGCTCCTTCGTCATCGATGCGGTTCCCCCTCAGAACCAGCAACTTGATCTGAAACAACAAATTGACGAGCGAGTTCAGATTTAAAATGTGAGCCACAAAGTCAAGGCACCAAATAGCTCATTTTACGATGTGGCAGTAAATGGTAATAAATGGGGGAGGGGTGCGCGGAGCAGCCTTCGGGGGGGCACAAGCATTTAATATTTCCATTATTTCTCAATTAAACTTTAATTTGTTGTTTCTATCATGACCTCATAGACCTCTCTTGTGACGTTACGTTACAAATTTTATATTCATTTATAGTTCTAAAGCGTGAATAGGGGGGCACTAAGTGTTGTTTTATATGTTGTTGGTCTTAACACTATAGTAATATAGATAACCCGCTTTAAATATTGTTTCCTTGTAGATCTTATTGTGTGTTTCACTGTTACTTCACCGGGCAGGGCTTAAATTGTTCGAAAATTAGTTTCGAAATCCAATGTTCTCATAATAATGCCGACCTTAAAAAATTCGCATGAAACACTAAATCATTTTACATTGGCAACAATTAAGTTTTAAGCGGTTTGTTCCCATAACACTTTGCCCAAACATGAAAAGGTAAAGAGATTTGGAAACAGTGATAACACAAAATAGTTATTTTAGAACTTTTGGGATGAATGACCAATGGCCACAGCAGCAAGTTAGGATACTTTCAAATAACTTACACAGCATTAAGATATTATAGTTGTTACCCTTGGGCTACACGGCAGTGGATTCATACCCGTTAATTGATCAATTGACTCCATGATTATTATTTTTGTTTTTTTAGACGGTCTATTTATTTAGTGAGATGGTTTACTACAGCTGACACTTCGTTGGTAAATTAGTCGAAACAAAACATATGAACAATCAAGGGCATTGGTACGTTGGAGGTAAAGTAGCAAATATAATAAAATGCCACACATTTTTTGTCAGATTTGTATTTGGCAAAGCTGCACTTTGAAATATTATCTGCATATAGAAGGTGCAATAACTACAATTATAAACGTATCATTAAAAGTGTGGGTACAGTTTAAAATCATTACCAACGTATCAAAGGTGCAGAAGCAAAAAGTGAATGTATACAATCTTGGATAAAAGTTAGCAATATTATCCTGCCAAATTATAAATGGACTAAGCTATTTATCCGGCTAACAAAGTAGTTTAAATTAATGTTCAATCACTAATAGATGTATGCATAGCCGCCGAACGTGGGTGTGCAAAGCGTTTTTAGACGCCCTGGATTTTTGGTAGGGCCTCAAAACGCCCTGGAACTTGACGAAATTTACATTCGTGATGTGCAAATTCCACTTCTGAAAAACTATAACAAATACGCCGCCAGTTGCACCGGTTAGGTTTACTAAAATAATGCGTGAAAGTTACAGGGTGGGAAGTGTTCGTTGTCACCTGTAGATATATAAAGTGCCGAGCTCGCAAAACACGGCCCACCGATGTAAACCATCCGGCTGCAAACGTTTTACAAACTGGTCATGAAGCGACGTTCGTCATATTTTTAGGTATTTTAACCACGTAAATGAATTTTGACGCCATACATGCCCTGAAAATTTAAACAACCAACCTTTAACAACTTCGTATATCGTTCTTATTTCAATTATAACCATTTTTATTTGTAAAAAAAAATGATTTGCAATTTATTACGGGCCTGTCGAGACATTTTAGGGTTTGGCACGCGTTTAGAAAAAATATTGTCGCGCTATGAGTTAGGTGAAGCTCATAGGCTGATAAGAATTCTGTCTTTGGGGTAAAATGTGCACCAACCCATCAACTGAGCCTGAAATATTTAGAACGTGTGACGTAACAATTCCTAAATCTTAAACCTCGCTTTCAGGCGCTTAATACGAAAGAGAACGTTAATCCAAATCATAAGATTTCAATCGCAACCAACATAAAACAGATTTTCATTCAGTTATTTAAATATAACGCAACGATGAGCTTATTGTAATAAAAATAAAAAGCAATTAAATAAAATATACGGGTTTGCTACAAAATTCGCGTTTGCTTCACTCACCAGGTATTCAGGTATGCTACGACTTTGTCAGCAAGTACAACTTAAACGCCATTATAATTGAGTATTGCTTATAAGTATTCGTGTAATAATTATTACATTGTTCACCGACCGGCAGCGCTTAGCCCAGTGGTTCCAACCTGGGTGCTTTTTCTAACGCCCAATGGTGCCGAGAGATATTTTAATCATTTTGTTTCTAGTTTTTTTTTTTTATTTAGCTTTTCTAATATTTTTTCAAATGTTTCCTACAGTTTGTACAGAAGCCGCCCTTCGTCGTTAAGCGCGTATTTGCAATTTATTACAACTAAATCGCGAGAAGCAACGCATTATTTTAATGAATTCCAGTTTGCGTTTTGTTCGTCATACTTATAATTAAGTATTTTGAACCGATAAAAAAAACGCCCTGAAATTGTAAAAGTTTGGTGCCTATGGGTGCATGTGTACTCGAGCAAGCTGGGCAAATAGCTACATTCTATTTTTATGTTAATAACTTTCCGCTAATCTATAAAAACCTATTTTTTAATTTCACGAACTTGCTTGTTTGGCTACTGTACCTCTGACTGCTTATCGAGAATCAACTTTAAAAACAACCTACTTTGCAATCTTTGTTCTTGATGGCGTCGGTGAGTGGACTGATGTCTGTGATGCCACATCTCCACAACCCCAACGCCTCCAACTTGTGAACAATCTCCGACAAACTTTTCACTCCGGCGTTTTGGATTTGGTTGTTGCTGAGGTCAAGCACCTTTAGCTAATTCATAGAAACATAACGTCGTGAGTTTAAATATTTCTCTTCAATGTTTCGTTGAAATAAATTATTTTGAACAGAAGCAAAAAGCGTTTTAACAATGACGCGATGTTTGTCGCAAATTTGCTCACATCCTACTTTCGATTTAATTTTATCCAAAAATTTAAAACGGAACAAAATCTCAAGCAATTTTGGACGAAAAATGTAACTAAAAGTAAAGTAGCAAAAAGTTTTAATGTTTGATTTAAGGTGACGTTAAGAAAGGTACAGTTTAAATTATTACCCGCATAATGAAGGTAACGTAGCAAAAAATGCATCAAGTCTTTGAATAAATTAACAAATATTTTTATTGAATAAGGTTTTTACCCGGATAAAAAAATAGTTTAAATTAATGTTTAATCACTAATGGGTGTATTTGTACATGAGCTGCCGAAAACACAAAATAATTCTGTTTTAATCAAAAATTTATTTGTAATTTATAAAACACTTTATTTTCCAAACTTGCTTGTTTGGCTACTGTACCTCTGATTGCTTGTCGAGAATCAACTTTAAAAGCAACCTACTTTGCAATCTTTGTTCTTGATGGCGTCGGTGAGTGGACTGATGTCTGTGATGCCACAATCGACCAACCACAACTTCTCCAACTTGTGAACAATCTCCGACAAACTTTTCACTCCGGCGTTTTCGATTTGGTTGCCGGTGAGGTTAAGCTCCTTCAACTAATTCATAGAAACATAACGTCATGAGTTCAAACATTTCTCTTCAATGTTTCGTTGAAATAAATTATTTTGAACAAATAGAAAAAGCGATTGCTTAAACAATGACGCGATGTTTGTCGCAAATTTGCTCACACCCTACTTTCGATTTGGTTTTATCCAAAACTTTAAAACGGAACAAAATCTCAAGTAATTTTGGACGAAAATTCACCTGAAGCTGAGGAAAAGCTCCTTTAACTAATTCATAAAAACATAACCTTGTGGGTTTGAAATTATTTGTTACAAAATAAGTATATTTTCGCAACAGTCCCAAATTGTTTGAAGTTCCTTAATTCATGGAATTAAAACATGTGAATTTTGTGATTAAGGATTAAAACCATCACAATTTTGTGCGATTAAAAATGTTTAATTGAAAAGATTGTTAAATTCCTTATAAATAAGAATGCTTGGTGTATTGTACATTCGACAAAGCGGCACACTGCGCAATGAATGCAGTTCACAACAGCGCAGCACAATCACACCAGCAAGTATGGCGTGCATGTAGTTGTGTCTATAGTTGAGTTTCCCAGCAGCCGCGTTAAACTAAGTAGCTATCGACTGTATTGTGATTAGCTGAGTCAGCAAGACAGACGGGGAAATAAAGTATAGAATAACGATTTTAAACAGAGGTTCATTCTAAACACGCTCAATAAACACGTTAAATAAAAAATACAGATGCCCGCTCTTTAAAATAGCGCCACTAGCGGTTAAATTAAGGGTTTTCTATAAAATATTTTAATGGATGGATGGCATCAGAGGTAGAAAGTAAATGGGTTGGTCGAGTAATGTTTAATGTCAGGTAATGTTTGAAGGGCCGTACATATGTTGTATAATGACGCCTAACAGTTTGTATGACTCACCGAAATCACATAAATATTTAATTTGCTTTAAAAGATCGAATATCATGTTTATTGTGTTTTAGACATTTAGCAAAAGTATAAATATTAGGACTACAAACATATATTGCGTTATTTCCTAACATTATAATCACGTACTAGGAATGGCAGGGGTATAAAAAAATTATGCTAATAAAAGTAAAGCTTATATTCATTTTATTTTGAAGGTATTATTAAATGTGCCACAATTAAGAAAGCTTTCCTACATTATACACAGTTGATAAGGCCTGTTTTGGTTTTGTTTATTGCAACATCACAGTAAACCACTTAGACAAACTACTAGTAAGGGTGCCGCGAACAGTTTACATGACTGGTTCTGTAAGCCAATAAATGTCGGGACCGCCGGTCTACGTATCAGCAAGCGTGTGGTGACTACATTACGTATTGTTCGGCC
The DNA here is from genome assembly GCF_963924565.1 of Ascidiella aspersa. NCBI lineage: Eukaryota > Metazoa > Chordata > Ascidiacea > Phlebobranchia > Ascidiidae > Ascidiella > Ascidiella aspersa. The sequence continues at coordinate 33,457,004 of NC_139451.1, read as the reverse complement.
GTGCACCCAAGAGATGTCGAGATCTGCCTTACTTTCCGGACGGGCGTATCAGCAAGGGTGTGCTTACGTATTGTTCAGGTTGCCACATTCTATCTCATTATACTCTGTACGCTTCCGCTTTGGGGCATCAAACCATGCTTCTGCCATGTTTTACTAAGCAAGTACAAAATGTTTCGCGCTTATAGCGAATTAATTCAGTCCTAGTATTGTCACACAATATTTTGTCAATACGTCACATACTTGTCCTGATTTGAGTGGCGACCCTGCTATAAGTAACTGCTTGAGGTATGGCGCTGAAATCATTAGGTCACAAAATGTAACGTAATACATGTTTTCTGTAAATTATTTTATCGAATCGTTTTTTATCACAATCCGTGGCATAACGGCCCTATTCAATATTCAAGTTACAAACTAGAAATTATAATTAAACTAGACAAAGATGGGAGGCTTACAGAAAGCGATTTTAATTACACATTTTCTTTGTGTCCATAAGCTAGCGCAGCGTAAAATCACAGAACTCCATAAATCCAATTTCTGTCAAGTATATCGAGTTAACGTTTTTTTCACGCTTTGCGCTATTCGGGGGTGGCTGATATTTGCAATTTGTATTCCCATACCTATATAGGGATCTTTATTGTTATGAACTTTAGTAACCTACAGTTGTTGTGTGCTTATAGTTTTGATAAATTCAAAGTAGAATCGATGAACTGGGTCGCAAATTAACGTAGGAACCCCTATATTAACTGGGTCGGCATCGATACAACCCTAGTAAAATCATCTCGATAAATGCAAATGAGTCAGTAGTTGACGAATATTTATTGTGTGCTGAAGGCATCAACATCCTATCTTTCTAATGTAGACGTTTTATCAATTTAACCAAAGTAATCAGATATTTGTTCGCGACCGCTTTGTTGCCATATTCTTGATTGTATTTAAACTCGATTCCAGTCGCAAGTTACAACTGAAAAATTCTAGAGTCCAACCGGGAACAGAAAGATTGTGAGATTATTTGTTTTATGCCTCATGATTTGTGACGTCATAAATTGTCTTGCCCCATACAAAAATATTGATCGGCCCATGCTAACTCATGCAGCCTATAAATATTGTTGCTCACTAAAATAATATTTGCGCAGTAGAAGATTTTCTTAGAGGGAACATTGCTGATAATAACATGAACCCACTTTACCTTGTGGGGCATTTTCCCGATTCCTTCGCAAATGTGTTCGAAACCTTGACTTGTCAGGTCGCAGCCCCACAGATTCAACTCCTCGATTGGTTTGTCGACATGCTGGAGCATCCGCCCCAAAGCGTGGCATGAACTTGTACCGATGGTTCGGCCGTGAAAATAAGCCTTCACAGGGAAGTGCTTTGCGAAAGACTGGAGCACTGCTTCATTGCATTCTTGCAAATCAACAATCATTCCAATCTCTAAACACAGTTTTCAACAAATATTAAAAAAGCAACAAAAATAACATTGCAGGTTGAACCAGCAATTGGCACTGTGACGTCACAAGTGTGAATTGTTCTAACAATGGTTGTTTAAAGCAGAAGTTCCCAAACCTTTTTAGACAAACGAGTTAAAATAAAAATATGTTCACGACCGGCAAAAAATCACAATAAGTAAACGAGATAGTACTTGCGTAACATATTGCATTACTTATGCCATGTAAGCGTCAATCAATTAAAACAGAAACACAGAATATCGATGTTAGAAACAATATTAAACTATTGAAAATCTTGTATTCATCCAACAACAACGAACTTTACCATTAGCCAAGCGCATGACTGCCGAAGTTATTCACAAAATCATGTTATTCACTGGAATTGTGACGACTGTTGTACCGCACTAGTACATCTTTGTGTTCAGAATTTGCGGTTTTGTTGAGATTATTCCAACCGTTTGCCTAGGCTAAAGTTAGTAAAACGAAGCAGAAAGAAGCAATCGCATCCGTCCATTGATGTTGTCAGTTTTGTGAATAGATAAAATCCAGTTTTATTTATTTTTTGCTTTGTATTGTGGTCCGCGAAAAAACAGATTAAAAAATAGTAGTCTATGGTTCAAAAAGTTTGGGAAACCCTGCTGTAGATGCTGATAAACACAATTCCAAAACTAGCATTTAGTGAAAAAAACAAAATACACCAAACGCATTATTTACTAGATTTTACATTTTTAACACTTCTTTGCACTGTCTGATTTTGGTCCTGTTAATATTAATATGAAAACTCTGGCTGTATAATACAGTTTATACAGGGTTGGGATTACGCACTTGACCGCTCGCCAATGCGAGTAAAAAATCGCTCCGGGGAATGCTGATTGAAACCCACTCGCCCAACTGGCGAGTGGCTCGGCGAGAAATTCACTTAGTTAGTTGGTGTAGGACAACTTATGTTAAGCAGTATGGGTCATTATCATTCGATCCATTTCCAATGTTGTTATGACTTCACAATGACATGCCTTTTATGTACTTAAGTGTTTTCAAATAACTTGACTTAAATCTGTTGACCAAAATGACTTGACTTGGACTTAAGTCATTTTGTTAAATAACTTTGGTTAAAATTAAAACTTTTCATTAAACATTTATTACTGAAATTGTTGTTTTAATTTTTGCACTAAAAACAATTTGCTTTCTATATATTTGTTTTTTTTTTAGCTAAGAAATTGCTAATAATCAGACGAGTTTACCAGTTTTATATCAATGGATTTACTTTCTCCCATAATCACTTGACTTGAGCAACTGATGATTTGGACTTGACTTGTTATTTATTCAAAAATATTTTAACTTTATTTTAAAAAGTTCCTGATTAATTTTTAATCTTTTTTCTGTTTTATATTACGATTTTTTTTTTTTTTTTTATATTTAAACAATGCCAAACACTTACAGTTGGTGACACAGTCTTCTTTACAGTTTGTGTAATAACCTTAACATCTATGTATTTTTACACATTTCATTAAAGAGCAAGCCAACCAAACAAAAATATTATTTAGTCACCCTTTGTACTTTGTGGTTTATTAAAACAATTCAATGTTTAATGTAACATTTATTGTGGGTTATAAATATTTTAGTTTTTATGAAATACAAAGTTTAACACTTTACCAAACTACTTACCCGTTGTATTATTAGGGTTGTTGTAAATGTTGTAAGTGTTGATAATATCCCTTGCAGCCTGCTGGACATTGTCTGTAATTGAGTAATTTAATTTTAAAAACGATAAATCCTATTGAAAGTTTGATTAAATAGTAATGGTAACACATAATTTCCTAAAGAAGAACTACCGGTGCCAATATCATTTCCTAAAACTAAAAAAGTATTTCATCAAATAGACAGATAAACAAACACTTTAGGTAGGTATTAGATTTTTACAAAGACTGCATGATTACATTTTTTGATGTTATTAGTGTGAATAATACGAGAATTATATTTATCATCAAATCTAAGCAAAGGTTTTTTTGTTATTGTTGACAATATCACACAATACATTGAAGTAAGCTGACCAGGAATAACAAATACCTCCTGCTTGCATTGTGGTTTTCCCTGGAGTCCACATTTTGATGTTGTGAATCTACAAAACAAAAACAACTAATATAATGTGGTGTACTAAGTAGGGATGTTAAGTAGAATACCGAATCCTTGGATTCGAATCCAGATGGGATTCGAATCCAATTCTGCCATTTATTTCGGGTAATTGGAACCGATATAACTTAATGTTTTACCGCGGATTGTCGCGCTTATTTGTACAAACGCGTGTGGTAAGTTGGCCTGTCGCTGCGGCGACACATTTATAGTGCTTGCTTTAAATGTAACCTGGTAGTGCAGTGTCAGCGTTTTTTCGAGCGACCAATCACTGCGTGGCGATAACGTTCGTCTAATAATTAAGTGTCAAATCAGGCGAGCGGCCAACGTGTAATGCCAGGTGTGGAATTCGCAATTTCCCAAAATGCGTTAAGTTGCAAAAGTAACATAGCAAGAAGCAATAAGACTTAACAATGATTTCAAAATCAGGACCAAATTGCTTTAAGACTTCTGTGTGCAGTGTTGCATTTTCTCACTATTGGCAAAAATATAAGTTTTAGCAACAACCTGGACAGTTGACATATTACAGTTTACAGAATGGCTTCAAATGACAGTTGTTAAGAATGTTAAACATATGGGAGATTTTTTTTAATTATAATGTACACATGTTAGCAAATTGTTTGGGTGATTTATTGCTGTGATTGTGGGCCCTGTAGGGTAGATTAAGATTAATCCCTTCCCCAAACAAAATCGAGGTTAAATAATTTAATAAAAATATACTAGGATTCGCTATTCTGGATTCGTTATTCTAGATTCGAAACCTATTATTCTAGAATAGCTTGGGATTCTACTTTGAACATCCCTAATGACCACACAATAGTTTGCTATGCACACTTGTGTGGAAGGAATAGACTGACTTCAAAATGACTAAAATAAAGGCGTCCAAATAATTAGTGGTTTACATTGTTGAGAAATTGAAGGTTGTATACTGAGAGGGACTGTACCTTAAGTGGTAAGTTGCGGCACTGTTGTAAATAAAGTTAATAAATTAGCATATTTCCAATAATTTTGTAAACATATATACAAAATTTGTGAGCTACATGTGCAGTACATTATGTGCAATGCAAAATATGTGTGAAGTGAAATAAAGGGTTGAAAATGACTAAATAAAATGCGTCCAATCAATTACGTTTTACCTTGCTGAGAAGTTGATGGCTCATTAGTGAGAGACCCAGCACCTTGAATCGCAGGTTGTGGAACTGTTGAACAATACAAGTTAATAAAATCAGTATATTTCCCAGATATTTGGAAATTGAAACAGTTCACTTGCTATATGTCTAGTGCAGTGGCATATCCAGAGGAAGGGGTTAGCACCTCGCCCCAAATTTGTAAGTTATATTATAGTTTTTTTTCAGGTTTTTCTTAATTTCTTTAGTGGCAATGCTTTTAATGTAATTGGAGCATGCGTATTACACTAATGCGAAACCAAAATCAAAACGCCATTCTCCGTCTCTTGTTTGGTCGACCATCAACGCAGGATACTTATTTCTACTTCGCTATTCGTTCAGGTTGGCCAATTGACAGCTGTAAATCAAGCTTTTATTCTGTTGCCTACAGGTTTGTTTGTTGGACATTAAATGACTGTTTCTGATTAGTTGTTTTTCTATTCATGCTGTCATTACAATCACTATTTTATGACGTTTTTTTTTTCAAACTTTTTTTATCAGGGGCTAATAAATACAACATTTTTATCTTTTATAGTTATCCATCACTAGTCCATAAAATAATATCGCGGGCATCTAGTTTGATCAAACTAGTTTAACAACATGGCTAATTATGTGTTAAATTAATGACCTTAAAAGTTTGGACTTGACTTGGGTGGCTGATAAAAAATTATTTACCTTGTTGAGAAGTTAATGTCCTAATACTGAGTGGTGCTTCTTGAATGGCAGCTTGTGGCACTACCACTGTAGCACATGAAATTCTACATAAATGATAGAAAGTGTAGGTTTCATGTGAAAAGCAAAGTAAATAGTAATGCTCAAAACCACATAGTTTATATGGGCCGAAAATGTTTTTTTCTGGACATATCTTGTTTTTGCTTGTTTCTTTTTATTATTTTTTAGTTTGCTTGGGATGACATAGTTTTACCTGGACACTATTAGAGAAAGTATTCATCGTAGAACTTTAAAACTTTGAGACATGACGTAGAGTGGTGTATAAGTGCGCATAAGAAGTTTAGAAGTCTGCACCCCTAAGGGTGTATAATTGGGAGACAAAACATTTAAAATATTGTAATGTCATCGTAGTTTTTTGTAGCTACCTACTGACCTACTCCTATCTAGTGGTAGAAATATCTCCAATACAAGATTCGTTCATAGTTGCTTGTTTTTTTTAGCTTGCATAGCGACTGACATCATGCTGTGCACTTTATTCTCACTAGAAGGATAAACTGCGCGTGTCATTGCCTTTTAGAAAGGTGATCGACTCTCAGTAAAATAACTTAATGTTATTAGAAAATAACATATTTTACCGTCGCAAATTAAAATGCTAAATCAAAAGCAGTGTAGACCTTTCTGTCGTTACCTCTTTCGCATGTTGTTTCTACTAAACATATCTACTAAATATTGGTTAGCTGAAGGCCCTGTGAAATCCTTATTGTTGCTTTATGTAATGATCGTTATAGTCACAAGTGGTAAACATGCAAATACCTGGTATGGCTTTTCAGCGAAATCAATAAAAGACGGAATAAACGTATATAATCGAATTAATAAAAAGTATACATTGGTGTAATACCACTCAGTGTACTGTATATGTATTATCTACATAAAATCTATCAATCAGATTTTTCGAACATTCCACAATTACCACACCTTTACTATTTTATTTACGTTTTTTTTAAGCGGGCTGCTAGAAATGCGTTTTACTTGTTATTTTTGGTTTCGAGCACTGTTAAACATTTTTTAAACATAGATTATTTTTTCAGCGAGTTCTAAGAGATGTTTTTCAGGGGGGTGGGGTTGCTGGGGTTTATTTTTTTTTTGTGTGATGGGTAAAAATTTAAATGGATATTATCAGGCGGGCGCTGGAAGATACTATTACGTATTTATTCTCAGTTTTTACCTAAATACTTTTATTTCAATTGTATCCATTAACTGCCTACTTCGAATGAGTAAAGTCAAGTCAGGAAAAGTGAAACTTAGTGTATACCCTTAAAATCTAAAACAAACACACCAAAGTGTAATATATAACAAGATTTATTCTGGTAAATAACCCTATTTATATTGACCCAATTACTTTGACAAAACACCCATGAAGATAAGTCCATGAGAAATATCCCTCGGCCAAATATACAACAACCGCAAGCCGTCTAGTTTATATAATGTGCTATGGGTTCGACCATTGTATTCATTTAGTACCTGTATTTTGTTGTCTCACCCTATGATTCTATTGCCATTCAGCATGGACGACTTGCTCGCATATTTCGCTAACATCCTTGAGGCGCAGTATGTATTGGTTTACGTTGGAATAGGGACTGCATTCTGCACCCTATATAACCGTGCATGTCTTACATTCTTTCATTCTACTTGACTTCTACGTCCATGAGCAATAAACTGTCACTGGATACAACAATATGTAGCATTTATTTTATAGATTAATACAGTGTGGTCCAACTGCAGGCCCGCAGGCAAAGGTTGGCCTGCGAATTCCGCTTTTTTGGCCCGCAAACTGATAGCCAGCTTTGCTGCAATCTAGCAATATCACTTTAATTTTGGTTTCTTTGTTATTGCAATTGACAAAAAATTCGTAAATGATTGTTTGAAATTTCATAACTACTGTAGCTGAACAAAGGTGTACATTTTAGAAAGTTAGTATATATGCCATAGGCCAGCGGTCTTCAACCTGGTGGGGCGACAAGCAATTTTTAGGGGGCGCGAGCTCCAAGTTAATAGTTGAATTTTTTTGCAATGATTCTAATGGTTTCGTTTTGGTTGTACACCACTCCTACAGCGCTGTAGGCTACAAACTCTGTTTTTGCCAACTTTAACATTGAAACTGCAAAAAATTTTTGCGCTCTGTGCGAATCCTGTTTTTATACTTTTGTTGACTGAGTTTTAGCCCAAATTCTCTTTAGTGCCATTGCATGTTTTCATATCATCGAAAGTATAACGGCCCATTTAATTACAATTTTTTTAACTTGTATATAAACGACAAAAGTCACCCCCCGTTCAAACAATTTTTTATCTTTATTTCATATATGACAACAGGCTTGCAACAGGGGGACTTAAACTTTTTTGCACAAATCTTTAATGTTTTTGCAATATGGCCATTGTATTGTGTGTCGTCACATCTTTTGAAACAAGGTAGCGTACTGTTTAAATCAATGTATCGGGCACGGGCAATTTGTCGTGTGTCCAATGCGAAAAGGCTCCTGAATTTACAGTTTAGCGCCAATTCAACAAATTAAACTCAATTTTTTTTCAAGTTGTCTTAACGATATTTAATTGAAAATGCTGTACTGCTTTTCTAGGGGGGCAAAAGGCATAGGAAAATAACCAAAGGGGGGGGCGCGGCTGAAAAAAGGTTAAGAACCACTGCCATAGGCTATGTATAATTTGCCAGCAATTATAAGCCTAGAATCGTTATTTAAAAACATTGGCCAGCAATATAAAAAAAAACTTGTTTTTGGCCTGTGATAAAAATAAGTTGGACCACACTGGAATAATAGTTTTAGTAATTCCAAATTAAAAAGATGCACATAAAATAGGAAACTAAATAATAAAAACAAACTTACTCTGCAAGAGATGTTGGATGTTTGTTCTTCAGCCGTTTGAACCATTTACAAAATAAAATCACCTAATGTATTTACATATCTAAGAAAATAAAATCACTCTATGATGTAGCCAGGTAAGTGCTTAAAAGTTATGACATAAACAAGTTCTGTTCACATTTTGCTAAAAAACATGTGTTAATTTTTTTCAAAAAAAATTGCAGCATTAAAATTGTTAGAACGAACAGTCGAAAAGGAATTTTTCTCAGATATATTATTTTTAACCGAAAACAAACTGTTGGTGATTGAAAGCATTGCTTTTGACTAGTTGTGACTATTTCAAATAACACTCTGCTGTGGATAAATGTAGAAAGAGGTTATTTGCCCGGCAACCTGTTAGCAGACTTTCGAAATAAGTTAACTCATCCAGTTTTTATATATGGAAGAATAAGTCGGAACTAAAAAATTAGAGCTCAAACTTGCACTACTGTAAATGGCTTCAAAAATAAATCTTTTTGTTTTTGTGCAGATTCGGTTACAGTAGTACAATTTTCACAGTTCGCTAAACGGGCAAGCAGGACAAATAGCCTGTTCCATAAATTTATACTACTAGTTATAGACTACCAGAAGCTGCCATTTTCATTGTTTGTATTTGCTGTTAAAAATATTGAAACAAAAATTAGAAACACAGTAAAAGAGAAAGTAGAACATGTACCAAAATGCTTACTAACAATGCTATATTTAATAAATACTGATTCCATAATAAAATCGCAGATTAACAAGTTGTAATAAAGACAGCTTTAACTATAATTCAAAAACCTTTTCCCTAAGAAGTACTGATTCTGCACATTATTTGGGTGGGGGTTTCAGTTGTTTGTGCGAGTCTAGTAGTAGTATTTTATTATTTAATTATTTTGCTAAACCAACCCAAACTAATACTTGACCAACCCCAACCCAAACGCTAACTCACACCCTAACCCGAATAATGTGCGTTGTGGTAGGATTCTAGACCAGCGCTGAAGCTTTCCCACTTTTACTGAACTTCAAAATTCGCACTACTATAAACGGATCTACAAATACAATTTATAGCTAAAGCAGTTTACCGAACTTCGGAAGTTGCACTATATACTTTAAACCAGGGGCGGGCAACGTGCGGCCCTTTGCCATTTTTTGTGCGGCCCTTCGCCTTCTTCCAGATATTTTTCCCTAAATAAGGGTATTTTGTGTGCACCAATGTTGGAACTTTTGCTCTTTCAGTTTCCTGTTTAAAAGTGCAATGTAACCCATAGGTTGCACCGCTACACTAATGCAGTTGTTCAACTCGAATGGAAAGCATCTATTACAAAACAATCTTTATTCATAAAGTTTTACTTGCCTCATGTTGGTATCATAAAGAATTGTTTTGCAACAATTACACTTGTCTGCTACGACTTTTGCCGCGCATATTGACTGAGATGTTGTGTTTAACAGCTGGTTTTGAATTATTGCTGTTAAATAGTTTGCGTCTATGCACATCTGGCCTGGAACCAAACATTGACAAGTTGGTTCAAAATATCCAACATCAGCCTTCTCACTAACTTCTATTTGAACATCCACATGTGTGTCTGCTATGATATTTCATATGCGCTTGTACTTGTGTTTTTCTAGTAAAAGCTGAAAATATCAATTAATTAGTGTTTATTTGATGTGCGGCCCTCCTGTAAGCATTAAATTTCTTAACTGGCCCTTGTGTTAAAAAGGTTGCCCGACCCTGCTTTAAACAAAAAGGTGATAGGATTATAGACCAGCACGGACTAACCCAAGAAAACATGCGGCCCGAAATTTCATTGTGTAATATCTTAGGAAGTAAATGAGATATGATTAGGAATGTTTACACATAACTCTAAGCAATCTAACTTTGCCAGCAATGAAACTTTAAAAAAGAAATATGGCTCTTTTTGCTCACAAAAAGGCCTGATATAAACTTATACACCAAGGAGAGTAAGCAACTAACACAAATTGCATCAGCTGCTCAATTTCGGGATATGACGTATTGTGCTCCGGCATTAAAGGTGTAGTAGCTTGCATCATGTGATCGAGAAACTCCGGCTATTCTGTGCAAACAGCCTGTTGTGACGCCAAATCATCTGTCTGTGTGCATCACACTCAAGCTGGCAACCTATTTTCCACTGCACAGTAAAATGTCCTGCATTTCCTGTTTTGTATGGAAAGCCAAAACTGCAAAAATACCACTTTATGGGTTTTAATGATAAATATTCATTAGGCAAAGGAGCATTCTTTTGACGTACAAACGTTGAATCACATATCAAATTTGGAAATAAACATTGCTTTTCATTTAGAAACTTATGATTCAAACACTTAGGGTCTACTTTTTTTATACAGCTACTTTGTGACTGTAATAACTACTTTGCAACCCATTTGTTTACTTTGCAAAGCACACATGCCTTATTTCTTATGATCTAAAAAAATATATTTACAATTTCAAATATGTAATAGCTAAATAGCTTTTGAAACGGCAACTAATAAGACAGCAACTTGAGTTTTACAACGTATAACAGGTGATTTTAACGTTATAATGACACAATTGTTTTTAAATTATATGGCGTGTACAAATCAAACAGCATAATGTTAAATGACATTATTGCATTTTTTAAAACATGCTTAATTTAAGATTAGCAACATGGTGCATGGCTTAGCACAGGGTTCCTCAGTGGGGGCACGAAGTAGTCATTGGGGGGCCTTGAGCATAACTCTTTAGCTGGGTGGTAGTTTTGCAAAACTAGACTACCCAAGTATCATTATTTTCAAAATTTGCCAGTTTTCAATTGTGTTTTTTATTATGACTGTAATCCTTTCTTGTAACGTTTATAATGCATCTTTCTGATGTGCCGTTTAAATAATTATTTCTCAAAATCGGGTCTTTAAGTTCGAATTGGATTCTGCTGTTTATACGCCTCCTACCATGGTGGCAAACAATTACTGTGCCGCTTTGTGCAACATAATACTATAGCGCTTTTACAGGAGATCAATTACTTGCAGATAACCTTTTCTTAATTCGTAAGTGTCCTCTGTCCATCAATGCTGTTGGGCGAGCGACTAACGTGTTATGACAGGTGCATATATTTTGCAATTTTTTAAGGGCGTTAAAATGCAAAAAAAACATTCCATCATAATCACACGAGTGCGCTAAGGCGTTACTCAAGGTCAACAATATTTAGCGAGGTTATACGCAACATCATAATTGTCAAGTATAATGGTAACGCATTACTGGCAGGGGTAGCTCTGTATTCGGCAGCATATTATTATACAGCCTAAATAACATATCATATTTATAATGAAGTGTAACTAAAACACAACTTTGTTTTCATTGTGATCATTATATGGGCAAAAAATGGTTTTGACAACACCCTGATGTTGTTATCATGTTTATGTACTTGTTTAGTTTTTTGTGTAGTTATGCACTGTAGTTTAAACTTCTTTAGGTGGCAGTTGTTTAAAAGGTTAATAGTTAATTATTTTTTGATTACAATAATACACATAGCCTATGTTAGAAATTAGTTTGGCGATTAATTATGTTTTTGTCATTCCCCTCAAAATAATAAGATGCGATATTGAGCCTGTCAACCAAGTGAGTCAAAATATACCAAAAGGATGTTGGCAGCTCGAAATTATTTGCGTAATATCTCCGGAAGTAAACAAGATATCGATGAGAAATTTTTACACATTACTCAAAGCAACCTAAGCTAGCCAGCAATCAGACTTTTTGTTTAAAAAAACATAAAAATATTAATATTCATAAATATGAATATTCAGTCATATTCAGCCTTGTAATTAAAATGTGCCCTAAGTGACTTACATAGGGTGATAGCTACGAGTCTACTCTTCAAAATGAGATATAACTCGACCGCCAATTATTCGGGGATAAGTTATTAATATTCCTTCAAAAATTCATAAACGTCCAAAATTTCAAATCGGACAAAAAAGCAAAAGTCCCATAACTCGAGAAATAAACAAGATTTTTAGTCACAATTTTTACACATCACTCAAAGCAACCTAAGCTAGCCAGCAATCAAACTTAAAAAAAAATAATAATTTTATATTTTCACCATCGGTATGAATAAAAGACATAATGACTTTTTGTTTTTTGCGCTGAATAGTTACAATAGGATGTCACAAGGACTAGAGGTTAACTTTGTTTTACGTTGTATTTATACCATTGTCATTTCGGCGAAATAATTTTTTACGCTTTTTTTCACACTTTTACGAACCGCTTAACATAAATTCATTATCTTTTGCTGAACTCATACAAAACTGATTTATAAATGATGATTTGCCTTAATTATCATCAATACATTTAGGTTGTCACAACAACAACACATTTTTAAAATATATCTGCTAAAATCTTTGTTTTAGAATAAATTTCAAAGAATTTGCACACATCCAAAAGTTCTAAAAAATACAATGCAACAACAATAAAGTTTCCCTAACAAGATAAGCATAGTCTCCTACTCTGGCCATCAGATATTTCCACCGAAACAGCATTGCCGTAATCCATTAATTTTGCTAATATAAAGAAAACTCGAAAAGAGTTTTTGGGAAAAAACACAGATTTTGGGGGGTACATTGAGCTGGATTTTTGAAAACTATCTGCGCATTAAACTTTTCTAAAAAAATCCATACAACTACTAGAAAGTATTCTTAACAAGATAAGCGTAGTCTCCCACTCTGGCCATTCATATATTTTCAGCGAAATAGGTTTTCCGTAGCTCATTTGTGCTTAAAAAACAAAAAAAATTAAAGTTTGGGGGTACATTTGGTCGAATTTTTAAAAACTATCCGCACATTAAAATTTCCTACAAATTTCCATACAACTACTAGAAAGTATTCTTAACAAGATAGGCATAGTCTCCCACTCTGGTCATTCAGATATTTTCAGCGAAATAGGTTTTCCGTAGCCCATTTGGGCTTAAAAACCAAAAAAAATTAAAGTTTGGGGGGTACATTTGGTCGAATTTTTAAAAACTATCCGCACATTAAAATTTCCTACAAATTTCCATACAACTACTAGAAAGTATTCTCAACAAGATAGGCATAGTCTCCCACTCTGGTCATTCAGATATTTCACTCGCACAAGTTTAACTTGACACAAAGCTGCTCAAACAAGACTTGGTATGTTCATGTAAAGCTTAACATATCATACGTCACAATATATGACGTAACGCATTTTGGTATATGACAAATAAAGTTACATTTTTAACTTGACACAAAGCTGCTCAAACAAGACTTGGTATGTTCATGTAAAGCTTAACATATCACTACGTCACAATATATGACGTAACGCATTTTGGTATATGACAAATAAAGTTACATTTTTAACTTGACACAAAGCTGCTCAAACAAGACTTGGTATGTTCATGTAAAGCTTAACATATCACTACGTCACAATATATGACGTAATGCGTTATGGTATGTGACAAATAAATTCATAAGTTTAAGTTACACAAAGCTGTTCCAACAAGGCTAAGTATGTTTATTAGAAAGTAAGATAGCAAAAATACAATAAACAAAGCCAAGACAAAACGGCATCAAATTATTGTTTAATTATTCGCTGGTCTTTACTGTTAATCAGATAGTAACGGTTATTAATGACGTCATAAAGTAAGTCCACCATAAAAATTTGCGCCAAAACCGGCTAAAAAAGTTGTCAAATAATACAATATTTACCGTGAATTTTTGACATGTTACTTTGCAAAAACATAGTAAACAAATTTTGTTGGCAAAACCTTCAGTAAGGCAAACATAACGACTGCTTTTTATTAAAAAAAACGATTAAAACTAATAAAAAGGCATTAATTTTAAATATTTTGAACCGAACTTAATTATGCTTTTGTTTTCTGAGCTACATTTAGAAGGTTTTCACCAAAATCTCAAACTTTCAGTCGCTAATGGTTGAACAACAAGTGCTTAATGTCGAGCGAAGTACGAGACAACCTTGCGATGCTCTCGCGTCCTTTGTTCGCTCACAAACTTCTTTCTTGCTTTGTTCAAGTTTAACGGAACCAACGCTCGTCTTTAAATTGAAGCGGAACCGCTTCGGCCTAACCGACAAACATGGGCGTATCCAAGGGGGCGTGGTCATACCCCCCCACCCCCAGCTGTATTTTCCGCTTAACTGAAAAAAATCTGAGTTATGTTTTTAGTATGTTTTATCCTATTTTGCTAAAATTGTTTTAAACTAAAGGCGTCGCGTATCTCGGTTAACCTTCGAAAAAAAAACAGCTTATCCCAAACACAGCGGTTCCTCATGACAATAAAAACAGTTTTGATTTATAGACACTATAAAAAATACACTAACGCAACATGCTTGTGGAACGCTTTAGGCTATATTTATTGAACTACGCAAATTTGTGTAAAGTAGATAAAATATATGCTTATTAAACTCCATTTACTGTAATTACAGATTCGGTTGGTGTCAGATAGCAAGTTGTTCAACGCTCCCTTTGATAAAATACGCAAACAAGTAAGCTAGAACACACGACGACTAGAAAAGCGTCTAATGCAGCTAAGTACGCAACACTCTCTGGGTTGCTTAAGAGAGAAACAAATTTTCACTTCAGCCTGAAACCAATGGAAAACCACCAAGTGTGACGCACGGACCTTGAGGTTGCTATAGTAACAGCCCCAGAAAAGGTCTAGGGTGTTGTTTTGGGCCACGGTCTGGTTCTCCCGGATAAATTCCTTCACGCAATGGTGACGATGTTGAAAACGTTGTGCTTTTATTATGTGTCCTTGATAAAACATACTGAGAGCAAGGAACAGTAGCAAGCATAGAATCTGATACTACACGAACACACAAGTTTGCTGAAACCAACTACGTTAGAATGTTCAAATAAAAGTAGTTTTATCAGCAACAAATTCATAAAAGCCAATTACCATCAAAATTGGCATAATGAAGACAATTTATGAGAAATACCGGTACACCTAAAAAATGCGCGCTCGCTTCGCTCGTAAGGTGCGCCGCAACGTTTTCATACGTCTCTAACGTGCGCCCTTAAGCAAAAAAGGTTAAGAAACACTGGATTAAAGTAAAACTGATAGAAGAACATAAACATCCGCACCATTAACGTCACAAGTAACGTCATAGATCAAGTAATTTAAGAAACGTGTTCTTCCCTAACAGAAACAACGCGTATTATGCAAATAAACCACATTTATCACGCGAAACGCAAAAAATTGTGCCTTCAGGTTTCAGTTGGAAGAACATGGCCACATTTGGCGCGCGGGCCTGAACCAGGCTGAGACAGTGTAATTCTCAGCCACATAAACTTTTGAAATGAAGTGCAATGAATGCACGGCTATCACGCGGCCCACAACTACATGATAACAATAAACCATTTAAAAGTAACTCGCGGCCCACTAAAATGACTCTGCGGCCAACATTTGGGTCGCGGTCCACAGTTTGCCGACCACTGCTTTAAAGGATCAAGGTAGGTTACACCATTTTTGCGTTTGACGCCATTTGCAAAATATTACAAAAAAATTATTTGGTTAACACAAAATAAATGTGAAACCCTAAAATTACTTGCCACATATAAGCTTAATGAGGCTACTAGAGAGGTATGCAACCAAATGTACCCCCCAAACTTTAATTTTTTTTGTTTTTAAGCACAAATGGGCTACGGAAAACCTATTTCGCTGAAAATATCTGAATGACCAGAGTGGGAGACTATGCTTATCTTGTTAAGAATACTTTCTAGTAGTTGTATGGAAATTTTTAGGAAATTTTAATGTGCGGATAGTTTTTAAAAATTCGACCAAATGTACCCCCCAAACTTTAATTTTTTTTGTTTTTTAAGCACAAATAGGCTACGGAAAACCTATTTCGCTGAAAATATCTGAATGACCAGAGTGGGAGACTATGCTGTTCTTGTTAAGAATACTTTCTAGTAGTTGTATGAAAATTTGTAGGAAATTTTAATGTGCGGATAGTTTTAAAAAATCGACCAAATGTACCCCCCAAACTTTAATCTTTTTTTGTTTTTAAGCACAAATTGGCTACGGAAAACCTATTTCGCTGAAAATATCTGAATGACCAGAGTGGGAGACTATGCTTTTCTTGTTAAGAATACTTTCTAGTAGTTGTATGTAAATTTTTAGGAAATTTAATGTGCGGATAGTTTTTAAAAATTTGACCAAATCTACCCCCAAACTTTAATTTTTTTTTGTTTTTAAGCGCAAATGAGCTACGGAAAACCTATTTCGCTGAAAATATCTGAATGACCAGAGTGAGAGACTATGCGTATCTTGTTAAGAATACTTTCTAGTAGTTGTATGGAAATTTTTAGGAAATTTTAAATTGCGGATAGTTTTTCAAAATTCGACCAAATGTACCCCCCAAACTTTAATTTTTTTTGGTTTTTAAGCACAAATAGGCTACGGAAAACCTATTTCGCTGTAAATATCTGAATGAATTGACAATCTGATTATATTGATTACAAAAAACGCGAAAATATTTAATTGTAGTTCAGTTTTATACGTCGTAGGCAAAAGAAAGTGAAATTGTGTTAAACGGCGTAAAAAATATTAAAAAAAGCATGAAAAATTATTTCGCCGAAATGACAATGGTCTTTTGCTGAACTCATACAAAACTGATTTATAAATGATGATTTGCCTTAATTATCATCAATACATTTAGGTTGTCACAACAACAACACATTTTTAAAATATATCTGCTAAAATCTTTGTTTTAGAATAAATTTTAAAGAATTTGCACACATCCAAAAGTTCTAAAAAATACAATGCAACAACAATAAAGTTTCCCTAACAAGATAAGCATAGTCTCCTACTCTGGCCATCAGATATTTTCAGCGAAATAGCATTGCCGTAATCCATTAATTTTGCTAATATAAAGAAAACTCGAAAAGAGTTTTTGGGAAAAAACACAGATTTTGGGGGTACATTAAGCTGGATTTTTGAAAACTATCTGCGCATTAAACTTTTCTAAAAAAATCCATACAACTACTAGAAAGTATTCTTAACAAGATAAGCGTAGTCTCCCACTCTGGCCATTCATATATTTTCAGCGAAATAGGTTTTCCGTAGCTCATTTGTGCTTAAAAACAAAAAAAAGTAAAGTTTGGGGATACATTTGGTCGATTTTTTAAAAACTATCCGCACATTAAAATTTCCTACAAATTTCCATACAACTACTAGAAAGTATTCTTAACAAGAACAGCATAGTCTCCCACTCTGGTCATTCAGATATTTTCAGCGAAATAGGTTTTCCGTAACCCATTTGTGCTAAAAACCAAAAAAAGTTTAAGTTTGGGGGTATATTTGGTCGAATTTTTAAAAACTATCCGCACATTAAAATTTCCTAAAAATTTCCATACAACTACTAGAAAGTATTCTTAACAAGAACAGCATAGTCTCCCACTCTGGTCATTCAGATATTTCACTCGCACAAGTTTAACTTTACACAAAGCTGTTCAAACAAGACTTGGTATGTTCAAGTAAAGCTTAACATATCACTACGTCACAATATATGACGTAACGCATTTTGGTATATGACAAATAAAGTTACATTTTTAACTTGACACAAAGCTGCTCAAACAAGACTTGGTATGTTCATGTAAAGCTTAACATATCACTACGTCACAATATATGACGTAATGCGTTATGGTATGTGACAAATAAATTCATAAGTTTAAGTTACACAAAGCTGTTCCAACAAGGCTAAGTATGTTTATTAGAAAGTAAGATAGCAAAAATACAATAAACAAAGCCAAGACAAAACGGCATCAAATTATTGTTTATTTATTCGCTAGTCTTTACTGTTAATCAGATAGTAACAGTTATTAATGACGTCATAAAGTAAGTCCACCATAAAAATTTGCGCCAAAACCGGTTAAAAAAGTTGTCAAATAATACAAGATTTACCGTGAATTTTTGACATGTTACTTTGCAAAAACATAGTAAACAAATTTTGTTGACAAAACCTTCAGTAAGGCAAACATAACGACTGCTTTTTATTAAAAAAAACGATTAAAACTAATAAAAAGGCATTAATTTTAAATATTTTGAACCGAACTTAATTATGCTTTTGTTTTCTGAGCTACATTTAGAAGGTTTTCACCAAAATCTCAAACTTTCAGTCGCTAATGGTTGAACAACAAGTGCTAAATGTTGAGCGAAGTACGAGACAACCTTGCGATGCTCTCGCGTCCTTTGTTCGCTCACAAACTTTTTTTCTTGTTCAAGTTTAACGGAACCAACGCTCGTCTTTAAATTGAAGCGGACCCGCTTCGGCCTAACCGACAAACATGGGCGTATCCAAGGGAGCGTGGTCATGCCCCCCACCCCCAGCTGTATTTTCCGCTTAACTGAAAAAAATCTGAGTTATGTTTTTAGTATGTCCAATCCTATTTTGCTAAAATTGTTTTAAACTAAAGGCGTCGCGTATCTCGGTTAAGCTTCGAAAAAAAACAGCTTATCCCAAACACAGCGGTTCCTCATGACAATAAAAACAGTTTTGATTTATAGACACTATAAAAAAAATACACTTTCGCCACATGCTTGTGGAACGCTCTAGGCTATATTTATTGAACTACGCAAATTTGTGTAAAGTAGATAAAATATATGCTTATTAAACTCCATTTACTGTAATTACAGATTCGGTTGGTGTCAGATAGCAAGTTGTTCAACGCTCCCTTTGATAAAATACGCAAACAAGTAAGCTAGAACACACGACGACTAGAAAAGCGTCTAATGCAGCTAAGTACGCAACACTCTCTGGGTTGCTTAAGAGAGAAACAAATTTTCACTTCAGCCTGAAACCAATGGAAAACCACCAAGTGTGACGCACGGACCTTGAGGTTGCTATAGTAACAGCCCCAGAAAAGGTCTAGGGTGTTGTTTTGGGCCACGGTCTGGTTCCCCCGGATAAATTCCTTCACGCAATGGTGACGATGTTGAAAACGTTGTGCTTTTATTATGTGTCCTTGATAAAACATACTGAGAGCAAGGAACAGTAGCAAGCACAGAATCTGATACTACACGAACACACAAGTTTGCCGAAACCAACTACGTTAGAATGTTCAAATAAAAGTAGTTTCATCAGCAACAAATTCATAAAAGCCAATTACCATCAAAATTGGCATAATGAAGACAATTTAAGAGAAATACCGGTACACCTAAAAAATTTCGCGCTCGCTTCGCTCGTAAGGTGCGCCGCAACGTTTTCATACGTCTCTAACGTGCGCCCTTAAGCAAAAAAGGTTAAGAAACACTGGATTAAAGTAAAACTGAAAGAAGAACATAAACATCCGCACCATTAACGTCACAAGTAACGTCATAGATCAAGTAATTTAAGAAACGTGTTCTTCCCTAACAGAAACAACGCGTATTATGCAAATAAACCACATTACACGCGAAACGCAAAAAATTGTGCCTTCAGGTTTCAGTTGGAAGAACATGGCCACATTTGGCGCGCGGGCCTGAACCAGGCTGAGACAGTGTAATTCTCAGCCACATAAACTTTTGAAATGAAGTGCAATGAATGCACGGCTATCACGCGGCCCACAACTACATGATAACAATAAACCATTTAAAAGTAACTCGCGGCCCACTAAAATGACTCTGCGGCCAACATTTGGGCCGCGGTCCACAGTTTGCCGACCACTGCTTTAAAGGATCAAGGTAGGTTACACCATTTTTGCGTTTGACGCCATTTGCAAAATATTACAAAAAAATTATTTGGTTAACACAAAATAAATGTGAAACCCTAAAATTACTTGCCACATATAAGCTTAATGAGGCTACTAGAGAGGTATGCAACCAAATGTACCCCCCAAACTTTAATTTTTTTTGTTTTTAAGCACAAAAACCTATTTCGCTGAAAATATCTGAATGACCAGAGTGGGAGACTATGCTTATCTTGTTAAGAATACTTTTTAGTAGTTGTATGGAAATTTGTAGGAAATTTTAATGTGCGGATAGTTTTAAAAATTCGACCAAATGTACCCCCCAAACTTTAATTTTTTTTGTTTTTAAGCACAAATGGGCTACGGAAAACCTATTTCGCTGAAAATATTTGAATGACCAGAGTGGGAGACTATGCTTATCTTGTTAAGAATACTTTCTAGTAGTTGTATGGAAATTTTTAGGAAATTTTAATGTGCGGATAGTTTTTAAAAATTCGACCAAATGTACCCCCCAAACTTTAATTTTTTTTGTTTTTTAAGCACAAATAGGCTACGGAAAACCTATTTCGCTGAAAATATCTGAATGACCAGAGTGGGAGACTATGCTGTTCTTGTTAAGAATACTTTCTAGTAGTTGTATGAAAATTTGTAGGAAATTTTAATGTGCGGATAGTTTTAAAAAATCGACCAAATGTACCCCCCAAACTTTAATCTTTTTTTGTTTTTAAGCACAAATTGGCTACGGAAAACCTATTTCGCTGAAAATATCTGAATGACCAGAGTGGGAGACTATGCTTTTCTTGTTAAGAATACTTTCTAGTAGTTGTATGTAAATTTTTAGGAAATTTAATGTGCGGATAGTTTTTAAAAATTTGACCAAATCTACCCCCAAACTTTAATTTTTTTTTGTTTTTAAGCGCAAATGAGCTACGGAAAACCTATTTCGCTGAAAATATCTGAATGACCAGAGTGAGAGACTATGCGTATCTTGTTAAGAATACTTTCTAGTAGTTGTATGGAAATTTTTAGGAAATTTTAAATTGCGGATAGTTTTTCAAAATTCGACCAAATGTACCACCCAAACTTTAATTTTTTTTGGTTTTTAAGCACAAATAGGCTACGGAAAACCTATTTCGCTGTAAATATCTGAATGAATTGACAATCTGATTATATTGATTACAAAAAACGCGAAAATATTTAATTGTAGTTCAGTTTTATACGTCGTAGGCAAAAGAAAGTGAAATTGTGTTAAACGGCGTAAAAAATATTAAAAAAAGCATGAAAAATTATTTCGCCGAAATGACAATGGTCTTTTGCTGAACTCATACAAAACTGATTTATAAATGATGATTTGCCTTAATTATCATCAATACATTTAGGTTGTCACAACAACAACACATTTTTAAAATATATCTGCTAAAATCTTTGTTTTAGAATAAATTTTAAAGAATTTGCACACATCCAAAAGTTCTAAAAAATACAATGCAACAACAATAAAGTTTCCCTAACAAGATAAGCATAGTCTCCTACTCTGGCCATCAGATATTTTCAGCGAAATAGCATTGCCGTAATCCATTAATTTTGCTAATATAAAGAAAACTCGAAAAGAGTTTTTGGGAAAAAACACAGATTTTGGGGGTACATTAAGCTGGATTTTTGAAAACTATCTGCGCATTAAACTTTTCTAAAAAAATCCATACAACTACTAGAAAGTATTCTTAACAAGATAAGCGTAGTCTCCCACTCTGGCCATTCATATATTTTCAGCGAAATAGGTTTTCCGTAGCTCATTTGTGCTTAAAAACAAAAAAAAGTAAAGTTTGGGGATACATTTGGTCGATTTTTTAAAAACTATCCGCACATTAAAATTTCCTAAAAATTTATATACAACTACTACAAAGTATTCTTAACAAGATACGCATAGTCTCCCACTCTGGTCATTCAGATATTTTCAGCGAAATAGGTTTTCCGTAACCCATTTGTGCTAAAAACCAAAAAAAGTTTAAGTTGGGGGGTACATTTGGTTGAATTTTTAAAAACTATCCGCACATTAAAATTTCCTACAAATTTCCATACAACTACTAGAAAGTATTCTTAACAAGAACAGCATAGTCTCCCACTCTGGTCATTCAGATATTTTCAGCGAAATAGGTTTTCCGTAACCCATTTGTGCTAAAAACCAAAAAAAGTTTAAGTTTGGGGGTATATTTGGTCGAATTTTTAAAAACTATCCGCACATTAAAATTTCCTAAAAATTTACATACAACTACTAGAAAGTATTCTTAACAAGAACAGCATAGTCTCCCACTCTGGTCATTCAGATATTTCACTCGCACAAGTTTAACTTTACACAAAGATGTTCAAACAAGACTTGGTATGTTCAAGTAAAGCTTAACATATCACTACGTCACAATATATGACGTAACGCATTTTGGTATATGACAAATAAAGTTACATTTTTAACTTGACACAAAGCTGCTCAAACAAGACTTGGTATTAGAGTTAGCTCCACCAGGCAACATATCAATAAATATAAATCGCTCTTCTGGTGTAAACGAAGTATAAACCGACGTTTCGGCAGCAGATACCAGCTGACCTCATCAGGGTTAATAATTAAAACGAGAGTGCGTTAGCCATCTTATATACTGAGAAGTAAAAAATGTAGATTAAAATTAATAATTCTAGACGTCGCTGAAGTATGCGATAAGCTGTGACGCGCCGGAGTCATCCGGTGCAGAACTGCGCCGTCGTACAACGGGCGTTTATCAGCTATTGCGTATAGCTACAACGACGAGTAGATTGCCGGATACCATGAATCCTTTTTATTCATGGTGTTAGGAGATTTGTCAATCCGGAATGATTCAATGAACCGTCTTTTGTAATAGTGCGGTTCCCAGTCTAGAATTTTACAGTTATCCCAATCAATTCCGTGTCGGAGTTCAACCGCATGCTCTGCCAGAGCTGACCGGGATGCCTTTTCGTGGCGGACATCACCCATGTGTTCGAGTTTCCTGGTATGAAAGGAACGTTTAGTTTCCCCTATGTATGTTGCTGAACAACCTCCACAGGGAATTTATCTACATTTTTTACTTCTCAGTATATAAGATGGCTAACGCACTCTCGTTTTAATTATTAACCCTGATGAGGTCAGCTGGTATCTGCTGCCGAAACGTCGGTTTATACTTCGTTTACACCAGAAGAGCGATTTATATTTATTTATCAAGACTTGGTATGTTCATGTAAAGCTTAACATATCACTACGTCACAATATATGACGTAATGCGTTATGGTATGTGACAAATAAATTCATAAGTTTAAGTTACACAAAGCTGTTCCAACAAGGCTAAGTATGTTTATTAGAAAGTAAGATAGCAAAGATACAATAAACAAAGCCAAGACAAAACGGCATCAAATTATTGTTTATTTATTCGCTAGTCTTTACTGTTAATCAGATAGTAACAGTTATTAATGACGTCATAAAGTAAGTCCACCATAAAAATTTGCGCCAAAACCGGTTAAAAAAGTTGTCAAATAATACAAGATTTACCGTGAATTTTTGACATGTTACTTTGCAAAAACATAGTAAACAAATTTTGTTGACAAAACCTTCAGTAAGGCAAACATAACGACTGCTTTTTATTAAACAAAACGATTAAAACTAATAAAAAGGCATTAATTTTAAATATTTTGAACCGAACTTAATTATGCTTTTGTTTTCTGAGCTACATTTAGAAGGTTTTCACCAAAATCTCAAACTTTCAGTCGCTAATGGTTGAACAACAAGTGCTTAATGTCGAGCGAAGTACGAGACAACCTTGCGATGCTCTCGCGTCCTTTGTTCGCTCACAAACTTTTTTTCTTGTTCAAGTTTAACGGAACCAACGCTCGTCTTTAAATTGAAGCGGAACCGCTTCGGCCTAACCGACAAACATGGGCGTATCCAAGGGAGCGTGGTCATGCCCCCCCCCCCCCACCCCCAGCTGTATTTTCCGCTTAACTGAAAAAAATCTGAGTTATGTTTTTAGTATGTCCAATCCTATTTTGCTATAATTGTTTTAAACTAAAGGCGTCGCGTATCTCGGTTAAGCTTCGAAAAAAAAACAGCTTATCCCAAACACAGCGGTTCCTCATGACAATAAAAACAGTTTTGATTTATAGACACTATAAAAAAAATACACTTTCGCCACATGCTTGTGGAACGCTTTAGGCTATATTTATTGAACTACGCAAATTTGTGTAAAGTAGATAAAATATATGCTTATTAAACTCCATTTACTGTAATTACAGATTCGGTTGGTGTCAGATAGCAAGTTGTTCAACGCTCCCTTTGATAAAATACGCAAACAAGTAAGCTAGAACACACGACGACTAGAAAAGCGTCTAATGCAGCTAAGTACGCAACACTCTCTAGGTTGCTTGAGAGAGAAACAAATTTTCACTTCAGACGGAAACCAATGGAAAAACACCAAATGTGTCGCACGGACCTTGAGGTTGCTATAGTAACAGCCCCAGAGAAGGTCTAGGGTGTTGTTTTGGGCCACGGTCTGGTTCCCCCGGATAAATTCCTTCACGCAATGGTGACGATGTTGAAAACGTTGTGCTTTTATTATGTGTCCTTGATAAAACATACTGAGAGCAAGGAACAGTAGCAAGCACAGAATCTGATACTACACGAACACACAAGTTTGCCGAAACCAACTACGTTAGAATGTTCAAATAAAAGTAGTTTCATCAGCAACAAATTCATAAAAGCCAATTACCATCAAAATTGGCATAATGAAGACAATTTAAGAGAAATACCGGTACACCTAAAAAATTTCGCGCTCGCCTCGCTCGTAAGGTGCGCCGCAACGTTTTCATACGTCTCTAACGTGCGCCCTGTTACGTGTTTATCAACACTTAAACACCCAAATTAATTAATTGCCATAAGCCAAATCTTAGAGTTCATTAAGTTATCTTACGAATTTTTAAATAGGGCTTTAGATTACGCGTTTCAGCTTTCGTTTGCCAAATATGTTCTTCAGTTACATAATATCATATTTGATGATGCAAAGTTTTCCGTATTGTTGTGTGTAAAATTCCTGAGTTTTCCTGCTTCAGTTCGCCTCGTTTCAAACTTGACATGTAACCTTTAATCTCGTAATCTATAACTTTCAGTCTTGCGGGCGGTTTTCTCACGTTCTGCAAAACAAGCCACTTGTTTCGCTGGCGTCTGACTCCCGCTGCAAATTGGCCTTAGAATGGCCGCTGTAATGCCTAGCCATGTTTTCAGAGTGCCGGCCAGTCTTATTGGCCAAATATGACGAAACTTTCGTGTTCTTTTTCTTCCTACGTATTGGCTATATACATGTCGTTTATTAGCGGCTTTAGGCTTTTTCTCTAGAAGTCTTTTGCGAAGTTTTAGCCGACAGTCGCTGCAATAGGCGGTGGCTGTCTGTTTCACATTAACTTGAAAATAACGTTCACTAATGCTATTTGGTAACGTTTTAATTCGTTGTAACAATATACTTTTGATTGGAATTTTAGTTGTGGTTATGACAGGTAGCATATCTGACCAGAAACCTTTGCAAACAACAAGAACTCGCGCGGTTGCGTCCCGCCGGGCAATTGTATGGGGCCAGGGGTCAGACCCCAGTGCGCAGGTCGCGGTGGGGGCGCAACACGGTTTGGTGCCCCGTTTTGGTGTTGTTTGAAGCAACTTTGTTGGTTGTGTAATGTGTTTTTGGCCAGATGTTTTGGAAAGCATAATTTTTTGGTCAAACATAAAAGTAATTTTTATTGAAGATTTTTGAGTTTTTGTGAGAAATAAGTTGGTTTTGAGTTGAAAGTTGTTGGTTTGGAAGTAGTTTCAAACATTTTTGCGTTGTTTGAGTGGATATATTTGACTTTCAAAAAAGGACTTATTATGCAAATAAACGGTTTGATCTTTTCAGAGATTTTTCTTCCAATTGGGTCCAATAATTGTCGGACCGTTTGTAATTGTATGGGTATTAAGATTTAAGTTTAAAATCAACACGTTAAGCTTGAGGTCACGGTTTAATTTTGTTGTGCACGAAATAAGTTTGTGTTAAGTTCCTTATTCTTGTAAGCAATTGGTATGTTTTTGGGTTTTAGTTTAGGGAAGTCTGAATCAAAACGCACGACGCGTATAGTTAGGTAGATTAGGCTGAACACGGGACGGTACATTCCTCGTAAAAAAAGCATGATGGTTTATCCAGGCGGGAAACATATGCTTCAATTCGTGCAAGTCCAAACACGAATTTAGTTAGGGATAAGCCCATTACCTACCTTTGTTGAAAGTATAAGTGAATAAGCAGCAATTTGAAAACGTGTTTTCTTGTGATGCGTTTTTGTTTTGAAACTTACAAAAAAATATATAAATGAAAAAAATAGAAATATGCTGTATAACTGTACTATAATTTGTCTCTTTGATTCGGGCATGACGGAGTCGCTGGCTTCTTGTGTCCGTGAAATAATCAATTGTTTTGTTTGGAAGTTTTCAACTATGAAGAAGTTTTTGTTTTCAAATATAGGTGTGTTTTCAGATTTCAACATATCCCATCAAACGATGAGACGGTCGCCGACCTCGATTTCACCTTTTTGCGACAGGCTAATTTAGCTCGCAAGAGTTACCAACTTTTCTTTTCAGGAGTTTTCGTCAGTCAAAGTCGATGGCCAGTACTCGGGCTGAAGTTTTTCTTCAAAGGGAAAGTACTACGCTTCTATAGACAACGCCAATTGGTCAAATTCCAGTTGGGTCAAAACAATAAACAGTTTCATCATGACATAGCAAATATTGCATGTGAACAAATAAACAAAAAGTTGCCGATTACATTTTGATAACTATTAAAATGTTTCTTGAATGAATTTTCAAAATATCCTATAGAATTGTTTGCCCAGTGAAACTATTTTTGATGCTAGGGAATTGTTCATCTTGGAATAAATAAGCTTTAAAATGGTGATGTAAATCTAAAAGGGGTAAGGAATAAATTAAAAATACGCTGAGTTAACAGTTTGAGAATAACGTTGAAGCATTCAATTTGATTGTGTTTTGTTTATCGCCCGTATCTCGCCTTAACTTGCCACGTATAGACTTTCCGGGATTTTTGCCTCCTTCTTATCTGCTCTCGTGATTGTATTGTTGAAAACGCCTTGTGCAGGAGTGGTGGTCGCGTGAGAAAGAGTTTGTGCGTTAGTTGTGATAATTGTGTTCCGAGAAACGACCACGCCTTGAAAACTTGTAATTTTAATTGTGTTTTGTTTAAAAGAAGTTAGTGTTAATGTTTAAAAAGCTTTAAATCTGTTGATATATTTTGATGTCAAAGTTAAGAATAACTTGTTTATACGTACTTATGTCTAACCATATTAAGTTCATTCCACTCACGAATTTTTTTATGTTAAACGTTTTCCCATAATTACAAAATTGTTTTTTTTTCAGAAGTATTCGAACATTTGGAATGCGAGAGCTGGCGTTCGTACTGCTGCAACCTGATCTAGGCGCTAAATTCACCAGCGTTGCAGCTACCATTCATTTTCGAATATACTCGCTGAGTATATGCAAAACACACCCGGACTCTAAGATTGCTTGGCAATACACCTCGATGGTCTGGCTGCAGTTGAGGTTTGCAGCTAGACCCCTCAACCCCCAACGAACACAAGCCGTGAACGACTTCAAACACCAGTCGAGTTTCCTTCAACAGCAGGTGGTTCGCGACATTTTTGTCGTTTGAGATTATCGGCTTGTACAAACTTCGTTTTGGCTCCTACGTTCGATTAACAGAAGTCCATTCATCTCGTCGTGTCCAGTCGGGAACGTGGAAGGAATCATTGGCAAACCTACTCATGGCTTTCGCCAAACATGAAGCACCGACTGCGGGCATTGTCACGCTTTTGTGCGACAATACGATGCACCAAGACATTTTCGTTCAAGAGACGATATCGCATATTAACGCAAGATGTTGAAATGCATTTTGGGCGATGTTTATTTTGGATGGGGGAATGATGTTACGTGTTTATCAACACTTAAACACCCAAATTAATTAATTGCCATAAGCCAAATCTTAGAGTTCATATTAATATGAAGTTATCTTACGAATTTTTAAATAGGGCTTTAGATTACGCGTTTCAGCTTTCGTTTGCCAAATATGTTCTTCAGTTACATAATATCATATTCGATGATGCAAAGTTTTCCGTATTGTTGTGTGTAAAATTCCTGAGTTTTCCTGCTTCAGTTCGCCTCGTTTCAAACTTGACATTTAACCTTTAATCTCGTAATCTATAACTGTCAGTCTTGCGGGTGGTTTTCTCACGTTCTGCAACACAAGCCACTTGTTTCGCTGGCGTCTGACTCCCGCTGCAAATTGGCCTTAGAATGGCCGCTGTAATGCCTAGCCATGTTTTCAGAGTGCCGGCCAGTCTTATTGGCCAAATATGACGCAACTTTCGTGTTCTTTTTCTTCCTACGTATTGGCTATATACATGTCGTTTCTTAGCTGTTTTGAGCTTTTCTCTAGAGAAGTCTTTTGCGAAGTTTTAGCCGACAGTCGCTGCAATAGGCGGTGGCTGTCTGTCTCACATTAACTTGAAAATAACGTTCACTAATGCTATTTGATAACGTTTTAATTCGTTGTAACAATATACTTTTGATTGGAATTTTAGTTGTGGTTATGACAGGTAGGATATCTGACCAGAAACCTTTGCAAACAACAAGAACTCGCGCGTTTGCGTCCCGCCGGGCAACTGTATGGGGTCAGGGGTCAGACCCCAGTGCGCAGGTCGCGGCGGGGGCGCAACAGCCCTTAAGCAAAAAAGGTTAAGAAACACTGGATTAAAGTAAAACTGATAGAAGAACATAAAAATCCGCACCATTAACGTCACAAGTAACGTCATAGTTCAAGTAATTTAAGAAACGTGTTCTTCCCTAACAGAAACAACGCGTATTATGCAAATAAACCACATTTATCGCGCGAAACGCAAAAAATTGCGCCTATTGGTTTCAGTTGGAGGAACATGGCCACATTTGGCGCGCGGGCCTGAACCAGGCTGAGACAATATACTTCTCAGCCACATAAACTTTTAAAATGAAGTGCAATGAATGCACGGCTATCACGCGGCCCACAAATACATGATAACAATAAACCATTTAAAAGTAACTCGCGGCCCACTAAAATGGCTCTGCGGCCAACATTTGGATCGCGGTTCACAGTTGCCGCCAATGCTTTAAAGGATCAAGGTAGGTTACACCATTTTTGCGTTTGACGCCATTTGCAAAATATTACAAAAAAAATTATTTGGTTAACACAAAATAAATGTGAAACCCTAAAATTACTTGCCACATATAAGCTTAATGAGGCTACTATAGAGGTATGCAACCAAATGTACCCCCCAAACTTTAATTTTTTTTGTTTTTAAGCACAAAAACCTATTTCGCTGAAAATATCTGAATGACCAGAGTGGAAGACTATGCTTATCTTGTTAAGAATACTTTCTAGTAGTTGTATGGAAATTTGTAGGAAATTTTAATGTGCAGATAGTTTTTAAAAATTCGACCAAATCTACCCCCAAACTTTACTCTTTTTTTGTTTTTGAGCACAAATGGGCTACGGAAACCTATTTCGCTGAAAATATCTGAATGACCAGAGTGGGAGACTATGCTTATCTTGTTAAGAATACTTTCTAGTAGTTGTATGGAAATTTTTAGGAAATTTTAATGTGCGGATAGTTTTTAAAAATTCGACCAAATGTACCCCCCAAACTTTAATTTTTTTTGGTTTTTAAGCACAAATAGGCTACGGAAAACCTATTTCGCTGAAAATATCTTAATGACCAGAGTGGGAGACTATGCTTATCTTGTTAAAAATACTTTCTAGTAGTTGTATGTAAATTTTTAGGAAATTTTAATGTGTGGATAGTTTTTAAAAATTCGAACAAATGTAACCCCAACTTCAACTTTTCTTTGTTTTTAAGCACAAATGGGCTACGGAAAACCTATTTTGCTGTAAATATCTGAATGAATTGACAATCTGATTATATTGATGACAAAAAACGCGAAAATATTTATTTTTAGTTCAGTTTTATACGTCGTAGGCAAAAGAAAGTGAAATTGTGTTAAACGGCGTAAAAAATGTTAAAAAAAGCATGAAAAATTATTTCGCCGAAATGACAATGGTGAAATTAGTTTGGCGATTAATTATGTTTTTGTCATTCCCCTCAAAATAATAAGATGCGATATTGAGCCTGTCAGCCAAGTGAGTCAAAATATCGCATCCAAGTGAGTCAAAATATCGCATCAAACCGCGCTGGTGTGACAACATTAAGTTACGTCACAATAAGCGTCGGGCGCGATTCTATAAATCGTGTGACGTGAAATAACGTTTACATTGCGAGTAGCCACCAGGCGTAACACGCATCAGTAGTTACAGCAGATAAACAGTTGTTCTAGTTATTGTAAGCTCATCCTTGTGGCATTTTAAAACTTATAAGCGCTCAACAAAGCCAACCTTCAAAGCACGCATTTGTCACATAAAACAAATTTCGCGAAATTGTGCCACAAAATAACTCCTAATTCAACGAAATCTAATTTCTATTGCTCAAATGGAAATTATTATAATCGCATTGTACAAATCAAAGTTCATAGAAATAATACAAGTTGTGCAACTCAGATTCATGCGCGCTCAAATGGAGACGGGCTCAAAACCAAAATGTGCACAATGCGCACTTGTCATATGTGCACGAACCAAAATGTGCACATTGTGCGCACAATGTGCACTTGCGATATGTGCACGGTTCAGTGCACATTGTGCACTTGCGATATTTTCGCCAAATGTACATTAAATCTGCATCTTATGTGCACTTGAATTTGATGTGCTTTTAATGTGCCGGTGCGGCAAAGGTGGCTAAAAAGTTGCACACTCTGTTTTCCGTGATCACTTTTTCCACCGCGTGTGATGGTAAGGCGCTATTTGTCCGGCAGCCGATTATTATTATCGAACTTAAAAACAGGCAGACAGGCAGATGTAGGATTTGTACTTTTCTTACTTACCAGAAGACAGATTGTCACAAATTTGATTATTGTAGACCCTTTGTTCCGGACTAATGCGTTTGTCCGCGGGAATCGCCGTTCGGGTCAGCTATACCCACCGACTTGGTTTTCCCTCAGGGATAGGACTTTGTGTGAATTTCGAAGTCTCAGTTTTTCTAGCGCTGCGTGACAACTTTGTGTGCGGTTGCGTTTTGGATGGCGTTGTGTTGCATTGTCATTCGTCGGGTGGATACCGAGAGAATCGGACGCATTTTGAGCACGGTTTGCAATCTCGTTGGTTAGAGGCAAGAATAATTTTTAAATTGTAAAGTCATTTAAGCTAAGTTACGTGACGTATTAAAAAAACAGCAACTCATTGATAATATATAGAAAAAATGAAAAATCAACGTTTTATTTAATCAATATTCATATTTTTGTCCTAAAATTTCGAACATGGCGTTAACTTAGCTCTGTAAAATACAAGTTGTGACGTCATGCTGGAGTGAACCGCTTTTGTTTACAGGTTGGGTTCGGTTAAGGTTTATGTTCTTTCAAATTATTCCGTTCAGTTCCGGTTCTGGTCCTTAAAATTTTACAAAAGACGGTGATTCGGTAACAGTTCGGCATTCTTTACCTTTTTGGATGTTGCATAAATGTAGGCCTATGCCTTTACTTTTTATTTTCAGTAATTATTTTTTTCTCTGTAATCTAGCATTATATATTTTTTATGTTTCTGTAGCATTTTTTTACGGTCGTCTTTAACTTTTCTTTAGTGTATGGATTTTTAATTTTTTTATTTCGATAAGCCTTTCCTTTTTTTTTTTTTTTTTCATTTACTTTACTATAATTTCATTTTCCTTTGTCATTTGAGGTTATATTTAATTTGTTTCTGTCGCATTTTCATATTACCTACCTATCGATAGTATTTCGTTTATAATCTTGCTTAAAGTATTTCGCAAATATTGCTGCTGCAGTTTTCCGTTTAAAATTTTTCTATTCAACCATTTCCAACTTTTTATCTTACGATTGGTATTTCGCCCTGAAGTGAGTATTGTTTTGTTCCCTAATTGCTTTTGTTCTATATGCCTGCCGTGACGCCTTCAATTTTCTGGTTTTATAAAATAAACTTTTGTGTTGAAGTTTCGATAGAGCCACCAATTACGAGGTCGATAGAGCCACTAATTACGAAAGTTATTTTTAGGATTCATTGATCATTTAAAAGCAAACACAAACAATCGCATCGCTATTCAATGTTCAACTAATTCTAACCAATTTTTTTTTAAGTTAACAAAATTAAAATCCAATATTGCAGTTGAATTAGATTAAAAATGGTCAAACATAGATCTTTAAATACAAGAAGTGTTGCCTTACGTTTAAAATGTCCTATTGACATGCAATTGGTTAGGGGTGCCCAAAACGTGACATTTTTTCCGATAACCAATATCGTGAACAAAAAGTATCACAATTCGATACCCAATGACGTCATAACCATGCCCACATAAGCAGAGTAGATAAAAATTATGAACGTTTAAAAATACTTTTACGGGTTTCAAGGCTAAATTTGCAGGTTTAGTTACACCCAGTTGTTAACTTATTTGTTTGGTAAATTTAGCCCATATAATCGAAAATCCATACAATTGGGACTCAATTAAAAAAAAAGAATCGATCGAAAAATAACATGCATAATAAATCCACTCCATATAATCGGAAATCCATAAAAGTGGAACTCAAATAAAAAATATATCATAATAAAAAGAATGGCACGAAAAATAACATGTATTACTTGATCTTGTGCACGTTTTGGTTTTGAGTCCTGTTGCTCAAATGTTTCCCAAATCGCCTCAATTTATAATGGGCTCTTATGGGAGCAAAATAGAAAATCATCGTTTTTAACTTTTTCGGCAATTTTGTAAATTGTAACGACCCAATATACAAACGTATATGTATAATGCACCGAATTACGTTGAAAACTGTTACATTTGTGTGTTATATAGTATTAATTTGGTTAGATTAGTGTTCGAACAAAAAGGTAGCAACTATACAGGTTCAGACATTTTGTTAGGTAAGAAGCTATTTACCCGGATTACTAAGTAGGTAAATCGATATATAATTACAAATTAGTGTATGCTTGCTCGAGTGTGCCAGGCAAATAGCCAATAGGTACGTTTTTGTTTATTTACCCGGCTAAGAAATTTATTTAAATGAGTTAGAAAATCAATCATAAAAATAATGCAATCATCTAAAAATTAAAATAGCCAATTTTATTGTAGTTTTCCTATAAAGAGATATCTAAATATCTGAATATGTTCATAATGAAACCTAGCATATTGTCTTACAGGTGATATACCCCTGTTTTTAACAGAATAATTAAAATCCTCCTGTTCCTGGACTCCCTTCTATAAGAATTGCAAGATATCTTCACCGCATCCAATGGATTTTTTAAAGAAAATTATAATTTAACAAAAAAATGTTAAACTTTGTTTTTAAGCTACACTGTAAATGTGAAAAATAAACTTACTGGTGTTTGTTTACATTCTTGAAAATGAGCCTTTTGTAATGAAATTATGTGTTTATGTGAAATTATAACAAATGCTTGCAATTATTGTGATTTTGTAGTTATTTATAATAATTTGTTTAATTAGTTGAAGATTAAAACTTGCCAATATAAAAACACTTACCAAAAACTGTTAAGAATTGTAACTATGTGCTTGGAAAATAAAAAACAAAACAATTTTTTTAGTTTGTTTTATTATAAATTCCATTCTTTCAGAAATAATAAAAACAATGCACAAAATAAATAATAAAAACAAAATGCAACACAAACATACTGGAAAAGGGGAAACCGAATGACTAGGCCTACAGAAGTGGTGTGGAATAAAGTCAGTTGCAATAGACTTTGTTGACAACAAGCATAGCTGGCAAAGTAAACCCACAAAATTGAAACTTCAGCTTGGTGTAGGAGAAACTAACATTGCCCTCAGACCTCAGTTGAGAAAATGTTTTCTAGTGATAGGGTCTATTTGTTCATTACTTGATGCTTGCTTTAGCCACACCCTTGTACAGAAGTGTTGTGCTGTGCAAGTTCCACTCAGTTTAAACTTCAAACCTGGGCAAAGTTATGCCAATAACTATAAAAGTCTTGTTAGACAGAAAAATATGCTGCAAAGGTTGACTAGGAACAGAAGACACTGTGTGATTAAGTTAATACTAATTTACGGAACGATGAATGGTCGGAACGCTCACTAATTTAAGTGTTACCCCGTTAAAACAATTATTAAACCAACGCACAATATTTGGGTTAGGGTGGGGGTTAGCGTTTGGGTGAAGGTGGGTCAAGTGTTATTATCTTTAATAATATTACTGTGAGCGTTCCGACAATTTATCATTGCGTAAATTAGTGTTACCCTGTGATTAACCTTCAGACCTATGTCGTCCATAAATTCAGTTTTCAAAATTGTTTCATTTTTAGACAAATTTTATATAAAAAATATTGTTTCTATCAACCTAATATCAAGTTGTAAATCCATTGATTTTACAATCCCGCTGTGAAAAGATGGGAAATAAAAGTTTGCCTTCAACATACACAAAGCTCTTATCTATTACCAAATTAACAAACCAATAATTAAGAGTCTATTCCAATGGACAACAGTGTTTTTTTAACGTATTATGTCTCCTTAATGCAGTCTATAAAGTGGGAAAGTTACTTTAAAATTTAAATGCTTGTTCAACCAATAGTAACAATCAAACATTTTCTTTATTTTCATTACACTTTACATTAGTTACTGATATTTTTGTTTGCATAGTTAACTAAAGTATTGTCGACGACAAAGTATGATCCTGACATGACACGCTAATATCGAGTATATTTCGGCCATTTTTAAAAAAAATTTATTTATTCTGATCTAAAATGTTTAGTTTAACTAGTATTAATTATTGCCATTCATCCAAATGTTTTTTATTCGGCAAAATCGTTAATAAATTGCAATTTTTTGCTTTTCCGCCATAAGCGTCTATTGTAATTTGGGAAACAAGATGGCGTCCATGTCGCTATAACTAAGAGGCGAGTTAGCTGCGCAACTTGTGATTTCTATAGAGACTTTGGTACAAATGCATTATGGTTTAGATTCGAAGCTACGTTACGTTAGCTATATTCAGGGTTGCCATACTGTCCTAATTTCTAAGAAATGTCCTTATTTTCGAATTGCGTCCTTATGTTGTCCTATTTTCAATAACTATAAAACCTAGATTATTTTCCTCTGGTAACCGATGTTGAATAATATTCTAAAATTATTCTTTTGTGTCGAGATTTCGAGATTTTACAACATTAGAGAATAGATGAAAAGGTACTTTCGTGGCATTCAAGTCTCAGGATTTTACTTCTAAGTGGTGAGATGGGTAGGGCAGTGGTGCAGCAGTTTTGGCTACTGTACCAGGATACAGCAGCTGACGTAGTTTTAGCAGTAAACAATATTACCGGTACAAGGTTACTGCTGTTTAGCCTGCAGCAGAATAGGGTGCGACGAAGGCAGCACTTTTTGCGAAGTGGTTGGTAACGGGGAAATGGGTGCAGTGCAGCCGACACTTCGATTAAATCAGTAAAGCTATAAGAAGGGGTGGCCAACACCATAGGCGTAGCCAGGGGGGGCCTGAGGGGCCATGCCCCCCATCCCAAAATTTATAAAGTTTTATTCTTAATAATTTGTTTATTTAGCATTTATGAGCAGTACCGTAACATTCGATCACAACATACAACACCTTTAATTGTCAAGCATTGTTACGTCACAAACGATATAGTTAATATTACATTTGCTATACATTAATGTAGTTTTACCACTTTTAGACAGTTTTTGCTCTTTTAATGGTTTTGGGCAGGGGCGCCCACAGAAAATTTTCCAGGGGGGGGGCAAACAGGGGCGTAACCAGAAAATCAAAAAAGGGTGCTGAATTTTCAACTTAGGGATTTCCCCCTTTTTCGCCTGATGTTAATGAATAATGACGTCATAGAATGGTGATTGCAAGAAGAGATAGAAAAAAAACAGAAACAGCCAAATACGTCCAGCAATAGCGACCACGTGCGTCGTCGACAATCCTGTCAGGCGCCAGCTGCGAAACCACAGTGTGCAATCGTTAACTTTCGGCAAAAAAACAAACCAAGACCTTAAAATATATGTGTTTAATTATGGTAGAATCATACATAATTCAACTATCAGCAGCGCAGTTTTCAAGTTCCATGAACGGAACTAGCGCTCAATTCTAAACTACAAGCAAGCCTTTCACCACGTGCAATACTAAGCGAAGATCGTTTTTACCGGGTGTTATTATGCCACGATTGGCACAACATCTGCGCACATCAGTCAGCTAAATTACAAGCTGTGGTTGAGGGGAAATAAGTCGTGTCCATTGCACACTTAGAACGTGGTCTTAGAGTATGCATAAAGAGCATAATTTTGCGTTAACTATCATTACTTAAAAATTTATACTTTAAAACGCGCACGACATTATACCTCCTTTTAAGAATCTGCTTTCATTTAAATCGGATATTAGCGTAGAGACCGAACAGCGAGGAACATACTGCGTATAACTTGACGTTTTTTAGCGAAAAAAAATAAAGAAGGTTTGACTTAGCTTTGTCAATTGTCGAATACACACTTGCTAATCAGTCAACCTAAACCAGCGCTTCTCAACCAGTGGGGGCCATAAGAACATTTGAGGTGACAGACCAATTTAAAAAGCTAGATTTAGTTTCATTTGTGTCATTGTATTTAAGTAAGTTGAAATATGTTCTGCTGTGTTTTGTTCTAAACCAGGGGTGTCCAACAAGCGGCACTCGTGCCAAATGTGGCACGCGACCCAATAAAAAATGGCACGCAAGCCCTCCTAAAATAGGCTACTTAATTGGTTATTCACCCAATTGTCAAAAATTGCTAATTTTTTATACAGTAAAATACTTCTAATACTATAACAATATATTGTAGTGGAGGCTAGCATTTACATAACTACAAAGTTTGGTGTGAGGAAACAAGAAGCAAAATTCAGCTCACCGACGGACAGTTTGCTGCAGTAATGCGCACTGCTATACGTCTTTATTGTTTTTAAAAATGCGCTTTTATTATTAGAAAGAATTAGTTACTAAACTTTGGCACGGGAAGAAGTTATAGGATATAAATTGGCACGCCGGCATGATTGAGTTGGACACCCCTGTTCTAAACCTATTTTAAAGGTTTTTCTTTCATAAAAATTCTATTGGGCCACAGAATATTTTTGCAACGTACATGGGCCACGAAAGAAAAAAGGTTGAGAACCACTGACCTAATAAACAAACAACGAAAGAGAAAAACTATCCAGCGTTTACGGTCGGCCAAACTAAAAACGAAAAACGGCGTTTTGCGCTCGATTTTGGCTTCGCATTAGATTAAGACGCGCGTGACCCAATTACTTAAAAAGCACACCGCTTCGAACAGTTTGCTAAACCATGACAAAAACAACCAAAAACGATAATATAAATGGCGGGGGGGGGGGTAAGAACTCCCGCCCCCTACTGGATACGCCACCAGGGGCAATGGATAGTGTATATTATTTTTAACCTTCAATATTACACATACTGATAATACTAATAATTGCATTTTGAAATTCCAGGGGGGCGCAAGTCCCCCCTGCGGGCGCCCATGGTTTTGGGTATTGCGTTTAACACTCAGTCAGTTGCTGCTCGAAAAGGTTTGCTAGCATTGTTTTTGTGTTCGTTACAGGAGTTAATACAATGACAAAAGCTAAACAAAAAAGTCCAAACTTTTTGGACAAAAAACGTTTTTTAAATGCTAATTAAATTTTTTTGTCCTTATTTTTAGGTCCATGTCGATGGCAACCCTGGCTATATTAAACATAACAAGTGGCGTATTGCGCAGCAAGTAATTCTCAGTAAAGCGTGGAAAGGTTGCTTATATTATCAAAGTTTGGCTCGTTTAAATAAGTATTCCCTTCGGGTTGTAATTTGCGCAAAGAGGCACGTTACTCATTGTTAACAACAGTGTTTCTTAACCTTTTTAGCGATCGTACTTTTTAAGTTTTCATGAAATTTTCTCATACCCCCTCCTGTCTACAATGGTCGACAAAAGTAAATAAAATCCTCATAACAGGAAATAAAAGCAGTGTATTTAAACTTTAAGTGTTGAATGCATGCACTAAAAACAGTCTTGTAAGTTCAACAATATTTACAACATGGAGTTTTGTTATTGATAAATTGCGCATTCTTTACAAATATGCCTAAATAGTGCATAATTTCCCACTGCATGTCGTACCCCTGCTTTGGTGCTTCGTACCACCAAGAGGTACACGCACCCCTGGTTAAAAAACCCTGGTTAACAACAAATAAACTTCATTCAGGGCACGATTTACGAATTCTACCAAAAGCCACAGCGGATTCTCATCAGTGAAAACAAATCTCAGACAACTTTTGATCTTGGGTAAAAATACGCTTCGAAAATAAAAATTAATAACACAAAACAATGGAGTGAACTTAAATGTTAGCGAGGCATTACAAACAACAGTAAAGTATAAAAACATCGACTTCACAAGAACAAACAAGACGCTAAAATGCGTGGACAGCAAAGTACCGGGGGGCCACCAAACAAGCGAGGTCGACATTCTCGTCGAAGCAAAGTTGTGAAGCGACGTTTGGCCTTGGCGCAAACTCACTTATTACAAGGCAACGAGCAAAACGGCAAAGCGCTTTGGGGAGACGAGCGCTCGCTCAAATAAACACGGCTGTGGTTTGGGAAAGAGTCGGCCAAACATGAACAAAACAAAGGCAACAGCGGTCAATAAGAGGGATGACGTCACATGTTGTCCATAAGAACACCACACATTTAGTTGTACAAGTTTTAGGTTGGAGAGGTGTTAGTTTTAAAACAAAAGAGACATAACAAAGATGCTATCGATTAGCGCAAATCAAAAAAACGCATTTAAATATTGTTGACGATTAAATGACCAATATGTGTGTGCAGATTATACCACAGGCAAAACACACTTCTCACTGACAATATTTACCTTAGTCGATGTTTTTAGAACCCAAAAATACTGGTGCTTGTTGTTAAGGGAACTACCTTAACCCGCACGACTAGGCTACGTTAAACAAATACCATTTCCCCTGTGTGCGTTGCAGGAACATATACTATAACAATTTAATTTTTTTCGCAAAGCAAAAAAAAAACGGAATTTACATATAATAGGCAAACAATGCAGTTAGGGGGTGGGGCAACACGCCACGTTTCATCAACAGGAAAGCTGATAAATGTTTCGCATCACGGAGGGACGATTGTTGGTCGCTCGAAGCAATCCAAGATCAGTCGAACTTCAGTTGTAAAAATCCACTCTTTTCCTCTGCAAAACACAAGATGAAAATTAAAGCTGATAAAAGTGTTTTGCAGGCAAAGAAGTTTTCGCTCAACAGTTAATCTGCTTTCAAGTGAAACAAGTATATTTTATTAATGAGGCTCCACTGGAAATGTGACATCGGGGGTAGATTAAAGAAATGTTGATAAAGTGGGTCCATAGGTGAGTTGAGACCCAACCAGTCACATCTGTCCCCCACAATTTTCAAGAGTTTCCATAATAATAACAATTGTTTTGTAATTGCCTTAAATTATTGCAAATCCATTACTTAACTTATTTTCCTTATAGGTGCTGAGAATGTTGCTTCTCATACATAAAGCCCTATTTAAAAGTTGTGTGACCTTATTGTTTGTACAATGTTACCGGGTGGGTTATTTTCACCCATAAGCTACGGTGATACCCCTGGGGCTTTTGTTGCGAGTAGCCCCCCCATTTTTCAGATAAATTCGTTATTCGACAACAGAGGATCATTGCTACGTCACTATGTTCGTAATTGTGGTTTTATGCATAGGCGCCGAACTTTCAAAATCCCAGGGCGTTTTTTGAACCAGTCCTTAAAAAGGGGAGTTCCCGAAATTTCAACTTAGGGAATTCCCCTATTTTCTGTCTAACGTTAACGAAGCATGACGTCATAAATATATAACCAGACACAGCCAATTAACGTCCAGCAAAAAGCGAACCTTTAAGACGCAAAGCGAATCGTGCTTTGGCCGATGCCAGACCGACGGCCCCTAATCGTCCATTACCCCATCCCTTCAGTTTTAGGCTTTTTTATTTTTTTATTTTGGCCATTTAGGCCTTATTCTGATGATTTTATGTCTTATTTAGACGATTAAGATCTTATGCTGTACTATATTACTGCGTATTTGGCTGTATTATGTCGTTGGTCTAAACCAGGGGTGTCCAACAAGCGGCACGTGTGCCAATGTGGCACGCGACATAATAAAAAATAGCACACAAGCCCCCCTAAAATAATTCATTTGTGATTCAGCAAATTGTCAAAACATAGTTTTATTTATACATTAAATTGCCATTGTTTATTCACAATATAAAACAATCGCGGCAATCACGACAACTAATAATTACTTTTAATACTATAACATTATATTGTAGTGGAGGCTAGCATTCACTTAACTATAAAGTTTGGTGTGAAGAAAGCAAAAGTCAGCTCACCGACGGACACTTAGATGCAGTAATGCGCACTACTAACTGTACACGTTTTATTATTTGTAAAACAATGCTTTTGGTATTAGAAAGAAGTAATTACCAAAATTTGGCACGAGAAAAAGTTATAAGATAAAAATTGGCACGACGGCGTGTTTAAGTTGGACACCCCTGGTCTAAATACTATGCTTTTATAGATTTTTCTGATTTAGGCATTGTTGCTTTTTTGGTCTTATTGTGTGTTCCCGTTTATCCATCATATTTCCAAGCTAAAGATACTGCTCTTCAAACGGCGTTCAACATATTTTGGTTTACCAAAGTTAGCTTTTTAACCTGAAAACGTTTAGCTAAAAAAAAAACTGTGGTATGTAAAATAATTTAAAGATGCGTGGTTAGAAAATGAAAATTTTAAACAATGGCCTAGAGGAGGTACTGTGAATAATAAGAGTAGTTATTCGATGTTTGCTAAGCTTATCAATGTATATATGAAGCCAGTGATGACGAATAAATGACGTAGTTATTCCAATTATTTACAATAGAAAGGTGACAAGCGACAAATATTAGATAATATAATAAACATGTAATCAAGGTTTATTCTGCAAAATCTAGCTTATTTTATTGTAAACTAGGCTTTTCTATAAGTTTGCGCTACATTGGATGACTTTATGAATTGCGTCACTAGATTAATTGTGTGTCCGTTTGCATTATGCCAATAATACTTGTATGTGGGAATATCAAGACAAAAAAGTTTCACTTTTTAACTTTGTGTGTAGGTTAGTCGTAAAAAAGTTGTAATGGGAATTAACATAAGTCGGTTCTATTAATGGTGATTAAGGAAATATATTGTTTTCGCGTTATATTTCTATGTTTTGTTGCTTACATTCCACATATTTTGTAACCTCCTAG
This sequence comes from Ascidiella aspersa, assembly GCF_963924565.1. NCBI lineage: Eukaryota > Metazoa > Chordata > Ascidiacea > Phlebobranchia > Ascidiidae > Ascidiella > Ascidiella aspersa. Next base: position 33,415,541 of record NC_139451.1, on the reverse strand, counting down.
AGACGATTGTAATTCTACATTCACAGCCGTATTTATCACCACCACTTATAAACGAAGAATATAATTTAACTTTAAGGTTTAGATTTTTGTGTTTTAATGTTGACGAGCTGTTAAAGTTTATTCGGATTATTGCTGATTAACTCCAAAGTATTTTTGACATTTGTTTTTAATATCAACGCAAATAATATCCCGGATGTTATTAACATGAATTCGCAATATTTTGTTCGAGTTGTTTCGTCCCATCAATGGGCTTACTGTTACGTCATAATCGCACAATGTAAATTTTGTCCGAGGTAAACAAAGGTCACAAAACGACCCGAATTGAGTCGAAACCGTTTTTTTTTTAGTTGTGCATATTTTGTGTTAATTGAGACATTTTTGGTAAATTTGGTAAAAAAATTGTCTAGAAAGTGCGGCGCTAAGCCGAAAAATAAATTTTACTAACAAAGAAACATTTATTTTACAAACGCCGAAAACAATAAAGTTTGTTTCAAGTGTTTTGTGTTTTTATCTAAACTTTCGCATTTCTTGTCTCTAACATTTACTTTTTACATCTTTCCTATTTTTTTATATATTTTCGCCGCTAGTGTGCGCTGTTTGCTGCGTTGGAAAAATGTTCAAGGTCAAAACTGTTTGACCTTGATGATACAGACGACCTTGACTATGATTAAACATTTCTATGTTGTTGTGCTTTATTTGTTGTTGTTACTTACTTTAAGTCCAAGTTCTCTCAGTTTCGATCTGATCACCTCCTTGCCTTCCTCAGTGATGTCACAATCACTGATCCCTAACTCCTCGATGTTTGGGAGGACGCGAGAAAGCTCAAGAGCTCCTTCGTCGCCGATGCGGTTATCCCTCAGAACCAGCAACTTGATCTGAAACAACAAATTGACGAGTTCAGGTTTAAAATGTGAGCCACAAAGTTTTTTTTTAGACGGTCTATTTATTTAGTGAGATGGTTTACTACAGCTGACACTTCGTTGGTGAATTAGTCGAAACAAAACATATGAACAATCAAGGGCATTGGTACGTTGGAGGTAAAGTAGCAAATATAATAAAATGCCACACATTTTTTGTCAGATTTGTATTTGGCAAAGCTACACTTTGAAATATTATCTGCATACTGAAGGTGCAATAACTACAATTATAAACGTATCATTAAAAGTGTAGGTACAGTTTAAAATCATTACCAACGTATCAAAGGTGCAGTAGCAAAAAGTGAATGTATACAATCTTGGATAAAAATTAGCAATATTATCCTGCCAAATTATAAATGGAATAAGCTATTTACCCGGCTAACAAAGTAGTTTAAGTTAATGTTCAATTACTAATAGATGTATGCATAGCCGCCGAACGTGGGTGTGCAGAGCGTTTTTAGACGCCCTGGATTTTTGGTAGGGCCTCAAAACGCCCTGGAACTTGACGAAATTTACATTCGTGATGTGCAAATTCCACTTCTGAAAAACTATAACAAATACGCCGCCAGTTGCACCGTTAGGGTTCACTAAATAATATGTGAAAGTTACAGGGTGGGAAGTGTTCGTTGTCACCTGCAGATATAAAGTGCTGAGCTCGCAAAACACGGCCCACCGATGTAAACCATCCGGCTGCAAACGTTTTACAAACTGGTCATGAAGCGACGTTCGTCATATTTTTAGGTATTTTAACCACGTAAATGAATTTTGACGCTATACCTGAAAATTTAAACAACCAAACTTTAACAACTTGGTATATCCTTCTTATTTCAATTATACCCATTTTTATTTGCAAAAAAAAAATGATTTACAATTTATTACGGGCCTGTCGAGACATTTTAGGGCTTGGCACGCGTTTAGAAAAAATATTGTCGAGCTATGAGCTAGGTGAAGCTCATAGGCTGATAAGAATTCTGTCTTTGGGGTAAAATGCCCACCAACCCATCAACTGAGCCTGAAATATTTAGAACGTGTGACGTAACAATTCCTAAATCTTAAACCACGCTTTCAGGCGCTTAATACGAAAGAGAACGTTAATCCAAATCATAAGATTTCAATCGCAATCAACATAAAACAAATTTTCATTCAGTTATTTAAATATAACGCAACGATGAGACTTATGTAATAAAAAATTACAAGCAGTTAAACAAAATATACGGGTTTGCTACAAAATTCGCGTTTGCTTCACTCACCAGGTATTCAGGTACTCTACGACTTTGTCAGCAAGTATAACTTAAACGCCATTATAATTGAGTATTGCTTATAATTATTCGTGTAATAATTATTACATTGTTCACCGACCGGCAGCGCTCAGCCCAGTGGTTTCCAACCTGGGTGCTGTATCTAACGCTCAATGGTGCCGAGAGATATTTTAATCATTTTGTTTCTAGTTTTGTTTTTTTATTTAGCTTTTCTAATATTTTTTCAAATGTTTCCTACAGTTTGTACAGAAGCCGCCCTTCGTCGTTAAGCGCGTATTTGCAATTTATTACAACTAATTCGCGAGAAACAACGCATTATTTTAATGAATTCCAGTTTGCGTTTTGTTCGTCATACTGATAATTAAGTATTTTGAACCGATAAAAAAAACGCCCTGAAATTGTAAAAGTTTGGTACCTATGGGTGCATGTGTACTCGAGCAAGCTGGGCAAATAGCTACTTTCTATTTTTATGTTAATAACTTTCCGCTAATCTATAAAAACATCTTTTTTAATTTCACGAACTTGCTTGTTTGGCTACTGTACCTCAGACTGGTTATCGAGAATCAACTTTAAAAACAACCTACTTTGCAATCTTTGTTCTTGATGGCGTCGGTGAGTGGACTGATGTCTGTGATGTCACATTTGTTCAACACCAACTCCTCCACATTGTGAACAATCTCCGACAAACTTTTCACTCCGGCGTTTTGGATTTGGTTGAAGCTGAGGTTAAGCACCTTCAACTAATTCATAGAAACATAACGTCGTGAGTTTAAATATTTCTCTTCAATGTTTCGTTGAAATAAATTATTTTGAACAGAAGCAAAAAGCGTTTTAACAATGACGCGATGTTTGTCGTAAATTTGCTCACATCCTACTTTCGATTTGATTTTATCGAAATATTTAAAACGAAACAAACTTTCAAGCAATTTTGGACGAAAATATATCTGAAGGTAAAGTAGCAAAAACACAGCCAAAAGTTTTTATGTTTGATTTAAGGTGACGTCAGGGAAGGTACAGTTTAAACTATTACCCACAATGAAGGTAATGTAGCAAAAAAATGCATTGAATCTTTAAAAGAATTAGGAAAAGTTTTATGGAATAAGCTATTTACCCGGTGTAGCGTACTTATGTTGCTACTAACCTTAAAAAATGTTTATATTCGAGCTCGAGCCAACGTTAGGATTATTTACGATTTGTTAAACAGGTTTAGGTTAGCGATTGTTCAAAAGTGTTTTTGCATTCCGAAAGTGATTAAGTTATTAAAGATTTGTTCCTTTCTATTTTGGTGTACACCACCATGCGTGTTTTTGTCAAAATAACCGCATACGTTTGTGACGTAATTTTTATCTTTGGTTTTAGCGCGCGAAAGAAATTCGTTGTTCTGAGTACTGGTCAATTGTGCAACGTAAGTAGGCCAAGAGCCGAACGTGTTGACTTAAGTAATTATCTTCTCGTCTTTTGTTCAGTTAGCGCGGGCCGGTCACTAATGGGATTAAGTGAAAACAAAGTTTGCCTGAAATAGAATTTTGAGTGCTGGGGCTTCGCGAAGACATGTTGCTTTTATGCTGTATATTTGAGTACGATTCTGTTCTGTAATGCCAGTCGTGATTCGTGATTTTTGTGGTAACATTATATGATTTGATAATAAATATTGTAAGTAGATTTGTATAATGCCGATATTAATACAAACTCTTGTTTGGTGATTATTATTAGAGATTATTTATAACAAATAACACAATATATTCTGAAATGGTCCAATTGTGGTGATTGATTTTCTTAAGGACAGTAAAGTATTTATATTAACCCGAATATAAAACTCACAGCGGCTTTAGTTATATGTTACATACTAAACGAATAGGCGGCGATTATTTTTTGACCTAAAATATAGTAAATTTTGACCTGCAAAATCAAATTTTGACAAATTTTGACCTAAAATAATTTATTTTGACAAAATGTTGACCTGTTAGAAATACATGGATTTAAATAACCTAGGCGTCGTTAATCACGCGTTTTTATACTGTATATTGCTCTAATAAAGATATAAGACGGTTTAAATGACTTTAAACATAAATCAAAACTAAATTTTTTTGATAAAATTGAACGATAAATTTTAAAACAACTGAACGACCAATTTCAAAAAGCTGACTTTAGTTTTTTTTTAATTTTGCAAGTGATTTATGTGCATTTTGATTGGTTTTTGACTTGAAAAAATTCGACAAATTTTGACCTAACGTGTAAATTTTGACAAAATTTTGACTTTTTTTGACAAGTCAAAAAATAATCGCCCTACTTATAAGCCGTTACAGCCGGCTAACAAAATAGTTTAAATTAATGCTTAATCACTAATGGGTGTATGTGTACGCGAGCAAGCCGAAACACACACTTTATATTAATATTGCAATAATTTTCTTTTTAATTTATAAAAGCATTTATTTTTCGAACTTGATGAACTTGCTTGTTTGGCTACTGTACCTCTGACTGCTTATCAAGAATTCAACTTTAAAAACCACCTACTTTGCAATCTTTGTTCTTGATGGCGTCGGTGAGTGGACTGATGTCTGTGATGCCACATTTGTCCAACCACAACACCTCCAACTTGTGAACAATCTCCGACAAACTTTTCACTCCGGCGTTTTGGATTTGGTTCTGGCTGAGGTTAAGCTCCTTCCACTAATTCATAGAAATATAAAGTCGTGAGTTTAAATATTTCTCTTCAATGTTTCGTTGAAATAAATTATTTTAAACAAATACAAAGAGCGATTGTTTTAACAATGACATCGAAATATTTAAAACGAAAACAAAATTTCAAGTAATTTTGGACGAAAATATACCTGAAGGTAAAGTAGCAAAAACACAGCAAAAAGTTTTAATGTTTGATTTAAGGTGACGTTAGGAAAGGTACAGTTTAAATTATTACCCGCATAATGAAGGTAACGTAGCAAAAGATGCATTAAGTCTTTGAATAAATTAACAAATATTTTTATTAAATAAGGTTTTTACCCGGGTAAAAAACTAGTTTAAATTAATGTTTAATCACTAATGGGTGTATTTGTACATGAGCTGCCGAAAAAACAAAATAATTCTGTTTTAATCAAAATTTTATTTGTAATTTATAAAACACTTTATTTTCCAAACTTGTTTGTTTGGCTACTGTACCTCTGACTGCTTATCTAGAATCCAACTTTAAAAACCACCTACTTTGCAATCTTTGTTCTTGATGGCGTCGGTGAGTGGACTGATGTCTGTGATGCCACAACTCCTCAACTCCAACTTCTCCAACTTGTGAACAATCTCCGACAAACTTTTCACTCCGGCGATTTGGTTTTCGCTGAGGTTAAGCTCCTTCAACTAATTCATAGAAATATAAAGTCGTGAGTTTAAATATTTCTTTTTAATGTTTCTTTGAAATAAATTATTTTGTACAAAGACAAAAAAGCGATTGTTTAAACAATGACGCGATGTCTGTCGCAAATTTGCTCACATCCTACTTTCGATTTAATTTTATCGAAAACTTTAAAACGAAAACAAAATTTCAAGTAATTTTTGGACGAAAATATACCTGAAGGTAAAGTAGCAAAAACACAGCAAAAAGTTTTTATGTTTGATTTAAGGTGACGTCAGGGAAGGTACAGTTTAAATTATTACCCACAATGAAGGTAATCGCCCTACTTATAAGCCGTTACACCCGGCTAACAAAATAGTTTAAATTAATGCTTAATCACTAATGGGTGTATGTGTACGCGAGCAAGCCGAAACAAACACTTTCTATTAATATTGCAATAATTTTCTTTTTAATTTAGAAAAGCATTTATTTTTAAATTTCACGAACTTGCTTGTTTGGCTACTGTACCTCTGACTGCTCATCGAGAATCCAACTTTAAAAACAACCTACTTTGCAATCTTTGTTCTTGATGGCGTCGGTGAGTGGACTGATGTCTGTGATGCCACATTCGTCCAACCCCAACACCTCCAACTTGTGAACAATCTCCGACAAACTTTTCACTCCGGCGTTTTGGATTTGGTTCTGGCTGAGGTTAAGCCCCTTCAACTAATTCATAGAAATATAAAGTCGTGAGTTTAAATATTTCTTTTTAATGTTTCGTTGAAATAAATTATTTTAAACAAATACAAAGAGCGATTGTTTTAACAATGACATCGAAATATTTAAAACGAAAACAAAATTTCAAGTAATTTTGGACGAAAATATACCTGAAGGTAAAGTAGCAAAAACACAGCAAAAAGTTTTAATGTTTGATTTAAGGTGACGTTAGGAAAGGTACAGTTTAAATTATTACCCGCATAATGAAGGTAACGTAGCAAAAAACGCATTAAGTCTTTGAATAAATTAACAAATATTTTTATTAAATAAGGTTTTTACCCGGGTAAAAAACTAGTTTAAATTAATGTTTAATCACTAATGGGTGTATTTGTACATGAGCTGCCGAAAAAACAAAATAATTCTGTTTTAATCAAAATTTTATTTGTAATTTATAAAACACTTTATTTTCCAAACTTGTTTGTTTGGCTACTGTACCTCTGACTGCTTATCGAGAATCAACTTTAAAAACCACCTACTTTGCAATCTTTGTTCTTGATGGCGTCGGTGAGTGGACTGATGTTTGTGATGCCACAATTCATCAACCACAACATCTCCAACTTGTGAACAATCTCCGACAAACTTTTCACTCCGGCGTTTTGGATTTGGTTGCCGTTGAGGTGAAGCCACTTCAACTAATTCATAGAAACATAACGTCGTGAGTTTAAATATTTCTTTTTAATGTTTCGTTGAAATAAATTATTTTAAACAAATACAAAGAGCGATTGTTTTAACAATGACATCGAAATATTTAAAACGAAAACAAAATTTCAAGTAATTTTGGACGAAAATATACCTGAAGGTAAAGTAGCAAAAACACAGCAAAAAGTTTTAATGTTTGATTTAAGGTGACGTTAGGCAAGGTACCGTTTAAATTATTACCCGCATAATGAAGGTAACGTAGCAAAAAACGCATTAAGTCTTTGAATAAATTAACAAATATTTTTATTAAATAAGGTTTTTACCCGGGTAAAAAACTAGTTTAAATTAATGTTTAATCACTAATGGGTGTATTTGTACATGAGCTGCCGAAAAAACAAAATAATTCTGTTTTAATCAAAATTTTATTTGTAATTTATAAAACACTTTATTTTCCAAACTTGTTTGTTTGGCTACTGTACCTCTGACTGCTTATCGAGAATCAACTTTAAAAACCACCTACTTTGCAATCTTTGTTCTTGATGGCGTCGGTGAGTGGACTGATGTCTGTGATGCCACATTCGTTCAACCCCAACACCTCCAACTTGTGAACAATCTCCGACAAACTTTTCACTCCAGCGTTTGGGATTTGGTTGCTGGTGAGGTCAAGCTCCTTCAACTAATTCATAGAAACATAACATCGTGAGTTTAAATATTTCTCTTCAATGTTTCGTTGAAAAAAAACAGAAAAATATATATTTCGGAAAGCATGGTTGGCTAAAATATAGTTGGGGCGTAGAATCCTCGTACACTAATCTAAAAAATGAAAAAAATGCTTTACAAAAATTACTTCACATCTAGCCATCTAGCCTCTGGTAGTCACTTCTTAGGAGGCCTGAAAATGAAACACAGCATTACAAGTAAAGCCCCTTCAACTAATTCATAGAAACATAACGTCATGAGTTTGTGGGTTTGAAATTATTTGTTACAAAACAAGTATATTTTCGCAACAGTCCCAAATTGTTTGAAGTTCCTTAATTCATGGAATTCTAAGAGGAAACATTGATGATAATTACATGAAAGCACTTTACCTTGTGAGTCATTTCCCCGATTGCTTCGCAAATGTGTTCGCAACCTTGACTTGTCAGGTCGCAGCCCTCCAGATCCAACACCTCGATTGGTTTGTCGACATGCTGGAGCATCCGCCCCAAAGCGTGGCATGAACTTGTACCGATGGGTTGGAAGCCAAAATCAGCCACCACAGGGAAGTGCTTTGCGAAAGACTGGAGCACTGCTTCATTGCATTCTTGCAAATCAACAATCATTCCAATGTCTAAACACAGTTTTCAACAAATATTAAAAAAGCAACAAAAATAACATTGTAGGTTGAACCAGCAATTGGCACTGTGACGTCACAAGTGTGAATTGTTCTAACAATGGTTGTTTAAAGCAGAAGTTCCCAAACCTTTTTAGACAAACGAGTTAAAATAAAAATATGTTCACGACCGGCAAAAAATCACAATAAGTAAACGAGATAGTACTTGCGTAACATATTGCATTACTTATGCCATGTAAGCGTCAATCAATTAAAACAGAAACACAGAATATCGATGTTAGAAACAATATTAAACTATTGAAAATCTTGTATTCATCCAACAACAACGAACTTTACCATCAGCCAAGCGCATGAATGCCGAAGTTATTCACAAAATCATGTTATTCACTGGAATTGTGACGACTGTTGTACCGCACTAGAATATGTTTGTGTTTTTTTGTATTTATTTCTGCCACAGACAAGCTTTTTTTGGATGCGGGACGTGTTATGGTTCCTGTTTGTGTTTATTTACAGCCTGTATCTGTTACTTGGAAATTACAGCGTTAAAAACCTAAAATGATCACATTTAAAAAATGAGCGTTTCCAAGAATTTGTGTTTGAAGCATTGGTTAACTGAGGAACATTAAATACAACTGAATTGGTTTTTATGGGTTTAATTCGCTTTTTCTCTTCAAAAAAAAGCAAATGGTTCCTTGCATCTTAAATAATTAAAACCGTGACTAATAAGTTTACGTGGAAGAACGTCATGATTACACGAAGATATTTGTTGACAATATAGCATAAAGTAAAATAAATGTTGTCAACTTACCATTGGGCTCTCGTTTGAATTGCTTTAAAAGGCGTTTGTACAATTTCTCAGCCTTAGCCTTGTCTGGAAATATATAGGGAAAAACATATTTTAAAAACATGTAAGTTTTTCTGATTTTTTTAAGCCACCTTAAAACTATATTAGACATTGTAGCATTTAATTGTTTCCGAATATAGGATAATCTGAATCATTGCCAGGTGTAAGTTCATCAAATCGTCGCTTACCTTCATTTGTTGGTTTCTGCGGATTGTCCGTTCTGCTTTGGTCGACATAGAGTTGGTTTGGTTGATTGACAGGTGACGTAGCTGCTTGTTGCTTGGCAACCTGCATACAAACATAGCTGGTGAACAAACAGAACAACTCTTCATATAAATGCGTAGCAAGTGGAGCATGGGCGCAGAGTTTGAAGTTTGCCTCAGAGGGGTGTTACTGGTGACGTCATAGTCACAATGACGAATACAGCCCTGGGGTGTAAATAATGTTGATTTTTAAGTTTAGCATATATTAGAATGACTATGTTAAGGCTCAAATTTGACTTGGACTTGAGTAACTAATGACTTATACTTGATATTTGTTAAGAAAGACTTGACTTGGATTCAAGTGGTTTTGCTAATGACTTGAATGAGACTTAAAGTCATTTTAAATATACTTGTTCACAACACTTGATGTTTGCGCACCAAAACGCTGTTTTAAGTGGCTCTTTTTCCTAACCTTCAAACATTATTGGAATGCATTTTTAATAAAACAGTTTGCCAAGTGGGTAATTTAAACAAAACTTTTCAGCAAAAAATAACAAGAACTTAGCAAAACAAACCTAGCATAATTATGCCAATAAAAGTTATTTGTTATAATATTTAGTTTGTTTGTAAACGTCAACTGCAATACTTGTAGAGTGGATGGTGCGCCATCAAGTGGTTGCGGAGTTGCCAAGTGCGTCGATGAACTAGTTGATGGTTCTGACGTTCCTAGGTAAAACATAACATTTTGTGTTTGAACAAACTATTCTCTTGAGTGCAAATAATTAATTCTACTGCAGGACAAAAATAACATGTTTTATTACTATGTAATTTCTTAACTAGAGGGACATTTGGTATTCTTATTCCAGTTCTATGCTGACTTTTTACAGAGTTAAGAAGGTAATATCTTTAACGTACCTATTTGTACAAGCTATAGTCAGTAATATTGTAGTGGTTCACATTTATCACTAAATATTACATCCTAGATCAGGGGGTTAAACATGTAGCCATCGATACCATTTGGTGCGGCCGGCAAAAACCAGGTTGTGTGCAAATGTAACCGTCTTAGTTTGAGGTTTGTAGCGACAAGCCGGTAAAATGTTACTGATAAACGCATTTGGCGTTTTTTTATCACTATGGCATTTTTGTGGTATTTTCGGCGCACAAATTTTTTTCATTTTATATTTTTTCAGGTTAGTTATTGAGGATACACTTTATAAAGATTTATTATTCAACTTGAAGGCTAACGTCATAAAACTTGCAAGAAATTCCAGAAAAATACCGGTATAAGAAACAAATTCCCACTGGTTTGGCTTGTCAGGTTCACCAACACGTCACAAAGGTAAGGAAGTACTGCTGTTAACTATTATACTTAGTGCGGATACAACAAATATATTGAACATACAACGTTTTTTAGTTTATTTGAAGTGTTTCGCTGCATACTCAAATTATCTTGTGCGGCCCTTAGTAAGACTTGTGTTTGACATCAGCCTTAGATGGAATATAGATTAGTATTATAGGTTACTAAATTTAAAAAAAAACTACATTTTAAGTTGGCACAAAAGTTAAAATTCTCACATTAGGTTAAAATCATTTTGAGCCAAAATCTTTACAAAATGCACTTAAATGGATTGCAACGGTTATGTTGCCACATATGTGTTGGCTTGTTGCTAACTAGTTCTAGTTTATCCCATTACTTTTCATAATGGGGGCACTACAAATTGGCGCACAAATGCATGATTTATGATGTAACTTTATCACTTTGTATTTATAAAAATGCTGCTAAAACGTTATTATGTATATCTACAAGAGGCGCATTGCTGCTACGCCGGCCAATGGAAAAAATAAAAAACGTATATATTTTTTCAGTTTATATTTTTTAGGTTAGCTCATTGAGCATACAATGTATAAATATTTAGTATTAAAGTTGGAAAAAAACGTTATTATGTATATTTGAGAAGCGCATTGCTGCTACGAGCAATCATAATAAGCCTAAGCAATAGAATTATGCCTAAATTTTAATATATTTAATCTAATGCAATCCTATGGAATGGCTTTACTTCTAGCAGCTTTAAAAGTTAGCGGTGACAAATTTAGACTTCATGTTGTGATATGTGCGTCGCTAGTTGGGAAGCATGTGAGTGGATTAACACAAAATGATTCACAAAGTAGAAGCTCTGTATACCTAAGCATATTTAGTTTTGGTAGTTGACAACCTTGACTGTGAAAAAAGTTATTCAATATTTTAGTCTGTAAGATTGAGTTCTTATGTAAACGGAAAAAATGATGTTTAGGGGTTATGAGTAGTAGATTCAAATTTTACCAGCAAAACAGATTCTTGAAATATCGCCAAAACTCAAGGCTATTAATTTAAAACAATAAATAAAAAATGCTAGCTGAAACATAAAGTTCAAACCTACTTGTAATTTTCTTGAAAGTTTGTTCTCCATCACTGGAGGATTCATCGGATTCTGCATCACTGGAGGATTCATCGGATTCTGCATCACTGGAGGATTCATCGGATTCTGCATAGGTGAAGAATTCATCAGAATCTGCATCACTGGAGGATTCATCGGATTCTGCATCACTGGAGGATTCATTGGGTTCTGGATTCATCGTGAAGTTATCTCCGAGTAGAAGTCCACATTCGAATCTTCTTACCATCACCCAGTGAGGACGAGTGACCAATTTATCGACAATCTGACTAAACTCATCTAAACTCATGTTCTGGCTAATATGGACAGCGGTATAGAATTCTTGAAGTAACTGATGCGAAAAATAAAACTTTTTGTCCCCATCGAAAAGTTTCTGGTTAAAGTGAGAATACCCAGGTACTGCGATTATAATATCCTGGACTATGACATCACTTAAACCTTGCTCAACCATTTGTGAAAAGGTCATAATGACAGTTGAATTCTTTGTGGCGTTGTAAGCAATTTGGGTAAGTTTGACTTTGATGTTTTTGATGTCATGACCCTTGGCATGTACTGAGCGTCTCAGGTTTTCAAGTAAAACTATGAAAATCTGAGTGATGTTACAAAGTTCGGTGAGATTATCTGTGCCCAAAGCAGCCAAAAGGATTAATTGAAGCATGATTGGGGTAAGACAAAGCTCAAGTAACACAGGTGCAAGTTTGGTAAAGCTTTCCCATATTCTCTGGGCTTCATTTTTAGCGAATGCAAAGAATAGTTTTTTCATGTTGTCTGGTGTAAACTCATGTACCAAAACAATTTCCTTGGGGCGAAGTAACTCATGGAGGGTAACGATAGAATGAGGTCTGGAAGTCAAAACTATAGAAATTCTAGGAAGGAATTTTCCGGTGCATAAATTTGCAACTACCTCTTCAACTAACATGGGAGTATCGTATGACGCATTTCTAGGATTCACATTATTAAGTGACCAAGTTGCCTGATCATAACCATCAAGTATGATCCCAAATTTCCCTGGGAACTTTATTATTGCTGCAAATATGGCGTTTCGTTGTCTTTCGCTTAACCATGGGTACGCATGATCAACTAAAACCTGCCTTAGAGTAACTTTTTCTGACCCATAGAGCATGTCCATGCACAACAGGAGGATCCACGTTATGCAAGGCGTGTTTGACAGTCGTCTGGCAATGGTTGATTTCCCAGAACCAGGAGCCCCAACTAAAGCTGTGTAGCGATGAGGTACTACATATTCATGCAATCGCTCAAAACTGATCTCCTTTAAGCCAGAATCGACATGCCTTTGTTGTGTGGAAGGCTTATAGTTTTCTGTTTTACCAGCTGAACCACGATAAAAGTTTTCCTCTGTCCTTAGAACTGGATGAACACAGGGAAAGTTTTCCTGCTCGTAGTTTAGCCCGAGTGAAACAACTTCTTGCTGTGCTCTCTTGAGATCTTCCTTTATAGTTTCCAGTGAAATATCTTCAGGAGTATCTAAAAATATGTTTTATTTCTAGATGAACAAACATTCAGAAATAATACAATTATTTTTTGATTAGTCAAAAAAGGCAAATTTTGTCAAAATTTATACAATAGTTTAAAATCGTTAACAAAATGCACAAAAACTGTAACGAGCTTTTAGAAATGGTCACTCAGTTTAAAATTTTATCAAAATTTTGTTTTGAATTGCAGGTAAAAACGTGTTAACTCCATTATATATTCGCAATTATTCCATTTACCATTTCCATAATATGCCAGGTCGCGTAATTTTTTGCAATTCTTCTCATGTTATATTTTACTATGGAGGTTATTAAGTAACTGTTTACTAAACAATTTTCTCAAGCAACCAGAGACTTTGTTTTTCTCAGACATTTTTAAGTTATTTAAAACTGAACATTTTTGAAACATTTAAATAAAACTGAAAAAATAACTGATATTTGTACCATCTATTGTCCGTGAAACATTCAAATCAAGTGGAGGCGACACTAAGACACTATAATGCAATACTTTATACAACAATGCGTTCTTTAAATCAATGTATTTATAATAGGTAAAAATTCTGTCATAGGTTGAAATTTTCATTTTATAGATAAAAATTCCTCATTTTTTTGGTAAAGAAAATTGCCCTGGTGATTACTGTTTGAAAACAACCTAAGGATAAATGAACCGATCCCTACATTAAGCTGTTGCAGCTAATAATGCAAACATTGTGTCAACACCAACTAAAATAGTTACCTATGCAATAATGTTTTTCACAACTGTGTTTCAACTGTGCTATGGTTGTGTCTTTGTATGACTAGCGTTCCCGGCATAAATATTTTTGTGTATGAAAAAAAATCACACTTGCACAAAGTTTTTTCAGATGTAATCGGTGATTTGCAAGGACAGCCAATTACCTTTCAGCAAAAGCAAACCTTTAAGACGCAACGACCACGTGTGTGGAAGCTTAGTGTGCAATAAAACTAAACCAAGACGGTGAAATATGTGTAATAGATCAGCAGCGCAGTTTTCTAAGCTCCATGTACGGGACTTCATTAATTTACAAGCACGTCTTTCGCCACCTGCAATACTAAACACCAAGATTGTTTTTCCTGGGTGTTATTATGCCACGATTAGCGCAACATCTGCGCCGAGCAGTGTAAGTCTTTTTTTTTGGGCTTTGAATTATCTTAAGATGCATGACCTAACTACATTAAAAACATCGCCGCTTCGGACGGTGAGTTAAACCCTGACAAAAATAAAATTTCACTTACGAAAAGGGGGAAGGGGGAGTTTCGAACTGGATACGCCACTGGTCTTGTATTACAACCTTTTAATGTGGCCCACAAAGTAATCGCATCTATCTGTCTATTAAAGCAGGTTTGGCTTTGCCTGGAGTGGTATAACATGCAGTGATTGTTTAGAGATTTAAAAAACATTGTCATAAATGTTTTGGCATTACGGATTTTTAAATAAAAATTGGCCTCTTTAAGGCTTTGATAAAAAAGGTAAATTTGCCTTAAACTGGAACTTAAAAAATAGCATAACAACATTGGCTATATTATAAAAACTAAGAAAATGGGTACTTTTTAGTTTTCAAACGACCATGATTTCAACAAATATTTTTCTATGAGCTCATTAGTGAGTGGGCTTGTACCTTGAATGGTAAGTTGTGGCACTGTTTTTAGTTTGGGCGATATGGCCATGCCCCCCCCCCAAACTAAGAAGGATGTAATGGTGGTCTGCGATGACAACACAAAATGAAAAAAAATTAAAAAGCCACACATATACATTGTACAATGTACAGTTTGTACGCTTTATACAACCTAATGATTTTGAAAGCTTTTGCTATCCAGTATCGTAAATCTTACTTGTAGCTCGTTGGAGACAAAAAGGTATTTATGATAAATTCTCGTATTCCTTGTCTATGACGTAATTATTAGGGCGAATATTTTTTTGACCTCAAAAATGATAAATTTTACCTAAAAAAAAAATATTAAAATTTGGACAAAATTTTCGACCTATTAGAAATACATTGATTTAAGCAACATATTATTGTTTGAAGTACAGTATTAGTGTCTTGGCGTCGTTAACCACACGTTTTTGATGTTTCTAAGGAACGTGCTTATTTTAGAGTTGTGTGCTTAGTTTGTCTTATTTTAGTTTCTAAAAGCGTTCTTTGTCAATTTTTTATTTATATTTACCAAGTTATTTAACCCAGATTATAACAGTAATGCATTAAATTACACAATAACAATTGATTGTGATTGTTTATTTTAAATCTAAAAAGCTCATTGTAGCCTATAGAAGTGTGGTAGGTTGCTTTAGCAATCAAGTTAACTTTCGGCTTGACGTGAGGACTGGCTTTTTGTGTCAGTACAGACAAAATGCTAAATCAGCCCAGAGGCTATGGAAAACACAATGTTACCACAAAAAAAATTGCTAGATGCATTACAGGAAATCATTCAATGAATAATTTTATTACAAGCCAAACTCCGCCAAGTGAACCAAACTTAACTACCAGGCAGGGTCAGAATTAAGTGTTTCATGCTGCCATGCCACATGGTTCCTTTTAAACTTTAAAAGTATAACTGGTTTAGGGCAATAAGAGGAAAAGGATTTTCAAATGTAATATCATCATGATTTGTCAATTGCACTCTTTGGATTTTAGGAAAATCTTTTTTAAAATAATGATACAACTTATGAGCGTCTTTCATCCATTATGTCACAGTTGGGCGCACAAACGTTTGACTGTATATCGCGGCTACAGTCTGGGGGAGTAGTTTCTACTGCTTGTTGCGGAATGAAATAATCTTTGGTTGGCTGTAAAATATAGAAACTGATGCCTGGCCGCCCTAAACAGACACCGCGTAACGCAATCTGATTTCTGGTTAATGTCGCGTACAAACTGCAGTAATGTGGTTCTAGTGACCTTCACTGCAGATAGGAGAACAAAAATACGTAATGAATAGTAAAACATACTAAACAAAAAGAATTAGGCTACGCTTAATCAAAACCGGAAACTGTTACGCGCTTGCAATTACACAATAACGTTTATTTATTGATTCGTAAGGATTAGGAAGGATTAAAATTTTAAACTTTAACTGGAAAAATTAATTATCCCAAAACTGCAAAACTTTTCGCTTGCACGGGTAGAATATATTGGGCAATTATAAAACGAATTCAGTCTTTGAATATAATGCCACCATTGTTTGTTGTATTTGAAATTTCGTTAAAGCACCAACAGGTTTAACGACAAAACCTAGTCGATATCAGGCCCTGTAATAAAGAAGTCCTGACAAAACAGAACCTATCTAACGGGTTAAAAGCCTGTGTTCTTGTTTGAAAAGAACTAAACGAGTTTACCGCAATTTTACAAATGGAACATGCACTAAATGTTTTATAAATGAACAGAGCAAAATATTTACACTTTTAGCCAAAACACGCATTTCAAAGAAACATTACAATCTCCATTACTAGGATTAACATTTAAAACACAAAGGCCTGGCATAATAAGTTATGTCAAAAGTCGAATATTGGACAAGATCAATTATAAGTGTGTAGTAGTATACAATTTTAACATTGTGTAGAGCTTTTTGAACTATAATTTCAATAGCCATAATAGGTTAAAAGGAAAAAGTTGTGGAGGCTGTCTCGCGCTAATAAATGACAAAGGGGCACTTTGATTGCAGTAAAACAGAGTGCGTCAAAGCGTTGTATTTTGCTTTAAAGCGCCACCAGTATCCCAAACAAATACAGACAAAACCTAAACGACTAAACGTATCCCTGGCTATCGGATGTTATATGTAATTACGAAAACTGTTTAATATGTTTCCACAAGCCTTTAGATTTCGCAGTATAACCAGTTCATCGAAATGCATAACATCACATTAATATTGAGTGCGCAATCTAATTTTTTATCTGAATAAACAAATACAGAATACGGTAAGAAACATTCTAATTAATTCTAGACTAAAATCTCACAGTTAAAGAAAAAATGTAATTGACGAAACTCCGCAAATATTTTGACATGATGGTAAAATCAATCATCCATTTATACAATGAAGATGATAAATGATTTTTTATTCACAAGTAAACAAAACAAAATCTGTCGTGGAATACTATTTACTAGGGTTGCAACATTTTTTACATAATTTCTGATAAACAACATAATGGTTTTAGGGGAATAAAAAGGCCGGAAACGTCCGACCGTTTTAAATTTTTAAGAAACTTGCTGTTGTCACGCATATCAGTGCGCAAACAAGCAGCTTAAGTTAAGTGTTTTTGCGCAAAGCGCGACAATGTTTTTTGTTTATACCATGTTCATTGTTCGTATTTAAAAAACGGATTTTGTTAATTGCGCCTCAAATAGAGGGTCTATAACCTGGCACCAATAAAGTTCAAATTTAAAACTTGACATATTCGGCTTTCATCTTTAAAATTAATGTTTATTATGTTAATTGGGTTTATAGGTTCCAAATTATAAGCGGGTTCTAATTAAATAGTGTGACGTTAAGTTATTTGAAGCTCTCCGCCTATCTAACGACAGTAATATCTAGCAATATATCTCCTTTTTGTAGTGTTTGCCAATATTTATGTAAATTAAATCGCTGGTAAACCATAAAAATAATACTACGAATCCCTTGTTTATTTTTTATTAGTTAACAACTCAACAATCTGGTGGTTTTATAGCAAATTAATACAAAAAGTTGATTTATAAGAAAACTGTTGGTTTTACTTAATTCTAATATAGATAAAAAACAATCTTGTAGATTTTTGTGGTTTGGGCCCAAGGGTTGGGGAGGCATTTTTTGAAAGGGGTTTGAAAAAAAATAATTTTAAAAATACTGTTTTGTTAATAAAATAATTACTCCCGGGTGGAGACAGTATTTTGTTTATTGTTATTTTTATTAAAAGGGGAAAATAGTTTTTTTATTTGGATTGAGGGCAAGGAGGAGAGAGGGTTAAAACAATAAGCGTTTTTTTGTGGAAAAAATATTTGCATTTACGTCAGAAGGGATGGCAGAGATTTTTCGGCCCTTATCTGTTTTTGCTTGCAGAAACAAGTCAAAAGAAAATACAACTTAATATAAACCTTAAAACGAGTAAACCAAAGTGTAATATATTATATTACAAAAATTAACCTGGTAAATAACGCTATTTATAATGACCCAATTATTAAACCACCCATGAAAATAAGGCCCTTAAAAATACCCCCGACAATATATACAACAACCACAACCCGTCTAGTTTTTTTTTGATTTTGTAAACAAATTATGTTTGTTTTAAACCTATTTTGAATTTTGACAAATTTTGACCTGATGAGAAAATTTTGAAAAAATTTTGACTTTTAAGTTAAAAAATAAATCTTATCATATATTCTTATCGCCATTCAGAATTTGCGGTTTTGTTGAGATTATTCCAACCGTTTGCCTAGGCTAAAGTTAGTAAAACGAAGCAGAAAGAAGCAATCGCATCCGTCCATTGATGTTGTCAGTTTTGTAAATAGATAAAATCCAGTTTTATTTATTTTTTGCTTTGTATTGTGGTCCGCGAAAAAACAGATTAAAAAATAGTAGTTTATGGTTCAAAAAGTTTGGGAAACCCTGCTGTAGATGCTGATAAACACAATTCCAAAACTAGCATTTAGAGAAAAAAACAAAATACACCAAACGCATTATTTACTAGATTTTACATTTTTAACACTTCTTTTGCACCGTCTGATTTTGGTCCTGTTAATATTAATATGAAAACTCTGGCTGTATAATACAGTTTATACAGGGTTGGGATTACGCACTTGACCGCTCGCCAATGCGAGTAAAAAATCGCTCCGGGGAATGCTGATTGACACCCACTCGCCCAACTGGCGAGTGGCTCGGCGAGAAGTTCACTTAGTTGGTGTAGGACAACTTATGTTAGCAGTATGGGTCATTATCATTCGATCCATTTCCAATGTTGTTATGACTTCACAATGACATGCCTTTCATGTACTTAAGTGTTTTCAAATAACTTGACTTAAATCTGTTGACCAAAATGACTTGACTTGGACTTAAGTCATATTGTTAAATAACTTTGGTTAAAATTAAAACTTTTCATTAAACATTTATTACTGAAATTGTTGTTTTAATTTTTGCACTAAAAACAATTTGCTTTCTATATATTTGATTTTTTTTTAGCTAAGAAATTGCTAATAATCAGAAGAGTTTACCAGTTTTATATCAATGGATTTACTTTCTCCCATAATCACTTGACTTGGGCAACTGATGATTTGGACTTGACTTGTTATTTATTCAAAAATATTTGACTTTAACTTTACTTTAAAAGTTTTTGATTAATTTTTAATCTTTTTTCTGTTTTATATTACGAATTTTTTTTTATTATTTTTATATTTAAACAATGCCAAACACTTCCAGTTGGTGACACAGTGTTCTTTACAGTTTGTGTGATAACCTTAACATCTATGTATTTTTACACATTCCATTAAAGAGCAAGCCAACCAAACAAAAATATTATTTAGTCACCCTTTGTACTTAGTGGTTTATTAAAACAATTCAATGTTTAATGTAACATTTATTGTGGGTTATAAATATTTTAGTTTTTATGAAATACAAAGTTTAACACTTTACCAAACTACTTACCCGTTGTATTATGAGGGTTGTTGTAAGTGTTGTAAGTGTTGATAATATCCCTTGCAGCCTGCTGGACATTGTCTGTAATTGAGTAATTTAATTTTAAAAACGATAAATCCTATTGAAAGTTTGATTAAATAGTAATGGTAACACATAATTTCCTAAAGAAGAACTACCGGTGCCAATCATTTCCTAAAACTAAAAAAGTATTTCATCAAATAGACAGATAAACAAACACTTTAGGTAGGTATTAGATTTTTACAAAGACTGCATGATTACATTTTTTGATGTTATTAGTGTGGATAATACGATAATTATATTTATCATCAAATCTAAGCAAAGGTTTTTTTTGTTATTGTCGACAATATCACACAATACATTGAAGTAAGCTGACCAGGAATAACAAATACCTCTTGCTTGCATTGTGGTTTGCCTGAAGTCCTTATTTTGATGTTGTGAATCTACAAAACAAAAACAACTAATATAATGTGGTGTACTAAGTAGGGATGTTCAAAGTAGAATATCGAATCCTTGGATTAGAATCCAGGTTGGATTTGAATCCAATTCTGCCGTTTATTTCGGGTAATTGGAACCGATATAATTTAACGTTTTACCGCCGATTGTTTGCGCCTAATTGTACAAACGCGTGTGGTAAGTTGGCATGTCGCCGCGGCGACCAATTTATAGTGCTTGCTTTAAATGTAACCTGGTAGCGCAGTGTCAGCGTTTTTTCGGGCGACCAATCACCGCGTGGCGATAAGGTTCGTCTAATAATTAAGTGTCAATCAAAGCGAATTAAGTGTCAATTCAGGCGAGCGGCCAACGTGTAATGCCAGGTGTGGAATTCGCAATCTCCCCAAATGCGTTAAGTTACAAAAGTAACATAGCGTTGCAAAACGTGCTTGCCGTCCACAAAATGCGCTATGGGGTTACTTAAGGTCAACTTTAGGCCAATATTCAGCGAGGTTATGCAGTTATGCATAACGTAATTGTCAAGAATTCGTTATGTCAATAATAACTTTGTATTCTTTGCAGTACATTATTTGACTGCATAACAGATCATGTTAGTCAAAAAAGAAGCACTAAAACTTAACAATGCTTTCAAAATCAGGACCGAATTGCTTAAGACTTCTGTGTGGAGTGTTGCATTTTCTCACTATTGGCAAAAATATAAGTTTTGGCAACAACCTGGGCAGTTGAGATATTACAGTTTACAGAAAGGCTTCAAATGACAGTTGTTAAGAATGTTAAACATATGGGAGATTTTTTTATTATAATGTACAAATGTTAGCAAATTGTTCGGGTGATTTATTCCTGTGTTTGTGGGCCCTGTAGGGTAGATGAAGATTAATAAAACAAAATTGAGGATAAATAATTTAATAAAAATATACTAGGATTCGCTATTCTGGATTCGTTATTCTAGATTCGAAACCTATTATTCTAGAATACCTTGGGATTCTACTTTGAACATCCCTAATGACCACACAATAGTTTACTATGCACACTTGTGTGGAAGGAATAGACTGGCTTCAAAATGACTAAAATAAAGGCGTCCAAATAATTAGTGGTTTACCTTGTTGAGAAATTGAAGGTTGTATACTGAGAGGGCCTGTACCTTAAGTGGTAAGTTGCGGCACTGTTGTAAATAAAGTTAAATAAATTAGCATATTTCCCATAATGCAGTACATTATGTGCAATGCAATACATTATGTGCAATGCAAAATATGTGTGAAATAAAGGGTTGAAAATGACAAATGACTGTTTCTGATTAGTGGTTATTCTATTCATGCTGTCATTACAATCACTATTTTATGACGTTTTTTTTTCAAACTTTTTTATCAGGGGTTAATAAATACAACATTTTTTTATCTTTTATAGTTATCCATCACTAGTCCATAAAATAATATGTTTGATCAAACTAGTTTAACAACATGGTTAATTATGTGTCAAATTAATGACCTTGAAGTTTGAACTTGACTTGGGTGGCTGATAAAAAAATTATTTACCTCGTTGAGAAGTTAATGTCCTAATACTGAGAGGTGCTCCTTGAATGGCAGCTTGTGGCACTACCACTGTAACATTCTGTTGAAGTACTGCCTGCTGCTGTAGTCCTTTTACTGCCTGATGTTGTATCATCGCATGTTGCTGTTGCAGCCCACTCACATCTTGACGTTGGATAACAGCTCGTTGTTCTTGTAGTCCTTCTACTGCCTGATGTTGTATTATCGCATGTTGCTGTTGCAGCCCACTCACATCTTGATGTTGGATAACAGCTTGTTGATTATGTAGTCCTTCTACTGCCTGATGTTGTATCATCGCATGTTGCTGTTGCAGCCCACTCACATCTTGATGTTGGATAACAGCTTGTTGATTATGTAGTCCTTCTACTGCCTGATGTTGTATCATCGCATGTTGCTGTTGCATCCCACTCACATCTTGACGTTGGATAACAGCTTGTTGTTGCTGTAGATCTTCTACTGCCTGATGTTGTATCATGGCTCGTCGTGCTTGTAGTCCTTCTACTGCCTGATGTTGTATCATGGCTCGTCGTGCTTGTAGTCCTTCTACTGCCTGATGTTGTATCATCGCATGTTGCTGTTGCAGCCCACTCACATCTTGACGTTGGATAACAGCTTGTTGTTCTTGTAGATCTTCTACTGCCTGATGTTGTATCATTGCATGTTGATGTTGCAGCCCACTCACATCTTGACGTTGGATAACCGCTTGATGCTGTTGTAAATCTTCTATTTTCTGTCGTTTTATTTGTGCTGTCTGTTCGTGAATTCCTGCAGCCGCCTGACGTTTTATTTTTGCTCTCTGTTCATGCATTACTGCGACAGTCTGATATTCGATTTGTGTATCTTGGTGTTCAATTTGTTGATCTCCAGCAATGAAATTCTACATAAATGATAGAAAGTGTAGGTTTCATGTGAAAAGCAAAGTAAATAGTATTGCTCAAAACCACATAGTTCATTATATGATCCGAAAATGTTTTTTTCTGTACATATCTTGTTTTTGCTTGTTTCTTTTTATTATTTTTTAGTTTGCTTGGTATGACATAGTTTTGCCGGGACACTAATGGAGAAAGTATTCATCGTAGAACTTTAAAACTTTGAGACATGACATAGAGTGGTGTGTAAGTGCGCATAAGAAGTTTAGAAGTCTGCACCCCTAAGGGTGTATAATTGGGAGACAAAACATTTAAAATATTGTAATGTCATCGTAGTTTTTGTAGCTACCTACTGACCTACTCCCATCTAGTGGTAGAAGTATCTCCAATACAAGATTCGTTCATAGTTGCTTGTTTTTTTTAGCTTGCATAGCGACTGACATCATGCTGTGCACTTTATTCTCACTAGAAGGATAAGCTGCGCGTGTCATTGCCTTTTAGAAAGGTGATCGACTCTTAGTAAAATAACTTAATGTTATTACAAAATAACATATTTTACCGTCGCAAATTAAAATGCTAAATCAAAAGCAGTGTAGACCTTTCTGTCGTTACTTCTTTCGCATGTTGTTTCTACTAAACATATCTACTAAATATTGGTAAGCTGAAGGCCCTGTGAAATCCTTATTGTTGCTTTACGATTGTTATAGTCACATTTCTGTGGTAAACATGTAAATACCTGGTATGGCTTTTCAGCGGAAATCAATAAAAGACGGAATAAACGCATATAATCGAATTAATAAAAAGTATACATTGGTGTAATACGACTCAGTGTACTGTATGTGTATTATCTACATAAAATCTATCAATCAGATTTTTCGAACATTCCACGATTACCACGTCTTTACTATTTTATTTACGTTTTTTTAAGGGGACTGCTAGAAATGCGTTTTACTTGTTATTTTTGGTTTCGAGCACTGTTAAACATTTTTTAAACATAGATTATTTTTTCAGCGAGTTCTAAGAGATATTTTTCAGGGGGGTGGGGTTGCTGGGGTTTATTTTTTTTGTGTGATGGGTAAAAAATTGAAATGGATATTATCAGGCGGGTGCTGGGAGATACTATTACGTATTTATTCTCAGTTTTTACCTAAATACTTTTATTTCAATTGTATCCATTAACTGCCTACTTCGAATGAGTAAAGTCAATTCAGGAAAAGTGAAACTTAGTGTATACCCTTAAATTCTAAAACAAACACACCAAAGTGTAATATATAATTTGACAAGATTTATTCTGGTAAATAACCCTATTTATATTGACCCAATTACTTTGACAAAACACCCATGAAGATAAGTCCCTGAAAAATATCCCTCGGCCAAATATACAACAACCGCAAGCCGTCTAGTTTATATAATGTGCTATGGGTTCGACCATTGTATTCATTTAGTACCTGTATTTTGTTGTCTCACCCTATGATTCTATTGCCATGCAGCATGGACGACTTGCTCGCGTATTTCGCTAACATCCCTAAGGCGCAGTATGTATTGGTTTACGTTGGAATAGGGACTGCATTCTGCACCCTATATAACCGAGCATGTTTTACATTCTTTCATTCTACTTGACTTCTACGTCCATGAGCAATAAACTGTCACTGGATACAACAATATGTAGCATTTATTTTATAGATTAATACAGTGTGGTCCAACTGCAGGCCCGCAGGCAAAGGTTGGCCTGCCAATTCCGCTTTTTTGGCCCGCGAACTGATAGCCAGCTTTGCTGCAATCTAGCAATATCACTTTAATTTTGGTTTCTTTGTTATTGCAATTGACAAAAAAGTCGTAAATGATTGTTTGAAATTTCTACTGTAGCTGAACAAAGGTGTATATTTAAGAAAGTTAGTATATATGACATAGGCCAGCGGTGCTTAACCTGGTGGGGCGCCCAGCAATTCTTAGGGGGCGCGAGCTCCAAGTTAATAGTTGAATTTTTTTGCAATGATTCTAATGGTTTCGTTTTGGTTGTACACCACTCCTACAGCGCTGTAGGCTACAAACTCTGTTTTTGCCAACTTTTACATTGAAACTGCAAAAAATTTTTGCGCTCTGTGCGAATCCTGTTTTTATACTTTTGTTGACTGAGTTTTAGCCCAAATTCTCTTTAGTGCCATTGCATGTTTTCATATCATCGAAAGTAATAATTTTTTAACTTATAGATAAACGACAAAAGTCACCCCCCGTTCAAACTATTTTTTATCTTTATTTCATATATGACAACAGGCTAGCAACAGGGGGACTTAAACTTTTTTGCACAAATCTTTAATGTTTTTGCAATATGGCCATTGTATTGTGTGTCGTCACATCTGAAAAAAGGTTAAGAACCACTGCCATAGGCTATGTATAATTTGCCAGCAATAAGCCTAGAATCGTTATTTAAAAACATTGGCCAGCAAGATAAAAAAAACCTTGTTTTTGGCCTGTGATAAAAATAAGTTGGACCACACTGGAATAATAGTTTTAGTAATTCCAAATTAAAAAGATGCACATAAAATAGGAAACTAAATATTTAAAACAAACTTACTCTGCAAGAGATGTTGGATGTTTGTTCTTCAGCCATTTGAACTATTTACAAAATAAAATCACCTAATGTATTTACATATCTAAGAAAATAAAACCACTCTATGATGTAGCCAGGTAAGTGCTTAAAAGTTATGACATAAACAAGTTCTGTTCACATTTTGCTAAAAAACATGTGTTCATTTTTTTCAAAAAAAATTGCAGCATTAAAATTGGTAGAACGAACAGTCGAAAAGGAAATTTTGCTCAGATATATTATTTTTAACCGAAAACAAACTGTTGGTGATTGAAAGCATTGCTTTTGACTAGTTGTGACTATTTCAAATAACACTCTGCTGCGGATAAATGTAGAAAGAGGTTATTTGCCCGGCAACCTGTTACCAGACTTTCGAAATAAGTTAACTCATCCAGTTTTTATATATGGAAGAATAAGTCGGAACTAAAAAATTAGAGCTCAAACTTGCACTACTGTAAATGGCTTCAAAAATAAATCTTTTTGTTTTTGTGCAGATTCGGTTACAGTAGTACAATTTTCACAGTTCGCTAAACGGGCAAGCAGGACAAATAGCCTGTTCCATAAATTTATACTACTAGTTAGACTACCAGAAGCTGCCATTTTCATTGTATGTATTTGCTGTTAAAAATATTAAAAACAAATTAGAAACACAGTAACAGAGAAAGTAGAACATGTACCTAAATGCTTACTAACAATGTTATATTTAATAAATACTGATTCCATAATAAAATCGCAGATTAACAAGTTGTAATAAAGACAGCTTTAACTATAATTCAAAAATCTTTTCCCTAAGAAGTACTTATTCTGCACATTATTTGGGTGGGGGTTTCAGTTGTTTGTGCGAGTCTAGTAGTAGTATTTTATTATTTAATTATTTTGCTAAACCAACCCAAACTAATACTTGACCAACCCCAACCCAAACGCTAACTCACACCCTAACCCGAATAATGTGCGTTGTGGTAGGATTCTAGACCAGCGCTGAAGTTTTCCCACTTTTACTGAACTTCAAAATTCACACTACTATAAACGGATCTCCAAATACAATTTATAGCTAAAGCAGTTTACCGAACTTTGGAAGTTGCACTATATACTTTAAACCAGGGGCGGGCAATGTGCGGCCCTTTGCCATTTTTTGTGCGGCCCTTCGCCTTCTTCCAGATATTTTTCCCTAAATAAGGGTATTTTTTGCGTACCAATGTTAGAACTTCTGCTCTTTCAGTTTCCTGTTTAAAAGTGCAATATAACCCATAGGCTACCCCGCTACACTAATGCAGTTGTTGAACTCGAATGGGAAGCATCTATTACAAAACAATCTTTATTCATAAAGTTTCACTTGCCTCATGTTGGTATCATAAAGAATTGTTTTGCAACAATTACACTTGTCTGCTACAACTTTTGCCGCGCATATTGACTAATGTTATGTTTAACAGCTGGTTTTGAATTATTGCTGTTAAATAGTTTGCGTCTATGCACATCTGGCCTGGAACCAAACATTGACAAGTTGGTTCAAAATATCCAACATCAGCCTTCTCACTAACTTCTATTTGAACACCCACATGTGTGTCTGCTATGATATTTCATATCCGCTTGTACTTGTGTTTTTCTAGTAAAAGCTGAAAATATCAATTAATTAGTGTTTATTTGATGTGCGGCCCTCCTGTAAGCATTAAATTTCTTAACTGGCCATTGTGTTAAAAAGGTTGCCCGCCCCTGCTTTAAACAAAAAGGTGATAGGATTATAGACCAGCACGGACTAACCAAAGAAAACATGCAGCTCGAAATTTCATTGTGTAATATCATATGAAGTAAATGAGATATGATCAGGAATGTTTACACATAACTCCAAGCAATCTAACTTTGCCAGCAATGAAACTTTAAAAAAGAAATATGGCTCTTTTTGCTCACAAAAAGGCCTGATATAAACTTATACACCAAGGAGAGTAAGCAACTAACACAAATTGCATCAGCTGCTCAATTTCGGGATATGACGTATTGTGCTCCGGCATTAAAGGTGTAGTAGCTTGCATCATGTGATCGAGAAACTCCGGCTATTTTGTGCGAACAGCCTGTTGTGACGCCAAATCATCTGTCTGTGTGCATCACACTCAAGCTGGCAACCTATTTTCCACTGCACAGTAAAATGTCCTGCATTTCCTGTTTTGTATGGAAAGCCAAAACTGCAAAAATACCACTTTATGGGCTTTAATGATAAATATTTATTAGGCAAAGGAGCATTCTTACGACATATCAAACGTTGAATCACATATCAAATTTGGAAATAAACATTGCTTTTCATTTAGAAACTTATGATTCAAACACTTAGGGTCTACTTTTTTTATACAGCTACTTTGTGACTGTAATAACTACTTTGCAACCCATTTGTTTAGTTTGCAAAACACACATGCCTTATTTCTTATTATCTAAAAAAATATATTTACAATTTCAAATATGTAATAGCTAAATAGCTTTTGAAACAGCAACTAATAAGACAGCAACTTGAGTTTTACAACGTATAACAGGTGATTTTAACGTTATAA
This sequence comes from Ascidiella aspersa, assembly GCF_963924565.1. Taxonomy (NCBI): domain Eukaryota; kingdom Metazoa; phylum Chordata; class Ascidiacea; order Phlebobranchia; family Ascidiidae; genus Ascidiella; species Ascidiella aspersa. The sequence goes on along the minus strand of NC_139451.1, from coordinate 33,387,702 downwards.
TGACACAATTGTTTTTAAATTATACGGCGTGTACAAATCAAACAGCATAATGTCAAATGACATTATTGCATTTTTACAACATGTTTAATTTAAGATTAGCAACATGGTGCATGGCTCAGCACAGGGTAGTCATTGGGGGGGCCTTGAGCATAACTCTTTAGCTGGGTGGTAGTATTGCAAAACTAGACTACCCAAGTATCATTATTTTCAAAATTTGCCAGTTTTCAATTGTGTTTTTTATTATGACTGTAATCCTTTCTTGTAACGTTTATAATGCATCTTTCTGATGTGTCGTTTGAATAATTATTACTCAAAATCGGGTCTTTAAGTTCGAATTGAATTCTGCTGCTTATACGCCTCCTACCATGGTGGCAAACAATTACTGTGCCGCTTCGTGCAACATAATACTATAGCGCTTTTACAGGAGATCAATTACTTGCAGATAACCTTTTCTTAATTCGTAAGTGTCCTCTGTCCATCAATGCTGTTGGGCGAGCGACTAACGTGTAATGACAGGTGCATATATTTTGCAATTTTTCATTGGCGTTGAGTTGCAAAAGAAACATTCCATCATAATCACACGAGTGCGCTACGGCGTTACTCAAGGTCAACAATATTTAGCGAGGTTATACGCAACATCATAATTGTCAAGTATAATGGTAACGCATTACTGGCAGGGGTAGCTCTGTATTCGTTGCAGCATATTATTATACAGCCTAAATAACATATAATATTTATAATGAAGTGTAACTAAAACACACCTTTGTTTTCATTGTGATCATTATATGGGCAAAAAATGGTTTTGACAACACCCTGATGCTGTTATCATGTTTATGTACTTGTTTAGTTTTTTGTGTAGTTATGCACTGTAGTTTAAACTTTAGGTGGCAGTTGTTTAAAAGGTTAGTTGTTAATTATTTTTTCATTACAATAATACACATAGCCTATGTTAGAAATTAGTTTGGCGATTAATTATGTTTTTGTCATTCACCTCAAAATAATACGACGCGATATTGAGCCTGTCAGCCAAGTAAGTCAAAATACCGCATCTCTGTAAAACCGCGCTGGTGTGACTTGGGTTTGGTTGGGTCAAGTATTGTTAAACTTAATCTTCTTATGCACATTTGTTAATGCAAATTAGTGCATTGTTCAAGACCTCAAAGTCTAAAAGTCGGACTTTTTGATCCTTTGGATGCACTGATTGTCGTAGACCTTTTCGCTTAGAACTGCACTGATTTCTGACGGATGGGGTGCAGAGAGTATAGTTTTTTAAATCGCCCTTGATTATCTAGTATTTTTTATTTAAATAGGAGGCTTTAAAACAATTATTTGAATGAATATTTACTGCTGTTGATATGTTTAAAGTTTTATTAAATTGGTTAGCAGTATTTATTTGCTTTGTGGTAAACTGCCGAAAAAGATGAAGAAAAATTAAAAAAATATTTCGCCGAACTTTCTCTGATCAGGCGTGAAATCACGTGACCTTCAATAGTGTTTCTTCTGCTTGCAATAATAAAATAACCTTGAACTTAAAACATGTTCGTTTTAAGAAAGCGTTGACAGTTGCGGTCATTATATTCAAGATAATTTGTTTCTACGCCACCGTCCTTCTATTTAAGCTCGAACTTACTTGACTTAAACAGCATTTGACGCCGCGTGTCAGATTCAGTGTAGCTATAATAGAAACAATGAAATTGAAATTTCATTATTATTTTTTGTCAAGTCTGGTTGCTGGTTAGGTTTGAGTTATGTGTAAAAATGTCCGATCGATATCTTCAATACTTATATTACAGTTACGTGGTGAACTTTTTGAGCACCTGCTTACCTACTTCCGTTTGGTTTAATTATAATATATTCCTTGGTTAGTTAGGACGATTATGATGATATTAATACAAAAGGAAGGGCGCTGGTCTAGAATCCTACCACAATTCTAAAATCAACGCACAAAATTTGAGTTAGGGTGCGGGTTAGCGTTCGGGTGTGGGTGGGTCAAGTATTATTATATTCTTTGTTTAATAATAAAACTTGACCCACCTTAACCCAAACGCTAATCCGCACCCTAACCCAAATGGTGTTTCGTTGTGGTAGGATTCTAGACCAGCGCCAAAGGAAGAGGCTATTTGTCCGGCTTGCCTGTTTTCCGACTTTTTTTATTTACCTTTGTTATATTTACAAAGGAAACATAATTAACTATGCCATTGAAACTTTAGTTGGTCATCAAAAGCCTTACAAAACTAATAAACAAGATTCTGGCCTGTTTTTGTTTTTGCTGTTTTGTTATTGTGTAGGACCAAACAAGTTTACAAAACAAGGCTCAACATTTAGTTTTAATGCTAATGACTTGCTATGTGAGTCGCGAACTGCATTCCATAATTATTTGCCGTCAAAGATTCCCCCAAAATATATTTCTCCGAAATCCTAAGCAAAAATGCTGCAAAATCTATTCCAGGACCGCTAGTTTTCATTGTCATAGAGTGATATGCGATATTTAACGCCAATTGATGGCATTTAAAAACACCTTGATTACAAGATGGAACCAGTCTGCATTCAGTGGCACATGTACACCAAATATTTTTAGAAGCGATTGGTATGACAACCTCAGGTGTGCAAAAACCTTGATTGCAAAACGTGAGATCTTGACGTAGAGTACTATGCAATTCTAATTCTTTCTGTCAGTTATAATATCGATTTAACGTTTGATTTTGGATGATAGGTAACATTTTGCAAGCTAACAAGTAACTATATAGAAAAAAATTATGTCTCAGCGAAAGTTTTTTGTCGGAGGAAATTTCAAAATGAATGGAGACAAAAAAACTTTGGATGGAATTGTTGAAAATCTAAATAAAATTGACTGCTCTGATACTGGTAAGAATTAGCTTTTAATAACGTCAAAAACAGAATTGCAATTTTCTACAAAGTCTTGGATTTTCGTCAAGACTTTGATTTGCAAATTGATAAACAGTCTTAGAATTTATTTTTTGTGCAGTTAAATTTATGTGTTTTGAACGTTTAACTGTTTATTGTTATGTTGGCCTTGACATCTTTGTTTAGTTTTTAAATTATATTTATATTACTTCAAGTCATCCAATTTTAAAAACCTACAAATTTTCTTAAAAACGAATTAATTTTATAAAATGTTTGGTAACCCTGAAAAAATAAAGATCTGGAAAAAAAAAATTATTTTCTTAAAATAACTTAAAACACTAAATCGGTAATCTGTGCAACTCTCTGTATGATTTGTTCATTTTAAGTTTGCTGTGAAAGTTTATTGTTGCAATTATTGCAGATGTTGTTGTGGCTCCCCCTGCTTTATACCTTGAATATGTTGCCTCCAAGATCACAAGCGACGTTAAGGTTGCAGCACAAAACTGCTACAAAGTTGCGAAGGGAGCTTACACCGGGGAACTGAGGTAACTTGCAGAAGTATTCTTGTAATGGATTTGGTCATTATTAACTGTTTTTTGGGCATGTGAAATGTCTTACACACTATATTAAAACCAATAATTTTATAATCTGTGACGAAATATGTTGAACATCCGGCTGAAGGCTAATGCTTAGATGGCTAACTTAACATGTTTGTGCAACTACAAAAACTTTTGCACATGGTAAAACTTGTTACGTATGTGTATAATACTAAACAGTGGAGGACATATACCAAAAGTAGGATAACAACTCACCAAAGTAGAAATGTAATTATTTTGTGGAAAACAATTAGTAGAATGTAAATTGTACAATAAACAAATCTCAACTTCACAAAAATTAACCTTGCTTATGTAATATATGGGAAAACCCAGGTTGTGTTTTTGATTTTTTGCGGTGCAGGTTTGGTCTGTTAAAAAAACGCACCCAATGCCGTCATAAATATCACCTTCTATATTTTGCGACAGCCCTGCCATGTTGTGTGACTGTGGGGTGAAATGGGTGATTCTTGGTCATTCTGAAAGAAGGCACGTATTCAATGAAGGCAACGAACTCATCGGACAAAAGGTGCTCGTATTAATTAAATTTGATACAACTACTTAATCAAGCGCCTCTTGTGGTTGGACATTAAAGCAAACACAAACAAATGATAAAAATTTTTGCTCAAACAAACATATATATATATTTATATGGGCCGAAAATTTGTTTTCGGGACATATCTTGTTTTTGCCCGAAAATGTTTCAGACCGATTTTTGTCCGGAGCTTTATAGAAAAAGTATACATCGTAGAACTTTCAAATTTTCAGACATAACGTAGAGTGGTATGAAGGTGCAATGTCGAGGTTTATGAGGTTGCACCTCTAGGTGCCTTTGACTGGGGGGCAAAAACCTGAAATATTGCGTTTTAGCTTTCTGTAGCTAACGACTGCCATCTAGCAGCAGAAATACTTCCATACAGAATTCGTTCATATTCGCTTGCTTTGTCCAGCTCGTGAAGTGACGAAGCGACTAAACGCCTGCTGCGCTTTATTGTCCCGCGCGCGTGACTTTCATTGCGCCGCGTCCAAAACTGGGCGCGTGCGACTTGCATTTAAAAAGAGGCTTCTCTTTAGTAAAATTACAAAATGCTCTCAAGAAACAACATATTTTACCGCCGCGAATTTAAATGCGAAATCTGGTGGCAATATACACCTTTCTCTCTTTGCACCTGCTTCGCATGTTACCAATCCAACATATCAACACCAGGCCTACACAACTTAAAATAGGTTTTTTCAAATATTCTCTAAATCGTATTTAATTTTATTGTCGCGGTAATACACAAAGAGGTAAGGCCGTGAATAAACTTTCACCCACCGTACAATTAACGGAAGGGAAGCATTGTGAGTAGGGATGTTCAAAGCAGAATATCGGAGACACATTTATAATGCTTGCTTTCAATGCGGCGTTAGTTTTTTTTCGGGCGACCAATTACTTCGCGATGATCTTCGCCTAATAATTAAGTGTCAATAGGGTGTATTTACCGCCGCGAGTTTAAATGCGAAATCTTAAGGCAGTCTACGCCTCTCTGTTAGCACCTGTCGTGCATCTTGCTCCAACCTGCATACTACCAACATCTGGCCTAAACATCTAGCAAAACTTTCGATTTAATAGTTTGAGTATTGAGAACATAATAGTGTTTTTCATATTGTTTAAAACTACAGATTTAAAGCCTGTTTTAACAGTGATTGCTCGGCCCAAGCCATGGTAAAAAATTACCGAGTAAAAGTTTGCAAAAGTATAGCAAACCATAGGCGTTAAACCATTTTTAGTCTTTAAGAGAATAATAATATTTGCTTTTCAAACACGTAAGCTGGTCAAAATTTAATAAAATGGCCATACGCATTATCTACGTAAATTCTATTTATCAAATATATGTTTCGATCATTCCCCAAATTCTACGCCATATTTGAACCCCTTTCGCATCAAAGACATATTTTAAGTGGGGAAGTTTTCGGCCCATATCTGTTTTTGCTTGCTTAAGGAAAATAAAAAACAAAATATATAATATAAAGTACACAATACAAAATATTAAAAATAAATAAAATAAAAAAAATGAAATAAAGTAAAAATTGAAAATAAACACTAAGCCCTGAAAATATACCCCCTGACAAAATATACAACAACCGCACCCCCGTCTAGTCTATTTTGTTTTTGTTCGAAAAATCAATTCTAGAATCATTGTCAATTTTTCCATGCCAGTTGAACTTTGTTGTGACTTGGTTCAAATCAGCAGTTCTCAACCTTTTCTAGCTACATATCTTTTTGCCAAAGGATGGCTTTTTAATGTCCTGACATAGCACCTAGTTTCAGATGAAACCCATTTTCTTAAAAGTCAAAAACTAATAAACCTTGCTCGAATGCCAATTTAATATGGTAAATGGAGAATGCAGCTCCTGACAATCGCAATAAATTACACTTGCAAATAAGACAAGTAAGTTGTCTTTGCCTTGAATTATTTATTATTACACACAGCTACAGTATTCAGATGACCTGTTATAACCAGGTTACAAGGACTTCTAACACCACAACGTTGTTTGGTTTAGGTGGAGCACGCACTTAACGCCGGACTCAACATTGTCCCGTGCGTTGGGGAGAAACTGGATGAGAGGGAGGCAGGGGTCACCGAGCAAATCGTCTTCGAGCAGATGACCGCTATTAAAGGTCAGTTTCTTTGTTGTCAAAACATGATTTTTCCATTTAAATTTTCATCAATTGTAGTTTTTATGCCAGAATTTTTAGTTGGTGAAAATAAAAGTGCAAATGATGGTAAACAAGTATTTAATTTAACATAATCCTTATAAAAGTAGTAGTTTTTAACTAAATGCTTCAAGTAAGCTGAAAATAAACTTTGGTTAAGTTTTAACACGATTTGCTTAGAAGATTGTTTTTACTATTAGGAAATTGTAAGCAGCATTAGGTGCTAACATTTCGAGTTTTATGGTATTCAACTAATAAAGAACAACATATTGCAATGTTACAAAATTTAAACTTTTTTGCTATGCAGTTTATAATTGTTTCTATGTTTATTCCCAGACAACATCAAGAACATGTCCGACTGGTCGAGGGTGGTTATTGCTTACGAGCCGGTGTGGGCCATCGGAACCGGCAAGACCGCAACCCCCCAACAAGCCCAGGAGGTCCACGACAAAATCCGCCAGTGGCTCGCAACGAACGTAAGCGCAGATGTTTCTGCGTCCACAAGAATCATATACGGAGGTGACTGAACACTAAATGTTTAACAAACTGGTCGTTGTTACCCAACATTTGGTAAATTGACTAATTAGGGTGCTGTACACTTTTGGAAGTAAAGAAACCCGGAGACAATAACAGAATCTTTCTTTTATATCAGAAATCTTAGGACTGTTTACAAAAACAGATACAAAATATAAAATCATTTCCTAAAACTTGGCAGAAAAAAAATATATTTCGCCTTATTAAATTAGGCATCATCATTTTCTGTAGAAAAAGCAAACATGTATAAAATGACGATATTAGTATAAAAAATTTAATTTAGGATATAAATTTTGGAAATTATTTTAAACAGATTATGATCCAAAAAAATTACTGCTTAGCTTATTGTTATAAAAGTTGATTTTATTTTTTAGCAAAAGATCCTGTATCCGTAAATGTTTAACGTGTGAAACTTTTTTGCAGGTTCTGTGAATGCTGGCAACTGTAAGGAGCTAGCCAAGGGGAAAGACATCGATGGTTTTCTGGTCGGTGGGGCTTCGTTGAAACCAGAGTTTGTGGAAATCGCTAAAGCCAACACTTAATTAACCGCATTGATAAGGTTGAAAGAACAGCCACTGCGATATTATTTTAACAAAATTAATTATATTAAAGGAAATTCTAGTGTTTTCTGTAAAGTTCCAACCTATACGATGGAGAAATAATTTTGTTGATTTTACGTTGTGCCATTTCTTTTCACTGTTCTTGAATTTCAAAAAGTTCAAAAAGTGTTTTTTGGTCTTAATGTGTTGCACACAAAAGTAATAAATTTATTTACACTGTTTATGGCTTGTATCTAATAAAGACATTTCTACATCTGGTTAATAACTAATCCGTTCCAAAGCAAGTGCTCTTGTTTTTTAATATTCATACATATTCTATGCATGTGCGTTTACTACAGTGGTTCCCATCCCCTTTGCTTCTTGGCACCCTAAAAGAATAGATTGGTTTACCATAGTCAATGAACGTGAAACACACATTATCAATTGTGCAAAATATTTATTGCACAACAGTCGTTGCAGTGGAACAGAACCCAGGTTGGAAATAAGGCTTACACAATGACCGCTTACTTACGTAAGAAAAGTGGCCTAGGAGCAGGGCCGGAGTAAACAGACCTTGGCTGTATAATAACAGCACAAACGGTAAATCGTAATGGAATGTTTTCCATCCATGTTATGTGAGTAGATAAATTGTATGAGTGAATTACTGTTGAAATACAGGAATCTGCAATATTTTTTTGAAGGCTACAGTCAAAAATGTTTTAAACGAAGTATCAAAGGTTGTAAAAGTGGCGTTTATTTTTGCATAATTAATTACACACTAAATAAGTGGTTGTTTTATTTTTGTTTTGTAATTTTTAAACATATTGTTACAACTTATTAAATATAGTATGACTAAATTTCCAAAGAAATAACATAAAATAGCACAATTTAAAGCATTAAATTATTAAGATGGCAGGCTGGAAATTCCACTGAAAAATACCCTTAAACAAAAGTTTAGTTAAACAATTAAAATTACGCGAGGATTTCCTTAATTAATTCTAATTTAATTCAACTATGATTGGCAAACTAAAATACAATAACACAATGAACGCAACTTGTACAGATAAAATAAAGTTTTAATTATATTTAACCTGTATATATAATTCAAATAAAAGTAACAAATGACTAATACTAGAAGACTAACCCCAAATTTATAGTCCTTTAAAACTTTGTTTGAAGAATCTACTCGGGCCTTTTGTGGAACATATGTTATAGAAAATGATCAAGAACTAAGAGTGTTGGGAAATTGGCATAGATTTCGAATAACTTTTGGTTGCAACCAGTTTTAAAGTGGTTATCTTTTAAGCTGATAGCCGTACACAAAAGGTACGCCGCTAGGAACGTCTTTTTTGTAGCGAACGTAATCGAAACCAAAAAAGTTGAGCAAAGTGATTTCCTCGTATTCGATTCTGTCCCTGAAGAACTTCCATGAAGCGACCGTGTATCCCACCAAACACACAGGGTTGCAAAGCAGGATCTGCACAACAAATCAGAAACTTTTACCCTTCTTTGTTGTTATCTATGTGGTCAAAGAGCGTAATGTCCTAAACAATTATGTTACTTAAGAAATGAATAAATAAAAATTTTAACATCATTACCAATAATGTTCTTTAAATCTGTCTGGGAAAACATAAATATCTTTTCAGAGTTAGTTACAAACAGTTTTATTCTTTAATCATTAAAAAAATCAGTTTAATAGTTATAAACAACTGCATATATAGCAATTACCGGTACCTTGTAGTTTTTATCATATTTAACATCAAAATTTAATCCGGTTAAAATAAAAAAAAGTTTTACGAATGTACACTAATTCATCAGCAAACAGTTGTATTGTCTAACAACAGTTGCAAAAATGATGTTAATTCGGACAGTTGTTCAAGGTAAGGTTACCTGGGTTCCCACACTCCAACAAAACCAGCCAGTGTATGAGGGATGCCTAACCAGGCTGTAAACACCATCGGTGACCAGCTTGTGGTCGCTGCGCTTGTAATATTGCACAATATGAGTGAAATTTTTACCTGGCAATTGAAACAAAATAGTGGGAATCAGCTACAGGGTTTCAAACATGTTTTTTTAAAACCATGTCTGCCAAATATTTTGTTGACATAAAGACCTGCCATTTTTGCCAAAGTTGTGAAAACCATATAAAACTAAACCGGGGTTTTTAATTTAGGGGAGAATGACTGGCTGAGATGAGTCAATAGACAAGTTTTACATTTAAAGTCATTTGTTGTATATATACCACCATAAATCGGTGGTCTGGACTGGACATAATCAGAAAGTTTAGCTGAAGTATGACGTTGAAATTTAGTGTTACAGAACAACAATTAGCCAAAAAGTTGAGAACTTATTTGCAGGAATGTATAATGAAGGGTACTGACCTGCAGTGTACATCGCAAGCTTACGGAAGAATTCTCCGAACACACACAATGAAAGACCAATCAACGTAAAGATGGAAGGAAATTTAACACCTAGTCACAAAAGTAAAGAATTTAAGATGAAACTGTGGCTGGTTTACATGGAGAGGTTTTTAGTATGACAGAATTTGCATAGTTTTATAATTCCATTTTTGCTTCTCTAGTGCAAGTTTTTTTTTAATGGTAGGAACAGTTTAAAATGATTTGTGTAAAACAGATGCCTTCATAAGTTAAGCATAAAATTTTACTTATTGATATTGTTGTTATTGAGTTAAGGTTAAAATGTAACAACAAAATATAAAAATTAATAAAAAGCACATCATTAAATTATTTGCTTTAAACAACATGACAAATTATGACTAACAAGTTGACTTTTCATTGTTACCTGGAAAAAAGTACAAAATAAATGTGTGCTCCATAAAACTAAGAAGTAGTGCAGCGTTGTATTCCCTGCTGTGGTTTATTATAAAAGAATCGATCGCCAAAGATGACGGATTTAAAATCGCAGTCGCAAAGTATTCACTAAAATGAAAGAATGATAGAAGGCAGAAATACAATCCGGTAGAAATGTAAAGTTCCCCGGCCATCAACAAAATGTTTATTCCAATTGAAAATGTGATGCCAAGAATGTAGGCTCTCCATATTATCTAAATCGGAACAGACCATTAATATAATTTTTAAATAATTATTATAATTTGTACTTGATATTTAGATAATCAAGTTAAACTCGTTATTAAACAACACTAAAAAAAATTAAATTATTCTCACAATAAATGGCAACAAATGCATTTTTCAAAGTTTTTTTTTGTTGTAAAATAACAGTTTTATTTGAAATTAATAACATGGTCAATGATATGAGGGCTTTAAAATATCATCATTTTTTGAGGTTGTTAACTGTATAATGTTTAGTGAAAATATATTTTATGAGTTGGATAAGTGTCTAAATTTATGTTTTTCAATATTGTCTTGCACTTGTAAATAATCAAGCTTTTACTGATTCGAGAAACATCTCAAATTCAATTTACAGCCATGATTATTAAAGTTTAGGCTAAAACCAAAAACGTTTTTACTTACTTCGAAATATAATTTTGTGGTCCTTAAATACAAAAAATAATGGAGAACAAGAACCAAAGTCGCCACAGCAGACAAAATCCAACCGCTGCCAAATGCCGAGCTCAAAATTACAAGGTTCCAAGTGAGTGATGCGGCCAGACACCGCAGAGATAGTTTGGCCTCAAATATCATCTCTCGTTTCACATTTTGAAAAATTAAAACAAAAGTTTAAACGAAAATCTGATTTTGTGGAACTTTGTTTCAAAATATTCTCAAATAAAACGGAGAAATAACGTGTACCACAAATAAAAATATTAAAAATTAAATGAAAATAATACGTTATTTTCGTAAATATGTACATAATAAAAGTTTTCAAATCATTTCAAAACGTTTTAAAACAGAAAATTAGATTAAAATTGTTCTAAATTAAAGACAAATAAACACATAATAATATGGTATCTGGAATATTGAAATTTTTCAATAAAATACAAAATATCTAAAAATGCCCCCAAACTGGAACCAAAATCGCTTCCTGCTTTTATTTCTTCTAAAAAGGGGTATTTTACAAAAACTATGTTAATATATGGATATTTGTGCCACTGATATCTCTGTGTACATTTAGAAAAAAATCGTAGTGAAGTAAATGCAGAAATAATTAACACGAAAAGTTTGTCAGTGCGGCATCCCAGTTTAAACTCTTGGGTGCACATTGTCTGAGTATTTAATTTAATTAATTTTTTTTCACTTTTATAATTTTAAAGTATCGTAAAGAAGTAATAGTTGCGAAGCCTGAAAATGAAGCTTATTTCAATGTTAACCAGTGGCGGACCCAACAGGGGCATGTAGCCATAGACCCTGAAACTGTGTCAACTAAGGTTGCAAATAAAAAAATGTTTAACACTTTGCTCAAATCAAACCATGTCTCTATTCAAAGCCCAATTTTGATTTTTAAATTGTATTTTCAGGTGTTTAGAAGTGTGAATAAAGAATGACTCAGATGTTAAGCGAGAATTTTTCTAAATTGAATATTTGTTCTACTGTTCAAAATCACTAGTTTTATAAAACGGACAAAGTAGTCTCTGGTTTATTTTATTGATTATTGTGTAATAATGGGATTGTAAGCTCGTGTGAATTTTCAAATACAACTCGAAAATTAATCTTATAAAAGTTTTGGCCAATAATAATAAAAACAAACGATAAAACGCTAACTATATTCCGACACAAAGCCTGTGGTTATAGTTTAAACTTTAAAGACTTGTAGTAACAGGCCACGCATTAAATAAACATATGTCACTGGAACCAGTTCAGCTGTGGACAAGCATTGCTAGATGTAATATAAAAAGTGTGTGTTTTAAACTTGGCTTTTTCTTCTACTAGGTTAATTTGACTTAATTTTTGAAAAGCAATGTTTCAATGATTTTCACACAAATGGAATTTCTATGTTTATGGCGAGTTACAAATCATTTTGAGTCTCAATCATCACTTTTTGGCAATATAGCTGCTTTGAAAAAGTAATTACGTCTGTATTTATTGGAAACGTCGGCAATAAAAGAAACACTGTTGCATTCAAGCTGAGAAATTTATCTCAACTAAATATTAATAAACATGGGCGCTCCGAGTTTGCATCGCGGCCCAACTGATGGGAGTTACCCTCCCGGATAGTCACTTGCAGATGCCTTGCTGTTCAAACCTTAGCTCGCTTTAAATTCCAATATTTCGTTTAACAAGCAACAAACCACGTTAATCTATGCTGAAGCAAAGCTTGAAGGGCAATATATAAACCAGATTGCTTGCTGCTTTGTTACAGTTACAAAATAGTGTATTTATTGTAAAACGACAAGAAACGTCATAATGTAGTAATGCTGAAGAGATGTGTAAGTTTATCGCAATTATCGAGATACAAGCAGCTTGACAACATCACAAACCGTTGCATCACATCGCTGTAAGCAATTGACACCAAACGATAAAGCTACAGTTAAGATTAGCACTTGTAATACAGGTGTCATATGTGGCTAGTTCCGCAAAAACAATTGGGTGGTAAATGGGCGATAAGAAATAACAAGCAGTGGTATTTACAAAAACATAAATTACAATGAATTTTATCTCGGAATCGCGATTTTTGTAAAACATTCGTATTTACAAAAGGTTTTCGATCGTTTTACAAACGCTACTATTGAATACAGCGGAATAAAAAACAATACTGGGAAAAATAACGAAATAGCAACACATTTTGAACAAATAACATAAAACTCATAAACACGGTGTATCTCGGATCTGCAACTAGAGAAAAATATGGCAACATTTGAAATATCGGCAGCCGGTAAAGTAGTTGTTAGCACCCGCAGCAAAATTAAACCGCACCGTTTGTAAGTAGAAGGTTGGAATGCACAAGCACCTCGGTAAATGCGAGGATGGTAGAAGTTAATCAACTAAACAAGAACAACAACAACATACTTTATCAATTCGCTTCACGTTTTGTGACTTATTAAATATGCAACAAAATCTATTGCGATCGTGAACGATACTTCACATGTATCGTATCGTGGCCGATACCTTTCATATATCGGATCGCGACCAAAGTATCGGACGAATATCGGGGCCGATCCGATATTATCGGACAGGGTATCGCCTTCTAAACGATATTATCGAGCGGGTTCGGCCCCTATCGATAACATCGGACGTTATCGGCCGCGATAATATCGTCCGGTCTACTTTGCTTGTTTCTTCTTGGGCGAGAGCCAGAGTCCGACCTTTGAACCTTTCTTCTTCGACTTCTTCTTCCCGGGACCCGACACCTCATGGACTTCGGTTGTCGGACTCTCCGTGGACGCGTCGTCTGACGTCACTGGCGCCCCGTTGCTCATGACGTCATTATCGGGGGTGTCCCGGGGTAAGTTGGGAGTGACCGCGCGTCGCTGGGGGGAGAGGGGGGCTTCCCCTGGGACGGTTCCGCTTGAGTTGGCGCGACGTCGTTGCTGCTTCCGGGTGTCTTTTCCCACCACTAGGGGCGCGCTCGGGGGATGAGCGGAGTTTTTTTGTTCTTCTTGTTGTAACTGTTGTTCTTGTTGTTGTTGTTGCTGGAGTTTTTGTTGTTCTTGTTGCTGTAGTTGTTGGAAATGTTGTTGTTGTTGTTGCTGTAATTGTTGTTGTTGTAGGTTTGTAGCCTCGTTGTTGGACAATGAGGGCAAACTCCCGCCTTGTTCTGTGCAACACGTCGTGGCAAGGTCAGTTCAAGGTTAACCATTATTATTTCACCGAAAAACAAATTCGAGAGGGCGGTAAACTTTCACTTTTTACACTACAACGATATGCTTTTAACTTTTAAAAACACCTGTGAAGGTTAAAACAAATATTTCTAAGCTCACTACTTTTTACAAAACACTAAAAGCATCGAAGGAAATACAAAGTGATCGCGCCACACAACATACGATTGTTGCGTAACAATGCTTTATTTGTTGATTAAAAACACAGGTGCAAATAATATTTACAAGGTGATAAAACTAATTTGTTGTTAATAAAGACCCAACGTTTAAAATGTTGATAAAACTCGAATTATTCAAGAAAATACGTCTTCTGCGGTTTGTAAATCATCGGTTTCAACGAGATCCGCTGAATTATGCAAACATTGTTAGTAGGATGAGGTGTTAGGCATGCAACAAACATTAAAACCATGCTCTAATATACAGGGATGCTGGTACAAGCATAAGGAACCTCGCTAGTGGCAGCACGTGTTAGTATCACTACTTGCACGCGTGTACATCACGTGCACATCACGTGAGCACCGCGTGGTGATAGTTACCAGTTGCTCGACGAAAGCAGGTTATTCAAGCTCCGGCTCCGACCTGATGACTTGCTGTTATCTGGGACACACAACTGTTGCTATGGAAACTCGTTAAAACAGCGCTTAAAGTAGCGGCCTGTGCCTTAGTAATCCGTTGCTAGGGACACCATTCGTGAATGCAAACCGTTGCCAAGGTGGCGGACTGCTAAATTGTGTTTCCAGGGCAATCACAATTCTGATGTCATAGCAGGGAATTAAATTATCCAAGCTAAATTGAATTACCAAGTTAATTATTGGTTATAATTAATGGGACATGCGATAATTGTCCAGTTAGTTTATTATCGCACAAACAATTGTTACGCAACCAGTCGGCATCGCATCTACAGCATAACAATGTACAGGAGAATTAACAAAATAATAAACTACCTAAGTATTAAAACAAATTTGTTCACAGCTTTCACATGGTGCAATCACGACACTCACATGATGCGCTCATGACACTCACATGATGCGCTCACAGCACTCACATGAAGTGCTCACGAAACTCACATGATTCGCTCACGACACTCACATGATGCGCGCACAGCACTCACATGATTCGCTAACGACACTCACATGAAGCGCTCACGAGACTCACATGAAGCGCTCACGAGACTCACATGAAGCGCTCACGAGACTCACATGAAGTGCTCACGAGACTCACATGAACCGCTCACGAGACTCACATGAAGCGCTCACGAGACTCGCATGATGCGCTCACGACACTCACATGATGCGCGCTCACAGCACTCACATGATTCGCTCACAATACTCACATGAAGCGCTCATGAGACTCACATGATGCGCTCACAGCACTCACATAATTCGCTCATGACACTCACATGAAGCGCTCATGAAACTCACATGAAGCGCTCATGAGACTCACATGAAGCGCTCATGAGACTCACATAATGCGCTCATAGCACTCACATGAAGCGCTCACGAGACTCACATGAAGCGCTCGCGAGACTCACATGAAGCGCTCACGAGACTCACATGATGCGCTCACGACACTCACATGAAGTGCTCCTGACTCTCACATGATGCGCTCATGACACTCACATGATGCGCTCACAGCACTCACATGATTCGCTCATGACACTCACATGATTCGCTCATGATACTCACATGAAGCGCTCATGAGACTCACATGATGCGCTCACAGCACTCACATGATTCGCTCACGAGACTCACATGATGCGCTCACGAGACTCACATGATGCGCTCACGAGACTCACATGAAGCGCTCACGAGACTCACATGAAGTGCTCACAAGACTCACATGAAGCGCTCACGAGACTCACATGAAGCGCTCACGAGACTCACATGATGCGCTAACAACACTCACATGATTTGCTAACGACACTCACATGATTTGCTAACGACACTCACATGATGCGATCACGGCACTCACATGATGCGGTCTTGAGACTCACATGATGCGCTTACGAGACTCACATGAAGCGCTCACGAGACTCACATGAAGTGCTCACAAGACTCACATAATGCGCTCATAGCACTCACATGATTCGCTCACAATACTTCATGAAGCGCTCATGAGACTCACATGATGCGCTCACAGCACTCACATGAAGCAGTCACGACACTCACATGATGCGCTCACAACACTCACATGATGTGCTCATGACACTCACATAATGCGCTCATAGCACTCACATGATTCGCTCACAATACTCACATGAAGCGCTCATGAGACTCACATGATGTGCTCACAGCACTCACATGATTCGCTCACGACACTCACATGATTCGCTCACGACACTCACGACACTCGCATGATCCGCTCATGACATTCACATAATGCGATCACGACACTCACATGAAGCAATCACGACAGCATCATGCTCTTGAACTTACCGATCTCAGGAACAGATCCGTCGCCAGGTTTTAGGGTGAGCCTTAGAGTATGTCCTCCTTGCTTGATGAGGTTTATCGCATGTGAGTGGGGAATGTCGATTGTACTGCAGCCGTTTATCGCAACAAGGATGTCGCCAACCTGCCAACAACTCAGTTGTCAACACAGCAAACTTATGGAGGGTATTGCTGTCTTACTCAGTGAATTCAGACCAAAATGCAGAAAGATTAATTCTAATTTTATTTGTTATTACCTTGTTTGCTTCTAGTTTAGTTCCGGTTTGATCAGAATCCCTGAAACTTAAATCCAACTTACAGCAAATAAGGATACACAAAAATTTAACCTGGTATAATTAGGTTTAATTTCAGCTCGCATTTTACTCAAATTCTAGTTGAAATATACTCGCCAATTCATATTCTAAATACAAATTGACGCGAGTTTAAAAATAAACTTTGATTAATTATTATTTACGTTTAATTCGCATTTTAGGTCAAACTCTACACTTTTATGAAACTCGCTAATCATATGGTTGTATATTTTCGTGGCGTCGATAGACAAAACTCTTAATATTTTCGTTTATTTAATTATAATAATTCTAATTTTACTGAACCTTCACACACAAGTGTAGACAACAGCTCTAGTCCTTCAAAAGTCCTACCGACCAACGATAACGGTCACACATATTAAAGTTCACCGGGAGCCTCGGCGGGAAAACCGAAATAATGGTTCAACTGAGGTTTTCTGCAAACATGACCACCTAGCCAAGTCGATCAATAATACGCAGGCAAAGTCAGGCTCGTAAATAGCTTGTGGTAAACGGTCCCGTTTATTTTTTCTGAATTTAGAATAGTCGAATCCTAGTATTAATAAATCCGCCAATTCATATTCTTAATGTAAATGTGCTTAATGAAGAAACGCTTGATAATCACCTTGATACGTCCAGTTGCAGCCGCAGGACCTTCTTTGGCCACCCTCAGCACATAGAGGGGCATGTTGTACTCGCGACCCCCCCGGATTCCAAACCCGAACCCCTTGCTCGATCGATGAAGGTCAACTATGACGTAATCACTATGACAACACAAGCAGGCATTGTGACAAGGTTTAACGTCGGAGCTAGAACGTACAAGAACCAAATTAATGCAAGGTGAAAGGTTTGTTTAAAGAAATATATATTTTTGAATTTCTTGTTCGATTATTTTCTGTATTAAACATATTTTACCTTGATGTATATATCTATATTTTTTATTGTGTCTTCAGTTCCTTAATTCGATTAAAGTATATTTTCAACAAACGTATAATACTTCGTTTTAGCCAAGATTTTAAACTTTGAGTTGTACTTGTAATATCAACGTCCGCGGATCAGCGATCGACAAACATAAACTACAGGCAATGGTTTTGGATTCCCAAATGTAAGCCCTTTAATTTTATATAAAGCAGGAAAGTACGAATCTTTAAAACCACGCGATAATGAGGAAAATATATTCGATAGTTCGTATTTATCTCCGATAGTCGATATTTTGGACAAAGTGCAAACGTCATTACTTCAGTCAAGCAAGCAAACTGGAGTTGAAATTTATTTTTGCAGTCCAGGAAGTCAAACTTAGCTTTAGCGTTAAGAGTTGCTTTAAATAGTTCGTTTACAATTTGCTGATGAAATAAAGTTTCAAGGTGATAGAACGTTACGTTCAAACACAAATTGTGGCTTTCGGTATCGGGCACGCAACAACTCAGTATCGGGTATCGGTCGATCTCATAATATCGAACACCCATAATGTGTACAGGAAATTAAACTCAACAAAAATGCAGCAATTCACATAAAGTAGCAACAGGTGCTTGACCGAGACTCGAACACCCAACCCCGGGAACTCATAAAGATGAGAGCATCTTCACCTGTCGTGCTGATGATATTGCTGGGGGTGGTTCCCCTGTGCGAGGTCGCCCTCGACCGCTTCTAGGGGAAGCACCTGGAGTGAGATAGCGAACCCGCTGTCCTTGATGAGGTTGACGATCTGTCCATGGTGCAAGCACGTGATGTCGACCCCGTTCACAGCCAGGATGCGATCACCCACCCGTAAGTGGCCACACCTCGCAGCTGGGGAGCGCTCGATGATACGGCCGATCTTGTGCGGGGCTTGGAACCCAAGACCTTCGGGAGATTGCAACGGTTAGAACCACAACCAGATAATTTATAAGTTTCCAATTCAATGCATTAGAGCATATTTATAATCTAATTCAGATTTTAGCAAAAATGCTTCTTTGTCCAACTGCATTTTTAATCCCTCAGTTGAAATCAAACAATTTAAAATAAAAGTTTTGGTAGAAACGATTTTACGATCATACAGGTGAATTTAACAGGTTCCAAATTATGATCCACACTGAAATATCACCAACACGCCCTGACCGAACCTGTGCTCTTGACCGAAGAAATTATGACGAAGCCGAAGCCCTCGTGCTCCCTCCTGTGGATGACGATGTTGAAGGGTTGGCCGGGGGCAGGTGGGGCCTGGGGGGGACCCCTACTGGGGGGGCGCTGGGGGTTCGGGCCACGGCTCATCGGACGAACAGGCATTTCTGCAATAAATAATAGAATGCTTAAGTTTCGAGGTGTCTAGAAAGATGAAGCTGACTTGAGGCCTGCCACGCCACCTTGCGGAACTCTTCGGAATAATTTCTAACCGCTAGTGGGAGGTTGACAAAAATTAAGTTGAACAACAATCGCCCTAATAATAAGTTATGTCAGTTTAATTTGACAACGAAGTTTGGTGTTTTAAATGTGAGTTGTATGGAATCTTATGTCACCATTTTTCTGTTTCTACAATTATAAAAGAACTTGTTTTTTTTTTGTATTTTCCGCAGTTATATTGCACAACTGAATGCACCAACGGATACGATTAAAAATGCTGCATACATGATAACATTGTAGGTGGAACAATTAATTCCTACCCGAGTTTAACACAACTGGTGTTTAGGTTGCTACACACAAGGTAACCTCTCAATTTTTGTTACAACCTTTAGTTTTACTGTTCACATATACCTCAACGGAGCAGTGATCTACAATCCTGTTGTAACGGGTTTGTGTTGTTTATTATTTGTGTTAGGTGTTTAGGTGGCCAACCCCCAACACACAGTGACATATGTTAGCATAATAGCCAGGGTCCTCAGCATGTTAATGCCCGCGAGTCCTGGAAAGCACTTCAGGTTTACTCACGCGTTGCTCCGACCCTGCGACGGATTCCCAGCTGGACGAC
This sequence comes from Ascidiella aspersa, assembly GCF_963924565.1. Classification (NCBI taxonomy): domain Eukaryota; kingdom Metazoa; phylum Chordata; class Ascidiacea; order Phlebobranchia; family Ascidiidae; genus Ascidiella; species Ascidiella aspersa. The sequence continues at coordinate 33,368,059 of NC_139451.1, read as the reverse complement.
CGCGTTCCTTGCTGCGTTCCCCATCAAACCAATCACCTAAGAACAACACATTAAATTAAGAACAACACATTAAATTAAGGTGGGTAAAAACATATGTCAAGAGTTCATAACTAGCCGAGTGCCTGCCACCCCATACTTAGTCATGTCCCTTGATTCCACTAATCGTGTCCCAAGAGTCCATACCTAGTCATGTCCCTTGATTCCACTAGTCGTGTCCCAAGAGTCCATACCTAGTCGTGTCCCAAGAGTCCATACCTGGTCGTGTCCCAAGAGTCCATACCTGGTCGTGTCCCAAGAGTCCATACCTAGTCGTGTCCCAAGAGTCCATACCTAGTCGTGTCCCAAGAGTCCATACCTAGTCGTGTCCCAAGAGTCCATACCTGGTCGTGTCCCAAGAGTCCATACCTGGTTGTGTCCCAAGAGTCCATACCTAGTCGTGTCCCAAGAGTCCATACCTAGTCGTGTCCCAAGAGTCCATACCTAGTCGTGTCCCAAAAGTCCATACCTGGTTGTGTCCCAAGAGTCCATACCTAGTCGTGTCCCAAAAGTCCATACCTGGTTGTGCCCCATCCTGGTAACCTTCTGTGCGTCAACAGTCAAGAGTTCGTCTCCGCTTCGTAAAGTTCCTTCTTTGTCCGCAGCTCCGCCCGGAACAATCGCTCCTATTGTTACCTGGCAATAAATAAAGCACATCAATGACGTCAGTTCTTTGGTGATGGTCTATGACATCATTATAAACAGACGAAAACATTCACGCCTCCAATTTTATTTTAACCACATAGTAATCGTATATTCAGAGCTCACCTTCTCTTCTTGTGTGCTTCCTCCAAGGATCCTGAACCCGAATCCTGATTCCTCTCGCCTCAGGATCACCGTGAGCTCGATGTAGTTGTCGTCGTGGAACCTGGAAACAACAACCTTTACTTGCCTGTGTGAGCTGGTGTTGCAAGTACAAGACACACAGACATACAGAGCCACTAGGTGCCATAGAAGCTGGTCGATATTTTTAATTTAAAACACAGCTGTAAGAACACCCAAGCCATATAACACCTCACATGTTTTACGCGTACAATCTAAGATGTATCGTAATTTTCACAAAATGTTACTAATTCCTCATTGACACAAACACCCCGTGAAAACATCTCATTTTGAAAGTAGTTTAATAGTTTGTTGGTCTTTATCTTAAGTTGTGTTTCACATCAAGCGAACATGTCACAACAAAAGTACCCCCCCCCTCACACACACATGCACTTATGTACACTTACTGTCCACCGCCGTACTGCTGGTAATCCGGACCAGGAGGGGCGAAGCTCTCTTGGCGAAAATTTGAAGCTGAAACAGAAAGTTTACGCTTGTTAGAAATACATTATTTAGGCAACCTTAACAAATTGCCATTTCCATAGCAACAGTAGCGTGGCAACAATTTCCATAGCAACCGTAGCTGGGCAAAAATTGCCATAGCAACTGTAGCGTGGCAACAATTTTAGGCAACCTTAACATATTGCCATTTCCATAGCAACAGTAGCGTGGCAACAAATACCATAGCAACAGTAGTGTGGCAACAATTTCCATAACAACGGTACCGTGGCAACAATTACCATAGCAACTGTAGCGTGGAAGCAATTTCCATAGCAACCGTAGCGTGGCAACAAATACCATAGCAGCAGTAGTGTGGCAACAATTTCCATAACAACCGTAGCTTGACAACAATTAGCAAAGCAACTGTAGCGCGGCAACAATTTCCATAGCATAGCAACTGTAGCGCGGCAACAATTTCCATAGCAACTGTAGCGCGGCAACAATTTCCATAACAACCGTACCGTGGCAACAATTTCCATAACAACCGTAGCTTGACAACAATTAGCAAAGCAACCGTTGCGTGGCAACAATTTCCATAACAACTGTACCGTGGCAACAATTTCCATAACAACCGTACCGTGGCAACAATTTCCATAACAACCGTAGCTTGACAACAATTAGCAAAGCAACTGTTGCGTGGCAACAATTTCCATAACAACCGTACCGTGGCAACAATTTCCATAACAACCGTAGCTTGACAACAATTAGCAAAGCAACTGTTGCGTGGCAACAATTTCCATAACAACTGTACCGTGGCAACAATTTCCATAGCATAGCAACTGTAGCGCGGCAACAATTTTCATAGCAACTGTAGCGCGGCAACAATTTCCATAACAACTGTACCGTTGCAACAATTTCCATAACAACCGTACCGTGGCAACAATTTCCATAACAACCGTAGCGTGACAACAATTACCAAAGCAACTGTTGCGTGGCAATAACCATTGTGTGGCAACAATTTGCATAGCAACTGTTGCGTGGCAATAACCATTGCGTGGCAACAATTTGTATAGCAACTGTAGCGTGGCAACAATTACCATAGCAACTGTAGCGTGGCAACAATTTCCATAGCAACCGTAGGGTGGCAACAATTACCATAGCAACAGTAGCGTGGCAACAATAACAATCGTAACCGTGGCAACCAGATCACTTACCCATCTGCTTTGCTCGATATTCGGAAAGAAGGGCGCTGACAGGGTGTTGGTTCCGGGAGTTCCCCACCGAGCTGGCCGGTGGCGCCGAGACCACCGAACCATTCTCGCTCCCCAGGCCTGGTTCCGTCTGGGAACGCTGCGGGGAAATAACCAGAGCAAATATATTAAGTTAGGAACACGAACTTCTAATTTAAATTTCAAAATTTAAGAATCAAGGTGTTTAACTTGCCAGGATTAAAGTTTCATGGAAAGGAATATTTTTAACCTTTACAAACCAACAGCAAAACATTGTGTTAGGGTTACGACGCAAAATGACAACATTAACAACTCACCAAGTCCTTAAGTTTGCAACAAGATAATCGGTGAGAACAATATTCAAATAACTAGAACTAACTCCACGTTAACAAATAAGTAGTATTTCGAAGAGGTTTATAAAAAATATGTTGCTTGAGTGGGATTCTAACCCACGACCTTCGGAACAAAAATAAAACAAACCTTCATTTTCGCTTTATATCCTCCCATATGTGGGTTAGGTGGGAAACCCCCTTGTCCGGTGGGTAACATGCCGTTCCCGTAATGGGGCCTTCCCCCAGGGGTTGGGTCGTACAGCTGCTGGATGGTTGGACCCCGTTGAATGACGAATATAGCCCCTGATTCAGCCGGGCAGTCCTTTAGCAGATGAACCACGTTGTTGTGCGGCATGTTCTGCACAGCAACCCCGTTGATCTCAAGCAATATGTCGTCCTCCTGCGCAATAAGTTTAAACACTTTACATTCGTTGCGTGTAATATATGGATGACGTCATTATGACGTGTAGACAAAATAGTTTTCTGGGGGATTTTTTTGGGAGTTTGTGGCCAAAAAATAAGCATTTGGAAGAAGTGTTTGTATAAGGTTTTTTTGGTGATGAAAATATTTTACCTTCCGTATAATTATTAATTTCCTATTTTTTGAGAATTTCACCATTTTTTTCCAAAAACGTTGCGTTGATCGTAAATCATGGCTGAAATGAAAAACAAAAGTATCAGATCGGCACCGGAGTATCGGACGAATATTGGAAGTTGGCATCGGGTATCGGCTGCAACTTATCGGGCAATCCTAGTTCGTTTCAGTGATATAACCAAGCGAAACATCTTCAGTAGTAAATTCACCGACACTCGATAAACATCTCACCAGTAGTTCGTGGCATCTCTTCGCGTCGAGCACCTGCTTGACCCTTTGACCTTGAGGGCTGTCCGATATTGTGAAGCCGAACCCTTGCGCCCCCTTGTGGATGATCACTTGCATCACGAGTGGGGAGGGGAGGGCCCCCATGCTACCGGCCCTGTAAATGGTGCGGTGATTTTGAGCAAAAAGTTCCATAAAATTAAAACTAAAGATTATATACAAACCAAACTTTTAGTTTTAAATTGAAGAAAAATCACTTCAACTAAGGAGATGATTTCACAGTAGAGTAGGTTTAACATTATCTACTTAACTAAAAGTCTGATAACTATGTAACAAGGTCACCAAACTAAAAAATATATACAAGATTTCACAAATGCTTAGATGTTCCAGGTGAGTCATAACAAGTTAAGAAACAAACATAAGACAAAAATATATTTATATTCAATGTTGAAGAAGCCAAATGTGATCCCTGGGTGGGTTTAGGAGAAAGTTTGAACTAATACTAAATAAAATTTCTTTGCCTCTAAAATTTAAGTTTGCAAAAGTGAGAATGAGGCGCACTAAAAAAAAAACTAAAACTGTTCTCCTTGACTCATAAGTAGAACATTGTAAGGCAACCCCTATTGCACTGTGACGTAATGAAAAGACAAGATGGCGAACCTGTTGGGGAACCCCCCTACTTCTGGGTTGGGGTCCATGTAGTAGGGGTCATAATGCTGCTGTGAAGTGATATCTGGCATCGATTTGCTGGGGCTGCTCATGTTCAAATCTCCACCAGATTCCAAACCTTAAATCAATGGAGGTGTAAGTCACTTGTTACCAGATTGTACCTCGAGAGGTTTTCACGCATCAAGCGGAACTTTTTCTTCTTTTTTTTGGAAACATATGTAAAAAAGGACCTAAATTTACATTATTCGTTGCAAAACTGAAATTATTAATGGTATTTATCAATTATTGTCGTGACATAATGTCAAATAGTATAAATTGTTGTTTAGCAGTAAGTATGCTGCCAATATATTTTTAATATTTGTACTTTGCCGCAAGCCAAAAATAAATTGAGCAGTAAGCGAACGGTAAGATTAACAAGTGATAAATATCATACACAGTTAAATCTAGTTTGTTACTCATTTGATTTAACCGATATAGGTTAACAAATCACAACAGAGTAAAAATAAAAACAGATTTTAAAGCGCTGGAGAAATGTAAAGGAGACAGCTGTGGGCCAGGCTGTAACACTTATTGTCGCTCAGTTTAAAATTTTATCAACATTTAGTTTTAAAATACATTCGCACACATTAGGGCTGTACTTTATCTTTACTGATTTAATATTCCGCGGGTCAATAGAGTTAAGCCTGAGGCCAGATCCGGGTTTGGCGAGCAGCATGTTCACAGTGCGGTGGTTCTCACCTTGTTCCTCCAGCTGATTGTTGAGGACGCGAAGTTGTCGCTCGAACTCCTCGATCGGTTTGTCCTCGGGCCGGATCGCGTATGTCGTCACAATGTTAGTCCCCGGGTCTTCCCCGTCGACCATTAGGGGGTAGCCCCTGGAGCGAGAGTGGAAGAACAAAGTTGTATAAAATATAAATTCATGTTTTATTGATAATCTCGCTGTAAAATATGAGAACAGCGTTGTAACGTCAACATATTGACAACATTTATATGCTTTAAAATATCTCCGTAATTAATTAATTATTCTGCAACGTTTCGGTGTTCTACACAGGTCGTTTACTATTGAGTGGGCTCACGCTGAGTATTTCAATAATTTATGAAACAAACAAATTTCATATGCAACCAGTATGAAAGTTTTGTAAGACGTAAATATCAAAGACACGTTTTATTTTTAGTGAAAACTTCGCAAAAGATTTGTTAAAAAGATGTAACAGTTTACAGCCATAACCCGCAGAAAAACATGTTTGTCACGTGGTAATGTGACGTACCTGCACAACTGAAGCGTGACGTTATTGTGACGTACCTGCACAACTGTAGCGTGACGATCTGTGTGATGGGGATAGCTTGGAAGAGCTTTACAACATCTGGGTGCGTCCATCCGAGGACGCAAGTGTCGTTCACCATCACTATAACATCCCCTGCCATCCAACAACACAAGATCAAGTTTAACACTTTGTAAAGATGGTTTAAAGATTTTTCAACTTGGTTCAGTGAATATAATTCGAACTGAACAGCATAAATGCAACTGCCAACACAATAACATATTTAGTTGGAAAATGACTTCAATTTTCTCAACACAAAAATAAGCTAAAGGTGATTTTGTGCAAATGTACAACAACAATCCACATATGAATAACAGCAGTCCAATTCAGCAAAACTGCGCAATCATAACTTTAAAACAAAAATGTTGTGACTTTCAAAACGTTAGAATTTTAATACGCCTACCATATATTGATATTTATAGACGTTAATCTTAATAAAATGTCCTATTTTTTTAAATTAGCGTGTAAAAAAGTAATACGCAGATAATGGATATTTCCCTTGAGGTAAAGGCGCGTGACTTTATGTAAATCGCGTGACGCTGGCATAAACACAATTTCAAAAGATTACGCAACTTGTAAAAAAGGAAATTCTAATTTCATTGCGCAATCGTTTTAACTTTGGGGTGCCTGGAGTTCCGACGTATGGTGGGTGGGCGAGTTATATCACGCCTCTATGAGTGAATTGCTGAAAAGCCTGTTTGAATTACATAAATGGGCGGAATACAGGCTGTAGAGTAAGAACTCTTTTTTTACTAAATTGAACATATGACCGGACTCGGGATCAAAATCGACTTTTTTTTGCCCGAGTCAGACTATGACCGACTCGGCAGCCCTGGTGCGAATATCCACCGACATATTGGCACAACTTGTCTTACCGGGTTGGATGTCGCCCGTCCTGGCCGCCGGCCCGTCCGGAACCACACTCTTGATCTGCAGGAACTCTTCGGGGTCGTCGCCCCCCACAATCGTGAAGCCGAACCCCCTGGAACTCTTCTCGATCGGAACCCGGTGAACCTTGCCCCTTAACTTGGAAGGGTCGTTCGTGAAGGGGAAACCCCGGTCCTGGTCCGGGCTCGAACCTGGGGGGTTTAAAATTAAAACTAATAAAAATATAAAAAAATACATTTATTTAAAACTTTAAAAAAATACAGAACGCTTAACAAATAAAAATACAAAACTTAAAAAAATATTGACAATAAATTAAAGGTTTGTCTTCAAACCTGGGGTAACTTTTTTACATTTTTCTAAGATGAATTTTTGTTTTATTATACTAAACATCAGCGAACATAAAACTTTTGTTTTAACCTTTAGAACCAAGGAAAATAGAACTTTAGGTAAATTTCAAATTAACAATATATTTCATCACAATTTACCAGTTTTACAACCATAATTAAAATGTCAGCAGGAATATTAACAAAAACCTGCAGTTTCTAGCCAAGAAACCTAAATATATATAATAATCTACCTAGAAATAATTCAGAAAAAAATATATTCAAAATAAAAGGAGGTTTAACTGTTAAGTTAAAAAATCTCTTCGTTAAACCTCACTGACCTGTGTCATGTCCATTCATGGTCGGCAGGTCTCGGTCACTTGGTTGGGGGGGCGGGCCGGATAGGCCAGGTGGGCCGGACGAGTCGGTCTGGTCAGGGGGGAGTCTCCCCTTGGCCTCCAAGACCGGATTCGCAAACTGTGTCTTTTTTTCGATGTGGCTAAACATAAAACAGTGTGAGTGGAATTTATAATATGGTTTTCCAAATTTAGTGGATTTTAAGCAAAAATATGTTTTTTATTTAATTTATTTTAAAAAGCATAAAATATTGACTCAGATTAAAACCAAACAAACAGATTTACTTAATCATGTGTAATTTATTCGTTTTTTTTCTTTACAAAAGTATTCTTAGAATGGTCGCTTCTGAGTTAGAATAAGCCGAGTAAAATTGCACATAACTAAAATTTTGCCACAAACATAAAACTTTCATTTTGTTCGTTTATACACAAACAGCAAAATCTTGGTTTAACAACTCGCAGACGAACATGATTTATCACAGCAAGAAATAATCTTGACAAAAAGTTCATTTAATAAACAATTAAGATGCAAAACATAGAGTACTTACTCAACAAAATAAACTCCGTACTGCGGATCATCGACCTTTTCCCAACCATATGGCAGTTCTGAAAATATGTTTTATTTTTTGGTTTTATTTTATTTGTGTGTAAGAGACTGCAGCTTTTACTAATAATATTCAATAAATAAATAAAATAGATGATTTAACATGATTTGCCCACAAACATTTTTATACATAACTACAATTTAAAGTTTAAGTTTTAAGTTTTTAAATATTAATGTTTCACTGAAAAACAGAGTATTGGAGAAAGCTACAGATTGTTAAATTATATAAAAAGAACCAATGGGTGCGAATAAATGTTCGAACTAGTTTGACAACATCTATCCTTGTCTTTATTTACCAAGTCATGGTTGATTCAAGTTATCTTAATATTTCCCAGAATGGAAAGTTTTCAACAAAGTGATAAAAAACATAACAATTGCAGCAAATCCAACTAAAAAATGTTTTTCTTAATTTTACTTTGTGTAGGACCTTCATTCACGTTAGTGAAAAAATTAACGATTAGAATGTAACCTGTCGTGAAAGCAATTACGTCCCTTAAACACATACAACCAACCAGTCCCAACAAGCAATAGGTTTGGCCAAAAGTCAATAAAGCTGGTGTAATTGAAATGTTACCGTCATCCTCGCAGTCCTCCAGCTTCTTGCGAGTTGTGGCGTCCAACCGAGGATCCAACCACGACGTTTTCTTGCCCAAGTGACTGTGAATAAAGTTGTGAGCAAATAATTAGTTAAAAGCTAAAAGTAAAGCAATGGTTGGTGGCGATTACAAAAAGTAGTTTCTAACAAACGAACAGAAATATATAGATATTACATGTTAGTGTGGTTGTTTTATCGTGGGTCGCAATATTGAAGTGATCCAAAATCATTAACCCTAATCGCTCACCAATTGAAATCACAACAAAAAATTACAAGAATTAAGTCAAAGTTTTGAATGAAAGAAGTATTGTGGGATACTGGGATTACACAGTTACAAGATAATTCGCTCAATAATTAAATACCAACAGAAATATATACATATAGCGCTGCATTTTATAGCATACTTCGAGTTTTAACAAGATAAATTTTCTTCTTGAAGCTACTGTTATAATAGCAGTTCAAGCATATTAGATTTAAATTAGGAATAATTCTTTGAATTCAACATTTGATTTTAACCAAAGTTTCTTATCAATAGATTTAACACAAAACAATTGAAAGTTATTCTAAGTTAGATTGCTTATGAAAATCATAAAAAGCAATATAACTTGCTCACATTATTGTTTTTAACACTTAAACACTTTTTGGAATGATAAAAAAGAGATTATTAAAAATATTAGCTAGTATTTAGCAGCTTCAAAATTTTCCAAGATGTTGTTTAATTGTTTAATTAAAACCAATTATTTAGTTTTAAAGAACATAACTTTTAGAGCAATAAGTAAGGAATTTACAGGTTGTTACCCAACATTGAAAAACTTACACAACATCTTCAGTTGGAGACATTTCAAAACTTAAAAAAACGGAGACATTTTCAAAACTTTAAAACTTGCAATAATTTTGTAAATCTCAAAACTAATCTTTAATGAGGAAACTGCGGAAATAGTTGTGCTTTAGTGTTTAGCTTTCTTGATATGTTACACTAACAAATAAAGCTACCACCTAATCCTCAATTAAATTTAAAAATAAAAATAAAAAGGAATCAAAATCTAAGCATAACTTTATTGAAACTTGAAACACAAAACATGAAAGCTTAAATACAAATATAACACTAAAAAAACATATATTTTTTATGACAACTCAGCCAACATTGTCTAACTGTCATTGATGAAATAACAACTAAAACTCCTATAAAAACCAAGCTGCAACAAACTGAGCGTTAACCAGCGACTGACGGAGCAGCTAGACAAGGCACCTGGTGCCGGTGATTAAAGTGTAATTAACAACGCGCACTTTTAAATCCCATTTCAACAGCGTCGAGCACAAAGCTAACAAAGCAGTGAAGGTATGCCAAACACAAAGGAGCCGGCTATTTGCTGAAGCACTTGAGTGCCCTTCAAATGGGAAACAAATACTTAACGTGGTCGGAGAAATGTGACACCAAAGTTGTAGTAAACGCACCGGCAGATATTTACAAGATGGAGGCTTGGCACAAGCTTAAAGTTGTGCTAAAAATGGTAAGTGAAAAATCAAGCTTGGATGTGTGATATTTAATATTGAACATCACGTCTATTAATTATAACCCACACAGTCTATTATTAATCCCACAATTTAAAGGCATACATCAATATTGGTGCATTATCCCTAAGAGAGAAAACAAACTGTATTATACACTTAATACTAAATACCAGTTAAACATTGCAGTTAATGTTTTATTCCACACTGAAAGGTCATTTTACTGTTTATGTAAGCACAGTTTATTGAGGTTCCAAATATCTTTTGAATTCTCTCTCCCATTTAATTTCTGTGGTAAGTTTAATTTCAAGCTTGTTGAACTTACATTGCCGACAATTAACCCAGGTCCCAAGGGTGACGATACAAACTTCTACAAATCAATAACAATACAAAACCTATTCTATCCTCACCAGACAAATTACCACTTCTTCATTGACACATTGGTAAATTTGGAATCTGTGAGATTGTATTTGTTTAAAGTGAGTTGATCATGTTATTAATTCCCTCGCTATTATTTATTTGAAATAAATGGATTATCTTAGATGGCTGGCAGTGTCTGATTGTGGGTTGGTCCAAACCGTTGTGATGGGTTGGACATATTTTTGTAGTGGTAGCAACTTTTGTACTCTCTCCACAGACTAGAGATGAAACAATACAAGTTTACCAGACCAATACCACACCCAAAATATGGTAATAATTTAAACCAATAAAAATGAAATCCAAATATCTTATAATCCTGACAGAAAATGTTTTTTTAGAAAAAAATAAACTTGCTTGTTTTTCAGGAAAAGCTATCCATATTGAAAAATGTTGAAAAACTAAAGGTACAGACTCTTTAGGAAGATTATTAATTGCCTAAAATGTTCAATCAGTTGAAATGGTGATAAGAAATACAAGTTTAATCATTTTAAATGCAGCTTACATGGATGTGATTGATTGGAGCCACAAACACAGCAAAGCTAAACGAGAGAAATCAATAAAGGTTTTAGTTGGCCTCCATGTTAAGCCAGTGCCATCATTCCACCACCTGTGTGCATCAAATATTTATGCACGCAATTCAATGGGTTGGTAACTTTATCCCGTTTGTAAAAATGATGAAATTGTGCCAGCACAAAATTCTAAAGCAATTTTTAATGCCTTGTTTCCTAAAAATTGCAAAAAAATATTGCACATAATTTTTTGCTTTCTTTACTTGGCCGACAATTTCCACATTTCCTGATTTATTAACACTTTTTTATATTTCTAACTCACAACTTAACAATACAGGTATATTTTTAATCCCCCTCAAAAAAATATTTACAAAGCTACCTTCAGTAAAACTTCTCATTTTACCAGGTTCGTTATTTTTTACAACTCAAATGATAAAGTTGTAATTTAAAGAAATGATTTACAATTTTAGTTCAAACATGTTCTATTGGTATAAAAATAAATGAGCAGGTTCAAAACATCAAACTAAATAATTCATTCATATTTTACTTCTAATTCTCTTCTGCAGTCAAAGCGGTCTATGTTTTGTTAAGCTCACAAGAAGTTCAGTGACTCAGTAGAGTACAAATCTACGAGCTGGGGCCTGTCTATATTTTGTGAGACTGAGCCTGGTCTTGCAAAGCACCTTAAAACAGTGGTGGTTGTGCCACCTCAAAATGACTGACTTATATTTTAAAGCTCTGAAGCAGAATTCAGAAAAGGATTTCTTGAACCATTGGTCGCGACTACAAACAGGACATTTGGTTTGATCGCCGACTGCAGTATTTAACATGGTTAGGTTTTATAGATTTTTTCTGAAAGATATTTTGAAAAAAATTGCAGAAACAAACAGAAGGTGGCCCATAGAAATAGACTAGGACTCTTTAGTTTGTGATATTGTCTAATTTGTGTTTATTTACTTCAAGCTTGCAAAAGTTCAGTGAAGAGAATTTTGTCGTCAAATCCTCACTGTTGTACTTAATGCTTAGCATTTAAGCCGCCACAAAAAAGGTTGAAAAACACTGGTTTTAAAGAAGAACAAAATAATGTTTTCTTACTCTATGAAGTAGAAATCTCCGGACTCGGTCTGCGCCATTTCCCAACCTTCTGGCAGAGGTCCAAGAAGCTTCTCCGAACTCAGAAGCGAAGCCTTCATGTCGTCTTTTTTCGGGGATCCTGCAAATATTTCAGATTGTTACGTTCGGCACAAAGCAGCAGAAAACATGTGCTAAGTGTCACAAAGCAATGATCTTGTAAGTCCTGTTCACACTTTTTATACTTGCCATTCATTCAAATGTCCTACAGATTACAAAACCCAACACTCCACAACCAATCCCAGTCCAAAGAAAGAAGGTTGACAATAGGTTGGCTAATTATAAATGGATTTCTACCGTCAAAGTTATGTAAATGCCATTTAGAGCTCCTATTATTTTTTGAGTGTCCTTCGTTGGCCTGAGTGATTTGACATTTGAAAACCTTACTTTTTGGACAAAATTTATTTCTTAAATTTTATTTTTGTATTTTTTTAATTTAATTGTGGGCTCAATAATAATTAAATGATTGTTCCTAAGGTTAAAATTTTTTTTCTATGATCAATAAGGTTTTATTTATTTAGCGCAGTTTCCTTTAATAATTAAGATTGTAAAAATAAAATTTTAGATAAGTTGGGAAAATCAGCTGAATTAAGTGACTTTGCAGGTTACAAACTAACATTGCATCAATACTAGAACCTAGCATTAAGATTATACTTGAATAATTTATATTGTTAGCGCTTTTTTTCCAATAAAACACACTTACCAGGGGCAGAGTCGGGGGTTTGTGTGGGTGACGGTTGCTTTGTGGTTACCGAGAGTTGACCCACTTTTGGGGGTTCTTTGTTCGTGATGCTCCGTCGTGGACTCACTGATGATGCTAGAAAAATGGTGTAAGCACTTTATGAAGGTGTACAAAAAATAAGTTTTTGTAAAATAAGCGTCGCTGAACTGAACAATCTTGTATTAAAATTAGAACCACTTTTAATAAAAAATAATATATGAAGCATAAATCAACAGATTTTTTATTTTGTAAGTGTTTCCACAATTATTTTACACTGGTTGATGCCACAAATATTGTTGTAGTTTACAAAAAATAAAAACATGTAGATTTGTTGAAAGATCTTAGTTTTATATATTGAATAAAACTGGCGAATGTGTATATTGTGTCCCAAACTACTTTGTCCCAACAAATATGAATTAAACCTGTTGAACAGAATCATGTGAATAAGTTCACCCTATAAGCCTGTGTGGTACCCTCAGCTCTAAAAACATGGTTTATGAGTTTTGAGAAGAACAGGAGAAAGCATTTTGCAAATATAAAATGACAAACCCTGAGTAAATTGTTTTAAAGTGGGATAGTGATGTAATTTCAGGGGCCATAAAAAAAGAAATGTAAAAATATTAAAAAATAAAATTATAAAAGCCAAGCAAATGAAACCATCTCAACTAACTTGCCTTTATATTTCTTTAAATGATAATTTTCGTCAATTTAAAGAGGTTTCTTTGTACAGTCCATTCAATAATGCAGGTTGGTCATTACAAAGTTAGAAAATACACTTAAAAAAATATTTAAAAAGTTTGAGAAACCACAGACTTAAAGCTTAAGCTGTGTACAACTTGTTGTTGGATTAAACTCCACAAGGAAAGGAACTAAAGTGAGTGTTTGTGCAAACAGATTCACTTTATTGCAAATGTTTACCGACGCGTTCGGCCTACACTAGTAGTGTTTGTACAACGACCACATTATGATGTCTTTATACTAACAGCAGAGAACAGTTCATTGCAACTAAACCTTATGCAGAGCTGCACAATAATGGGAAAAACTTTACATTTTGGCTTATTTTACTTTTGTGTTATTTTGGAACTAAAGCAAAAACACAAAGGTTTTGAGGAATCTCTATATTGAAATAATTACCATGTTGGAAAAATCTTGGGCTGAGTACAATTGACACACAAAGCTGTAGTGACAAATGCAGTTTGCAGAAACAAACAAAACAATCAATTTAAAATTTCCTATTAGAATAAACAAACTTTTTTTTACACAAACAAAACAATTTAAATCAACCAAAGCAACCAGCCAGGAATTGTACTTATTAATTTTTAGCCTAATATCTCCAAAAGCCACCCATGCATCAAAGGACAAAAACAACACTTTTGACAATTATTATAACAAGTCTACCAACCAACAGCACCAAAATAGTGTATTTTTATTGCTTGACCGCAAACATATAGTTTTATCAAAAGTATTTGTGCATTGTCACCCTTCTGGTGCAAACAAAGTTATGTCTGTATTGTTAATCTATTTTTTATTACTGTTTAACAGTATTTACATAACGTTTTTGTTTTTTATTAACCCTGTTGGCCAAACGTCCTTTATAACTTTGTTTAAACCAAAAAGTGATTACACCAGAATGTGATTTCTATCTACTTAAATTGTGAATTTCTGGCGATAGATCAAGAGTGCAATAAATAAGTCTGGATGATAGTTGAAGCACCCACCATTGGTTGAGGTCGGGGGATCCAGGTTCGATCGGTTCCGCTTTCGTTTTCCATCAGACGAGGGGTGCATTCCCGGGAGGTCGCTTGCCGAGTTGGATCTCCTCACTAGAGGGGGCGAGAGGGGTACAGGAGGGGGTTTCGGGGTTCCGTAGTAGTTGCCTGGCAACATGTTAACAATAACTCATGACTCACAATAGCTTAACTGTGATGTCACTAAAACACAAATAAAATGCTTTAATATAGATTAAGACAAAATAATTTAAATCGAAAATTAAAAACATTTTGACTATTACTTAGTTCAATTTGAAACCGCCAACAATATCTAGTTTTTAACTTGCAAAAACTTGCCAGTCAACTATGAAAAATGAATTATAAAAAGCTAAAAAAATCTACATTAAAAACTATCCAAAGATAATTGCTATTGACTCAAAACTTTGTTTATTAAATGGTGCTGGGCTGGCAAGCAGGTTAAAATACAAGCCATCAACTTAAAGTTTAACAATAACTGGCTCCCGCTAGTCCTTTGATAAATCAGTATGCAACATGAAAATCAGTATGCAACATGAAATGGTTTAAAATAAAACCATTCTATCTACAACTTATCAAACTTAAACAACTTGTTGCTCTGTCCACACTTTTTCCACTAGCAAGAAGCCAGGCCAGGCTCACAACCAACTAAAGTCACTTGTCTTCTGTTTGTGGGAATTGCTGGCCGATAAATAATTCAGTGGCCGCACAAGGAAATGACCGCGGAAAAGTTCAGCAAAGATAGCATCATCACACCCACAGTAAAACACAAATAAAAAGTGGCTGGTGCAACAGAACGAGCTATCTTTGGAACAACCAGCTTTTTACTATGATGTTGTTCAGTAAACTTCTAGTAAAGCTAACCAATGTTCAGATGTAGGTCTGGCTCTTATTTATTTTTACCAGTAAGGCATAAGGCAAACTGGCAAGGTCTTTTCACAAAGAGCATCGCTTATTGAAACATAATTTGAAGTTGAGATGAACTCATGGGCAGTATTTTATTAAACATCTGTTTTTTTGTGCTAGCTTAATTAGTTAATTTTCTTTTAGAAACTCAAAACTAATTTGTTTATTTACACCGGTTAAGAACCACTACATTAGATTATTGACCACCTCCTAATAATTATAATCGATCATGTTTATTTTATAAATACTTTACCGCAACAATTTCACTTTAAACCTAGGTTCAAACTATATTTTCCCCCTAACCTTTCCAGCTAAACATTTTGTTTTTTAAAAATCTATTAAAGCAATTATTTACGAACAAAATTAGCAGGGTAAAGGTAATTGTGTGCAATTTTGTTTTAAATTTTTGTATCTGACCTTCATACACTCCACTCTCGAGCAACGATCCCGTCTTCTCGAGTTCACGGAACTGCTCGATGCTGAGGAAGTTGTAGTCGACTCCGTCTGCCTCTCCGTCTCTCAACGGACGAGTCGTGCCTGGATGAACAAAAAATGAAGCAGGATTTTATTAAAATAAATGCAGCCTTATAATGAAAGAACATACAGGTTATGTATGTAGTAACAAAGAGTGCAGGATTTTACTTTTTCACAGCAAGTATACACAGATATGTATATAAAGTTTCCATTCTGTTTCTGGTACAAAATTGAGTACAGACCTCTACAGTTAGGTGTATTCCAAAACCAGAAACACCAAAAGCATAAAGTTATGCAGTAAATAAGTGGTTAGAGCAATTGGAAGTGATTTTCGGGTTGATTAACCAAATAACATCCCAACAATTAACATAGTAAACTTATACAGCAAAACTGTTACTCACAAGGTAGTGTCCTGAGATAGAGGTTGTCCCTTATAGCAGCTTGCAGCTGGTGGTCGACCGTTCCTTTGTTGAATCGCTGACTCAAGTACAACTTGAGGTCTTTGGTCAGGGTTTGGCCTGTAATCAGCGGTAGTCAGCGAATATCGGTTGTACAAATGTCAGCATTTCAAATCTTGCATCAATGGCAATCATTCAACATTTAACAAATTTAAAGTTACACTACATCAGATATATATGTATGGAGAAGGAATGAAATACTTTAAGCCCAGAAGTAAGGTAACATTTTTGATGTTTCAATTAACTCTTATTCTATTTCAACAGGTGTTGGCATTCCTACTTCAACTAAACAAAAACCCCCAACCATTATAATCCATCCATTATAGAGTTTTGACTAATTATTTTTGAGATGGGCAGAGAAATGCCAATAATGTAAAACTTTTATTACATGAATTATTGAGCAAGGTCTAAAACAATTGATCTGCAGTCAAAGTAAGCAAATATCAGTCGGCAATAATAAAGGTTACATTGCATCAGATATAGTTTCAACTAATTGGTTTTGTAAAATGTGGAACTGTCAATTTTGTTGTACCTCTATATATTACACAAAAGATAAATGTAAAATGATTAAGCCTTTTTAAAAGCTTAAATATTTATTCTGTTTAACTTCCACCTTGACAACACGCCACAGAAATTGCTTACTTTAAATTTAAAAAAAAAAACAACATTTAAAATCTTTCAAGTTTACATAAAATGAGAGAAAATTGAACACAAGTTGAGCTGGATAGTTCTATCCTCCTAATTTAACAGCAATGTGTGTATTTGCATAAAATACCTTCTTTAGCGCTCCTGAACCTCACGGGGTCGCGCGCTTGCTTGATGAGGTTGTTAAGGTCGTAGAGGGTGAGTCCGACAACCGATTGGTCGTTGACCTCGAGCAGAATTTCACCGTCCTGGATCTTACCACTGGAAATGAGAAGAGTGTTTTCATTTTTAGCAGGAAACTTCAAAAAAATGAATGGCTTTCCAATTAATTTGTATATTGAATGCTCTAAAAAGCTATGTAGGCTTTTCATACAATAAAAAAAACACAAAAAATTTGATTGCATTTCCAAAGTGAACACAATGAAAAATAGTTCAAAAATGTTTTTTACTGGCACTTTCTAAGTTACACAAATTTTAAGCTGGACATAAAATAAAATTAAAGAATTTAGTTTAAAAGATAGGATTTAAGACTTTTCTGAATACAAGTAAAGATTCAATGACTATGTGGCCCCTATGGAAAGTATGACAAGTGCACTTCAAATTTGTTTTCACCAGACTAGACCTGCAGCCTTAAAAAAAGAAATGCACCTGATTATCCTATGTGTTATAATAGCGGGCGTATTTATAAACTTGTTACACCTGGCCACTCAATTTCTGTGCACTTGCAAAGTCCCGTCAAGTTCTGCCATACTTTTCAGACGGGTTTGTAGCAACCCTGGTGTGAAAAAAATACCACAAACTTTTGGCTTGTAAACAGGAAAGAACAACTTTGTAGTTTACGTTTCAATGGAACTCACCTGTGATAAATCACCTTTTCTTGCTTGACTGGGCCAAAGTAGGGGAACTTTATTTCCTCGGCTCCCCCTTTAATCACCAGGTTGAGTTGGCCGGTCTTGTTCCGGCTCACCACACTTTCGTGCACACGATCCGACCAGTGCTTGTGCTTCTTGCCAGATGACATTGAAAACGATCTTCAACTAATTTGCTATAAAACAATTAAACAAAAAACACGCCTTTATATTTTATAAAATAATACTTAAACAATGAACAATTTTTTATAAAGGTGTGGTTTAGTCGCAGGAAACGATTAGGCCTGGATTTTTTATTCCAAAAAAGATGAATTAAAATAATAGGCGCTCTTTCACTATTGTACGTAAAATTAATAAAAAATTTTTTTTCTTCAAATGCCGCATACCACAACACGTATTGTTTGGGTTAGGGTGCGGGTTAGCGTTTGGTTGAGGGTGGGTCAAGTTATTATTAATAATAAACATAATATTACTTGACCCACCCTCACCCAAACGCTAACCCGCACCCTAACCCAAACAATATGCGTTGTGGTAAGCTGTATTATTTTTTTTTTTTTTGCATAACTTTTCACGTACAATAGTGAAAGGGCGCCAAATAATATATATTTGAAACTGTTTTCCTAAAATGATCCTGTATTTCTAACAAACCAATTTAAGATGCAAAATTAGTCAAGCTAGAGTTGCTGCCAAATAAAATACAGCTTTCTACCAAATTCCTTATAATTATGTAAACTAAGTCTAACATTTTACAATAATTTTTAAACAATTATTATCTAGCTAAATCAAAACTATGGATTGATTGCGTCTTAATAGAACGTTCAAACTCTTTCATAGGTTAAAATCTTCATCTAAAAATATAGTGTATAAGCAAAAACGCCACAAAGAAACATACAGTGAAGGTCTCAAACACTACTTAAAATAATTTATTTTTTTATTTTCTGCTGACATTAAACTCATACTTTAATCCTGACTTGATTAAATCAGCCTAATCTTTTACTTTGATGTGATAATCCTCACGTTTCTTATCTTCTTTTAAATTTGATTCGGAATTAAAATGTCAAACATTCCTCTGTTTGAATTATATTTGAAAAATGGAAAATGGAAACAAATTGATTTACCATAATTTTATTTTAATTTAATATATTATGAATATTACGATTGAAAACCAAGACACCTATATAATGTAAAATATAGGTTTGATATTATTTTCTTATACGTTATAGTGTGATTTACCAAAATATAACACTTATACCATCAAAAAGTATATAGATATTTATTATGGTAAGCAGAAAATTATGTCACCTTAAAATGTACCAAAAATTATAAAATATATTTTTTTGTATTATTTTGTTTGTATCAACAACTTGTGTTATTTTATGGTTAATTTGTGGCCTTCTGCCATTCATATTATTTTGAAAAACCCTATTAAACTTGCTACTTTCGTAATAATTTGAAAAAACACAAAGTTTTTAAGGGGGGAATCACTCAAGCGTGTCACTGCATATTCTGTTTTTACGTCAGAATTTTAAGGTGGTGCATTTTTTTAGATTTAAATCGAAATTTATTCTGTAATTGTTAACGTGTCAAGTGATTTTGCTTTAATCCATAAAACTTCTTTCGTTGTTAACACATAAGGAAGTTTCAATCGGTTTTTTTCATTTTCGTAAAATTAACTTCATGTTCCAATTTGGCGAACTCCGTTAAAACTTTGGGTGTTATCATGAAACTGCAATTAACGTTTTGTGAGAAATCTTTTGTCAATAAAACAACAACTTAATTAATCGTTTTTACCTAATTATTTCATTTAGAAAGATTTAGAAGATTAACAAACTTTATATTTGATAATGTGAAGTATTGGAAAGGTGATCATTTGTGGATTATTTTGTGAAACTTAGGATATTCAACAATGGATGACAGTGATTCCGATGATTTCTTTGATGCAAGACAAGACATAACTTCACCGAGGTGTCTACTTTTATTTGTATATGTTTCTATAAAACTAATTTAAACTTTCGGTGCTGGTCTAGAACCGTACCTCATTTATATTAACCATGTGATGAAACGAGTTTTCAAAGTTGAAATTGCAAGGAAGGCATAAATATGTAAGAATAAATATAATATTAATACTAAACCCAACCGAACCTAAACGCTAACTCACCCCAACCCAGATATTGTTAGCAATATAAAACCCCCATACGAAAATGTTGTAGGATTCTACCAAAACATTTTGTATTGGATTTTTCAGTTTCCCATATATTTGTGACTCAAAGCGCGTGTTGTTAATCTTTATAAAATATATAATAATTTTCTTCTTTATAAAATATCTAACCATTTTTCTGATGAAATGTTGTTTCAGATGCCCATCATCACCGATTTTAGTTTCAGTTGACGACGCATTCGAAAATAATCTTCAGGTAAATTTTTGTGTTTGCAAACCATATATTTACATTTCAATGATTTTACATAATGAAGGGGTACCCTAATGCAATTCATCAATTAAAAGTCCATTAAGTCAATATTTTAACACTGAATTTATTTAACTTTTCTACTTAACTTTTTAGACAGGATATTTTTTTTACTTTGATCTGATGAAGCGCAAAAACTTGTCAAAAATTTAATACAATTTGTCTTTATATAGTGCCACTTGATTACCCTATTAAACTTCCGCCTTTTCAAAATTTAGTTTTTGTGAGAAATGTATTTATTAAAATGTTTTTTTTCGGTATGTGACTGTAAATATTATAATTGTAGGTCTTAATTATGTGGCCCGAAAAAAAAAATTTTTTTTTGGACACATGTTGTTTTTATCCGAATTATTATTTTTTTTTTTTTTTTTTTTTTTCAGTCAATTTTTATGGCTCACTTTTGACAAGGAAAAAAACATAGTTGGAACATGAAATTTTCACAACTGTTAAATGCCCTCCCAAAGTTGCTTCTAATATAAAAAAAAATTGGCTAGGTTCTAAGGGGTGGTTTTTAGGGGGGTAAAACTGTCATTTTTTGTTAATTTTGGTTTTCGGCACTTTTCAGAGATGAAAAAATGTAAAAAAAATCTGATATATTTATGGATGATGGATACATGACATATACAATGCTAAGTAACAAAATTTTAAACCTTACCCCTGAACTTTTCATCCGGGGGGTCAAAATGCACAACACTTTAGGAAATTTCAATGATATATTTACACTAGAAGGAAATGACATAAAACTCTGAAAATTTCACAAATGTTAGAGAATAATTCAAAGCTGATGTTAAAATAAACATTTTACCTCTTGAAAATAGGGGAGTATTTTAGGGGGGTAAAATTAAAATTCGGCCGTTTTTGTGTTTAGAGGTGTCTAAAAAACTAAAGAAAACATTGTTAAATAGTTTTCAATTATAAAGACAAATTATAGATTGCTCCTCAGGCCAATTTTGAACTTCAATTTAAAATAATTAACCTATGAAGGAAAATAACTAAACAAAAATATAGAAATTAAAGTGATTTCATTCATAGAACAAAAACTGGAAACAGAGTGGTGTACACTGCCTCCACAATTTTTCATTTCAATCTGCGGCGGTAAAATATGTTGTTTTGTAAAAGCAATAAGTTAATTTACTAAGAGAAGCCTCTTTTTAAAAGGCAAGTCGCACGTGCTTAGTTTCACTGAGACAAGCCACTTCGCACAATGAATGTTGCACGCGCTGGACAAAAAAAGCACAGTAGGCAGCCAGACGCTTCGCGGACAGAATAAAGCAAGCGATATGAACAAATTCTGCATTGAAGGTTTTCTGCCGCTAGGTTAGAGTATGTAGCTGTAAAGAACTAAATCGATTACGTCACACTATTGACTTTTGTCCCCAATGAGAGGCGTACAGGGGTGCAAGAAAAAATTGTCAAATATTTTTTAGTTATAAAGACAAGTTATAGGCTTGCTTCGCAGCCAAATTTATATTAAGACCACTGGCAATCAATCTTGTAAAAGTGCACCATGTCCAACCTATACCACGCAACTTCGGGCCACATCCGCTTTTGCCTGCTAAAGCACCGAAACTGGAAGCACAACATTGGGAGTATATGGACACTGACAAATAAGACCCGTTTAAAGAATGTAGAATAACTAAGGAATGACACCCTGGTAAAATATAGTAGAACTGCGCTGTACACCCCTGGTATAATATAGCAGAACCGCACCATACCCCCTGATATAATAGAGTAGAACCGCGCTATACCCCCTGGAAAAATATACAAAAACCGCACACCCTGTCTAGTTTCCTTGTGTTTTTATTCCAGTCTTCGAACCCGAACTCTCCAAGCAGGTTGGGAGGCGATCTTTCACTTGCACATTTACTTCAGGAAAACGCAAGCAATGTTTCAGTTGTAACTGTTGGTAAGTCTCAACAAGTTTGTATAAAACTTAATAAGTGGGCGTTAAAGCAACAGCATAGTTTACTTTATTGTGTTTATTTTTTGTTATCTATTTTATATAATTCATAAATAGAGTTAGCTCCACTAAAATAAATCACTCTTCTTGTGAAAGCAGAGTTCTACAATTATTTCCAGCTAGTTACTTATCGTTGTAAAGCCCAATGCCTGATAAATGTTTATCCTAGAATCGATAGTTTTACTTCTGACTTAAGCTCATTGTGTTTATGCAAGTTTTTAAATAGATAGTGCCAACTTTAGATTACTTATTTTTTAATCTTAATATGTTTAAAAATGTAGCATCAAACAAACCAACTTGTATTTTATAAAGTATATTTTTTAAGAAAATGACAAAAGTCCTGCTGACAATGAACCCTTCCAACACCACACAAGTGTCCAGGTAAACATTGTTATTTATGGTTTCCGGATTGTTAAGCAGTTAGCTATACATCTGTTAAACTAAAAGTCGCACTTAGGAAAAAGTAAACATAATTTCAAGAAAGCTGAACATAACAACCGAAGCTTGTAAAAGTATGCTTTTTACTCTTTGTTTATATAAATTAACCGTAACAAGTAGGAAGAAATGTAACTTTTTGGTAACAATTCTCCCCAAGTATGAAGTCACCATGGTCTACAGATGTTACATTTAAAAGCCTTGTGACTAGTGTTGTAAAGTAAAATATGTAACAATTAGATTCTCATAGATTCTGATTAGTTTGATATTGTCCTATTATCCTTTGATTTACAGTGAATTCCCAGTTAAGTTTGCAACTTTAACGTGATTAGTTTGTGAGAACCCAGTGTTTGACTACAGTGTTACATGGTGGTTACATTAAGGTCCAAATCTACTAAACTGAATACACTGATCTCTAGGGCTTAGGAAAGAAGAAAACAATAAAAAAAGAAAACAAAAATTGTGCTCGACAATAATTGACAATTAAATATATTCAGGAAAAACTGGGAACGGATGAGCTGGGTGAAGATTGTGGGGTCGATAAGCAGCGAGGCGATGACCAGAAGCTGGAAACGATATCGCAGACATCGAGCTCGAAGCCCGACCTCGTCGCTTGCATACAAGAGCGACCCATCGACCTGCCGGGGGTGCAACCGGTCATGGTTGAGAGCATTGGTGAGGTTATGATGTCATAATGTCCCATTGTTTCACACAGCCATATGTTTGTTGTTGCTATGCCAACAATAGGCAGACTGTGTATATTGTAGAAAGCCAACATAGATCTGCATAAACTTGCAAAATAAATTGTTTGTTTGCTATTTGAAATGCATTGAACTCTTTAATGTTATATTGTTTGCAAGGTAATTATAACATTGTCACCACAGATCAGTGGTTCTCAATTGCGGTATATTCTTTTGAATCCAGCTTGTCTTGTTTAGCAAAAAAATAGAACGTTTCAGAGTAAATGGGGAGGGAAACATTTTGCCTTCTTTGATGTGATTTGTTGTTATACATTAAAATTTATTTTTAATAACCTGCTTGATCTTTTTGCGGCTCTTTTTTAATATCGACTGTTCAAATTTTGCTCCGTTGCTTACAAAGGTTGAAAACCACTGACATAGATCAATATTTTGTGCTTGTCATGTGTATCCTCGTTTTTTTGCTGACGTTTTTGCAGAAATCTCTTTATGGAATAAAATTATAAAATTTCCATTTATTCTTCAGACGTGAGCCAACCCAAGAAGTCTACGTATCAGCCCCCGCCCAAAACCCACCTGTCCCTCCCCAGGCCCAACAGACCCCCACCCCCCAGGCCCAAGGAGCCCCCTAAACGGCCCCCACCCCCGAAGTCTGCACCCCCGGCCAAGCTAACATTTGGGTGAGTTCAAGTTATTCTTGTAAAGACATACTTTCTTTGAATACAGAACATGTAAAAAACTTTTGTAATACGTTAAAAATGTACAACCTACTTGTGGCCACTTTAAAGTTGATTGGTGCTTCAGGAAACTGTCCTATACTAAATTATATTTGTACATT
Source organism: Ascidiella aspersa (assembly GCF_963924565.1). Classification (NCBI taxonomy): domain Eukaryota; kingdom Metazoa; phylum Chordata; class Ascidiacea; order Phlebobranchia; family Ascidiidae; genus Ascidiella; species Ascidiella aspersa. The sequence continues at coordinate 33,343,839 of NC_139451.1, read as the reverse complement.
TTTTTTTAATTAAAAATAAAATCAATAAAATTGAAATAATTTTTTTTGTCATATCTTTTTTATAATTTATTTTACTCGGCTGATTAATATGGCAAATGTAGGACTCTTGTGAATTACAAAGTCTTTTTCCCAACTTTTCTACATTTAATTGCAACTTCTTCATGTTGAGCCATGGCGACGATAATTTGCTGACTCCGAACACAACGGTCGACAACATCACCAAAGAATTCGCCGATGCGTTGAAAGACGATTTGCAGCGCACAAAGTCAACTTCATCGTCAAGCCAAAACGACACAACACAGCCCAAGCCAAGGTGAAGTGTGAATAAAAGCTACTTTTTTATTCAAAATAAAAGTTCATTTCCACCAATTTGTATTCATTTCGGTGAATCAATGCTGTATAAATGTATCAGTCATAACTCGTGTCAACTTAATAACTTAATTCATGTTAAGTTAAATTTGGAACCAATCTGTAATTAGAAATTGTTTTTACGTTAAATTTTTTTCCAAAATTTGTAAAAAATTATGGATGCATTAAAGAAAATGAAAATCTTTAAATTTTTAACTTGTTTTTGGGAATCTTAATATTGTTTTTTTTTTTTTTTTTTTTTTTTTGGTAATCCTAAAATATATATTATTTTGTAATATTTTCAGCCTCTGGTTATAAGTAAATAAAATTGTTTTTCAAATTATTTAGACTAGGAGTGCACAACCCTTTGCTATTGCTTTTTTATTACACTTTATTTTGTGAACTACCAGCAATAAATTAAAGTTTACATATTATACAGAACATAGGATTTTTAGGTTTAAAGTGTTAAATATCCCCCCTTTAATGAATTTATTTAAGCTTAGGTTAGAGATGCATTGCAAGCCGGTAGCCAAATAAAAATGTTCCTTGGTAAAAGCCGATAAAACTTTGTATAACTTAACAATTTGCAAAAAACTGCCGGCTTTAGACATCAAAACAACTTTAAAACATGTCATTTCCTTGCAGGAAGAACTTTATGTCTTCCCTGACCAAACGTTATTCATCAAAAGACAGCTTGACAAGTGAAAAACACAGCAAGAATATTGCAGCAGGTTGGGCCTTTGTAAATTATGTTGTGTTTTCATATTAACCTACCAATAGATAGTATGTAGAACTCAGCCAACATATTACTTTTGCTGCTGTATGCTGTTGGTAAATTGTAATTTATTTGCCCAGTTACTTCAACTTCACTTCAATTGTCCCCAGAAAAACCCCCTTCACCAACTTTTTCCCCAACGGTTCCGGCACCGAGTGAACCACAGCCCCCGGCACAACCGGGACCAAGCAACCTGGAAGAGGTGACAGAAATAAAATAATAAAATCGCTTTCTGGGGCCTAGCAAACTATTTTTTTGGTCAAAATTTTCTATTTTATTACTGTTTAGGGTTGCAAAACTTGTAAATAAAATAGGGACAGATTTGACTTAAAAGTTGTAAATCCCTAGTTTTTAATGGAAACTACACTCAGATTAGTTGTTAATATAAATAACCCCTAAAAAAGCTAACAGAGCGGCTGACATATGGGCTACCTTAGGCGAGATAATACTTTTTAATTAAAAGACCAAACAGATTTTGCCAAAGTTCTCCATTACTTCTAGATTTGTTGTGGAATTATCAAAAGGGCATTTTGTTGACAGAATTTTATTTTTGTTAAAGCCCCAGTAAATATTAGTTTGTAAAGCCCACAGTGCTTTTATATTGGATGGATTAGTGTCATCATCCAATTTTAATAAACTCTGAATTTGCAAGTCAAATCCATTCATTTATTTTCTGTTGAACAATCCCCAACTAATGTTATTGTTTCTGCTTAATAATTTGCACTAAAGTTTTTTACATTTTTTTAACGCTTTGTATTCAAGTCAGCGATATTTTGTTAGCAGCAATGGTCATTATTGCACATAACTAATGTTGCACTTGCTAGTTTTGCCTGTTGCTAACACACGTGGCTGGAACATTTCGGCAAATGCTTAAATAACTATTCGTTGCATTACAAGACACCATTAAAAAAAAGCCTAAAATAAACATAGATTAGAGATCAAAGTGGAGTCTTAATAAGAATATCAAAGCCCATACAGAAGTAGGTATCATTTTGAATGTTTCGAATAACTCTTTATTTGATGTTGAAAATGAATAAAGAGATATTCGAAACGTCCAAAATGCTACCTACTTCTGTATGGGCTTTGATATTCCTATTACGTCTTACTACAAACTCCAACCATTATGCTCCAAAGTGGAGTGAGTTAATGACATTCCGTTTTGTACATTCTGGAGCAAAATTCTGCAGAAAAATATTTACAAACTTTGTGAAAACAGTCCTAATATGTAAAAGTTTGAAAGTTGCAAGAAAGACTTTTTTGTGGCAATGTCAGTGTTTCCTTGAAATTATCTGCAACATTTAGCTCTAAAGTTACGTCATACTAAATCTACAATAATTAATAATGAAAGGCTTATGGTGTAAATTATTTGTAAAATTAAAACCATGCCACAACATTTCACATGCGCTTATAAAATTATATTTTAAAAGCCTTAAATATATCGATGACATTAACTATGAAAAGTTTCTCCTAATTTCTTCCAAAATATAGTTATATTTATTTTCAGCACATTATTTTGTTTTGTATTTATTGCACAAATAAATACGTACATTTTTATGTTGCTCTTTTGTGTTTTTATTTAAAGAAAAAATTTCAACCCATGTATAAAAAAAAGTAAATCTTGATTAAAAAACAGTTTAATTTTAAATTTGTTAATGAAAATAAACAGATAAACATCTCCGTCACACAACCCCCCGAAAAATACTTTTACCAACTTAAAAATTAATCACTGTGCGTACAATATTGTTTTTGTCCACCGTACTTTACATTTTTGTTCTAACATCCAACAGCTGAGATCCTAAGTTGCTGTTTGTTTTATTTTTGTTGGTGAGCAGACGCGGACGTGGTCTGAGCTTTCCAAGAGCTCGGTGTTGCGAATTGATTCGACGCCACCCCTCGTACGTTACTTGCTTGTAGTGGCTGCTTAGAAATCTTTAAACTTTAGCATGAAAACCTTACTGCTGGGATTTTTCCACTGGTTTTTCAGAACTCTTTCTATTGAACTTTAAATTTGAATTGTTTTTTTATGAAATTATTTTTTCTTGCACATAATTATCACTGAATAATTTGCTTAATTCTATTAGTTTTGTCCTAATTTAGTTTTCTTAAGCATTGAATGGTTTGTTGGTTTTTAGAGGTTTATTTGTTATTTTACCTTAAGCAAGCTTTTTTTGGTTTAATGGCCTTTATTAAAGAACCTACTTGTTGATGGAAATACTTATTATGGTATTAACTTTTGTGTTTCGAACTTAATAAAATGTGTTGTAGTGAATCACTTAGTGTAGTGTTTGAAAATTACTTTTTTAATTATACTTAATTATTTCATGAGCCGTTTTTCGTAGATTTTAATCAAATGTTGAAAAGTTGTGTTTCTTGGTGAAAAACACATCTTAACTTTGGTGTTTTTTGGTGATATTTTCTTATTAAGTGTATTTAATTCCAACCTGCTAATTAGTTGTAACAATGTTCGCTTAACATGTCCTGCTAATACTCACATTTTTTTCTTTTTCTTTTACCTTTCAATTTGGTTCTTTTATAAATCAACAGGATAATATTTTAACATCCTTTATTCATCTTATGTTTTACAATTTGCAGACAACCAACTAACAACTAACTTGCATGCTTCTTTTTTAGTCCTTTTTTTAGTTTTATAAACAACTTTAATTTATCATCAAGACAAAAAAATATTTGTTGTCGATGAAAAATTTTATAATATAGAATAATTTTAACTGTTAAATTGTTTTAGTAATCCCAGATTTTTAAATTAACAGTTTTCACATAAACACGAAAATTTTTTATGTTGTTTTAGGAAATCTTGTCGACAGTTATCGTTCGAAACTTGGACACTGGCCAAACTATGCCACTAAGTGTCGCTGCAGAGCAGGTTAAACTTATATTTTTTCGATGAAAGTTTTGTGTAAAGTTGAATAACCACTGAAGTCGTTATTATAAGTTAATAAACACAGGTGATGGTTCATAAACAACAAATACCTTCCAGATTCAAATGGAACGCAAATAAATAAACATTAACAATAATAAATAATACAGAAATATAAATCTGAACTTAAAACCAGGACTGCGGAGTTTGGTGAAAACCCGGGTCCAACTCTGGCCAAAAAATAAACTTGAGTCCGACTCCGGTCAAATGTGCGGTTTTGTCGGGTCATGAGCCCAGCTCAGACTCTATTTTTGTAAAATAAAATAAGGCGGATATTCAGCAACCCGCTCATAGGTGTGTTACATAACTCTAAATTATAAACTATTTAAACCTTTAAACTTCAAAACATGTTTAAGCTCCCCTTTTTTAAATGGTGACCTATAAACAACCTCCATACTCAGTACTAACGCATCATTCCATGTGAAGGTGTCCCAGTGTCTCAACCCACTCGCCCTGCAAATAATGAGCCGCACCAAGGAGTTCTCCTACCCCGGTGGGCCCCAGGAAGACCCCCCGACCCCCACCACCTCTGCACCCCCTGACCCCTCACAACAATTATTTCGCTCCGATGAAGAAACCCTCTCTGTTGCAAGTGATGACATCACAATAGGTAATTCTGACATTTTTATCTTTGTGCCCAAACTTTTGGCCAACACAGTGGTTTCAAACTATTTTTACTAACTAAACAAATAAGTAAGTTGATGAGGTAATTACACAAGCTAGACCAGTGGTTCTCAACCAGGGTGCCGCGGATCCCTAATGTAACGATTCTAATGCTCAAGTGTGCCGAGAGATATTTGAGAATCTTCAAAAATCTGATTTTTAAATCTGATTTTCTTACAACTTTTTTTGTAAAGATTAGAGTGGTATAATTCCGAATATCCTACAGAAAAATCTTGTAGGGGTGCCGCAATTTATTTGTTATTTCTAAAGGGGGCTGCTAGCCATAAAAGATTGAGAACCACTGCTCTAAATGACGCAATAAGTTGATGACGTAATTTTACTAGCTACACAAATCAGTAAGAAGATGACGTGTTAGGACTTCCTTAAAATATTGCGGGATCCCATAAACGTAAAATAAGTAAAAATCACAAACCACGATGCAATAATAAGTTAAACATTTATTCATACTAACTACTTAATGCGCGGAAAAGTGTCACGTGATTTGTTTTCAATTTAACGGAGTTATCATGATCAGTCAATCGATCTGATCCCACTTTCAAAAAGGGGAAATAATTTAGACCAGAGTTGGATCAATTAACATTAATTCTGTTCAATTACAATTACAATTATCTTCAAACTGTAATTAATTACATCAATTACAATTGTTCCAACTCTGATTTAGACAAGTTGTTTCAAACACGTTGTTAACGCGTCATTGACATGCGCAGGTGGCGATGCGGTCCCGGGTTCGAAACCCGCGGAGGGCAGCAGTGGAAGTGGAGGGGGCGGCAAGTTGCGGGTGAAGAGCAAGCGCTTCAAGCGCATACTTGGCAAGGGCGCGCGCAAGGTCAAAGCAGCAGCTGAGACGAAAGTTGAACGTGCAGTGCTGAGGGTGAAGCAAGCCAAGCATGACGGATCCAGGAGTGACTCGCTTAATGTGTCCAGTGATGAGGAGGCTTCAGACTCACTGGCGAGCTCCTCTGTGAAGACGAAGGCTTCCTCCTCTCACAAAGGTCCGCATCAGTTCAGCCACCTCAAGCTCGTCCAGGACATCGCAGTACACGTCGTAAGCTCAACCTATTTTGCATTTGAAGCAGATTTTTTTTTTGGAAACAGGTTTAACAATTAGAACGAAGTAGGTTTAAATCTAAGCAGCAATATATAAGGCAAAATTAAACTGGAAATACTGACCTATTATTAAGCATAAAACAAAAATAAAACCGTGGTGCAAACAACTCTGCTTTGCACAAAAAGCAAAATCTGCAAAATCTTACTTTGATCGGGAAGTGATAAGTTTCTATCAACAACCTAAGCTCCCTAAACCCGTGTGTTAAGTTGTAGAGACGTAAATAATAACACTGAATACTTGGCACTTAACAAAATACTCATCAACATATCATTAAGTTCAACGAACAAAGATTTCAAGGTTTTAAGTTTTTAAATCTTGTTTAACCCTCTGCCTTTGCTTTTCGTAATTCGTCATCTTTGAATTTGCGAACATTCCAGGCGTGCAAATAACAAAGTTGCTCATAATAACTTGATGCTATAGTTGACTGACAACTTTGCATCCACCAGGGGGCGGTGTGGAGCATGAAGTTTAGCCACTGCGGCCGTCTCCTAGCAACCGCCGGTCAAAACAACATCATTTGGGTTTGGGTGTTAAAGGAGTGGTATCCTTTCTTCAACGACATGAGACGGAAGTACGACAGCAAAGGTACGGCGCCACCTCGTGGACGATTATATGTATAGAATGGACCGCTAGGTGTCGTAATGTTGCTGACTCACTGATCATCTAAATCAGTGCTTCTCAACCCTTTTTTTTTCGTGGCCAATTTTCGTTGCACAAAAATTCTGTGGCCCAATACATTTTTATGAAAGAACAAACTATACAAAAGTTTAGAACAAAAAATAGCGGAGCATATGTCAAAACAGATTAATTATTCAACCGTGCATTGGTGAGCTACTTGCTTCTGAATTTACGTTCATTTACATTGCTTCTAAATTCCTCCCCAAACCAATATTTCTGTAAAATTAAGTATAGTGAAATGAAAGTAAATTTTTCGATATATCTAGCTTTTTTAAATTGGTCTGGGCCCACCTAAAAAGTTTCCATAGCCCACCAGTGAGCCATGGCCCAGCTGATCTAAACATTCTTCAATGAACAGAAACAAAAATCTTTAATGAACAATTTTTTTCTTTCGCGCTCGTTTTGTTGTGTCCTTGCATAAATAATAAAAAATGCGTTAAGAAAATTCTTTAATGAAACCGCGTTTTTTGCCAAATATTGTTTCATCAATCTAAGAACTGCTTTTAAACTACGAACAAGTTTTTTATGAAATTAAATTGTCTGTCTCCAGTTTTTGGAACAAAATTGATCTTACAGTTTGTTGGCTTTTAGTTATTTCTCTTCTGTGAGCTTGCAACTGTTTCGTTTAGTAAATTATTTTTGCCGTAGCTCGTTTTAAACCTAAATTTATCAATTAAGCAAAATTAAATTAATATTGGGACCACAAGCAGTTTTACGTTTACGTTACAATATTTTGTGGTAAAAAAGTATTTTTTAAGTGATTGTAAAATGTACTTTAGTTGGGAAAATCTCCTTAGAACGGGTTTAAATAATTAATTCATTCATTTCTAATAAAACAAAAATTGACAAAATTGAACATTCGTATTTTAATTATTTTCTAAAAATTAAAAAAGTTGTTTAATTAATTTTAATATTTATTGATTTATATTTTTTCTCAAATGTTTTTTTTAATAATTAATTTTATTTTTGATTTTTATATCAATTTTTTTATTTGATCAATTATTTTTTTCTTATTTTTTCTTTTCTTTTATGGTTATTAATTTTTCTTTGATTGATTAGTATTATTACTATTTTTTCCTTTGATTCTCCAGAGCGTGGCGCGGTGTTCGCGACGCCCCCTCGTGGCAGCATGGAGCCACCTTCTTCTTTTGATGATGAGGACTCGCATCCGGATGTTGATCAGCAGATGGAGGAAGACCCTGATGCTCCGTTCAAGTCGCTCCCATTCTCATCTTACTACGGACACACAGCAGATGTGCTGGACCTCGCTTGGTCGAAGGTATTCAACCATTAAACTAAATATTTCCACCTTGAATATGAATAACAAAGCAAATAGATCGAGTGAACCGACATATTTATTCATGCTGTTACCGATTATTTCGCTTTATACACATTCCCAGGCGTCATTTCATTCAAACCAGTTTTGCGCGCTTCTAGTTCGGAGGTCTTCTGCTCAAGATTTAATCGATTTTCGGCAAGTTGTTCTTGCAACTCTGAAAGCTTCCGTTCGAATTCCGCCTCTGATTAAGTGTTACAGATTATTTGCTTTATACACGATTTAGATGTTATTTTGTGGTACATATTACTGTGTATTTACGGAATTATATCGTTGATCTTAATATGTTGTATTACAGATAGTCCTGCCTTATACGATTTAAGTACTTTTTGTGTCCCCACAATAACCAATCCAACTCCACAGAATTACTTCACCCTGTCGTCTTCAATGGACAAGACAGTTCGTTTGTGGCATGTCTCGCAGAAGGAGTGTCTCTGCTGCTTCCAACATATCGACTTCGTCACCGCCATCTCGTTCCACCCCAAGGTTCCCCCTTGTTACGTAACAAAAGAGTGTGAGCGCGCATCGTCGCTATAGCAACACAGTGGTTTTGAAATTTTACGACACAGTATAAATAAGTCATGTCTCCAAACTGGGTATATTTTTTAATGCCAAGTGCTTCGTCTGTTGTAATTGTTGCTATTAATATACCAATGCCACAACTAATGCGAAAACAACAAGCCCATACAGAAGTAGAGGCATTTTGTGAACGTTCGAAAAAATCTTTATTCATTTTCAAGATGTTGAAAGATTTATTCGAACGTTCAAAATGCAACCTGTTGCCGCATTGTCGCGGTGCTTCCCTCAGTAGCTTGTGAAGAACGTTTTGGGCAACGAAAAAAGTTTGCCGACCACTGGATTTTGGTTTAAAGTGTTATATATGGTCTAATCTTATACTATTGCTAATATATTACCCAGTTGTGTTATTACTTTTTCTTCAAAGGAAGCGAAAGGTTTGTAAATATTTAAGGTGTTTCTTGCGATGTCCGATGATTAATAACCCGCGATGATTTTTGTCCAAAATATCAGGTACCGGAAGAAAACACCCCCTATTTAGAACTGAAAAACCAAGTCCCCTACTTATGAGTTTTAAATTTGCATAAAGCTTAGCATTTGACGTTGTAATTGAACACGAATATGCTTGTGGCAGGACGACCGGTACTTCTTGAGTGGTTCGTTGGACGGGAAGTTGCGTTTGTGGAACATTCCTGACAAGAAGGTCGCTCTGTGGAACGAAGTGAGCCCTGATTCATCGTCCAATGTAAGCAATACTCCACTTACAAAGTGTTGACGGGTTAATGTTGTTAGGCTTGAAAGAAAATTAAAATTTAAAAATATCCTTCGAGTCGAAGGATTATTTGAACTAATCATTATTCTTCGTTACTTTGTTTCTTAATAATTTTTCATTTTCAAACAAAATCATTCAATCCTTGTATAGTAGTGATTTGTCCGATACTGGAGTGCTCTATATTTGGTAGAAAATAAAAGTTCACTATTAAATTAACTTCTTTGAAATTATAATTCCTTACAGGTTTGATATCAATTGCCGATTGACAACATAAAATTGTTTTTTAACCTGACTGTGCGTCATCTCACGCCATTTTGGCAGAATTAGAAAACTTTGATCAAACGCCAAGTGGAAGTATCGGTTCTCGTCCGATACCACGATAATATCGCTGCCGATCTGAAACCAAACTGTAGCTGTTTAAGCCTCGTGTTACGATATAACGCATTGTTTCTACAAATTATGCTGTGAATGTCTGTTTTAATACAATATTGTTTTCTAGCCCGGAGTTTCTTAACCCTGGCCCCCAACACTATAAGGGATTGTATCAATTTGTATCATGGCAAACAACACATAAATTCCTCACAATAAATAAAATATACACGATTAAAATGTGCTGAATTTTGTAAGGGAGTCTAATTCGTGTTTTTAGGGGGCTTAAAAAACTATGGAAAAATGTTTTATAATTCGATTCAAAGTCACAAATATTTACTTTAAATTTTTTACGTCCAGGCTGGTTCGGGCGGCAGTGGGGCGCTCATAACGACCGTGAACTTCTGCGAGGGCGGAAAGTTCGCAGTTTGTGGAACTTACGACGGGAGGTGCCTCTTCTACGACACAGAGGTAATTAAGCAAGGGGCGGTTGCAGGGGACAAATCTCCCCCTTGAACTGTTTTTTTTTTGCCGATTTTAACTACGATAATAAAAAATACAGTACGTCTTTTTTGTACTGTGCATTTTTGATAAAATGCTGTTGGAATTTTTCAACTTGGTGGTTTATTATTCTGTCGGTAGCTACATTTTGTCGATGCAGTTGATCTTTTTGAAACATTACTGCTAGATTTCGGTTTAGTTTCGCCTACAACATCTTTTATTCTGTGCTTCATTCCTTGCTGATTTCCTGATGGGCATTTTTGAACAATTTTATTTCTAAGTGAGCGCTTGGGATTTTAATTTAATCCAAAATGTGAAGACGCAGCAGAAATTGCATAAAAATTCGCCAACCGTCACATTTGTAGATGAACTGTTTCCAATTAAACTAATATCAGATTTTTTTATAATGTCAGTATTTAGCTTTTATTGTCATTGCTAATAAGCAAATTAAAAACCCTAGGCACAATTTTCAATCGATTTATTCAATAATCACCCGAATAAAAGTTAAAAGCCACGTGTCAAACCAAATGGCGCGTCATATTGTGACGTAACAGAGGTTGTTTGTTGCAGCACCTGAAGTACCACACGCAGATCCACGTTCGGTCATCTCGCGGTAGAAACCAGAAGGGAAGGAAGATTACCGGGATCGAACCCCTGCCTAACGAACACAAGATACTGGTGAGCTGTGATTGGTCGAGCAGAGGGGTGGGGTCGCACAAGGGGGCGTGGTCGTGTTAACATCTCCTCTTTTAAGAGATGTGTTATCACGGGTTTGTGGGAACAACAATCTATCTTGTGTGGGGAATGAGCAGCTATGAGTATGAACCGTTCTATAAATATCGTCGACAATTACCTTTTTATTGAGAGTTTTTAATTCAAAATACACCACGTCGCTTAACATTTGTGCAACATTACAGCATTTGTGCAGCTATGTTGGCTAATCCGCTGGTATAAGAATATCCCATCACTTATATTTTGAACCGGGCAAATTCATTTCATCCGGGAAATCACTTCTTGCGGCCTCTTATATTGAATGACGTCATTACTGTGATCCAACAAGCAAAATTATTCAAACTGACTATTTCAACGTTATGTTTTCCGGATTGCTAAGCAAACATATTAGCTTAGAGCTGCAAAAATTGTTCTGATTATATTATTTTTTTAAACTCAAAGTCGGAATCGTCGCTGGAATTCCTAAATTAAACGATAATGTCCTTAAAAATAATGTCATCCTAAAAGTTTTTCTGTCATTATACCTAAAATAAGATAAAATTAGATTAGCAATATTAAAATGTTATACAATCGGCCACCCCAGCCCCACTGGTACTTCCCCTACTAACCCCTTATTACCCAGGTTACGTCCAACGACTCCCGTGTGCGGTTGTACGATCTCCGCGACCTCTCATTAACTTGCAAGTACAAGGGGCTTACCAACCTCAGCAGCCAGATAAAAGCGAGCTTCAGGTGAGCGTTGTGGTCCAGTAGCTTATTGTACCGGTACTAGTACAAAAAATAAATTTTTTACATACTTAGATAAAATACTTTTTTTTTGCCGGAAGAACAATTGTGCGATTGAAACAATGTCTGGCAGCAACAGGATATTCATAAAATAGTTGTCGTCTTAAATATTCCTCGCATTATGATTTAGTTGTTAGCAGGTTGTAGGTGCGGGGTAAAAATTAAACCTACTCCACTCTGCAGCTTTTCTTTCACACATTAACGTAACTAAATAGGGTGGAAAACACAATACAACAGGGGTGAGAAACTTTCCTAGTCGCGAAACAAATCCAAGTCAATAAAGGTCTCAGGTGGTCGTTTTATCTTGCAATTATTTCGTTAAAATGTGTAGATTTTAGCTTGAAAATATTTCCTAAAATGCCAACACACTAGAATAGATGAATGAACGTTGGACACTATGTTTGCGCAAATCCGAATATTTTTGCATTAATTACCTATAGTCGAAATAGCAAAATAATAATATATGAGGATGGTCGTGTGCCCGGTTTGTAAAAGAAGTGACGATCCAGATAATTAACATTGTCCGTAGTTTTCCAATCCCTGTATACAACAATCCACTTAAGTCCGGCTCCAGAGCTGCAGCCCTGCTTACAACATATTAAAAGTTTCAGAATGCGCTAATTTTAAACTAATTTTAGTCAAAACGTTTAATTATTTGTAACACCGTTGTATTTTTTTTAGGTGAAATCAGTAAGATGGCGTTTTCAGCCTAGAATTCGTTTTGTGTAGAACACTTACTCAAAACCAAATTTTTAATAAAAGTTTACTGTTTTTGTATAAACCCATGACTTTTTTTTGAAATACTTTCTTAAACACGTGACCACTCTTTACCGCCACCTTGTGTGCGCAGCCAGGACAACAACTTTATCATTTGTGGGTCGGAAGATAAGTCCATCTACATCTGGCGCACACATCTACCACCAGATGTCACCAAACTATCGTCGTTCCGGCGCGACAGAAATGACGCCTGGGAATGCATCAGAGGTGAGATTATCGTCGGTCGGTCGATAGTATCGTATCGTGTACATATCGTTCCTTTCATCCATACTTATCGATATACAAAGGTTGAAATGTGAAGTGCTTGTTAGTGCTTACTGACCGCATCAGTCGATCAATGATAGACAAAGCTCGATGAACTAGAATTCGTCTCAGGTAAATTTGGGGCGAAATTACACTTTACTATAAAATGTTGAAAAGCATAAATCTACAGGCAAGACATGATTGCTTTTCATACTAAATCACTGTCGTGTCTTTTCAACATTCAGTTTCACCAAAGTCTAATTTCGCATCCAAATTGACTTGGGACGAATTCTGGTTTATTCGCCATTTCCATTTTCTGCTTAATTTTGTTCCTTTTGTTCCACGGCTTATGTGCCACTAAAACTCAAGCAGCACAAGCGGAACAAATCACTCTATAACCAGTGTTACCATCGCACTAACCTTCATATTAAGGACAAACAAAACCAATCTCACACATAATTAAGTGGAATATCACAAAACAATAAAATCTTACTCTTATTTCAACTGACAAATGTATTTTAAAGTAAAAACGGAAGTAAAAAATATATGGCGTTTTAAATTGGACAAAGTTGGCACAAAAATTTGGAAATAAAGAATGATATATGATCACGTGCTTGTTTTAACCAATCACGTCCCTCGCAGCCCACAACGCCGTGGTCACGTGCGCAATTTTCGCGCCAAAACCACAGAAGCGGAACGAGCCCGGATCCAACTTCGGGAAACTTCGCAAATCTTCGCTCCTCGCTTCGGATAATTACGTCATCATATCAGCTGACTTCAACGGGGTTATTAAGATCTTCGCGCCCACGTGACCTCGACCATTGTTCGGTCACAACACACATTGAGCTCTCGGGAGATCCCCTCACCCAAGAACATTGTGGATTCCGGGGTTTTCCCCAAATAGAGTTGTTCTTTTAAGAAATAGTTTATATTTTTTTAAGTTTAATGTTTGAATAGAATCGATTAAAATAAATGAGGGTAATTAAAGTTGGGGAAGAAGTTCAAGGCCGAGGACAACTTATAACTGGGGTTAGGGGATTACCCCAAACGCTGAGGGGTAAACCTGGCTGAGCTATTTACGGGGAACTCCCGGAACTGATTTCTGCACTTCCGCTAGTTTTTTGTTTTGTTTTTCGTTGAAATAATTTGCCGCGAATCGATGATAAATCTCCACGTGTTACGTCATCAATAATCGTGGATTGATTATTTGGTTTGATAATTATGACGTCACTTCTATGACGTAATGATTAATGACGACCAACTTGTGACGCATAAGCGGATTTTTTTGCTTAGAAACGTCTTCGTTTAAAGTTTGAAATCTGCTGCGTTTTTCGTGTTTTTGTTGAATTTTTTGAATGGCTTCGTTGCAAATATATCGTGATTATATTTAATGTGTTGGTTGCGCACAGAAAGAAGGGTTTCGAATTTAGAGCGAATTTATTTTAAACTTACAGGTACAAACCTGGAGTAGATCCCGTTTTAGGTAAAGTTACTTTAAAGAAAATGTTACATTGCTACGTCATAAGTTCACAGTACATTTTTTTCCATTGGGGTCAAAATATCGTAATGCGCGAATAAATCCTAAATCGTAGAAATGTTTGGAACAATATGTCTAGAATTGTGAACAGTTCTATAAATTGCACATTGTAATACGTGTTATGTGTAGAAAAAAACATTCAAGTTCTTTAAATAACTTAAGATAAAAGAGCTAGTCGAAAGATAAAATAAAAAAAATGATAAAAACATTGGTTTTATAAACCTTGTGCTTCCAACTCTTGCTAGATTAAACTGTTGCCAACCAATGTTCTATGGCAGGTGTCCGGGGGGCCTTTCTCTTAAAATAAACAAAACACATAGCCCAGATTTATAAATAGAAACACAATAAGTTACTGTGTGTTTTTTAGCAAAGTTATTTTAATTAAAACAATTCGAAGCACTTGGGACGCGTCAAAAACTATTTGCGGACCCCTGATCCATGGTAGGTGGTATATTTTTTGCGTGCATCAAAAGCTATAACTTATTAAACTTTGCAACTCGTCACTCGGGTCTTTTTCTCCACAGACTTGCTTTAAAGAGGCCAATGCCTTGTTTTGCAAACAAATTAGGTTTAAATTCTTCTTGAACAACTGATTTCGGTACAAACGCTACTGCTGATTTTACGTAGATCGTGAAGAGCCGTTAACATTGTGCAACTTAGCCTTAGATGAGAGAGGTGGTACCTCATTACGAAAAAGTAGGCAATTGTTAAATATACATATTGCCAAAATCCTTCGTGTGCACTGTGGCCATGATTTTCAAAATTTTTCTCTCGTGTGTTATCGTAGCAAAATTCACCAAATGTTAATGAACGACTTTATATGAAACTACTGAATTATAAACACGACTCGCGAGAAAGTTTACCCAAAACTGGCAGCGGATCGCCAATACTATTGTCCACCAGTAGATCTGCACTCAGCAGATATCTAATGAAGTATTGATATTTAAACCCGAATCACATTTGTTTTTTCTTAAATGAATAATCTGTTTAGGCTTTTCAAAAAAAACATTAGATTGTTACACTTTAAACCCTTTAAATAACGTTTTTTTTAATATTGTACTTTGAAACAGGGAGTCGAACCGTTTGACTTTTCCGGTTCAGGTTCGGTTCGGGTTGAAGAATTTTTTCGGAATCCGGTTCAGCTCCGGTTCGACCATCGCTATTTCAAAACCGGTTCGTAAAGTTCCGGTTTAGATACAACATAATTTGCGTTAAATCTCAAAATGTGGGTCAATAAATGTAGAGAATAATGTTTGAATTGTAAGTAATTTAATCTAAGTTACGTGATGTATTAAAAACCAGCAACTCATTATTGAAATATCTAAAAAATAAAAATTAAAAGGTTTTTTCATTCAATAATCATATTTTTTCATAAAATTTTGAATATGGCGTAACTTGACTCTGTAAAACAGAAGTTGTGACGTCATGCAGGAGCGAACCGCTTTTATTTACAGGTTCGGGTTCGGTTAAGGTTCAGGTACTTTCAAATTATTCGGTTCAGTTCCGAGTCGGCTCCTTAAAATCTTATAAAAACCGGTTCAGGTTCGGTTACGGTTCGGAAAAAATTGACCCAAAACCGGTTCATAAAGTTCCGGTTCGGTTCCGGTTCGACTCCCTGCTTTGAAACAAAATCTGAATATTGCGAATTTCGTCACGGTTCGAAACTGTCAAAATAAGATTTTACGCCTGATGTTATATATTGGAAGTGAATGTTTTATTAAAATGTAATAAATTGATGCTGAAACTAATAAATTCATAATTATCAGAAAACATCAATCCAAACCCATATCCTAAATAAACCAGATGAATAAGTAGCTTAAAAACATAAATTAAAAAGAAACAAACATAAAATTAAATGAACAAAATCGATATAACCTTGCAGTGCCGACGTAAATAGGCATTTCCACGTAATTTCAAATTTATTTGCAAAGTTCAGCAATTTGCTTTTCTTGATATAAAAATAATATTTAAAGTTATGTGTTTATTACGCTGTACTTTTCTAACAAATTTATTTATTTTTTGCGCCTTAAATTTACCAACCACAAATGTAGATTCAACGTTTTTTTGGGCGCTGGTCTAAAATCCTACCACATTCCACAGCCGCAGCGTTGAAACAATTATTAAAGCAACGCACAATATTTGGGTTAAGGTGGGGCCGTGTCGGTTAGTGCTTGGGTGAGGGTGGGTCAAGTATCATTACCTAATAATAATACTTGACCTACCCTAACACAAATAATGTTCCTTGCGGTAGGATTCTAGACCAGCGCCCATGTTAAATTACATAGTTATGACTTCACTTTTCTCATTCTTGGATGAGTATTTTCTCAAATGGCTTGGCTTAGACTTTCATTGTTTTTTGTGAAAGAATTGTTTTCATGAAGTTGTTAGATGTATGTTTGGTTTTAAGTTTGGTTTTTTAATTAGCATTTTCCCAATTGTTATTATTTAAGTTGGATTAAAAGTTAGCGTTTTTCTTTTGATGATTTATAAGTTGGCTAATTCGCTTTAAAATTATAGCAAAATGTGGAAATATAATCCAGATTTTATAAATTCAGATTTTTATGATGGGAGAGGCTTTCACCTAACTAACTAACAAAGTAAAAGTTTATTTGGGAATAAATCACTAAAAATTGAATTCAGTAATCCAATGACCTAAACACCGATTGCTAACTCTAACCTTAAATTACTGTATATTCATTATTGGGTGAACTTATAACAGACGGAGTCTCGCAAATAAGAACTTCCTAAAAATGGTAATTAATCGTTGATAGCAAATTAAATGCAGATTTTTAACTTTTAGGTTTTTTACATAAATCAAGATGACGGAGCACAATTGTGACGATGATGTTCTTGACAAACCTTGTCTAAAGTTTTCAGAAGATGTTCAGTCGGTCCTGACAAGTGTTTTTCCAAGCAAGGATCCATTAGAACAACCGAACTTCAACGTTGTCGATTACATAAACAATCTTTTTCCAACTGAGCAATCGCTCGCCAACATCGACGATGTTGTCCTAAAAGTCGAGAGCCGACTGAAACATGTGAACCACGATATTAAGCTGGCGGTTCGCAAGCAAACGACCTCCGGTGTTGACGGACAGCTGGCGCTTGAAGAAGCTCAACTTGCAATACACGAGCTTTTTTCCAAGGTGAAAAACATCAAGGACAGAGCCGACCAATCAGAACAAATGGTTAAGGAGATCACTCGCGATATAAAGCAGCTCGATCAAGCAAAGCGCAACCTTACGCAAGCGATAACGACCCACAATCACCTGCACATGCTCATCAGTGGAGTCGACACGCTGCAGAATCTATCTCGGAAGCGACAGTTCGGTGAAGCTGCCAGCCTTCTGCAAGGCGTCATCAACGTAATGGATCAGTTTAACAAGTTCCGATCGATTTCCACCGTCCGTGACCTTTCAACCCGAGTTGAGGAAATTAAGCAGGAAATGACGCAGCTTGTTTTGGCTGAGTTTGATGCAGCTTTCTCGCCACAGTCGAATAAGGTTTCTATAAACACGACACTGCTGCATGAAGCATGTGCTGTCGCTGATGCATTGTCTCCAAGCGTTAAAAGAGAGCTGCTCAACAAGTTTATAAAGAACCAGCTCTCGGAGTATTCAGTTTTGTTTGATTCGTCGCAGGATGTTGCCTGGTTGGACAAAATCGACCGTCGCTACGCTTGGATTAAACGACTCCTGGTCGAGTTTGAAAACAAAATGTCGAAGATATTTCCCGAGCATTGGGAAGTGTCTGAACTCATAGCAGTTGAGTTTTGTTCGATCACAAGTCGCGAGTTAAGTGCATTAATGCAGCGAAGGTCGAATGAAATTGACGTGAAGCTGCTTCTGTTTGCCATCCAGCGAACAACAAACTTTGAGACTCTTTTATCCAAGCGTTTATCTGGAAATACATTAAGAGAAAAAAAAGTTGATAAAATCAAAACATTGGAGAATTCTTCTGGTGAGAAAAACACAAATCCGTTTCTCGATGAAAGTTCGGCAAACGAAGATGAAACAAGTGACGGAGAAGATCAGAACCCGAATAAAAAACCTGAAAATCCATTCCAGAGGTTGATTTCAAGCTGCTTTGAACCGTACCTTTACATTTACATTGAGTCTCAGGACCGAAACCTATCCGAACTGATCGCTAAATTCCAGGAAGAACTTCAGGCAAAAAGTCAACAAATTAAAAGCGACACTCTCGCCACTGAAGGGGGTGTGCTCGGAAATTGTGCCGACTTGTTTGTTTATTACAAGAAATGCATGGTCCAATGCTCACAGCTGAGCAACGGAGACCCTATGCTTGCGCTGGCAAAACTCTTCCAGAAATACCTGCGTGAATATGCCTCCCGTATTTTAAGCAGCAACCTACCAAAGGTCACGAACTCCTCTGTCTCTCTCAGCACCAACATCACGTTTTCATCCGTCACAAATTTGCTGAAAGAAACAACTTCGAGTTTAAAAGACGGTTCGTCCCAGGAAACAACTCGTCTTAGCGCCGGAGAGCTCACGCTAATCTGCTCGATTCTGACAACCGCCGATTACTGCCTGGAAACCACTCAACAGTTGGAGGGAAAGCTAAAGGAGAAGGTGGTTACCTCACTCTCACCTCAAATCGACCTTTCTGAAGAACAAACAGTCTTCAGCACGGTTATATCAAACTGCATCCAACTTTTGGAGCAAGATTTAGAGTCGGCGTGCGATCAACCGCTTGCTGCGATGTCAAAAATATCGTGGACCACCGTGGAGCATGTTGGAGACCAGAGCTCGTACGTGACGTCGATAACTTCGCACATCAAGCAGACTGTGCCCCACATTCGTGTGAACCTGGCCGAGGCTCGCAAGTACTTCACACAGTTCTGCATCAAGTTCGCAAACTCGTTCATTCCCAGGTTTATCAGCTCCTTGTACAAATGCAAGCCAATCGGAACCGTTGGTGCTGAACAGTTGCTATTAGATACGCATTCGCTGAAGACCATCTTGCTCGAGCTGCCGTCGATTTCGTCCCAAGTTTCGCGCAAAGCGCCGTCGTCGTACACAAAGATCGTTGTTAAAGGGATGACGAAAGCGGAGATGCTCCTCAAGGTTGTAATGACCCCTCATGACCCCACCTCAGCCTTCGTATCGAGCTGCATCCGACTCCTGGTCGACCCCGACATAGAAATGTTCCAGAAGATTCTCGACATGAAAGGGCTTCGGCGAAACGAACAAAATGCGATCATGGAAGTGTTTCGCACACTGCTTCCCTCCGCTGGTTCACGTTCAGCGACTTCATTAAACGCATACGAAAATGATTCCTCTTCAAGAATAAGAAAGCTTGAAAAACTGATAAAAAAGAGGCTTTGAAATGTGGCCTTTTTTATAAGTTGATTGGTTTATACACAGATGTATGACTTTTGTTATGCTAACAATGATTATGGTAGTTCGAAATAGAATATATAGTTTACCACTTGGATATATACAAATTAAGAGAAAGTTTTCACAACATTTTGATAAAAATAGAAGTTCCGTTTACCCGATAAACAACAAAATTGTATATTAATTCTTAGGATCTGATATCCTGCTTTACACATCCCTACCAATAAAAACCTCATACATACCAAAGAAGCATTACCTTAATATGTGTACCGCTACCTTTGTTTTAGTGTTTAGAAAATATGCATCTGTGTATAAATGGATCGGTTGCTTTATCTATGCTGTTGATATCCTTAAATGAAGTTGCACATATTGGTAGAGCAATGGCCCCTGCAATGTTGGTTATAGTATGACTGGAGTCCTGAGTTGAGTTTTGCAATCCTAGACTAAACTATCTAGGTCAGTGGTTCTCAACCGCCGGTCCGCTAAATATATTAAAATTTCTGAAATTGCAAAATACAACATGTATCTGAATTGCAAAATGCAACATGTTGAAGGCTTGCCCATCAAATTTAAAACATGCCAGTTCCGCAATTGCAGGATTGTGACGTAATATAGAGTTAATGGTTGGACTTTATCGTACGTCACAATGCTGCAAGTGTTGTGCCCATCTGTTTAAAAGTAGGCTACAACTCGTTAAACTTTAAGACCAGTTGTAAGTGAAAAACTTCAATAGAACTACATATAACATGTATAATATCAAAAAGACAACGATAAATTGCTCATTAAATTGAAATTTCCATTCTTGATTTTGATTTTTGAACAAATTTTACCGGTCCGAAAGATAAAAAGGTTGAGAACCACTGATCTGAGTAACTTGAATTTCTTCCAAGGATTGCAAAGTGCGTTATAAAAGGATTTCGTTGTACTTATTTATATTAATTTAATGTGGTACAACATTTTTAAAAATATTTTAAGTTTAAGTATTTATTGTGAAAATTTATGTTGTTACCATCAAAGCCATGCAGGTCATAAGTCATCATGTTTTACAGCAACAAGCTGAAGTTACTGGCAGGAAAAATTAAAGAAAAATGTGGCAAGATTATTTGGTGCAACTCTGGTTTTTATGCAATTATTAAATTTGTTCATTAATTTAAACTGTTACTAAATATTTAAAAATGAATGTTTCCTTGACCTATCTGGCTTTGCTTTTTTTCATCGTTTCCACCTGTTATTTTTAGTTAAAATATTCTGAATATGTACTTGTAAGATTTGTTTTACAGTAAAACTGGTAAACAGAAATCTTTGTCAACAAGAAAACAGTTTGGTGTTTATGAAATCAATTAATATGGAAAGTGTGAAATTTGCCAAATGTTATGTTAAATATGAATAACACTGGCTTTATTTAGGCAATGGTTCTAAATGTAATTATGTATTTTGGCGTACAATTTGTGTTTTTCATAGTTATGTTTAAAATATTTAAAAATGTGGTGAGTGAAACAAATATTTTATGCGTATGCGCTGTGCAATAAATGAAAATGTTTATATTGCGCTTATTAAAAAGAACTAAAAAGCAACAGCTATTAGCACTGTTGCAAATGTAGGTAACGTTTGCTTTAATCTTTGAAAAATTTTTTTTTTTTAATCAACATTATTTTAATGATAATGTCTTGTCAATGAGTTAGTTAAACCAAAGAGACGAAGTAAATTAAAATATAACAGAATAAATGTGTTAAAAGGTTTTAGAATAGGGGAACACCCCTAAATTATTTCGATCATATTTGTTAAAAAAATAGTTTCTTGTTCAAACATTATATTGGCTTTAACTATTATATAAATTACCATATAAAATTCCAAATATGATTGGAAAGACCTGTGAATTAAATCCTTGCACAAAACGTCTTTTGCAAGCGAATAAAAGTTACTTTAGGTCTGTAATCAATGCAAGTCTTATTCCAATGGGTGTGTTAAGGCAAAACGTTTCTTAGGAAACTGAACTTTTAAATATTTGTTAAAATTTTTAAATGTAATTGTTTTTGGAAACATTGTAATGTATGGTTATTTGGAAACCTAAGACCCTTTTCTAGAAAATTTAACACTGTTTACCATTTATAGGCGCGTGCAAAAAAGGTCACGTTTTTCAAGCTTTTCTTTATTTGCGTTTTTAAGTTAGGTGCTCATAGTTTTTTATTTAAGTAGTTTAATTATTTTCCAAATAAATGAACGAAAAACGCGTAAGAGGATCTCAAAGTCCGAAAACACGAAGAGAAAGGATTTCGAAGCAAGGAGCTCTAAAATCTGACATAAATGTCAAAGTTGATGAACTATTTATAAGGTTGGTGCTTGGTGGTTTGAAACATCTGCCAGATGCACCTTCTCAATCTAGTAGAAATATGTAAAGCACACATTTTAACCCAAGTTTCCATTTTATGGCACTTCTTGTTAGTGTGCCACCAAATTGTGGGGTGTGCAACGGAGGTTTTATGCGCACTTCAACCAGGTTAAAAATTATCTGCAGCTGTGAGTTTCTTAACAGTGTCAATCTAGATCTGAAAAAATCAAGGAGATTATAATTTTGCAACTTAAAATTACGCGACTGTTATAACGGTATTTGAAAAATTGAAAATGAACAGTGAACACTATTATATATAAAAAAAAACCTGACATAAGTTTTGCTCCTTTAAGTGGGCAACAGGCCTAACTTTTTACCCTTGGCTATTCCTGGGAGTGGAGCGCTAAACTTTTGACCTTTGGTGCACCCGGTCACCCCAGTTTATTTGACCGTCTATGACAGGGGTTTCCACATAAGGCCAACATATGGCACGCGACCTAATAAAAAATGGCATACAAGCCCCCCCAAAAATTCAGCCAATTGTCAAATAAGCTAAATTTGTTATACAGCCGATTGTCATTGTTTATTCACAATACAAAACAATCCCAGCAATTACGACAACAAACAATCACTTCTAATATTATAAAAGCTATACTCTTTTTATTTTTTGTATAAAGGCGCTTTTAATATTATAAAAAAAATAGTTGCTAAACTTTGGCACGGGAAGAAGTTATAAAATAAAATTTGGCACGTCGTCATGTTTGAGTTGTACATACCTGGTCTATGATGTCTACCATACTTTCCAGGCATTTAACATCCTGTTACGCTTTAACTGTTTTTCGAATGTGCACAGTTTTACTCCGGTGTGCACACAAATGGCAACAATCTCGGGTGTGTACCTACCATAGAATAGCTTGCTTCTTGTCAGCGGTGCCTGGTATACGCTTCAGTTGTTTTAGTAAAAATATATTTTAAGCTTATTCCTCAAAAATGCTTTATTTTTGTTCAACCAAAATCAGTTCTTCACATCTTTATAGCTGAATGTTTGAACAATATCAGTGTATGCCAATATTTTACTGCAGGCAATAAAAAACGAACCTACTAATGATTATTGCTAAAATAACTTTTAATTTTTTTAATTATTTTTGTTTTGTGGAAGGTCCTGTGAACCATATACGAGTTGGTTTCACTAAACTATGTTATACTTGTTTCCAGGTGGTTCAATCTGCCAGGAACTCAAAAATCTCTCAAAGAAGGTCTGAGGGAAATTCGCAAGCAATCTTCAAAAAAGTAAGCATAGACTTGGTATTTTTATGAAAAGTGTTGGTCAAAAAAGTGTGAGATGTCCTTTGTCGTATTAAATGCTAATAACTTAATAATCTCGCCTTTCAAAGGTGTACAGGCCAAAAATAATGGCACCCCATATTTGTTAATCTTAGGAGACTAACCGGAACTCAGTAATTTTTATGCATGTGAGCAAAACAAAAAAAAATGTTTTTTTAAGATTTAAACCCGTTACCTCAAGACACATGCTCTCCTAATGAACTTTATGTAAATGTCACACATATTAATGAAACATCCTGAATATCAAAATTAGTTGTGCTTCCTAATATTGCTTGAGGGACCTAATATTTATTACTTTTAGGAAATTGTAAATTAAATCTATCAATGCTGTTAATTTTGCTTCATTCAGAGATGTAGAGGCCAACAGTGTTTCGAAACAAGCAGTTTTTAACGTCGAAAAAAAGGCTAACGTCGACAAAAAGGCTAACGTTGAAAAAAATGTACCGGACGTTGTTCAGCAGAACGGCGACGCCCATGCCTCACCCCCTCCTGCCACATCAAGCAGCGTGAAACCTATGCTTAGCCCTCGGAGAAAGGCAGCAAGCAAAGGAAAGATTCAATCAAAGGTATGGTGTTTTTGTGAAGTGTTTGAGGTGACAACATTTAAAGCTTGAAGATAATTATTTTCAAATTATATCAAAGTAGTAGGAATTTGTAAAATTACTCCCAAGTGGTTTCCTGTATAGAACTACCTAATATGTAGAAAATTGCATTAGAAAGGTGATTTTTACATTTGTTCTTAAATATTGGAAACAGTGTGGCATGTTTACAATAATTGCCATCCCTACACCATTTCATGATACACATTGCAGGTGCCACTTTGTTGGCATTTTGAAAACCACAACAAAATTTGTCTGGGTAATTCTTGCAAAAACGATGGATGTTTTTGTTAAACTGCTTTTGGCTTGATGTACTGTTATTAACACAGAATTTGGTGTGGTTATTGCATCAAGGTGATCGTGAAGTTTATTAATTTAGTTTGTAGCGCCAGCAACAATTAAAGTTTGTTACGCATTCTAATATTTGTATTTGAAATTAAAAAAATTGTGGTATTTGATGTTATTTTGATATTTAACTTGAAGTTTTGTTTTATTGTTAAACCTTTTTATTTTATTTTAGTTGATCAAAGTAAAATCGTACATCGTGTTGTATCGATTTATTGGAAACAAACTATTGCAAAAAAATCAAAAAAGTGCTAAAACTAAAAAAAAAACTGTCCCACGGTCAAAACCTTTTTACTTTATTTTAGTTGATCAAAGTAAAATCCAGTTTTGGTCAATCTTGCATTTTTTAATATTTGCTTGTTGGAACACCAAACTCAAAATGTTTGATGCTCGATGTGGATGCTCATGTATAGCAACAAGATGTGAACAAGAGAATTGGCAAAACTAAAACTTTCATCATGAATATTTCATGTTTATTCGCTCTTGTGAAAGTGAAAGTCATCTAAGCAGACCAAGAATGTCAGGATTTTGACAGAAATTGAAAAGCTTGTTTTGATTGAAGAACGATGGTGAAATTAAGTCGCACAGTTTTTTCCCATCGGAATAATAACTAGCCCAGGCCATTAACCTTTGACCTATTATATTGATTTGTAGCAAAACAGGTTAAAAAGCTGCTGCAGTTATCCTGTGAAATTTTAAACCCACAAATGTTAATCCCCACTCCAATCATTGATCTTAAAAACACAAATTAAAAATTTTCTATAAAAATGCATTAGTTACTAATAGAAACAGTTGTGAAAAGGTACGTGTAAAAGTTGAGGACTATCAAATGGTATCTAAGGTTATCATTGCTCATAGTTAGGAATCACTCATAAAGTCAAACAATAAGCACAACCTTCTTAGATCTCTTACTTTAGGAAAGGTTTGGGCACAAATTTTCAAGTGGATATGATGTTATTGTGATTTACCTGCTGTTGTTAAATGAAACATTCTTTAGAATCAGTTGATTGGCTAGCTACATTACTACAGGTTTAATATTTTGCTGCATTATATTTGCAGTTAAATGTTTGTTCTGTCTTATCTAGATAAGCCAATGTTGCTCAAAGTTGTTCAAACATGTTTGTGAAGTGTTTTAACTTGCTTGTTTGCCACAAGTCCGATTAAGCATTTGTTTATAATGATGAGCAATTACACACACAACAATTGTCAGGATACATGGACCTGTGCTGAGTACTCCACCATGTGACATTGTGCAATGCTCCCTCTTGTGGTGGCCAGATCAGGGGTCACACCTGCTGACCATTGCCCTGGACTATCATATTATTTATATCCAGGTATAGCCACGTTTAAACAACCACCGTTCTCTTAAAGTGTTTTTAAGTTTGTGCAACAACGTGAACTGAATTTAAATCTTTTAACCGTCGCATACAAACTTTTGCGCACTCTATGTGTCAACTTGACCTTGATCCTCCCCGTGACCTCAAGGTCACAACCCCGTGACCTCATGGTCACAAGCACCGACTTTGCCAACACTTTGTGGTCTATTAAAATGTTGATACATCCGTAACACCTACCGTGGCAGTTTGGCCTCATGGAACCATTTGGCCGTTTTAAAGAGAAAGAAATGGCCTCTTAAATTTCCCGAACGTTTTCTCAAAATGTAAGCTGCTTGTAGCCATCATCAAAGCCAAAACTTAAAACTATTAACAATATATGGACGTTTAAAATCACAAATGCTCGCCTCATCAATAACTATATCGGCAGCAATTTGAACGAAGATTGAGTATGCCGTTCTATGGGGATTCCCCTACAATCACACGGGACGCAATTTTAATTTTATAAAGTGTTTATGAGTTGGTCGGTTTTAACGTCTCAAGCTTTGTGAAGTCTAAGTAACTCATTGCAACAACTGACAGCTGCGCGTACGTACGTGCGTGTGTGTGTGTGTGTGCGTGCGTACGTGTGTGTGTGCGGATGCAGGGCCTGTCTTTCCTCAGCTGCAATCAGGGGCGAGTGTCATGTGACCTGGTTATCTCGGGCCACGAGGGAATTAACAGCTCAACATTTCAATCTAATCAAGCGCTTGCATCTGGAATGCAAGGGCTACAGTCCAGCTCCTGACCGAGCTTATCTGCAGTTATTTCGCGAACCATTCATGGATTATTTAAATCCGGGTTCATAAGCGAGCAGATATTAATTCCTCAGTTTCTTGCAGCTTCGTTCTAATATAGCTCAGCAGTTGTTATCGCCGTATTGAAGCTTGTTTGTGAAGAAACAGTTGCACTGTTGCGTCACAAAGGTGTTGCGATTTGAATGTATACACTTTTGTTTAGTTTGGGCGTTGTAGAGTTCCATGTTCAACCCAAGTAAGCAAGATCGAGTTTATGGCGCATTGATAAAATAGCACTGTGTAATTTCTGGAGGTATTTAGAAACCTGCATGATTTTGTTAGTTTGTTAACGAAGTTTATTGGAAATATATTTAAATTACAACTAGGTTTTGCAAGTCACTCAAAATAAGATTGTCAGTGGCGAGGCATTAATCAGCTTTACAAAAATAACCAAAAAATGCTTTGAACGTCTCACAGTCACTGTTTAATTATTTATTTCAAACGCCCACTCTGTTCTATGCAACAATATAATCTCCCCTTATATTGCGCCATTAATACAGAGTATTTGATTGACACCGATCTCACGATAGTTTCGGGCGAGTATCAATACTACATTGGCTTACATCAAATATCTTGGCTGTGGTCCGATCAAACCGGTTTTATCTTTTTCCGGTTCAAATCGAAGTGTTAAGGCATTAATTTGCAACCTATGTAGCATTTTTACTTTGAAAAGTCATTTTTTATAATTTCACAGGCGATTCACTTTCGCTTACGATAAGGTAGCAATGAATCAAACTAATCAAGATGTTTTACTGAGTAAACGGAAAAGAAGTATAAAAATAATTCTGTTAAGGTTTAAAAACACAAGCTTTAAAGTTATTTGATGTGTAGAGGAACCGCCAAACGTTAATTTCTTGTTGAGCACTTTGCTTAACACCGGCAGAGACACAAACACTGCTAACCATTTTTTTCTACAGTTACAATAAAAAGTATGTTTTGCAGCAGGAAATTAGAACCTCGTAAAGTTGTTGAATATTTCGTCTGGGAACAAATGGAGTTATTAGCTGCTCGTAATTGTCGCTAAAAAACTTTCCAGTAAATTTGAACAAGCTGCTGTCCCCACATCATACCTTCTTTACGGTAAAAATCCATCTGTGGACGCTGGGACAATCAAACAATAGAGAGATTATTGCGCAACAACGGATCTCTGTCCTGACGCGCTTGAGTTTTTAGTTCAAATCTCAATTTCAGCGGAAAGTCGGTTGAAATGTCGGGGAATCCCCTCCCGCCGCAGGTGCGACTCCGCAAATCGAGGAGCCGCCTAGTGGTGAGTCACGTGATCAGGAGGAAGATGTTGCAGGAAGTCAACGAGATATTACCTCAGGTCTACAAGATGCAACCACTCAACCGTGGAAGGCAACTCGTAACCCTTCAACCACGTGGTGACCTTCAAGTACGTGGTGACCTTCAAGTACGTGACCTCCAAACACGTGACCTTCAATTACGTAACCTTCAACCACAACCACGTGGTGACTTTAAAGTACGTGACCTTAAACCACTTGGTGGCCCTCAAACGCGTGCCCTTGAAACACGTGACCTTAAAATAACAAATTGTAACCGGCCAAGCGGAACAACGCTCGCGAACACATTCTCGCGGTTGAATTGTGACGCAAACAATGGGGTGTTGCGGTCGGGGGAAATCCCCCGCAGCAAGTCACAGACGACGCGATACAAGAGCTCGGTCAGCTTTGTTTGTTCGCCCACAAATGGCAGTGTTACGTCACAGTCAGTGCAGATGCGACGCGATTCAAACAACAACAGAAGCGAGTCGAAATGCGCTTCAGGTGTTACATCCGGCGGTGAGCGGGTTGTTATTGTGAGTGTGACGTCACAGTGCGGGCTTCCGGTGGGTTGTGGCGTGGAGAAAGCGCGCGGTCTTATTTCATCGAATGTAAACAGAGAAGCTTCATCAGAAGTGTTCGGGCGAGGGAAGCGGTCGGTTGTAGAAGCTTACAAGGAACTGGACAGCACAAAGCACACAAAGCACGCTAGTATGGAGCTGGAGGTTGGGAGTAAAGATGAGGAGAAGAGTTGTGAGGAGGAAAGGAGTGGGAGGAGTGAAGAGCAGAGGAGGAAAGATGCGAGGGATTGCATTTCACGACGACTCCGCATAATTCTTCCCAAAACCTTAAAGTTCGAGCCCGACATCAAATCACCTCCTGTCGTCAACAACTTTCGACTTGATGACGTCGCACACCTGCGTCACAGCACCTCTGACGTCATGACCAGGTCACACGACCGTGACGTCACACATCTACCGGTCAGCGACGAGTGTACGCCGGGGGTGGTCGCCCCTAATGACAACGAGCAAGAAAAGCGTCGTTCGTTGAATGACGTCACGGAATTCTTTAACGATGACGTCACGGATTTCTTTTCAGTCGTCAGTCAAGCGGAACCAAAGGGTGACGTCACAAATTGCGTCGTACTTCCTCCGGTCGAAGTTACCGCGGAAAGTCAGAAAAGCTTTAAGGAAAGTTATTCTGTCGCGTCATCGTTAGTCAGCGATTCCGCAGGTGGTGACGTCACTGGGGTGGCGGTAGGGGAATTCCCCGAAAACGATACCTGGGTGCCAAGGGGCGACAGTACTTCCCCTAATTGTGAGGTAGGTTGTGTTAAAGGGTTTACCAAACAAAACGTTTCTTCTTTTAATTTGGACTTAAAACCAGATAATTCTTCCGATATATTTTTAAAAATATTTTACTTAAAACGTAAGAGTTGTTGACAGTTTGGTTTAGAATATCTGAGCCTAAACATCCACCGACAAGAAGGCTAGACTCGCGTACGCTTTGCTTCGTGCTTCGGTTAATTTATTCCAACTTTTAGCGACCCTTCACGTTTGATTGACAGGAGGTTGTTCGTTGTCTGAGTCAAGCGCATTTGTTGAAGCAAGTGTCAGTCGTTCTTTTGTTTTATTGGTTTGGCACTTGCATATCGGGATGCAGAAAAGTACAGTTTATATTATGTATGTATGTGTGTGTGTGTGTATGTAGGACTGTATGCATGTGTGTGTGTATGTGGGACACTTGTGTGAAATAATTGTAATTTTCTGGCGGCCCATAAAATTTGATGCATGAACCCCGCTTTAAAAAGCGTTTGATGTAGATCTTATTATTTGCTTAAACTGTGGGTTTAAGTTGGTGTTAGTATGTGGTTTGGATGTGCTTTAACGTGGGATTATTGTTAAAATATATTCATCAGGTTGAATGTGATTAGATTCAACTTGTTACAGTTTCTAAGACCTTTGCTTCCAAATAATTGCATGTCGTTTACTGTGGCGCGCCAAAGAAGTGGATGAAATGATGTTTTTTATCTTTGAAAATTATCTTTATTTCGCCTCGTGCCAGACCTGAATGACAAGTTTAGCCTCGCTCGCCCGCTCCAGCATTATATTTTCCCTCGCTTTAGTATAGTAGCGATAAAGCAGACTTCTGCACCAAGTTTATATCTTGTTTTTATGTCAACAAACTTACACCGAGCGAGGAAATGTTAAGGCCAGTCTACAAAACCTTATTGCACAAGTATATAGTGAGCTGGCTGCTTGTATTTGGTTAAAATTGTTGGATTGCAGACCTTATATTAGCTTTTTACAGTTTACAAGTCATAAATTTATTAGCAAAAGACTGTTTTTTAGTGTTTTTATTGAGACTGAAAGCGCTTTGTTTATAAAACCTTGCGCCATTTAAGAGCAAATAGAAGTTTTTTTAAGGAATTGTGTAATTCAGACAGAAAACTAGTTAGTTCGAAGGTAACCACGTTTTTGCTGAGCGTTAGGTGAGTTGTGTTATTAATTAGATTCCTGCTTTGAAGAACCCATTTATGTCTTATTTGTATTCTTGACCATTGTTATCGCATTGTTCGTTCACAATAATAACTTCGCATCATCCGAACTGATTCATTGTTGACCTTTTATCTGTATTCTTAGCCTGTAAAGGCCCCTGTGACGTAACAGTGCAACGCGATCTATAAAAATAACCTTCGCGCGAAATGTGGCGTCGCGTTGTTACGCAGAAGCACGTTGTTACGTCACAAAGTATGCGTTTGTGGTGTAATGATGTTGTTGAACAGGTTTTTTCCGGGTTCTTGTTACTTGCAAAAGGGTTGACTGGGGTTAGCCGGGGTTGACTGGGGTTAGCTTGTTCAGGTTTTGCGTAAAACATTTCCCCCAAGCCAGAAAATCCCTGGTTTTCATGAGAACCCATTTAACCCTACCTTCAGCTCATTTATTTTAACTCTAAGTGTGCTAACGTTTCTTATCATCTGTATTCGTAAATAGGAAATTACAGCAGAGTGCTGTTTGGTTGGCAACACGTGAGGCCCCGGTAATGGCCGGGTGAGTTGTTACAAGGACAAGACTTGTTGCTGAATGGGAGATCCCAATGTTTTACCACGTTAGCTTATGTAGGAAGCTCTTTACAAGCAAATCTCACAGTTTATCGATCAGTTTAGGATGGCTCCAGAATTTGTAAAAAGAAATAAGATGTATAGTAGATGTTTGTGTTTTTGCAGTTGGTATTTCACATGCTTATTGAATATTTTGATCTGAACACTGTTTCTGTAGCCTCGTTGTATCAGCAAAGATCGTCTTTACTTAAAAATTTGTGTGTTTTAGTTTCATACCCTTGATTATTGGATGGTTATTACAAAACAATCATGTGAAGATTGTCGTGTTGATTTCTCTGACTTCAAGCTCTAAACCTCGTTCTAATTCTCTCTTGTATCCTTTGTTTACCGCAGCGCAACACCGGAAGTTGCTCTATTGCGTCACAACGAGGCGGTTATGATTAGAACAGTGGACAAAGGGACGCTAGAATGTTGATTATAACACGTCAAAAATCGGGTGAAAACGCGTGTTTTAACGCGACATTCGCCTAAATTATGTGCGGCACTGATATTTTTTGTGTTAGATTTGTGTCTGGCGACTAGAGGTGTTAGTTTGATGGTGAGCGCGTGTTAAGAGTTTTTAGTTTGGTGGTGAGCGCGTGTTAAGAGTTTATGTTAGTCCTGAAGTGTTGTGCCAACAGTTATGTGTGGGTCGCGTTGTTCTTGTGTTGTTCTTTGGTGTCTTGTGTGATGATGTTTTCAGTTTGCTTAATCACAAATATTTAACAACTGGAATACAAGCCTAACAAGTTAACAGCAGTACTTTTAAATGCTTTTCACCCGCTGTTTAAAAACTTTTAACTCATTGCATACGCCACGCTGATCTGATTTAATTTGGTTTTCCATTTGGTGATTGTCCGGCACAATTTGAAATGGCACAAGGAACAACAAGCAACTTATTTTCGCAACCGCAAATGCTAACTCTGTATTAATCATTATAACGTGCACATAATGCGACAAACTGGAGTAAAGTATCTAGCAGAGTTATAAATCTAATACCTACCTAAAAAGGTCTCCTTGAGAAATGTAATGCTATAATCCTATTGTTAAGAACATACAATACACAGGAAATCAACATACGTTATCGCATTAAAAGTTTGTTGTGTAGGCCTGGTTTATGATTTAAGCTATAAATGATAAAAACTGTTGTAGTTTTGTTAGGCCTTGATCAAAGTCGGTTTATTAAACACTTAAGTAGTTTTGTAAGTCTGTTGGTTTGTTTGGTTTAAGACTCACCAACTTGGTTTCTAACTTCAACATTCAGTGGGAATTTTAATCCCAATCCCAGGGTTTACCGCAAACAATCGAACTTATTTTGTCAAAAAAACTGTAAGAATATCATAAAAATCACAAATATATCAGTGCATAAACGGTTATGAATAATTAAAAAAATTATCATTGATTATTGTCTTCTAAAGTTTGTAATTTTCTTGCCAAATCACGATAACGTTGACATCGAGCTTGTGCCACTTTAAGTAATAGTCAGACGTGTTTAACTTGCACACCAGCCATCTATCACGTGTTTGACTTATAATTGCTGCGTAAAAACGTGCAGAGTATAATTTGAACTCTTCTCAAACCACTGCCTTAATAAACTTGATAATACTATGTGCAGAGCTATTCAATTCTATTCATTTCACAAGCTTACAACGGGCTTACATTAACAGGTTTGCCAACGAACTAACGAGCGAGATTGCAACATTCCGAACGGCAAATGACAAACTAACTTGGATTAAAATAATTCAGTTAAAATTAGTCTTGAATAGCATACCAGCTGATTGTATTGATTATGTCGTTTTTGTGTCCAAATCTATAATTATCTGAGTTCCAAATTAAATTTATTTTGGACTAATATAGACGATGCTTTTTTAGTCAACCTTTATCTTTTTCTAAAAATTAAACATTTTAGTGCCAATTAAATTAAATATATATATTTTTTCCTGGACAAAATAGAGGCGACTGTGTATATTTCAGCTTTTTTTTAACTTAAAGCAATTCCTTTTTACTGGAGGTTTGTGAAATTCATTATTGTAAGGTTCCAACGAAATATAACTTCGAGATCATATGTCCACCACGTGGAATAGGTGACCTTGGGGCCGTAGGTCGTCGCATATATGACCTTGAATCGAGTTAGGACATCTGCCGCGCATTTGACCGCCTTAGATCGTCGTGAAAACAACAGCTTTTTGACAAACTTAATCGAATTAAAATCGTTTATTTTCACAGCAAGTCAGGAAATTCCCTTAAATGAAACAAATGACCTGGGAAGTTTAAGTTAATTTCTTCGCTTTTTTTTCATAGTTTTTTGTGGTAATCTTTTTTTATCTCCGATGTTTTTAACCTAAGAACGTATAACATTTTTTGCTAAATCTGCCGAAAAATTCAATAAATGAAAAGTCTCACGCGAAAGCCTAATAAAAGGGCAATATTAACTAAATTTAAAAATTTTTAATATTAAAAATAAATTTCGATCTTCAAATATAAATTAAAAAAAAACTTTAACGCCCGAAAGTAAAAATAAAATTATTAAATAAATAAAAAAACTTAACAGAAAAAGTAAAATAAATTTCGAAACATTTAACAAATAAATAATAAATCGAACAAAATTGTCGCCATTATTAAATAAACATGCTCTCAAACCAAAACAAATGGCGGCCAGCAGTTTAAGTTTAACTGGATTAAATGCTCGATGAGCGCAGAATGCGATCCACAAAGCGCCTGACAAATTACCTCGTCCCCCGGACATCCATCTGCGCTGTCCCGCGCTGCAACTAACTGTACACAGACCTGTTGTTCTGCTGTACACTCAACATGTTTAAAGACGCGGCTGAACGGTATTTTAACGCCCTCTACAATGTCAAGCAGCCATTCATATACAAGGTAATACACAAACGATTGTTTACTTTTGAATTTGTTGTCTTGACGATGCTTGTTGTGACGTAACAATGCAGTGGAAGTTGTGTGTTTGATTGTGGGAAAAGTCAGAAAGTTGAACCAGTTAAGCGGTTGTTAGCAAGTTGTGAATGCTTCATCGGTTTGGTTGATTTAAGGAATGTTATACTTTAGGTTCAGCTCAGTAAATAAAACTGTGCGCAGATCAAGTTTAATCTATACTTAGTCTGTTTATTAAAGCGCAGCCGCTGCAGGAATTATTTTGCTTTTTGTGCAAATATATTTCGCCTTTGTAATATGGTCGTTGTATGTTGGGTCTATCTAAATACAAAATAATTGCAAAGTATGCATTTCCCAACATCCTTAGGTTAACCAACCAGTTTATGATTTGCCTTCAACATGAGAATATCCACTGCCTTAGACTGTTGTGATGACGTCATATTATCGTTTAAAAGTGACGTCACACACAACGTAAGTAATCTGTTTGAGCGTCGGAAACCGCCAGCAGTTTTGTGTTATTCTTAGTTCTGCTGTGCTTTGAATATTTAAGAGCGAAGCAGAATTTCTAGGACTTTAAATTCCAACTTATTTTTAAAACTTTCCGTTGGTTTATCAATCAGTTCGCCGGTAGAAAAATATCGGTGAATTTTGACCGATATTCTTGTTGATTTTACTTGGAAAATATATTTATAGCGTTGTCTTTTAATGATCAAACGTCCATACTTTTAAACTTGCAATGTGTCATTTGAATCGTGTTTAATTCCACTTTGTGGTGAGTGAGGCGATGAAACGTTATTTTGCCGATTTAACATCAACTTAGCTTTGTCGTGTTTAGCATCACGCAAAGCTAATATGCAAAATAAGAATTGTTTAGTAAAATACACAACCAACTGAATGTTAAAATTTCAATTAAAAAATTCAAAACTATTACAAATATCATGTCTGAGACTCAGTAACATAAAACTTCGGTCTTCGGTCTCCAAATACAATCTCTAAAAAGTGATTTTTTGGTGTGATATTGGCTACACCAATCAAAACATAGATTTTATCTTTTGGCAAAATTATTGGATTTTGTTGTGAGCAGCAAACCCGACTTAATGCAGCTTATTATTTAAACAAGGGGAAATAACCTAACACTTTTATAACTGCGACAACAACTCCAATTCAAGTCCTGTTAACTTTTGGTTTTAAACATTGAACACCTGAGCAGCAGTGAAATATAAAGTTAACAAAATAATAAGTTGCTTCACACCTATTCACACGCTTCCCATTCCCCGCAGATTCCCAACAACAGCGCCGCGTCGCCAACCGGTGTGAAGATAGAAGAGCCGAACAACAACAAGGATGACGTCACAATCCCGAGGTTCTATTTCCCGAGCGGTCGGCCAAGGTCAAAAGGTCAGACCCTTAAACCTACAAGTTTTGCAGCTAGAGCGCCGTGACGTCATCAGTGTTGTAATGAGTGTTGTGACGTCATCACTATTGTAATGAGTGTTGTGACGTCATCATTATTGTAATAGATGCGTTGAAGCCTCACGTGCTTCCTGTAAGTCTATTTTTATTACAAATAAAATTAACTTCTGCAGCCGAATATTTACAATCGGATTGTTTTGCAAAGATACTCCAAATTTCGAGCCCTTGAAAATCTCACGCAATTTGTGAATCAATGAGCCGATCTAGAAAGAACCACAAAGGTTTTAAAAAGATGTTAAAGCTACTGTGGTTACGCCGCGATTGTCACCATCTGTTCTGGTAAAAAGCTGCAAATTCCAAAAATGGTAAAAGGGCTTTCAACATAAAAATGAACTGCCAAAAAGTGGTCTCTCGCAGCTTTATCCAGATGTGATTCATAATAAAGTTGTTTTCGGTGTTTTTCGGAGGTCTTATATGTTTTGGATAAGCCATCATAGACTAAGAGTGTTGGAACACGTGTGGATCCCCCCAAAACATTAATATTAATATAATTTAATTTTCCGTCGTTTAAACTCGAGTGTGGATGTGGAACAATTGGGAACCTGGTGAGCACAACAATATACGCCGACTTACAAAGTTAATTTTGTTGCAGACGAAATAAAAAACACCTTGACAAAGATCTCCAAAGCCTTCTCGAAACTGGGGAAGGACCGTCTGTCAAGGAGCGAGCTTGGGCCTGTGGCTGTGGTAAGTTGACCTTAAGTAACCCGCCACTCTTCGACCTTTAGTACCCCGCGAATGTTTGACCCTTAGTAACCCGAACCCAAGTTCTTAGCCTTTCATTCCATCACTCCCATGTAACATCGCAGGCTTGCGGCTACAACGAGTACTGGAGAGCCGCCATCTTCAAAGCTGCCGCGAAACCCGATGACGACACAGTGTCCAAGAGTGACGTCATCTCGATGTGGAGCAGGTTGGCGCAGAGCAAGCACGACGCCGCCTCGAGGTTCGTCAAGATGCTGGCCAAGCCCGGGCACGACTGGCTCGAGTTCGACGACTTGCTGTGCCTGATGCAGGTGGGTGTGGCAGGTGGTGGTGGGGGCGTGGTTGCAAGCACCTGACTTATTTTTACTTGACAGGATGTGGTCGAGCAGCATCCGGGATTGAGCTTCCTCAGAGAGGCGCCAGAGTTCCACAGCAGGTACATGAACACGGTGAGTCGACTCCCCCCAACCCCCTACTTTACTTATTTTAACCAACTCTCTTCTCCCCTCAGGTCATCGCCCGCATCTTCTACGTCGTCAACCGATCCTGGTCCGGTAAAATCACAGTGGCCGAAATGAGGAAAAGCAACTTCCTGCAGGTTCGAAATGAGCGAACTTATTAACAAACCCAATATTTCCCTAATCACCTCGCCGGTAAACCCCCTTGTTTCACCCCTTTGGTCACTAAAAGTATTTTGTTTCTCCAAATCCAAGTAAAGTCAAACTCCCCTGCGCCCACTGGCGGTTCGAATTGTCCACTTAAGGTGTCGCAAGGTGTCGCTAACGCGCCCCTCTCGTCGCCAGGTGCTGGGCTCGCTCGAGGAGGAGCAGGACATCAACTCAGTGCCGGACTACTTCTCATACGAGCACTTCTACGTGGTCTACTGTAAGTTCTGGGAGCTGGACACCGACCACGACCTCGTCATCGACCGACGCGACCTCGCCCGGCACGCCAACGGCGGTGGGTCTTTGTCTTTGTCGCTCTATAGCAGGGGTTCCCAACCTGTGGGCCCTAGGGGGCCATAAAAAAAATACTTTTAAAAATTAACTACTCCACTATAACAAAAAAATAAATTAAATGTTAATGAACTCTTGAAGCTGCAAGAAGAGACGGCAACCCGATTGAGCTTTGAGGAAGATAGTTTGACCACAGTTTTGGCAAAACTAAGCAAATCGTACCCTAAGCTTCATGAAATTATCATGACATTGCAATAACTAATTAATGTATTATCATGTTTATTGTGTTGTATTTATATCATTTTATCATTCTGACTGTCGGTTGCTGTATATTCAAAAGGTTGAAATATATAGGGGGGCCATTGATTTCTCAAAATTTGCAAAGGGGGGCACGGTGTTCAAAAGGTTGGGACCCCTGCTCTATAGCTTAGCTTAACCAACTAACCCCGTCCCCCCCCCCCGCAGCTTTGTCCGGCCGACTCATCGAGCGCGTTCTCAGTGGCGCCGTCACGCGGTGGGACTCGTCCGACCACCGCGACCGCAAGATGTCCTACGTCGACTTTGTGTGGTTCCTCATCTCAGAGGAGGACAAGAAATCGAGCACGAGGTAAGACTTCCCAAGGTCGGTGGTTCGAATCCCGCTAAGGCTGCTTTTGTTGTTCCAGCATCGAGTACTGGTTCCGGTGCATGGACCTGGACGGCGACGGCGTGATCTCCATGTACGAGATGGAGCACTTCTACGAGGAGCAGATGAGCAAGTTGGAGCAACTGGACATCGAACCCCTGCCATTCCACGACTGCGTCTGTCAGGTGGGAAAGAAACAACAAGCAGATCGACCTACTAGTGATATTTTAGCTTAAAATCCAATTTGTTAAAGTCAATTCAAGTTAATTTTGCTGAGTTTAGATGCTGGACATGGTGAAACCGTTGAGGCGTGACCGCGTCACTCTGTCGGACCTGAAGAGCTGCAAGATGGCCGACGTCTTCTTCGACACTTTCTTCAACGTGGAAAAGTACCTCGACCACGAGCAGAAGGACCCCTTTGCCCCTCAGAAGGTACCCCGCCCCCTAACACAGGAGGGAAAGCCCCGATCTAACCCCGCTGCTTTTCTCCCAGGACGCGGAGCCGAACGCGAACGAACCGAGCGATTGGGAAAAGTTTGCTGCGGATGAATACGAGATCCTGGTGGCGGAGGAACAAGCCAACGAGCGCGGTTCATCGTCGTTCGACATGTAAGTGTGACGTCATGGCCCCAATGGCGTCTGTGAGCTAACAATGGACGCTTTGCAGGCATTACGACGATGAGGTGGATCCCCTGATAGAAGAAGAACTGCGCCGTCTGGCTCTAGGTGGCGCCAGTGAGTCCGGGAGTTTGCTCGACGAAGCGGAACGGGGCGTCCAAGCCACGTGATGCCGATCCGAAGATGCGCGAAAGCTCCCGGAGCCGATCCGAAGATGCGCGAAAGCTCCCGGGGCCGATCCGAAGATGCGCGAAAGCTCCCGGAGCCGATCCGAAGATGCGCGAAAGCTCCCGGAGCCGATCCGAAGATGCGCGAAAGCTCCCGGAGCCGATCCGAAGATGCGCGAAAGCTCCCGCAGCCGATCCGAAGATGCGCGAAAGCTCCCGGGGCCGATCCGAAGATGCGCGAAAGCTGGAGAGAGCTTGGATTGGGGGAGAGATCCTCGCTATCGGAGGCGATGTGCGATTTCGGCAGTTTCTTTGCTTTTCAAATTATATTTTTCTATTATTTATGTTTGCTGCTGATTAACTCAAATAAACTGGCGGCATTTGCGTTTGCCCTCTCTCGTTTGAGCGGCTCCGATTTTTTCCAATAAAAAAACAAGAGGCCGTTTGTCCAGATTTGCAAACGACAACGATTCGCGTTCAGTTGGCGTGTTTCTGCGCTCGGCCGCCGCTTGAATCGAAGTGAAGTTGCGCACCGATCACTGTGCCATCCAACTCCACTAAATCGAAACTGAACAAACAGCTACGCATTTGAAGTAGTGCAATATAATAGTTGTCTCCGACCGATCTCAAATAAAACACAAAAGTTGGAGATTATAGCTGACCAGTTGCCTACTCGATTGGCCCAGCGAAGAAAGGAAAACCGGTGTAACATTCAGCACTCTACCATCAAGCGAACCCTATAATCGCTGTTGCAATATTGTGAGTAGATTGATTATATTTAGTTAGCAGAGTAATTTTGCAATAGCTCACGGAGTAAACGAAATTGTGCAAGGTGTCAGCCTAAAGAGCAGAAATTCCAGATAAACCGTTTACATTCGGAGCAGACTCAAAACCTGGTTAAACTGGTGCATTTCAGAAATTTTGCTGTGCACATTTGCGCACGAGTTCGAGCAAAGCACCAGGTTTCCGTACGTTACTTGTTTCATGACGTCACCTCGGGACGTGTTTTTTGAAAATATTCAACATCCTGGATCCGCCCTCGGCTCTATAGGCTGGATGAATTCAAATCAGGCCGCGTTAATTGTGAATTCCCGGGAAGTCTGCTGGCAAACTTTTAAATATTTTAGATTAATTTTTTACTGCTGGGAATGTAGTTGATCTTAAAAGTTTACACATGGCTTTTTCTGGTAGCCGTGGATGTAAAATATGCCTGATGGTTGAGTTGCCGCTTCGGCGAACATCACCTTTTGTCGGATCCAGTCGAGACTGACGAGCGCGCAGCGGAGCGACAGGAAGCTGTCAGACAGACTTGGACAACTGGACAATTCTAGTTTTCTAATTCATTGAATTAGACAAAAAAAACTCTAATTCTTGGTAGAGAAAAGAACATAAGTAAGACTATACCTGCTGATCGAGGCGTTAACGTATTACGTGATAAAATACGTTTTGGATGTGAGTTGGCGCAACTTTTTAATTGGTAGTTTTAGGGTAAGCATCAAATTATATAGTTGCAATATTTTAAAAATAGCTCCATGGCCCACTGAAAATGGTCTCTATGTAATTTTTCAGTCTAAAAAGCATAAAAAGGCATAACAATTATCACACACATATTTATTATTCACGTTCTTATAAGAATAAATTGCGATAAAATCAAATTAATTGTAAATAATTAAATGTGATTCCAGTTCAAATTCTAGTTGAAATTTGATTTTTTAGGAATTCGGTAATTCTAATTCTAATCTAATTTGAAAAAACTCGAAACGATCTAATTCTAATTCTAATCTAATTTGGAAATCCTTCAATGCTCTAGTTTTAATGCTAATCTAATTTTAAAAAGCTAAAATAAATCTAGTTGTCCAAGTCTGCTGTCACAGCACGTGCTCATGAAGGTGACCAGCGCCGAATCGACGTAATGCGTCGTTAGAGGTGCACCATGACGTAAAAACTTAAGAAAACACTGATCTGTGGTTTCGTCTAAGGCTAGCCTACTTTGAAAATATGGTTATTATACAAATCAACATAAAAGCCACAGTTACGAACAGTGTGACATTCTGTTACGAATAACGAGGGGTTACTCGCAACAAAATTCCCAGGGGAATCACCGCAGCATGAGTGAAATTGACCCACCTGGCGGCATTACAAATTTAATTATATGTCACTCAACATTCATATTGGGCATATTGTATGAGAAACAACATTTTCAGCACCTATAAGGAAAATAAGTTAAGTAATTGGTTTGCAATAATTTAAGACAATTACAAAACAGTTGTTATTATTATGGAAACTCTTGTGTGAACAGATGTTAGGGGTTTGGTCTAACATCCCGTTTTTATATTTTAGCAAATGTTTTAATTCAAAGACGCGTTTTACTTGAAAGGGTAAGACTCAAGCAACTTATAGCTTTTGGTCTAAGCACGTTTCAATTTCAAATACTCAGTATATGTTAGCCCGTAATTATGTAGTAAACATTTAACCTACGTAATTATGTAGTATACATTTAACCTACGTAATTATGTAGTATATATTCGATCTACGTAAATGACGTAAGTCTATATCGGGAATTTTTCTCGACAAAACATAAAGAACAAAAATACCGCAGGTACTTACCTGTTGCATCAATCGTGCTCCAACTTATTTACGGCGCACTAAGAAAAAATCCCAGCACAATTTATTTTCCCAACTAAAAATGTAACACGTAACAGGTCAGCACCATGATATAGTTATGTTTAACGCACGCGTTCAGCAACCACCGGTCTATGACGAATTGGTTGCAGGGCAAAACCATTTGATGAATAGTCAGGCTGAATAGATTAATGGCTAGCGTAATGTTCTACAAAGTCAATTAGAAATCCAGTTTTTCATCAATGTCGTACTGCCTAATGTTTGCACAACGGCGCTTGCTGTGTTGACTTTTCACGAGCGCCGTCGCCCGTCGTTTTCGCTTGTTTGAACAGCATCACGACGCATCATGTGAACCTTTACTATCTCACGATCTACGATGATGAGTTTTTAAGGGTGCTGTTGATTGAATCTGAAACTTCAATAATTAAAAAAATGGCTGATTCGTGAAGGGTTTTTGTGTGACATTTTTTAAAATTACTGAGTGTGACAATCGATTGCAGTTGTTTGTGGTATTTTAACTTTTTCATAATTGTTTGTCGATTCAAACGGATCATGTGAAAATTCTTAAGACCTGTAAAAACAGCTTTCGTATGCGATGTTGATGGAGCGGATGAAATCTAACAAAAAAGTGGTAACGATAACTAGCTGTTTGGTATCTTATTGGTAGATGAATATAATTTTCCTGAAGCATTTGATATGCTGTTGGTACTTTGACATAAAAAAGTAAATAATGACTGTAAACATGTTATTCTTATTTCATTTTTAAACACAAAATGCAAATTTTGAAAAAAAATTATTAAATCAGGATGATATCGATTGTTAATGGATGCCAATTGATCAAATATATTGTCAAACTTCATGAATCACTACACGAGCCTTGTGTTTTTTGTATGTTTAATTGCTCTAACAATCTTATATCAACCAAACTACGTCTTTGTCGTTTTTAGCATAAACTTCGCTTGCTGAAATTTTACCAATTTAAAATGACATTAAGCGTTGGTTAGACGGCGCTCGAGAGTTTTTACTTTAAATGAATTGAATTGCTGAGTTGGTTCTGTCGATTAAGGATCCGCTGGACTTAACCAGCATAAAAACAGAGAGTGCCAGGGATAAACCAACTGCCATCATAAATTCCTCTTTCCATTATACAGGCTAAGACTCATTAAATGATAACAAAAACAATAACTTAATGGCAAACCGAGCTTTTCTGTTTATGCAAAATACTACCATTGTTGTATTTCTACTTAGCGATTCTAAATCCGCAAAAGCACCAAAACAACGTTAGATGGTGCTAGAGAGTGGTTATTGCTAGAAAACGATTGAATGGCTGCGCTGGCGAGCAATGGCATCACTACAACTAATTAGCATATAAAGCAGCGAAGCGCCTACAAAGGGATTCACTGCTAACACGAATATAGTTGGGCATTTAAGAACATTTTATTCTAAATTGCTAGGCCTTTAAGTTGTGTCCTAATGCAGTGGTTCTGTAATATTAAACAACGGTAATATTACCAAAATGTATTAACACTAAACTGGTGAAACCTACCTGGACGTAGAGTGTTCGTTACTTTCTATGCTAACAGATACTCTTGAGGGTCAATCAACATATTATCGTTTCCATGTGTTACAAAGATTAACGTTACCCCCCTCGTATTGCGTTTTTACTAACAGAAGTATATAAATATAGGTTTTGGCACAGGATTCAATTAGCTGTCTTTTAAGTGTTATAGAAAAGTTTAAACAATTCCCATTAACAAGGTGACGTGTCAGGACAAAAAATATATAAAAAGCAAAAGTAACCACAAACAAATATTTACTAATATGATGTTTCTTACAACATTCCCCATATCAAAACCAATAGCAGTATAAACACGTTTTGAGATACCCAACTAAAAACATCTAGGCATTTATTTAGTTCAGGCGCATATTTTTTTTCATCTCATTCTGGATTTTTAACAGTCCAACATTTTATTGTTACTTATCTACAATTCAGCTTAATTTATATGCTACCTATAAATTAATTTTGTGTTTGATTTAACGAACCTTTTTCATCTAAAATCGTCTACCTAATTTAACTATAAATATTTCAAATAGATGTTTTTTGCATTTGTTACGTCATTGGCTTAATTTGTGTTTGTCAATAAAGCGCATTGTTAGGTTGTTTTTGATTGCTGTTTTTTTAATGTTTAAGGCAGCTTTTGTTAAAATTAAGGTGAACCGCAGCCAACTAGTGTCTTATTAGTGAAACGTATAGGTATTGAAACATTATGTAACTTGTTAGATGTTGTTTGTTGTAAATAAACGTTTCTAGAACTGTAACTGCACAAATGAGTCTGTTCTCTGTTTAAACAACTAGCTAATGGCACGGAGTAAATATTTTGTCGTGCAAAGTGAAAGGTAATGTAAATAGTTACACAATAAAGCTTAATAATTATAATACTGTAGTTTTGTCACCAAAGTAGGTAACCCTGAAACAGCGCTTCCTTTGGGTTAGGAACCCTAGAGGGTGGCAAAAGGTTTTCGCCGTGTACTAATGGTTGAACGATAAATTGACAATAAAAATGAACAATATAAACTAGCAATTGCCAAATGGAAACAATATATCTGGCAAGAAATGTGATAATTTTGCCGAATTTATATGACTATTGTAATTTGGTTTTACATTTGTAAAAAAATGGAAAGGGGCTCGCGAGAACAAAAAGGTTGGGAACAACTGTTCTAAAACAAAACTTTCGCAATATGCGCGTTCACACTTATTTGCATAAAATTAGCCATTCTTAAATACAAAAAAATCAGTCTTAACTAAGTAAGGAAACTATAGGAAGATTAATTATAGCTCCAGGTTTTCTGATTCTGTCATTCCAGAAATGCTTTACAAAGGCTAATTGGAACCTTTTTTCGCAAGTTATTCTTCAATATATGCCTAGCTTGTCGGTATATATTTTAGCAAGCTTACAAATAAACACGACCATTTTTTTCTTATTTTTTGGATGTTGTAATACTGTACACAAGCACAAATAAGTAAATGTGAAATTTACGCACAGACACATTTATAGGGTGCGAAGTACAACCAAATAATTTACCCGACCGCTAACACGTTGATTTCAATTTTGTTTCTTATTTGTTGTTTAATTACAAATTATTGAAATATTTGTGAATGTGAAAGGCACTGTTTAGGTGAAGGAAGAAACCAAGGAAATACTGTATACTTGGTACAGTATTGAAATACTGTATTAATTTACGCCTTTAATTTGATATAAATGGCGCCATAACAACATAAGACAAGCATGAAAATGAGCAACAAAATGCTTTGAGTAACAAGAAATACAGAATACTGACAATTAGCGTAGAAATTTTTTCTGGTTCTTTTAACCAGATTAAGCATTTCGTAGCTATTCACCCAATTGTTACCTCGTGCATTTCAAATTCGTCTGTGACCTTTCGAATTTTAGCAACAACACGCTGCGTAAAGCGATCCCATAAAGTATCCAAAACACTGGAG
The DNA here is from genome assembly GCF_963924565.1 of Ascidiella aspersa. Lineage (NCBI taxonomy): Eukaryota > Metazoa > Chordata > Ascidiacea > Phlebobranchia > Ascidiidae > Ascidiella > Ascidiella aspersa. The sequence continues at coordinate 33,299,658 of NC_139451.1, read as the reverse complement.
TAAAGTAAAGGATTCATTGCACTGTTAATAGGGAGCAAGAAACCAGCACTAACGATGTAAACAACTTTAGAAAGAGGAACACCAGCTACAGCCAAGAAACCACAAACACACAATGGAATCCAACAACAGAAGTCAGTAATAAGCAAACGTGAAATACGCTTTTGTAAACTATTATTAACTTGTTTCTTTTTCGCCTGAGACATCTTGTTACTTTTGATGTAAATTACAATATACGAAACAAGCATAAAAACAAACAGAATAAAGTTTAAAGTAATAAGAAATACCGAATACTGCCAAGAAGCGTCGTTTGTAGAGGCAAACAATCTGGGCATGCAAACACTGGTTTCACTGTAGTAGCCAAGTGTACCTTTTATAGGTTGATTGGGGAAGGTTCTCTCAATTAATTGCGTTACATCGTGCCATGTAGGGTTTGTCAAATTACTTTGGATTCTTTCAGCCAGTTTAAACATTTCGTAAGTTGAAACTACATCAAATTGAAAGAATGGAGAGGAAAACCAAACATGAGAAACAAAAAACGCCGACGGGTAATAAAAGAAAGGTACAGCAGCGAAAAGAAAACCAAAAAACCACACGCTAATGCAAGATAAAAAAACCCATTTAATTTTCATGCATCTTGAACCAACCGGATTACTAACAGTGTAAAGCCTAAACATCGTCATTGCAGTCATGGTAAAAGCACTAATTTGGGAAGATGCCACAAGTATAAACCCGAGCAACGAGCAAGCAGAACCGGTGCGCCAAGCGACATCAAAATATGAATAATAGCCCGAAAGTAGAACGCCTTTGACAGCAATACCAAGCAAATAACAGCCCATTATGAAATCTGCAGCAGATAGACTTAGAATCAATACACGTGTGCTTTGTTTTAGAACATTGTTTTCGCTAGTTGAAACCATTTTCTTTGAGGTTGCAACAAACACAAAAACATTAAACCCACATGCAATAATTCCCATCACCCAAAAGCAACCTCTGAAAAATGGGTTTGCAATCATTTCCTGCCGGCTAGAAAATATAGAATCCTGTATTTCATCGCTTCCGTCTGAACATTGTTTAAAGCCGTCTTTGAACAATCTAATGTCGATGGAAAGTGGCTTTTTGTTGTGACAGTAAAACCTTGTTTGGTTGCAACGTGATTGCGGCTCGTCAGACTTATCATCACAGTCGAATATTCCGTCGCAAACTTGATTTACATCTATGCTAATGAGGTCACCACGGGAGCAAATAAAGCGCATTGGACAAAGTTCCGCTTCGTTTATTGTACATATGAACGGTCCTGGCAACTTAGCTTCTCCAATGCACACTGGTCCATATCGAGACTTCACAATTACACAATCATCATAGCAGAAAGCAGGGGTGCTATTACAACCAGAGCATTCATCCGATAAATCCCAGCATTCAGGTCTTCCATCACATGTGCCTGCTGTGATTGACTGACGTGTGTCATCAAATGCTGTTTGTAGCAACTTATTGTATCGTAGTTTTTATCTTCAGTTTGTAAACCACTGCAATATTCCAAATTGGAATTGTTCTTGCAACTAGCACTTTTATTGCACAACACTTTATCAATGTAAGTACAGTCGGTTTCATTAAGGCAATGCATTTGATTGGGTGGGCAATGGTTTCTAGAGTCACCCATAATAGCCTTACACACAGTTTGATTTCCACATAAGCATTCATCGGAAAGGTCATAGCAGTCTGGAATCCCATCACAAACTTGATTTTGCGAAATTATTAGTCTCTTGTCCAAGCAAGTGAAGCATTGTATCGGTCCATCAAAGAAACAAAGATCTGACTGATCTGCGCATTGTGGAAAATCATCATAAAGATTGATTTGTGGCAAAACGCAGATCCCTGTGCTGCTTTTTCCAGAGCATTTGAAACCAAAGCCTGTTTTTGAATCCTTGTAATCTGCCTTAAACTGTTTGCTACAAAACTGCTTCGAAGGTTGCATTACAACCGCTTTGAAAACGTAAAGTGATTCACAGCTGCTATTTTCAATGCAAGTCCACTCTTCTGCCTTCAAAACTTTGCCTGTGTCTATGTCCTCCCCCAAGTGATTAGCTTTGCAGCAGTTGTATTGTCGAACTGAGAATGACAACAAAGCGTTTTTACTTTTGGTATTAGAACATTGGAAGAGTCCAGGTTGAATCTGTTCGCACGGTTCATCTTGCCCGCCCACGCAGTCCTTGTTGCCATCAGCTAGTTGATGTTTCTTTATGCACTGGCCAGTGGATGGGCATGACTTCCCGTCCACACAGCCACACATAACTTGGTCGTCCCTGCAAGTACAGTTCCACTCGTCGCTACCATCGCTGCAGTCCTTCAATCCGTCGCACTTCTGATTTTGAGCGATACATTTGCTTCCGCTTTTACACTTCCATCCATTACGGTGGCATTTTGAGCAGTTAAATTCGTCGCTGTTGTCGTTACAATCCTTCATGCCGTCACAAATCCAGTTTGGTTTGATGCACTGACTCCCATCATTGCACTTCCGTGTACCATTTTTGCATGTTGAGCAGGCCCACTCGTCGCTCCCATCGCTACAGTCCTTATACGCGTTGCAGCTTCTCGTCGAAGGAATACATTTATTGTCGGCCTGACAAAACAACGCTCTATCTTTGCATTCGTGGCAGTTGATCTCGTCCTCTCCATCTTCACAACTTCTTGCACCGTTGCAAATGTCCTCTTCTGTGATGCAGGATTCGCCACCTCGCTTGCCTCCGTTCGTGCACTTCAGTCGGCAGTCGGCTGTCACTTTTACACACAGGCATGCCACAATTACAACAAACTGAATAGTTTTCATAAGCATGTTGTACCTATAGTTAAACTGTCGTAACAGAAAAGTATAAATAACTCATTCGATTAACATATTAATCAAAACTATTTGTAGGCATAAAATCTATTACTAATTACTGGCCGTAAAGAAACTATAGAATTAATGCATAATAATATCTGTTTAAAATAAGTATTGAGACAAATTGAGTCGACAAAGTTATACAAACTTGGATCATATTTTTCGTCGCTTGGCAATAAACATGTTCTTACTACTCTGACTGACAAGTAATTTGAATATGGGGCATGCATATTCAAAGTTTGAAACGTTTTAGCAAACGAAATAAAGGTTTTTGCAGGATTTAAGTGAAACCTAGATTTCAGTGAAACCCACTGCGAAAAATAAACAGGGCCAGATCCAGAATTAATGTTTGGACAAGTCCATTAAATTACTGAAAAAAAAGCTAATTGTGCGGAACGCGAAAGAAGTTTGAGTTTCTTTACTTTAAATTAGCAAAACTTTTACCTTAGGAGAAGAATTTTTGGGGTGAAAACATCTGCACATTGTTGATATAAATAAGGAACTTTAACTCAACAACTAAATGGCTGAACCGAAATCACGTAAAATGTTTGCACGAAGTGCAAAGGCAGAAATTACATTTTTGTTTGTTTTTGTGTTAAATGAATAGAATGACTTAAGAAAAGCCGTTCTGAATTTGCTCAAAATGCAACAATGACTTTAAATAGATAATTTAAAATCTATTTTGTATGAAGTCTGAGTCCACACAGCGCTATAAAAAATATAAATATTTCCATAGGAAATCTCAAAATCGTAAAATTTTTGCGCATTAATAACTTATAATACATTTGGCAAGACCAGGTCGCCTATTTATTTTGCATAAATATTTCTTTTTGCATGATCACAAACTTCGGCAAAATAAGTGCGGTTCTGCAAATTACTTAAGTTTTAAACAAATAATTGCACCGCATATGTTCGAGTTATTTATAAATAACCAGATATTTCCGGGAGCAGATGTTAAAACGAAAACAAAATTGAAAATATTCCATAAACTGTTACTGTGCATAGCATGGCCTTATTTATAGAATATAAATTGTAAGTTCATAAAGAAACCTTTTACCATATGTTTAACGTAAAAGTTATGCGTAAAATTTATTATCGAATATGTGAATAAAGAAATGCTAAAAGTCAACCTTATACTTGGAAACCGAATCCCAGCCAAGAAGGAAGTAATTTATATTTATAGCGTCATGAGGCGTCGTAAGACATTAACAAGCAAAGTAGTTTTGCATATGACCTCTCAATAACGCACAGCTTCTCTACTGCGCGGCGAAAGTTCGTTCGGCCTCTAAGTAAGCAACAAACAGCGATAAGAATGCAGGTACCTCACGAAGGGAAGTTCGAGCTGTGAATACATTACGTTTCCACTTTCTGTCATGCTGACCGCTCGTAACACATTGAACTAAATAATTAAGCTAAAATAAACCTAACAACAATCTGGAAAAAAACAAACAATCAGTAACCTTGTCAAATTAAACAAACAACATAAATAATAAATTCAGCCATTTTTGTCCTTTTTTCCTCGCTGACAAAACCACCAAAGAAATAAAAAAATATATACCCTAAAATATTTCTCGCATAGTAACTGGTCAAGTGTTATGACTCAATCGATCAGCTGAACTTATCCAATTCAAGTTTTATTGCAACTTTTACTACATATTTTTATCAAAAGAAGATGTAAAAGTTAATTTTAAATAAACATCTGGCATTTTAACAAAAAAATAATTTCAAATAAACACCTGGCTTTAAAAAGTATGATTTGGCAGTTACTCGGCTTATCGAGTTTTAGGCTTTTTTTGCCAAGTTTAGTAATCCTACTCGTTGCACCTTTGCCCATGCAAGAAACTTGCGCAAAACAAAAAGTGCCAATGTAAAATGTTGGCCTAAAAACTAAACATTTTTGAATGATTTTAATCATACCTCTACCAAAACAGCTTTACAAACGCATATATAATTATTGAATGTATATAATTATTGCGCGTCATATCGATTTTGATAAAAATTTGTACTTTTTTGGGAGTATCTATGCAAGAACATCAGTTAATTTATTGATTTCTAGTTACGTAAACTAATTCTTTTCTAATGGACCGATCTTTATTGCAAACAGTCAAACACTAAGTGCGATTATAGAGGTAAATCGAACTTATTATGTCACAAATCGTTTGTTACTCGGTCCAACTGACAACCGCGAAATGCTACTACCTGAACGAATATTCTAAAGAAGATATTACTAAAAGTTACACCCTGGTAATTTTGGTAATCGAGGAAACTTCAAGTCTACAGTAATTATTTTCATCACCACTTATCGTTTAAAGTTTCTCAAATTCATCCTTAGACTTTCAAGTTAAGCGAACTAATACAATTTCTCGCCGCATGCAAACTGCATCGTCAGACGATGAGTGACATTACAAAATGGCACAGATAAGCCGACGTTGGAATGCTGGTATGCTGAACTACAGTCTTCTAAGTTGCAAGCCAAACAATGACCCATTCGATGTTGAGCCATTTATTTAAAACAATATTCCGTATTAAAAAAACAACTTTGGCTTGAAATTTTTAAATTGCTTTTGGTAAACTTGCTTAAATTATCGTAGGCTTATTGGCAGCAATATTATAACTTGATAGGGCATATCTAGTGCTTGTGTTAATTTTCTCGTAGACATGTTTCGTCGTATCATAAACAATTTGCGGTCGAGTAAAAACATACAATTATGGTGCTATTTGCATTTTACATTACTCGAAAATAACTTAATTATCAGCTTATAATATATAAACAGCAGTAAAAATGAACATGTATCTTTGGCGGCCGCCATGTTAAAGTCGGAACTGAATAACTGGTGAACAATGAAAAAAAGGACTATAATGAACATACTGTCGCTGCCAGGCATTGTTTCAATTGTAAAATTGTTCTTCCAGTAAATTTGTTTGCTATTATTGCTGTGATGAAGATTTCCTGTATAGGCTATCAAAGCGTCGGTACAATTGGTAGAAAATAAAATATCTGTGCAGAAAAGCGGAACCAAAATTGTTTTAATGATGCTTCTCTGGTTTAGCGGACGTAAGATTAGCGGACGTACTTAGAAAAACAGTAAGCCGATTTTAAAGACAATGCTGTGGCCCAAAATTATGACGTTGAAATTATGACGTTGTGCTCTGATGGAGACAAATTATTGTTTGTGTTTTTGGAGCGTATTTTCATAAAGGATGTCTGACGGTGCCACGAGTTGGTGTTTGTCCTTGAAACATGATTTTCACCTTGTGTTGTTTTCGTTGTGATAAATCCAGTAGAGAATGGCGGCTCGCTCTTCGTCTCTATAAATCATCGTTCACACTGTAAATATTTGTTCTTAATACTTGTTCTTATCGGCGACTGCATAGGAAAATGCTCGTAGTTTTAAGCCCAACTTTCGCTTTTTAAGCCCAATTTTTCGTCAAGGGGTGGCACTTGCCTTTTGAACTGGCCCTCTAGAATTTCGATATGCGATTATTATTATTGTTTATAGAAGTTTAAATGTTTAGTAACTCATTTTACTAAGTTACTAATGGAATCATATTGATCTGTATATAAATTTCTACTGATATAAAATCGTATGTACATATTAATATCATAGCTACTGAAGTCAAATTATGTGTACATATTCATATTCCCCCCTCGAAAATTTTCTGCGGGCGCCTCTGCCGATGTCCTTGACGGTTTCCTTCTAGGCGCGGTGTATTTGTAACTAATTAACTTGAGCTTGAAAAAAATATTGTTTTTTTTTATATTGGTTTTTAGATTCCCCACCCCTATCTAAAAACCAATATAAATTTTTTTTGTTTACGCTTGCTTTAATTAACTGCAAATTGGTTAATAAAATTTTAATCAGGTAAGAGCAGTAAAAAGTGCAGCCACAAAAGAAATTTTTTTCTCAGTTTACATTTTTATTTCTTTATGATATTACTTCTTGAAATTGTTTGTAAACCATTCAATTTGTCCAAAGCTAAATAACCTTGTTTCACTTGAAAGCAGATTAACCGTAGAGCAAAAAATCTTCTTATTTCAGTTGAAAACACTTTTATCAGCTTTTAATTTTCATCTTGTTATTTGCAGGAGAACAGAGTGCATTTTCGCTACTGAAGTTCGACTGATCTTGGATTGCTTCGAGCGACCAACAATCGTCCCTCCGTGATGCGAAACATTGATCAGCTTTCCTGTTGATTGAAGTCAACTGAGGGGCAGGGGCGGTTCCAGGGGGTGGGGCAACACGCCACGTCCCTTACTGTATTGTTTGCCTATTTATGTAAACTCAATTTTTGGGTAGTTTTTTAATAACATCTTTCTAATGTCGCTTTTGTTTTAAAACTAACACCTCTCCAACTTAAAATTTGTATTAACGAAACGTGTGTTCGTATGGACGTTTAAATACAACATGTGACGTCATCCCTCTTTATTGACCGCTGTTACTTTTGTTTATTTGTTAAACATCCAATTTAAACTAACCTTAACTCTATCAGTGTAAAACCATGTATAATCAGTAAATAGAAAAGAGTCATTTGTACAGCATTTTAGAAGTTGTGTGATCTCTTTATATTCGGATCGCTTCCCAAACCACAGCCGTGTTTATTTGAGCAAGCGCTCGTCTCCCCAAAGCGCTTTGCCGTTTTGCTCGTTGCCTTGTAATAAGTGAGTTTGTGCCAAAGCCAAACGTCGCTTCATAACTTTGCTTCGACGAGAATGACGACCTCGCTTGTTTGGTGGCCCCCCGGTAGTTTGCTGTCCACGCATTTTAGCGCCATTTGTTCTTGCAAAGTCGATATTTTTATACTTTACTGTTGTTTGTAATGACTCGCTAACATTGATGTTCACTCCATTGTGTTATTTTATTCAGTTTAGTTTTCGTAATGTTTTTCATGTAAACTCCAAAGCTGTCCAAGATCTGTTTTCACTGATGAGAATCCGCTGTAGCTTTTGGAATACATATTAGAAGTGAATACATATTTTAGGCAAAATCGACATTTTTTTTATTTTAAGCGAAGCGTCATTTTGCGGCGTTTGAATTTAGTAATGCTTTATTAAACAAGGCGCCGCAAGCATTTCAATGTTAAATAGTGGCGCAGAGTCTCTAATAATACTAACCTTTGTTGGTTTTGTAGTCAATCGGGCGCAAAAAACAAAGGGGCGACACAAACCTAATATTATCGATTAAATGTCTGTCAAAGGAGTTTTAGTAAGTTACGCGTCGTTTTCTGATTGGATAGTAGAAGGATTTGTGGAGAGTTTTTAACATTTATGTAAAAAATTGAGAACATTAAACACATATCTGCGTCCAGTGCCGGATTAGCTAAGTGCGGGGCCTGTAGCAGATTGATTTGGTGTACAAATAATGACCGGGGAGTAATTGAATATTTTATAGATTTGATCTACATTCTACAACAACCAAAGTCTAATGTAATGTTTTTTTTGCAAAGAGATATTCAAACTTCAGCATTTTCACTCATTCTTCTCAACGCATTTCGGTGCAAATTTGGCATTTATTTCAGATGAGTTCAGTGATTTCAGAATGTCATTTTCAATATTCAACAGAGTTAAGTTGTGTAGCCGCCCTTTTGCAGATATATTTTAAAATGTGTTTCGCAGATAGTTTTTAATCAACTTTAAATTTAAAAATGATCTCCCCCAAGTATAATTAGTTACCATCGTGCTTGGACAAATGCGTAATAAATTGTCAATGTTAGGGAACGCAGACTAACCGTTTAAATTACGTAACAATGCCTCAAAAGTGGCGTGAAATTGTAATTTTTTAGTTCGCGTTTTTTTACAACTCAAGTTTTGCAATAAACCAACAATAGATATAAGTTATATGTAGTCCAACCATTGACAGATTTGGACAAACACATCGTTAACATGCATGAGCAGTTTTTAAACCTATGCAAGATGTTTTCTGCTTCGCAATTCGCCAAAAATTTAGATTGCAGCATCAATCGGAATAACGTCGACTAAACGCAGAGCCTTCGATAGAAAAAAGTTGCGAGGTAAGCACGAGTGTGTTTTGTGCGACTGGGAAACCAAGCTAAACCCGAAACTATAGTGAACACTAAGTCCGTTTACATGCACTTTCGCGGGCAGATTAGATTAAGGTTCGATCCGCATTGAAAAGTAATCCGTTCCAGCGTCGTAATTACATGGCGCGAAATTCAAACCAGCTTGAGTGTACAAACTACACTGATGTGCATTATTACGTAATATTCCAGTAAGCTTATGACGCACAATCGATTTTTCGGCTTAGGCTACTCCTTGCGGTAGCAATCTATTGCTGCTTGTTCGTTTTCATTAACCTAATATTAAGAAAAGAATTAATTCAGTTAGGTTTGTCGATAAAGTACGTTTTTGATTGTATAGCCCAGGGGTGGGCAAACTGCGGCTCGCGAGCCACATGCGGCTCGTCGCCATGTTTTTTGTGGCTCTTCTAGTTGAATTGTAAAATTCCAAAAAACTGTAACGGCTACCGTTTATTAACGTATTTCTTTTATTAATCTTTTGTTAGGCCAGCATTTCGTTTATGATGTAACACTAGACATAGAATCCGAACAGTTAGTTAACAGCAAGTTAACGCAATTTCATTTCTAAGGTGTTAGAGCAGACCTGGGCAACATACGGCCCGCGGCTTATTATTCTTAAAATACATAGGACAAGCGAAAACAAGGACGAGTTTTCTTCGTGTTTGGTTGTATCGGAAAACACTCTTTTCACGGACGGATCGAGTCATCATTACCCCGTCAAATTCGAATTTTAGTCTGTTTTAAATACTAAAATGGAAATTGCGCGAATCTCTGTGTCTTTCTCGTATGCTCCACGCGATTTTTTGCAACTTTACAGACAAATAGCGTCCTCTGCACTGTGGCACACTCTCCAACGAAAGTTGAACCAACTTTGTACTTTTAAATTATTAGAGCATCGAAAGTATTCCGTCTTTAAAATATGAGCGAAATACCAAACGTTTTCTAAATTCAGAAATATACCGATTCTTATTTTGGTAATCTAATTTAGTTATTACCGCGTTGTGTGTTTTTTCCCCTTTTATATCGTACTTGCAATATGGCCGTGGTACTGCAGGTAACACGTGGGTAACTTAAAGCCTTAAAAAATTGAAAAACATTTTAAGTATTTTTGTCTCATTTTTTTCGTATTTGGATCTTAACTTATAGGTCAACGCGCCCCACAACTTGATAAACGCCAATATATAACCCAAAGTACTATCCCTCTAAACCCTAATTAAACTTTGCATTATAAAACAAAAATAGTCGCAATTTTTTCGCGCTTCCCGCGACGTCTTGTGGCATTTTTTTCAATTTCGACTTCAATTTCATATTTTCACATATTTACAAACGTAATAACAATTCGTTAGGTTATTCGTTTTATACCGACAGAGTTTCTGACATAATATTGCGTGCATTTCAGATCCTATTTTTGACCGGGCCCGCCACGACATTTTAAGTTTCTCATGTGGCCCGCGGCTCAAAAAATAATTGCCCACCCCTGAGTTAGAGATTAACAAATCAAACAAAAGACTGATATTGATAAATATTGTGCGTGTTATTTTGTTATTACCGTTCTTATTATTTGGGTTAATTATTACTGTTTTTGTTATACTACAATTCTGTTATTTTTGCTGAACTTACATTATTTACCGTAGCCTATTTGCATAATTGTGAGGCTCTCTGGTACTTGTATTTTCTGCAAATGGATTTTCCATTGATAATATTTGCCCACCCCAGGTATAGTGCTTCAGTTTACTTGGCATACAGAATATAAGTGCAGGAAAGTTAAGCTTATGTGTGCTGGTCATTGGTCAACGCTATATATAAGGCAGAGTGGACAAGGCCTAGAATCCTACCACGGCGTTGAGACACTTATTAGAGCAATGTACAATATTTGTGTGAGGGTGGGCCAACTATTACTATTTAAACCTACCCAAACCCGCATCCTAACCCAAATAATGTTATATTTTGTGGATTCTAGACCAGCCCCTATGTCACAAATTAGTATCTAACGATTGTACGTAATAATGTAATTTTCTTTCGTTATGCGCTAAACTTGTTGTTTTGTTCACGACTATAGCCGTTCGTGTTACGTCATAATGCCACAAAAGTGGCGTGATCAGGGTTACCAGTTAGGATTTTTTAAAGCCAAATTTGAAAATTTAGGCTTTTTTTGAACCTCTTTGGATTTTATTTTTTCAAAAAAAATCCAAATGAAATTTGGCTTTTAGGCTTTTTTCGTTTTGCTCAAAAATGTTATGAGTGTTATGTTAAGAAGAGATCAAACTAACGCAGAAAGAGAAAAAATTTCCAAAAAAATTACAAAAAGAGAAAAATTGCCAAGAAAAGTTTACAAAAAAGGAAAAAAATTAAGAAAATTTGCCACAAAAAGAGAAATTCAATGTACCAGCATGACCATTTATTGCATTTTTTATTTATTTAAGGAAAAACATAGGCTTGTTAAGAGTTGGTAGTAGATTTGTCCTTTTTTAGAGTAATTTTGGCTTTTTTTATTTTTTCTATCTGGTAACCCTGGGCGTGTTGTTTACTGCGTTAAAGCAGGTCATTCCACATTCAACGTGGCAGTAAAAACACGTGTGTTTTGATGTGAAGGTGAAAACCAAAGATGAAAGCTAACTGAAAGTTAACATTTCTGGGTATTTAGGCTGGAAAGCGTTAAAGTAGTACCAAAATAGCGGGCACATTATTTGTGTTCGTGACAGCCTCCATTTTCCTTGTAATAAAATAAGACTAACTACCACACTAGATATACTTTATCAGCCTAACCAGTGCAAAATTTGCTGTTTTCCCTCGTCAAACGCTAGCAACTATATGTTCAAATTAGAAAATTCTCTACTTAATACTTTGCTGTCGTAACTGTTAAAATTAATTAAACTTCTCGCTCGATTTTCGGCCGAGAGATAATGAATTAACGAACTAGATTCGAATCCAGGTAAAGGCTAAACGTGCATATAAACGGGCTACTTTTGGGTAGCCTATATACAGGCTGAAAAAGGTTGAAGTATTTCCAAAATAGCGGCCCCATTATTGTGTTCGTGACAGCACTCGATCAAGGCAGTTGCCTCCAGAGGAAATTACAGTTTTTTAAAGTTTACAATAATTAGAAAGGGACAAGACGTTCGGACTAGCAATTTAATCTCACAACTGTAATATTGCCCTATGCCATTCCAGTTTGCAAGCCAAAAATTACTTACCAACTATGTTTTGCTCACCAAACGCGGGACCTTGTGAAGCACGGGGCCCGTAGCAGCTGCCACACCTGCCACTATGTTGATCCGGCCCTGTATGCGTCTAGAGTCTCGTAAAAGGCCAGATTAAATGCAGAAAGCTTTGTACCTTCATTATAAAGGTGGGTCAGCAAGAAAGCATTTCCAAAGTTTAGAGGTGCTAAAGCTAATAAAAAAGGATGTTACTTAAAGACCCACAGTTTACCGACCACTGTTATCGATTCCGCTTTAGATAATGTTGCTTCATAGGTCTTTCTGCGTGTTACGACTTTTTGCCTGCCAATTATTTTCTTTGCAATATTAATCATCAACAAGTTAAAAGCACTAGATTAACAAACACGATGGATAGGTTCGATCACACAAACCAACTTTTTTCTTGTCTAACGCTGAAACTAGTGCGAAAATAATGCAGCACAAAATCACCACCAACTACAAATCACAATCGGAGCCAAGTTTTATTGAATTGCAACAGAATAAAGAGCGACAAGAATTGCAAGCATCATCAGGCCAGCCAGGTTTTCCGGCCGGCTCCTTTTCGAATTGGCCGAAAAGTGGCCCGAAAAAAATGTGGAAAAATGTGTTTTTGCCAATAAGACAGAAAAAGGCTCTTCTATAAGGTTAAACACAAAAAAACAATGTTTTAATAAGCAGCTTTTTATATTTAAGTTGTCACTAGTAATTATGAGTGCGATAAAAATTGCAGTAAAGCGACCTGGGTTAAAAAAGAAGCAAAATGTATTTTAAGTGACCAATTAAAGCCGCTAAATTTCACTAGAAAAAATCACAAAGGTAAGGATTTACAATAAAACTAATGCCATAATGAAATCAATAACCAACAATTTCATCAAAGCATTTCCTATAAAAACCACCACCCAACATTTTGCTTTTCGCAAGTTTAAATAAAAAACATAAAAAGAAATGAAAATTATTCCAGTCTACAACAGGAATAGGGAAATCTATTAAAATGCACAACTTTAAGGATGAGACTAAAATGTCGATGTTTAAAGTCTACATAAAACATTAAATTATCAAGTGGATACTTGATTTCAACATCTTTGTTTATATGTTTTCTTTGATTAACTGCAAATTGGTTAATAACATTTTAATTAGACAAGAGCAGTAAAAAGTGCAGCCACATAAAAAACAGTTTTTTTTCAATTTACCCTTTTATTTCTTTATGATATTACTTCTTGAAATTGTTTATAAACCATAGAAATTGTCCACAGCGAAATTAAATATTGTCACGCTTTAAAAATACGCACAAGTTAGAGCTACTATATTGCACAAAACAAACAAAAAGTCGACAAATCATGAGACAATTAGTGCTTCTAATCATCTAGCCTACACATAAACATATTGTCTGGTAGCAGAAGTACTTTAAACTACTTTAAACCAATTGTTGCAGGCCATTAATCTGCTTTTAATGTAACAAAACTTATGTTGTATGTTTCCTAAATTAAAGACCCAAGTTTAATGCGCAAAAACAATGCAAATGAACAATCAGATAATTATGCAAAATCATTTTGAATATTAGAGTAAAGTGGAGTTTCTATGCTAAATGAAGAATCGGGTAATAACTGTGTAAATGCAGTTTTACTTTACACAACATTTTCTACTTTTAAAAACACTTTTGAAAAATATTTAGAATGTTGCCAAACTATATGCATTCGGATAAATCTATGAAACCAATTTTTGAACAACAAAATAAATATCATGTAATTTATTGTAGTGGTTAGTGGCTCCCAACCAGGGTGCTTTTCTAAAAAGTGAAATATTTTAGATTTTTGAGGGTTTTTGTTTGCTTCATTTGTAAAATTGTTTGTGTTCGATTAAATTCGCGATAAATGTAGGAAACAGTTTTCTTATTTGGACAGAGTAACTGTTTCAAGTTTATTTATTCAAGTTATTGCAGTAAACCACTTAATGCTACAAAAGTACCGCAATCTGTTCTTTTAGGGTGCCAAGAAGCAAAGAAAAGGGGATGGGAACCACTGTAGTAAACGCACATGCATAGAATCTATATGAATATTAAAAATCAAGAGCAGTTGCTTTGGAGCGGATTACGACACGTCGCTCACGCTCACAAGACTGCTGAACTGGCAGTTCTGGGGCAGCATGGGACTTTCCCCATCGAGTTGTGTCGGCACAGCCCACACACTGACGCAGTTGAGGTTGTAGACGCCTGGCATGTTGAAGCTGGCGTGCAAGCGAATCGTGATGCGACCACGAGGACCCAACTGGAACTTGGACAGCGCTTTGCCGCTCCACAGAAAGAGCGGGTTGGTTTGGGTGTGCGCGGTGTCGAGCCCATCCACGCGAACCTCGACCCGACAGTCGTAAAGATTGTGCAGCGTGACGTCGACCGGCAGCGTGCAGAGACGAGAGACCTGGAAGCTGTGATCGACGGAAGGCGCGCAAGCAAGTGACCACTTGACCAATTGGTGGAGCGCCGCTAGTTTTTGGCTGCTGCTCGGCGCCGGGGCGCTTAGGCCGATTCTCGACAGTGGACACTGCATGGAGCCGAGGTCTCGGAGAGGGATGTAGTGTTGTCCGCTTATGGTCAGGTCTTCTTGCAGATGCCACTCAAGACTGACACGGAATTGGCTCGGATCCGGCTTCCACAGCTCCACAGTTCCGTCTTTTAGCACGGTGTAGATTTTAATGTTGTTAGGAGAGGAATGCGGAGAAGTGTCGGGGCCGAGGTAGTTTATCCGCTGCAGGAAATCCACATCAAGTTGTGTGTCCACCTGCAGTTGCCCATCCTTGGCCACAAAGCACAACTTGCAGTCCTGGCCAGCTGGAAGCACCGGAACCTCGCCCGATCCCATCGGCTGCAAACCCCAGCAGGTGTTGGAAGTGCACGAAAGTGCGGCAATTGTCAACAACTTTGAACTTTTGTTCTGCACGGCCACAGCCACGACGGCGCCGTTTTGACTGTTATCCCACAACACTTGCGATTCAATCTCCAGAGAGCGTGCAATTGTGATGTCGTTCTTGTAGGCTAGCGTTCGGTAGAACATACTGCCGCTTTCAAATGTGCACGCTTCGTAGTAGAACAGCAAGCTTATTTTTGACAACTCATTCCTAGGGCCGCCTTGCAGCCAAAGTTTCAACTGAAGTTTGGAGTCGATTTCTTGCAACGGGTTGGGTAAATCCTGTACGTGGCAAGCATCTTTCGTTTGGCTCCCAATTTGTGAAAAGAATACCTTAACCTGGTTCAGCGAGCATTCTGCGTCTGTGATCACGCACAGCTGTGAGCCAGGGAATGACACCTTTAAGTTGTGAAGGCTTGATTTGCCCGCGTTGCTCAGAGTAAGGTCAACGGACCTGATCTCACCACATGAAATGCTCTGCGGAAAGTCTGCGACGTTTAGATCGAGAAGCGGCATCGGCTTGTTGATCTTCAGATGGATTGCTGAATCAGGAAATACCTGCTTTCCTGGCAACTCGACGCTCGTAAAGTTGGTTTGCAACTCGAAGCTCCTTGCAATTGCGAGGCGATATGAAATGCCGACTACGTCCAGCAAACCTGCATTGCTTGCCGTCAAACAAAAAGTTATAACCGTGTCAGACTTTTCGTCAAGGATTTTGTCAGCCAGGACAGACGAGTCCATCGAAACTTGCTCATTTTGGCCAAAAACGAGCGAAATCTCATAAAGCTGAAGTGGAATATCCAGATTGTTGCGCAGGCAGATTTCAATGTGGATTATTTCGCCGAGCACGCCGTTGTACAACTTATTCTGTGAAGGGTTGGATAATGGGATGTTTGGCTTTTGCTTTGAAGCAACAGCTAGGACCGCTCGAAGCAGCTTTGCGTTTCCATCGCTATCGCTTGCACCCACATCAGATAAAGTATTCACCCTACATTGTGACATGACAATTTCAGGCATTTTCAGCTGGAGCACATCGGTTGAAGACCAGTCGCTGATTCTCTTGGACACAGAAAGAAACTCATTGAGGAAGCAAGCTTGCTGCGAGGGAACTTGACGCGAATCAACGAGCAAACTGCGGAAGGACTCGGCGGCCAACTCCAACTGCTTCAAAGTGAACGAGTGGCGGCCGATGGTGAAGTTTATGTGATCGACGGCGAGGCTCCAACCACTGCCTCTGTACACCTGGAACGCACTCTGGTAGCACAACAAGGCACATGACTTCTGAAGTGCTTTGCCGTACCGGTGTCCAGCCAACACCATGTGGAAGGCAAACTTGCGCAGCTGAGGCCGTTTGGTTCGCACGAAGCAGTGCGCTATCTGCTCGAGGAGAACCGCACTGCGTAAGTCGTCCTCGTCTTTGGAAAGCTTCAGGAGTTGAGTTGCAGCTTCAGCGAACATTCCCTTTTGTCGGAGGCACTCGAGACTGACAAGCGCACAGCGCAGCGACAGGTAGCTGTCAGAGCACGTGCTCGAGTAGGTGTCCAGCGCTGAATCTACGTAATGCGACGGGTAGTTGCGCTGCGACCTCACTTGCATAAAGTTAGAGAAGGCAGCCATTTCTGATGCACCGGCCGCGTGAAGCCAGGCCTGCTCGTTTGAGAAGTCCTTCCGTGCGTTGTGGTAGTAGTAGTAGGCGTGCTCGTACATTTGGCAGAGAAAGAACAGGTCGGCCAGTTTCCTCGCTTGCAACTCTTGCGACTCGACTCCACCAGGAAGCGACTTGAGCACCGGAGCGCTCGCCGTTTTGTTGCTGCCAAACAGCGAGCGAGTCGCTCGAAAGAACGACTTGTGGATTGCTTTGCGCGAGGCGATTTGTTCGCTGCAATTGCGAATTGTCTTCTCCAAGTGGGGCACGAGGCCCTTTGCAGCAAACTCGCGCATGAACTCTTTCAAGTTTTCGTGGTCTGCGAGTGTAAGACAGCATCCGTAGCCCTTCTCACTTTTTCTCACCGACCGCTTAAGTTCTGCCATCCATTGTAAATCACTGGCAACGTCGGTGTCGCTGCCAACTGCCTTCTCCATACTGAGGCCGTTTACTTCCACAGCTTTGCTGCTTGCTTTCAAACCAAGATGTCGGCTCCAAGGGTCGGGCAAGTTTTCTTGGCTGCCGGTCGCTTGCGAGTTTATACACAACAACTGGCAAGCGTTCGATCCGTACATCGCCTGCAGGTTGTTGATCACCTTGTGTGATTTTGCGATGTCGGCGTGGCTGTTGTCGTGCACCAGGACGTAGTATTTGAGCGTGTTCGGAGTCATCCATCTTCCCTGCTGTGATTGATGCTGAATCGTGTTCTGGAGCTGACTCAGTTTGCTGAACTCATCAACAGCGTTTGGGTGTGATGACGACACGACGAGCATACAAGCCACCGAGTGCTTCACAAACTCATGCAACTTTACTGGGGAGAGGGAGGTTATCGTTTCCCGGTAAGCGTCGAACCACGGACAAGAAGTGTTGACCGTGACGCCGTATTTATCACTTTCTACTAAAAAGGTCTGGGAGCTGTCGAGCGTCGCAGATTTTTCGAGCACGATCGCGGAAAGTAGTTCCTGCATGGCGCTCTCATCCGGTGGGTTTTCTCGGAGGTCGCTTAAGTTGATATGAAGGTCTCGGATCACGTAGGTCTGGTTGTTCGGGTCACGGACCTCAATTTCTGTGTTAACGGTTGAAAAAGGCAAGATGAGCTCGGAAAATGAGAGGTTGTTACGCTGACTGATAATCTCCGCATCTTGGCTGCAGAGCACGGCGACATGAGGAGCAAACAAACCTTTAATGAAGCCGTCGGATGACTGGTGGCACTGAGACATGCTTGCTTTATTCACAACATAGCTCCTTTGTGAAAATAATCAAGCCTAAATTCAACAACCTTAAAAATATTGGAAGTATGTTATTAGATCTTTCCAGTTGGTTATGATAAACTAGATATTTAATTAGTTCTGATAAACTAGGGAACCACCAAAAACATTTACTGAAATTTAAAATCAAAACCAAAGCCTTTTTCAATAAAGTGTGGAAAAAATAAGTATTTAATGTTTTTTTTTTAATTTAAAATATTCATATTAGGTAGTTTTTTATGATAACCATTTTTAAATATTGAAATATGCTCTTTACTGGCAAAAAACAAAACTGATTGTGTTACGCAAAAAAATGTGCCATGAGTTTTGGTGCCAGGCCAATCTGCCTTTCATGACGCTTCACGCTAAGATTTCTGTGTACAGAAATAAATTTTTAGGCAATTATGTTTTATTGCACACCTTAGATTGGTAATCCTACAACAATTTATTTATTTTTTATAAACTCAAGTTCAAAATTTAGCAATTCAGGTGTGCAGAAAGATTTCTTTAGAAAAAACATAGCTTGTGAACCTGCCACAGAATACAGGCTGGCTGCCTGATAAAATACAACTGTTAACATTTTGTTATTACCGCCAAATTGATTCTATAAAAGTAGATTGAAATATATTTGCATTTCTGAAAGAATAACTCACATATTAAAGAAGAAGTAAGAAAGAGTTTACCAGAAAAAAGAAAGGAAAAAAAGAAGGGACCATAACGTTAATATCATGTATGCTTGCCCAAAAACAAAAACGCTGGTCGATGAATGGTTGGAACGCTCACTAATTTAAGTGTTACCCCGTTAAAACAATTATTAAACCAACGCAAATATTTGAGTTAGGGTGGGGGGTAGCGTTTGGGTGAAGGTGGGTCAAGTGTTATTATATTTAATAATAATACTGTGAGCGTTCCGACCATTTATCATTCCGCAAATTAGTGTTACCCATTTTGGGCGCTGGTCTGGAACCCTACCACAACGCACATTATTTGGGTTAGGGTGGGTCAAGTATTATTATTAAATAATAAATATTATAATACCTAACCCACCCGCACCCTAACTCAAATTTTGTGCGTTGATTTCATAACTGTGGTAGGATCCTAGACCAGCGCCCAATTTTACACTGTTTTAATTTACACAAAGTCATTTAGTTTTTAAAGCACATAATAATGCGCTGAAATTATAAAACTGTATTTCCATTTTTTTACCCAGTTTTCGTGAAATTTGTAATGGTTAATGATCACCTCATTACTGAAAGGATTAGCAATATTCACCTTTATTATTGGACACTGCTGTTTATGAAATTATTTTAAGTTCATATTTAATTTACATAAATTAAAAACATCTTTCCACTTGTCGTTATATTTACTTTTCTCTCATGCGGTTTCCGTCTACATTTTCTTCCGCTCATGAAAAAGCAATCAACAAAATTTTATTTCTTAAACTGATCTCTATAAAACCTTTTATAGAGATCAGTGATTTCTTAAAACAAGAAAGGGCAACATTTAACAGTAATTTTAAGTCCGCTATACCTAATTATTTAATCAGATTTAAATTATATCTAACTTTCGGATTTATTTTTTGTAAACTTTTCTGAAGCTGGATTGGATAAATAAAATCGTTTGTTTATTTTTAGATTGTTTGCTTGTTTATCTTTTAACGCAAACAACATATGGATTTGTTATTAAATAAGTGTTGGAACTCCGTACCTCTGCCTGTAGCAGTTAGCCTACTTTTACGTCACTAAACACGTGACCGTTGTCCACTGACGTGTGACCGCAGCGCCTATAGCGAATTGCTTTTCCGCGTTTCACAATTGATTCTACTATACGCTTGATACTAAAAACGTCTTACTGATTAGCGGCTTGAATTACCGCTCTGTTTATCGCTGTGTTTCTGAGATTTGTGAATATACTCTAAGAGCAACTATCTACTGAGTGGATTGTCTTTGCTTAGAGTACAAGAAGTTAAGGACAGGTATTCTAGCGGCCTGCTCCTTTGGAGTCGGATTAAGAACTTGTAAGAGACTTAGGCAGCCGTCGTCTCTCGTCTACAGAGCCAGCAGCCTTCTTACCCCTAACTAAACACCCCGATTCGCCACACTGGTGACCCCCTTGTTCTTCAGAAGGTATCGAAGAACCGAACACTCAATCGTCTCTCCCCGAAGAAGACACATCGCCTTTTCAACGGACCCAGGGAAGATCCTCTCGTACGAACAGCCCAGGATTCCTTCACATTCCCCGCACCGGCAGCGTGCGACCTTAAAGATGACCTAGCGTCAAAGGATTATTTTGGAGGAGCGGAGCAGGCATCGTACACGATCTCGTCCCCAGGGAACTTCAGAAGGACGTGCGATTTTCTTCACATCACAACTATTAAATTAGTAAGACTGACAAGGGATCCCTCTTACACCTCCCCAAGAACTCTCCACACTACAGCCTAGCGGTAACTTTATCTACCAACAAACAATATTCCTGTTGTATTCAATATATCACTTCTTGTGTCTGCTTATATGCTTCTGCATCTACCATCTTCAGCAAGGACCGCCCTGTCTCTCGCCCCTCCTTTGGTCGCTTCGCTTTCCTTCTAATCTGCGACCTTCTGTATAGAATAAACTAAACAAGCTAACGGTTGGCCTACAACCAGCGCCGGATTAATTAAGTGCGGGGCCTGTGGCAGATTGATTTTATGTACAAAAATAATCACCGGGAGAAATTAAATATTTTATGAATTTAATCTACATTCTACAACAAAAAAATCCAATGTAATGTTTTATTTGCAAGAAATATAAAACTTTAACAATATTATTAAAATGTATTTTCGACGCGTTTTGATTTCTGCAAATTCGGCAATTATTTCGGATGAGTTTAGTGACTTTAGAACGTCATTTTCTATATTCAAAAGAGTTAAATAGTGTAGCCGCTCTTCCCCCATTGTATTTCGCAGATAGTTTTTAATTAACTTCAATTTTGAAAACAATCTACAGTTTAAATCAAACGCGAAAGCTGCCATTCCCTCATATGTTCTCTTAAACAACTAGGACTAGCATCGTGGCCCTTGTCACAAAAGTATCTAACAGTCATGGGCGCCCGCGTGAGGGGAAAAGGGGGGCACTTGCCCCCCCCTGGAATTTCAAAATGCGATTATTAGTATTATTTATAAGTGTAATATGTATTAGGCTACTTATGAAGGTTAAAAATATTATACATTATCCATTGCCACCAGTGGCGTATCCAGGGGGTGGGAGCTCTTACCCCCTTTTTGTATGTGATATTATCGTTTTTTGTTCGTTTTTGTCATGGTTTAACAAACTGTTCGAAGCGGCGTGCTTTTTAAGTAATTGGGTCACGCGTCTTAATCTAATGCGAAACCAAAATCGAGCGCAAAACGCCGTTTTTCGTCTTTTGTTTGGTCGACCGTAAACGCTGAAAGTTTTTCTCTTTCGTTATTTGTTTAGGTTGATTGATTAGCAAGTGTGTATTCGACAATTGACAACGCTAAGTCAAACCTTCTTTCTTTTTTTCTCGCTGAAAAACGTCGAGTTATACGCAGTATGTTCCTCGCTGTCCTGTCTCTGCGCTAATATCCGATGTTGTTGTAACATCGACATTTGTTTAACTGAAGCAGATGGTGACTGTCGTGCGCGTTTCAAAGTCTCCATTTTTAAGTAATGATGGTTAACGCAAAATTATTGCTCTTTAAGCATACTCTAAGACCACGTGCTAAGTGTGCAATGGACACAACTTATTTCCCCTTAACCGCAGCTTGCAACTTAGCTGACTTGGCACACAGCTCGGCGCAGATTTTGCGCTAATCGTGGCATAATAACACCCGGAAAAAACGATCTTCTTCAGTATTGCAGGTGGTGAAAGACGTGCTTGTAATTTAGCGCTTGTTCCGTTCATGGAACTTGAAAACTGCGCTGCTGATAGTCGAATTATGTGTGATTCTACCACAATTAAACACACATATTTTAAGGTCTTGGTTTGTTTTTTTGCCTGAAGTTAACGATTGCACACTGCGATTTCGCAGCTGGCGCCTGACAGGGTTGTTAACGACGCACGTGGTCGCTATTGCTGAACGTATTTGACTGTTTCGGATTGTTTTTTTTATCACGTCTTGCAATCACAATTTTATGACGTCATACTGTCACTGTTTTATGACGTATTATTCATTAACGTCAGACGAAAAATAGGGGAATTCCCTAAGTTGAAAATTCAGGACCCCCTTTTTGATTTTCTGGTTACGCCCCTGATTGGTCCCCCTGGAAAATTTTCTACAGGCGCCCCTGCTAACAGTGGTATTTAACATTCTTTTCAGATAAAAAATACCATATTAAACTTGTTTACGACTAAATCCTTTCGTATTACGTCACAATGCCTCAAAAGTGGCGTGATGTTTACTGCGTTAAAACAGAGCGTTCGATGTAAGAAAAATGCGAG
This sequence comes from Ascidiella aspersa, assembly GCF_963924565.1. Lineage (NCBI taxonomy): Eukaryota > Metazoa > Chordata > Ascidiacea > Phlebobranchia > Ascidiidae > Ascidiella > Ascidiella aspersa. The sequence goes on along the minus strand of NC_139451.1, from coordinate 33,277,315 downwards.
CTAACATGAGTGTTATTTGTGCGATTGGGAAACCAAGCTGAAAACGCAACTAATAGTTAACACTTCAAGGTATACAGGCTGAAATGTGTCGAAGTATTTCCCAAGTAGCAGGCACATTATTGTGTTCGTGACAGCACTCGATCAAGGCAGTTGCCTCCAGAGGAAATTACAGTTTTTTAAAGTTTACAATAATTAGGAAGGGACAAGACGTTCGGACTAGTAATTTAATCTCACAACTGTAATACTGCCCTATGCCATTCCAGTTTGCAAGCCAAAAATTACTTACCAACTATGTTCGACATTTTTTTGCCAAAAAAATATGATCAGTAACGAATAGACTACCGGTGTCCATCTTGTTTTGTTTTCACCTCCAACATCCGCCGACCTATACACTCCTGCATCCGTCCGTTTTCACTATTGGCCGCGCAGCCGGCGACCTTGGAAATTTAATGCTGCGTTGAGGCAGGTTATTAAAATACAACCTCGTAGTGATGAAAAGGGATTTGTTTGGTTAAATTTGTCCCGTTCCGACAAGTTTGGATTCCATCAAGGGTTAAAATCTTAGTTATTTGGCATCAATTCGGTCGGTAATTATCTGCTGGTCAGCTGGTGGATGATAGTATATGGCTTGATGCGGTCAAGTAATTCTACTCGCGCTTTGTTAGACAGAAATCATTTTGCTCAGCTATGGAAAGAAATCAGAATTTTGAAACCCAGTAAAAATAACGTTACGTAATTAACGTGAAGCAAGAGTGTTAATTACAAGTCTCATTAAACTAATTTGCCTCAACCAATCAACCTCACTATTACTTCAAGGTAGAAACTTATTTCAAATTATTTTGTTCATCTCCTGCTTCGTAGTACACCGAAAAGCCATCGCAGACTCGCCGAATCTGTCGATCTATTATGCAAGCAGAGCAAGCCAGAAAAACAACTGGCCTGCAGTGAGGTTCGAACTCACGACCTCCGGTCAAGCCGGGACCGTCGCTCTACCAACTGAGCTATGCAGGCTCAGAGAGGAGCGAGTCGAGAAACAACCATGCGCCAATACTTGCATATTTTGTTAGTACAAGCAACTTCACATCACTGATGATCCCCCAGAACAACTGAAGAGCAAGGTTGAAGCTGAATGACCAAGGCTTTAAATGATTCGCGTTACAAATGAAATAAAAAAACTTTTATGACTCTGCTCTTGATTTTTACCACTTTATTTCCTAAAGTCTCTAACAATTTTAAAGGGTCCCGGTGAGAAAATGATTCTAGTTTCGCCCCAAGTAAAAAAACATCTCGAAAGTATAGTAGGAGCCAAAACATTACTGTTCAACTTTGCCTCCATGGATAATAAAGATACGTTTTAAAACGTCTGAATTTTTGGCCATTGATGAAGGGCATTTTTGTAAATAAAACATTGTCTTGACTGCATGAAATTGTGCAACCGATTTTAAATGAAATCCTTAAACGTCTAAATAAACCAACCAAAGAGATGATTAAAATTGTACTCTCGCATTTCGTTTTACATATTGCGTCCATCTTTGGTCTATCCAAGTATCAAATAGCTTCAGCCCAGGAATGACACAGCGCATTTTTTTCGCATGTTGGGCGTGACTTGACTTAAATTGTACCGTGACTAGGCGGAAACAGACCGTGACTCGTGAAAAATGCCGAGGAAAAAATACAACGTCATTTCGGCGAAAAATTTGTTTCATTTTTATAATTTTTTAATGCCGTTAACCATAACTCTAGCACACCTTGTTTGAAAGGTTAAACAGAATTCAAACATGTTCCTCAACTAATTGTTGGCTAAAAATCACCATATTATAAAAAAAAAAACATTACTAAAAATAACAATAATATTCTTTACCTTCAATCATCACTGGCTTACTTGCAAGATCACCTTTTTCCAGGCTTATCCGCAATTGTGGTGAAAAATTTGAACAAAGGAAGTTTGATTCACAACACTTTTGATGCAGGTTGCAATATTTGCAATAAATTATTGTTTTTTTTGTATAATTAACTTAAATTTGTTAATTTTGCACCTGGAAAGTTTTAACGCTGCTTGTGATAGACAAATCTGTATTTCAATTAAACTTGGAAATCGTTTTAAACGGTTTTCTAACCTTTTTGAAACTTGTAAAACATATATCGGTTTGCTATACAAGTCCTATTAGTAAATTGTAAAAAAAACAAGAAAAATGTGTCGAAGTATTTCCCAAGTAGCAGGCACATTATTGTGTTCGTGACAGCACTCGATCAAGGCAGTTGCCTCCAGAGGAAATTACAGTTTTTTAAAGTTTACAATAATTAGGAAGGGACAAGACGTTCGGACTAGTAATTTAATCTCACAACTGTAATACTGCCCTATGCCATTCCAGTTTGCAAGCCAAAAATTACTTACCAACTATGTTCGACATTTTTTTGCCAAAAAAATATGATCAGTAACGAATAGACTACCGGTGTCCATCTTGTTTTGTTTTCACCTCCAACATCCGCCGACCTATACACTCCTGCATCCGTCCGTTTTCACTATTGGCCGCGCAGCCGGCGACCTTGGAAATTTAATGCTGCGTTGAGGCAGGTTATTAAAATACAACCTCGTAGTGATGAAAAGGGATTTGTTTGGTTAAATTTGTCCCGTTCCGACAAGTTTGGATTCCATCAAGGGTTAAAATCTTAGTTATTTGGCATCAATTCGGTCGGTAATTATCTGCTGGTCAGCTGGTGGATGATAGTATATGGCTTGATGCGGTCAAGTAATTCTACTCGCGCTTTGTTAGACAGGAATCATTTTGCTCAGCTATGGAAAGAAATCAGAATTTTGAAACCCAGTAAAAATAACGTTACGTAATTAACGTGAAGCAAGAGTGTTAATTACAAGTCTCATTAAACTAATTTGCCTCAACCAATCAACCTCACTATTACTTCAAGGTAGAAACTTATTTCAAATTATTTTGTTCATCTCCTGCTTCGTAGTACACCGAAAAGCCATCGCAGACTCGCCGAATCTGTCGATCTATTATGCAAGCAGAGCAAGCCAGAAAAACAACTGGCCTGCAGTGAGGTTCGAACTCACGACCTCCGGTCAAGCCGGGACCGTCGCTCTACCAACTGAGCTATGCAGGCTCAGAGAGGAGCGAGTCGAGAAACAACCATGCGCCAATACTTGCATATTTTGTTAGTACAAGCAACTTCACATCACTGATGATCCCCCAGAACAACTGAAGAGCAAGGTTGAAGCTGAATGACCAAGGCTTTAAATGATTCGCGTTACAAATGAAATAAAAAAACTTTTATGACTCTGCTCTTGATTTTTACCACTTTATTTCCTAAAGTCTCTAACAATTTTAAAGGGTCCCGGTGAGAAAATGATTCTAGTTTCGCCCCAAGTAAAAAAACATCTCGAAAGTATAGTAGGAGCCAAAACATTACTGTTCAACTTTGCCTCCATGGATAATAAAGAAACGTTTTAAAACGTCTGAATTTTTGGCCATTGATGAAGGGCATTTTTGTAAATAAAACATTGTCTTGACTGCATGAAATTGTGCAACCGATTTTAAATGAAATCCTTAAACGTCTAAATAAACCAACCAAAGAGATGATTAAAATTGTACTCTCGCATTTCGTTTTACATATTGCGTCCATCTTTGGTCTATCCAAGTATCAAATAGCTTCAGCCCAGGAATGACACAGCGCATTTTTTTCGCATGTTGGGCGTGACTTGACTTAAATTGTACCGTGACTAGGCGGAAACAGACCGTGACTCGTGAAAAATGCCGAGGAAAAAATACAACGTCATTTCGGCGAAAAATTTGTTTCATTTTTATAATTTTTTAATGCCGTTAACCATAACTCTAGCACACCTTGTTTGAAAGGTTAAACAGAATTCAAACATGTTCCTCAACTAATTGTTGGCTAAAAATCACCATATTATAAAAAAAAAAACATTACTAAAAATAACAATAATATTCTTTACCTTCAATCATCACTGGCTTACTTGCAAGATCACCTTTTTCCAGGCTTATCCGCAATTGTGGTGAAAAATTTGAACAAAGGAAGTTTGATTCACAACACTTTACTCAACAATAAATTTTTTTTAAATCTTTACGTTGCACTGAACAACTTAAAAATAGTTAAAATTTCGCCCATTTGCCGTTTTTAATTAGATATTTTTTCCGAAGGCTAGTTTAGAGCCAACAGTCATTCAAACTCGATCACAGCAGTATAAAAATAGAACAATATACAACATTTCCAAAGGCTAATTTAGGGGGTTTTAAAACTTACCTTCTTTTTCGTTCCAGAAATTTTGTTTAGCTGTGATTTTGCCGAAATAATTCAAACCAAGTATCCAGGTACGACTTATGGTAAACGGTGTTAAAAATATTAATCACTATTGTCAACTGACAATTAGGAAAAAATACAATTTGTTCAAAATAACTTCCTGCAAACTGCAAAGCGGATAAGCGTTTGTTGTTGGACGAGGCGTTTATGTTTATGTTACAGGGTTTAATTTCCCCTAACTTGTAGTACTATAACAAGTTTAATTTTGATGCAGGTTGCAATATTTGCAATAAATTATTGTTTTTTTTGTATAATTAACTTAAATTTGTTAATTTTGCACCTGGAAAGTTTTAACGCTGCTTGTGATAGACAAATCTGTATTTCAATTAAACTTGGAAATCGTTTTAAACGGTTTTCTAACCTTTTTGAAACTTGTAAAACATATATCGGTTTGCTATACAAGTCCTATTAGTAAATTGTAAAAAAAACAAGGAATTTCAAGCTAAAAACACAAGTTTTTTTCAAAGTAACAAATTTATATATTTTTTCTACAAATCCCTATTTTTTTTTGTTGTTGTTGCAAGAAATTACCTTTAGGCGGTCAACTGTATATAATAAACGATGGGAGCTGGTGGATCTGTTCCGTTTCAACAGGAAATGTGTGTAGTTGTGGTGGGCGGAGGATACGTGGGCAGCATGCTCGCGTACAAGCTCAAAAAGAAAAACTTCTGCAAAGTCGTCCTGATCGATCCAAAAGATGCATTGTTCCACAGTATCGGGGCTTTACGCACGGTTGTCGATCAGAGTAAGTTAATTTTAACCTTTGTTTATTGATTGACAACTGCACTCTTGTTATGCAATATTTTTATTTTATGACATTAAAACGTGAGCATCTTTCATATTAATATTTTATTCTTTAAACTGTATGTTATGATTTTGGCAATTTTCAGAAGATTTTTGGCGTATATTTATGGTGGTCCAAAAATAAAGTTGTTTTAATAAATTTGTTTATCAATTGCCAAACATATTCAATGGCTTTGCAATTCATTATCAAGCTATATTTATTGTGTTTTTAGGGTCTTGTGTTAAATCATATAATTTGTATGAAAAATATTATTTTATAATAAATTAGAATTTCCTGATAGTTTTATCCTTGCTGGAACAGTCTGATGTTAAAAGTGCCGCTTATTTTTGCAGGTTATGCTCCAAAACTGTTTCTACCTTACGACAAAATGCTTGGTGACTCGTTCCTAAGGGCAAAGGCAGTTGGGCTTAATTTGGCAGAAAAACAAGTCGTTTTGGAAGACGGAAAAACGGTAAAGTTTTTACAATTGTTGAGAATTTGTACGTGCAGTGAAAAACATATAGATAAATTGATAGATTTAAATTTATTTCGAAACAGCGGTATATACATTCTAAAGAACTGTCCGTGGTTCCCAGGGACGGCCAAAGACTGTTAAATCAGCTGCCACCTGGCTGTGATTCAATTTGTGTTCTATAGACAGAACAGTCATATAAAACTTAAAAAAATAGAGATAACTGGAACTGTAAATGTTAAGTTTTCATCTCAGCTAGATGCCTTTGAGGAAAGTATTGTATTGATTTTTAAACTGGCCTTGTTTTTCACTTTTTTAGTTTATTTGCGTTAATATGGCATGTTTTTTTCCACTAGGTGGCGTTCACACACCTGGTTATAGCGAGCGGAACAACTTCTCCGTTCCCAGCAAGACCAATGTCTATCGACGCAGGGGTGTCAGCAGCAGAGGGGTTGAAATTTTATGCCGACTACGGAGCGCAGGTAAGTGTGGCTGGCCTTAAAATGCTATTCACTTACCAGGAAAGATACATCGGGTCACATTCGATACCATGTGGTAGTTGGTATTCATCCGATACTAGGGTGGTATAGGTGCTGATCACTTTTAGGTCACTGGTTTCCAATCTGGGGGAGGAGTCATAAGGTTTTTCCTGGGGTTGTGTGGTATTTGAAAAAAAAAACTGACAAAATAAATGTTAGCTAATAGTATAGCAGTAGAAGGAGCAAAAGCAACGGCCATGTTTATGTCGCATTTGCTGCATTGAACAAATCGTGTTTATGACGTCACCTTTACTGTTATTTTCAATCAATTAATGAATCATAGCTTTGGTCAATATTGTTGTCTGATTAAAAATGTAATGTGACAACTGTAAGCTTTTAAACGACAACTTTAGCTAGTTGTGCTTACTTTTGGCTGACATTTTAGTCAAATTTGATCAGTTCATTCTGAACATTTTGCCAGGATTTTTTCGCTGTGGTTTACGTATCATACATTAAAATTTCGGTTTTGTGTAAGTTTTTTAAAACTTAAAATCGCGAGTACAAAAAGATTGAAACAACTGTTCCAAGTGTTGTTTAATTTTTAGGTGAAGCAAACGAACCGGATCGTTTTAGTCGGTGGAGGTGCTGTGGGTTGCGAACTGGCAGGAGAAATAAAGATGGCCTACCCTGAGAAAGAGGTTGGTGCAATAATACTTGGTCGGTTGATTACATCGCATTATATGATACTATGGTGGGATTGGTTCTTATCTTATACGATAATTTGTCATCCTGCAGGGTATATCATAAATATGTGTCTTCTCCAAAAATAAGGTTTAAAAATTGTTAAAAAATATTCTAGGTTTCGTTATTTGATTCGAAACCTAATAGTCTACTTTTTAACATGTCTAAAAATAACTTGACTTGGGCTTAAGTTAATTTACCAACTACCTTAGTTTAATTAATATGTTTTGCGAGTGAATACTTTGCAATGCTGCCCCCAGGTGACAATCATTAACTCACGTGACTATCTCGTCTCGCCGAGAACCTCCAAAACTTTCCAGAAGAAACTCGCTAAGCTTTTCGCCGACAAGGGGATCACCGTTCTATCAGGTGCCCAACACTTAGTAACCGTGGCTTTTCAATCAGGTTAAAGTGCTTTTACGTTCAGCTTGTTTTTGAGTTCTTTATGCTGTCAATGGTCGATTCTTAGTTTTTAGATAATTTGATCGACTTTAATGCAAAAACATTTTGCACTTAGCGCTTTGCAATATTTATCATCCAGATTTGAGAAACCTTGTCAAGATAAACACGCTATTCATCTTGTTTGCTATCAGCTAGCAAGCGAAGACTTTTGTCTCTCTAATCTTTTATGCAATATTACCGGATATCTCTTCTTATATGTGTTTGCACAGTTTTATTTATTCAGATTATTACATAAACGATTCAAAATATCCTTATATTGAAACATTTTCACATTTTCCACGTTATTTACAATTCATTTTTTTATTAGATGTGATAAACATATCTTTTCAAACCCTTATTGTAAAAAGTGTAAAATTGACAAACAATAGTAAAACTTCCATCAGTTTAGCGCCAATGTGTAAATCTGCGTGGCAAGAATTTGATCTCAAAAACGCATTTGTAACAGTTTTCACAACGTTTCAGGCGAGCGCGTGGCAAACCTCGCCGATCTCAAGGTCAACCGTTTCGAGCAAGGTCAAACCGTGCGCACCGAGAGCGGGAAGGAAGTGACGTCAGACATGGTAATCCCCTGTACCGGAAGCAAGCCCAACAACGATTTCTTCAAAGAAACGCTCGGTGAGTATTCGCATTTATTATAATTCTGTTTTTTGTTTTTTTTTAATTTGTGGTATTTTTATTTTAAAGAAATGACAAAAAATGGCGTCGTTATTATTTTACCTAATGTTAAGGTAAATGCTTCTAACCAAAGCAAACACCTATTTTTCCTGAAGACACCAATTAATTTGTGTAAAGTTGTTTATTCATTTAATTCCGAATTACACGGAAAAACTTGCCTGTTATTAATTTGTTTTGTTCAAAGATAATAAAACAAAAAATATGTTGCAATAATCTACAACTTGTTTTAGAATATGTCCGATAATATGGGATCGGAACCGATACCCGATACCAAGTGGTTGTATCGCTACTCGTCCGATAATATCGGATCGGAGCCGATACCCGATAGCAAGTGTTAGTATCGCTACTCGTCCGATACTAGGGTGGTATCGGTACTCGTCCGATACTAGGGTGGTATCGGTACTCGTCCGATACTAGGATGGTATCGGTACTCGTCCGATACTAGGGTGGTATCGGTACTCGTCCGATACTAGGGTGGTATCGGTACTCGTCCGATACTAGGATGGTATCGGTACTCGTCCGATACTAGGATGGTATCGGTACTCGTCCGATACTAGGATGGTATCGGTACTCGTCCGATACTAGGGTGGTATCGGTACTCGTCCGATACTAGGATGGTATCGGTACTCGTCCGATACTAGGGTGGTATCGGTACTCGTCCGATACAAGGGTGGTATCGGTACTTGTCCGATACTAGGGTGGTATCGGTACTCGTCCGATACTAGGGTGGTATCGGTACTCGTCCGATACTAGGATGGTATCGGTACTCGTCCGATACTAGGGTGGTATCGGTACTCGTCCGATACTAGGGTGGTATCGGTACTCGTCCGATACTAGGGTGGTATCGGTACTCGTCCGATACTAGGGTGGTATCGGTACTCGTCCGATACTAGGGTGGTATCGGTACTCGTCCGATACTAGGGTGGTATCGGTACTCGTCCGATACTAGGATGGTATCGGTACTCGTCCGATACTAGGGTGGTATCGGTACTCGTCCGATACTAGGGTGGTATCGGTACTCGTCCGATACTAGGGTGGTATCGGTACTCGTCCGATACTAGGGTGGTATCGGTACTCGTCCGATACTAGGGTGGTATCGGTACTCGTCCGATACTAGGGTGGTATCGGTACTCGTCCGATACTAGGGTGGTATCGGTACTCGTCCGATACTAGGGTGGTATCGGTACTCGTCCGATACTAGGGTGGTATCGGTACTCGTCCGATACTAGGGTGGTATCGGTGCCGATTTGATATTATCTTTTTTTTACTGTTGTCTCGTATATAGTCAGGTTGCGGAATTGTAATTTGTGTAATGCTTTGTCTTTAACGAAGCATGTGTTTAATCAAACTGAAGAGCAAAGTGAAACAGAAAAGCAGGTCATCTTGTTGCACAAACACGTTCAGTAGCGCGATACTTACTGCCGACGATACCGGGCGTTCCTACTCGTCTTTTAATTTAAAAGCTTAGCAAAAAATGACGTCATTAAAATAAACTCTACTGCGATTCGACTAAATGACGTCATAACCAACAAAATATTCATTTTTCTTTATTTGCTCAAACAATCGTTTTTCTTTTGCGAAGCGTCATCCATGACTGAACACGGCGCGCTCAAGGTCGACGAATTCCTCGAGGTCAAAGGTCACGAGGACATCTTCGCGATCGGCGACATTAATGACGTCGCAGAGGAAAAGATGGCGTACACTGGGTGGCGCCAGGCGGACCGTTTGCTGGCCAACCTGGCCGCCGGCGTCAAAGGTTCCAGACCGGGGCCCTACAAAACCGGTGAGTTTGTCCGGCGTTTGTCGCTCTGTTTGTTATGAAGGTGGTTCGTGTGGAGTCGGTGTTGTGGAGGAAACTTAAATTAAACCCCGCATGTTCTATAGGTCGGGTTAAACCTTTGCGAAAAAATCAATGGTTAAAGTATTTCTAATTTTAACCTTCTGTATGTAAGTAAGTTTAACTGAATTTAAATTTTAAAGTTTCCTTAAGTTTAAAGTTTAACTTGATTTACGTTTAAAATTAAGTTTAAGTTGTTCTTTACTTATAACCAGTCTTTTTTTTCCACGTTGGCTTTTTTTGGTTATCCAACATAACCAGTGTCGGTACACTATATATTATAACAATTGTCTACAAAATATAGACGCTGATATAACTAATTTCTCCTGTCGTTGTTTGACGCCTGTCGAAGTGATTGAAGGTTTTCGATTTTTAACCTTCTTAGTTTAACTTTAATAAAAGTTCGAAATTTTAAGTAATTTGAGTTAAAAAATTCAATTTAACCTGACTTTTTAGGTCAACTTAACTAAGATTTATACGTTAAAGGGAACTTTATTGTACAAATAAGTTTATCTAAATTTACGCTTTAAAGTTGAGCTTGAATTAAGTTTAAAAGTTGAGCCTGACTTAAGTTTAAAAGTTGAGCTTGACTTAAGTTTAAAAGTTGAGCCTGAATTAAGTTTAAAAGCTGAACCTGACTTAAGTTTAAAAACTTATTTACTTAGGCTTTAAAGTTGAGTTTCACTTAGAACCAATCTGTTTGTTCCAGGCCCCTTTATGATCTCGGTGAATGTTGGACGATCCGGGGGGGTTGGTCAACTTCCGGGGGGGTTTACCCTCCCCAGTGCGGCCGTGGGGAAGTTAAAGGGGGAAGATCTCTTCGCTAAAAGTGTGTGGGGAGATTACGGAATGACCGTGCCCTCATCCGACAAGTAGAACCCCTCATTGAAATTCTTGACTTTGTAAATGATTTAACAAAACCTATTTTTGCTGCAAGATTTGTATTTTCTTTTTCCGAATTTTATTAAGGAGTTAATGTTTTTTAATTAGTACTTTTTGCACTTTTACCTCGTTGTTTTACGCTCTAGCATTAGATTTACCAGCTTCTACCTAAAATCAGCAGATCTCACTTTTCCACAAAACGCAGCAAATAATTGTCGAAACATAATTTTGTGTTTAATTGTTTGCGGATTTCCCATTTTGTCAAACCCTCACTGCTAGCTGTAAACTGCTTTTTTGTAAATTAAACAAATATTAATATCTTCATAAGTTTTTGCAATTTTTTTTCGTTTTTGTTCGAACTAACATTACGAAGTGGAATATTTACCTGCATTTATTTGTGAAGCTTGCAGTTGTGCGCATGCGCAGTATCGTTGTTTGCAAGAAAGTATGGTTACTTTTGTCGGATACAGTAAAAAGTTCCCATGCAAATATATATTGTGCTTCTAAAATTAACAACTGGTAAAAAATAATATTTTCATAATATAACTGCGAAACAACTGTTCAGCATGTTTGCAAAACGAATGTCATAATAATGAACTTTACCGGCACACCCATTGTGTGCAGTATATTCTGATATGTTCTGCCTTATATTGATGCAGTTTTACGGTAGATTGTCTTTTACTATTTTTTGCACAAGGTTCTTTAAACGTAAAAGTATCTTATCGCCTTATACCGATATTACAGTTTCACTTTGTGTTCGATCTCTTGTACATTTACAATCTAACTCAAACTAACTTTGCTGCCAATAAACTTTACCCTACTGAATTCTGTCGGTTTAGGCTGCTCGTTTTTATGTGCCACAGTTTGCGGCTTGCTTAATTTAAGGCAATGTTTTGTTGTGAAGTGAGCTTTACGGAAAAACTTCAGCCATAAGACCGATATTATAATACCTTCAGTGTTGGAATAAAACACACTTCGGAATAAGACCAAAATGGAATGCCTATAATAGTCGTAATAACGTCTAATTTGGTATAAAACTAAAATGGCCAGAATCAGGCCTGTACAGTATTTTACCTATAGCCTCGAATTATTACCAAACGCAATTCTTTTTTTCGACTTAATGAACTAAATTATTGTATAATATCAACAATCGGGGCGATTTTTCATTGCATAATATGGACGAATACCAAGTCCTAAGTTAAACCCTGGGATTAGTTGAAAGTGTATTATTTAAAAAATTCCTTTTCTTTTGATTAAATGGATTTAGATTCAATTTCAGTTGATATTTGCACATCGGTTCGGCCAGAAACAACATATTATATACTTGTCTTATGACGTCATTTCTAAAAAATCATCCCCCAATTTTTTTTAAGAAGTCCACGATGAAAAATACGTTTTAGCACCTTGGTTATAATTCTTGCGATAATAAATCACACAATGCAAAAAACAACACTAGAATATTATGAAAATATCGAAAAAGGTAAACATTTTTTTACATTTGCTTAAAACTAAAAAAAACGCCAAATATCTTTGAAATCGGTTGAATGGTAAATTCATTTAGTATCCTTCTCACTGGGTTTCAGGGTAAACCATTTGACAGCTTGTGTTCAGAATGTATAGCTGGTCGGAGAACAGATTCGAATGTTGGAGTAATTATTTTAGCGTATTATTTGTTCACCACGAGCGGGAAATCGGGCAAACGCAGCAAAATAAACCCAAGCAAGCAAAAGACCGGGAAAATCGCCGAAGCGGGTTCGCGACAGTTCGCGCAAGTTCGCGCAAGTCCGCGTTTCTTCGCCAAACTATGATTAGCGCTCCTCCAAATAGATGATGGTTCGTCCACAAATACTGGCGCACAGAGCAACTCCCACTGTTGCGATCCCCATCCAGTAACTCCAGCCCACATCAACCGTTGTGAGGCTACCGTGGAGGTAAACTGCCAGCGCGACGATTAGCAGAACAACTGGAAATAAAAAGAGGAGTTTAAGAAGGGCTAAAATGAAAGTAGGATTAGAAAAAAGAACAACGATACTAAATAACCCTTGTATCGGACAATTACCGATACTATAGCCATTGTATCGGACGAATACCGATACTATAAACTTGTATCGGACGAATACCGATACTATAGCCATTGTATCGGACAAATACCGATACTATAAACCTTCTATCGGATCAGCGCCAATGCAAATCGAAGCCGTTTAATTATTTATCGCGCTGCACGTCATGTCTGACGTCACTGCTGTCGCCCACGTCATCACCTGCTGCGTCGACGACGAAGACGGCTGCCTTGTAGAACTTCTTGGCGTCCCTCCTGATTGCGAAGAGGACGAGCGATGCTCCTAGGAGGAGTAGGATGAGTGAGAGGAGGAGGGAGCCGAAAGCAACTCCTCGCTCAGTTGTAGTCGGACCTTGGGTGGAAAGTTAATCAATGTTTGTGAGATTCTAAGTTTTTGAGGAAAAAACATTATTTTGACAGTTTTTTCTATTTTAGATATAGTTTTTTTTTATATTTTTTCAAATAGTAACAAAATGTTTATGTCGGTTTTCCGAAAATAAGGCTGAGAGAGTATGAATTTTTTTTGTGTTTTTTTATTAATTTAGTTTCTTTCATTTGTTCTTCATTTATTAATTAGTTTTTTAGTAGATTTACAAAAAAACATCGTAGATTTTCTCGAGTTTTTCTAAATGAAGGGTTAAAGGTGATCCCCATTCAGTTGCAGTTTTTAAATGCAAATTTCCAAAATAGGTTAGTTTCCGTATCAATAGTTTCTTTTGAAAACAAACCGAGAGTGAAAAATTTTCTTTAACGTTTTGTGAAATGTTCAGAACTCTCAGCTTGATAAATATCGCAGGAATGTTAAAACAAATATTTGCGCTAGTCGTTTCAAGATGTCTGAGTTTATAGACCAGTGAGACTTAAATTGTCTGCCACATTCTCGGGCTTGATCTTTTTCTGTTGCTGTATATTCGCTACAGCAGTTTTCCTTAACATTTTTTAAATACTGAACATAAATGCAACGACAAAGCATGGGCGGCTCACTTCACTGATTTTTGTAGGTGAACAAAAACACAAGAAAACTTCCTAAATAAAATTAGGATTTATTAATTTCTGCAGTGTCTTCCTATTGCTTTTGCATTTGTTTTTTCAAATTTCGGAGCCATCTTGCTCAAAACCAATTTCAATAAACCTAACCACATAAACAAGTGCAGTCGGCGACATAACAAAATGCTGAGGCAACATAACATTGGGTGGCGAACCATGGGTTGAGGAACACTGTGATATCGCTATAATGGAGTCACCTCAGCGATTTCTTGGCTGTTTTAAGCAAAAGTTTGAAAACGCAGAACAAGCACATAGCTGCGTCGAAGAGCATCGCGCTTACCTTGGCATTCGGTTCCATTCGGGGCGCTGCAAAGTATCCCGGATGTTGAGTTGCTTGCTTGGAACACAGACCACTCGTTGCTGCTGCACGAAATTAAACCGAACAGGAAAGCAAGTAGAACCAGCGCCGCTGGAACAACCCTAACTGTGCAGAATAAATTGGCGAGCGACATTCTGCAAAAAATTGATCAACATTACTACCGTCGTGCTACAAAAAAACGCCAGAATTTATGAATTGAGTGACATTCTGACAAAAACCTTTGTAAATCTACCAAATTAGAGACATTCTGCAAGAAAGAAGCCTGTATATCAGCATAAATGTGAAAACAAAAAAGTTTTGTAAACCAACAAAACTATGTAAATTCAAAGCTGTTCAACAGCAATTCAGACTTGAAAGCGACTTACGAATAAACGCAACATCACCCAAACAACTTGCTTTTATAATACTGTAACTGCACGTTAAAAATAGCAACTCATTAAAACCATTTTCTAAATAACTGTTGTGCCGGATCATGGTTACTCTCTATGATAACAAAATATCGAAACAAATAATCGATAAACGTTGTTATAGCTATAGGGCTATCCAGTATACACCATCCCAAAACATTACTTGTTGCTTATTTTAGGGCTATTTCAGTCACGAGTTTATTCAGTGAAACGTTGCCTTTTCGTTCTGAATTTTTAACGAAAATTGCAAAACACAACGGGCCAAGTAACAAGCAGCTCAGCACACAAAGCGTAGAGAAGTGTTTCAATACATTCCGCTTTGTTTCACCAACTTCTATTCCCGTACTGACTGTTATATACCTTGGCAAGAAGATCTAGTTTGTCCAGAGCAAATATCGTAAACCTCAGTCCGCCTTGGCAAAGAAATGAGGCCAATTTGTAGCGGCCGGAACTGATTTTTAATGTTATCCCTATTTTGAGGCCATTTTATTTTGTTACGTGTTTACAACGCGCCTTTCGTTTGTATACACATCATTGTGCTCTGATGGAACTGTCAACAAATTATGTATTATTCACAAGAAAAAAACTTTTGTTTTTATTCCTAATTTAGGATTTTCGTCAGCTGAAGTTGCAAACATAAACTCGCAGATATTTTATTGCTGTACTGTTAAAATCAATAGAAAAAGGCGCCTTAGTGCAAATAGGAATCCTGTTGTTAAACAAAGTTTGAGCTTAATGAAAGCTTAGGGTGCACATATTTTATTGCTGTACTGTTATCAACCAACCATGGGCGTTTAATGCAAATATAAACCAGTTGTTGATGTATGCTGCTTCATGTATTTTACCACGATCGCCATAAATTAGTTCATTGGTTGAAGTGCTTCCATTTGCTTGCGCCGTCAGATAGCTCTACAATCTACATGGTTTTATGGCTTTCGAAGTGACTCATCTAACAACTCTTTCTACAGTTTTGAGTTTTGTTATAAACCGGATTTAATTTGCTCAGTGTTGCAATGACTTAAATAAGTGACCTAACGACAGCGTTTTGAAATAGCTTTCTAACTAACGCCTCATTTCATTATATTTTCGCGTCGTCACTTTGTAACTAAATCCAAACATGAGTAAGAAAAAAAAAACAATGAATAATATTTTTCCTTTTATGGACAAGGTCCTTTCTGAAACGCCCTTTCCGGAAAACGCTATTATTTGGCAGAGCGTTTTTAATCAACACAATTCGAATTGTAGTCACAAAACAGTCGCAAAATTTAACATAAAGTCCATAAAGCTTCACAACATTTACTACAAGTGCAAATACAGTCTGGTAAGATATGCTTTTAAATACAGCTTAACAATATTTATATCTTTTTGCAGGTTGTAACATATCACAGCTTTGTGTAATACGTAAGAACTTCGCGGGCTGTGGTGAAATTTATTAAAAAATGTTTGGGTTGCGTTTAGCCATAACTCCACACAAGAGTCTCACAGACGGTACAACATATATTGCTTTGTAGTAAATAATTTTTATAATTAAAAAAAACATCACTTTTTGGGTTGTGTCGGGTTTAGGACGCGCAGAAACGGCGTTCTGAGTATAAAGTTGAATTATTAAGTTCTTAGGTAAAGTTTTACCAGAAGTTTTACCATTTAAGTGTTTGTCGCTTTTTAGTGTGTCGCAATGTTACAAACATGTTCGTAAAATTAAAACACCTGTGATTAAACCAACACAACCTTGCCCTAACACGAAGTCAGATCAAGCTGAAGCAGGGGTATAGTGACGTCACCACACCTGGTTACGTCACAATGGGCCGCTTAGTACTTTGCTGACTGTGAAAAAACTATCGGTTCCTTATTTGTCTCAAGCAACTTTAGTTCGAACAAACGTCATAACCTCTTGTGACGTAAGCGAACCTCTCATGACGTACGCAAACCTCTTATGACGTATCAACTTCTAATGTTACCGAGGTAATTATTATAAGGTTGTATAAAAAACTTTGTTTTACCTTGTTTTTTGTTGTGTTTTTCTACCACTTTAATTTGCACAAATAGAACTAACTCCGGCCACTGACGCTACTTCACAATAGGCCTATATATCAAACTGAAGGTGCCACTTGTTTTTCACGCCTGGAAAGTAACGGACCAGCTCAACCCAGAACAGATAAAAACATGGTGGAGCAGAGTTCTAGCCGGAGTATCCACAAACAGCTTGTGGGTCGCCAGTCGCCTTTATTGAAAACGCCGGAAAATCTCCTTCGATTGTCCGTCGCGGTTCAAACAAAAGGGGTCGTTGTTCGTTAACAATGGACGCGAAACCCGGTACCCGAGACTCGTCTTCTCTCTCTATTACGTCATAATTTCCTTTCACCCCTAAATTACAAAGTTTTCAGTTGCCCACATCATCATCCATGTTTAAACCAGTGGTAAAAAAGCGGGAGCGATGTTCAGCTAAAAGAACGTTTTCAAGTACGCCACACTGGTGAAAAATGTTAGTTTCTACTATGTCATCACGCCATCTCCTGTAATGTGTTTAAACTGAGAGTTCAGTGGCATATTTGTGCCATAAATCGAACAATAAACTTATGTTTCTTTGTTTTAGACTCCTCGTTATAACGTAACTTTGTGACGTCATCTCTGAAAAGTGTAATGTGTTCTGGCAAGATAATAAACCCTGGTATAAACTGCGTTAAAACGATGAAAAGAATCAAATTTGTAAGATAAAATTTATCAAAACAGCTCTTCTACAATTATCATAAGTTTCATCCGGCTTTATACTTAAAAATAGTATATTTCTAGGATCATTGAATATTCATCGAAATACTTACACCATGTACACCAAAAACAGACGTGATGCTTTTAGCGTTAACACACTTTCAGCCAGTAATTTTTTTGACAATTTAGTTGGATTGTAAAACTTCCTGCTTTTGTCATTTAACTCAGGGCTTCCCAAACTGTGGTCTGCGGGCCATTGGTGGTCCGCGGCGACTGCGCAGGTGGACCGTGGCGATATAACAAGAAAAAAAAATACGTTTTACAGTACGTAACCTTTTGAAGATAATTGCCGCAGTTATTTACAACTTAATGATTTCAACGATTTTGCCATCCAGTATCGTAAATGTTACTTATTGCGCCTTCGTTGTGGTCAAAAAGTTGTTTACGAAAAATTCTCGTATTTCTCGTCTATGACGTAATAATATATTCTTATCGCCATTCGGAATTTGCGGCCAACGATGAAAAACGAACCGTACCATTGGTGTTGTCAGTTTTGTAAATAAATAAAATTCGGTTTGATTTATTTTTTGCTTTGTATTGCGGCCCGCGAAAAAACAGATTTACAAATAGTGGTCCGTGGACCAAAAAAGTTTGGGAAACCCTGATTTAAGGCATATGGTAACAACAAAATAGTAATCTGTCATGGTTTGGTGATGGGGGATTTATAAATGCAAGGTAATGTGTATTTTTACTGTAGTGTTAAGTTATTTTCACCTCATGTTCTTTATCACATTTTTCAAAGAGTTTCATATTTTTTCGCATTTGTTAAAGAGCGCCAACGGACTAACCCGATATGGTTATATTTGTTGATTATAACATAGGTTTTATAAATACAATATACAGTAGTATTGTGGACAATAATATACGTTGCACAAAAAATCATGCCCAAAAAGTAAAAACATACCTGTATTCTTTAACATTCGAAAGCATGTTGCTTTGAAGCCTAAAGCAAAATCTTCGGGCATATATGTTTAACATTTGTTGTTGGTTTCCAATCTTATGGATTTTAGTTTGAAAATATAGTAAGTTTACAAGTAAATACTTCCAAAAAACATTACATTTGGTTTAAATTGCGCACAAGATTTCTATGATTTTAGTTGTTATTGTTATTAGGATTGCTATTGCTGAAATCAGGGGCATTGTTTGTAAACATTTGTCGAAGGTTATTCAGGTTAAATATTTATTAGACATTTTTTTAAATAATTTTTAAAATTGTTTATCACAAAAAATTGTTTTCCACATTTTAAGATTTCAACCAAATAAAAAAGTTAACGACACAATTCAAATTTTTGTGGTTCTGTAAACTTGAAGTAATTGTTCTGTATATATTTTGTAACAATTCTTTTTTGTGAAAGCGGTTTGTTGGAAAACGGTGAAGACTAATGTTAGTTAGGCAATTTTCTTTATGGTAAACTGTTTCAAAAAACTATTTTAAATATTTTAAAAAAATTACTTCATCATTTTTTCGAAATAACAAATGGCGTTATTTTCGTCGTCTTTCAACAGGCTAACCTGCTGTTTTAGTGGTAACTGGATAAAAGCCGAAAGCTAGTAAGAAAAAAATTGTACTGCAAAGAGTTCCGACCTACCAACATCAAGGAATAATAATTTATGTGAAAAGAAAAGAAACTTCTTTCCTAAAAGGTATTTTCGTAACTAAAAAATATCGAATTATATTTGTTTTTCGTTAACATCTGCATCGCAGCCAGTATTTATTTAAGATGTTTTAAACGATATTTCATACCGTCTCCGAAAATAGGAAGAGGCTATTTGTCCGGCTCGCCCGGGTACCGAACTTAAAAAATTTACTATGTCCACGGATCTGCCAAATTACATTTAGAAGTATAGGTATTGCTAAAGCCGTGGACAGCATTCGCGGATATCCGTGGACCAAACGAAGCTCTGTCACCGTCTGCAAATTTGCAAATTTACAGAACTGCTTTGGGTCACGTCATAAAGTTTGGTTATAAAACTTAGTTTGGAATAATAGAAAACAAATATTAAAACGTCGACAACATATTCATAGATTTAATGTGTTTTCACTGTAGTGTTAATGTTTTTCCGTAAATATCGTGCGTTAGGTTGCAGGTTGGCAGTTTTAGTTCAGCTGGTATCTGAATAAACATAAATATCTAATTATCCAATTCAGCATTTTTCCTGTCAAAACTGGGCCATTTGTCAAGTAATGCTATTAAATTTAACCTAATAATACTTGACCCACCCGAACGAAAACAATAACCCCTACTTTAAGCCAAACAATGTTAGCAAAAAAAAATGGACAAAACCTATGCTATGGCCGCCCGTCGAGTTATTATGCACCGTTTAAAATGCACATTGTTTGGGTGCGAATTTTATCGTCTGAGTCGTATGCAGGGGCGTATCCAGAAATTTAAAAAGGGGGGGTTCCGAATTTTTAACTTAGGGAATTCCCCGTTGTTTTTTCGTCTGACGTTAATGACGTCATAAAATAGTGACGGATATGACGTCATAAAATAGCGATGGTAGTGACGTCATAAACAAGAACAAAAATCATCTGAAACAGCCAATTAACACTCCTGCCAGGCGCCAACTGCGAAACCGGTTAGTGTGCAATCGTTAACTTCAGGCGAAAAACTAAACCAAGACCGTGAAATATGTGTGATTGATTTTGGTAGATCCATGTACGAGTCTAGGCTAAATTACAAGCACGTCTGTCGCCACCTGCAATACTAAACGGAGATCGTTTTTCCCGGGTGTTTTTCGATTAGCGCGACATATAAAACTACTTCGAAGAAACGGTATAACTTTAATAGTTAGTTAAGCTAGTTGAGCGTTTGATAACCGTTTTAAGTTTGGGCGCACCTGGCGAGCGTGATTTTTTTTGGTATAACAGCATTTCTTTTAAATTTCTTGCAAGTTTTTATTACATTGCCGAAAATAAAAAATGTTAAAAAATATATGTCAAACTTACGTAGTTAAAATAGTCAAAAAGTATTTGAAATGAACTCGTGTATAAATATGCTGTTGCTAAAATGAACTCGTGTATAGTTTGTCAAAGAGGCGGCGGGCCCGATGAATTACAGTAGGTTGCCGACCCCAGTCTACACCAACATCTGATATTAACGCAGACAACAAACAGCGAGAAACATCAGCACCGTCTAACTTCAGAGAGAAAAAAGCGGAAACCGCTTGATTTATATTTGTAATTGTCGAACACGTACTTGTTGATTAGCCAACCCGAACGAATAACGAAAGAGAAAAACCATCTAGCGTTTACAGTCGACCAAACAAAAGACGAAAAACGGCCTTTTACGTTTGATTCTGGTTTCGCATTAGCTTAAGACGCGTGACCCAATTACATTTAAAAACACGCAACTTCGGACGGTGAGTAAAAACGAACAAAAAACGATAATGTCACTTACGAAAAGGGGGGGTCCGAAACCCGAACCTCACCCCCCCCCTGGATACGCCACTGGTCGCATGTTTAAAGTATTTTTACATTGATCTCCTGTTTTTTCATTTTTATACCTATTGCCAATATATATAGCCCGTGGGCTATATGTGGGAGGTTACTTTTCTATCCGCGCAGGCCTGACTGCGTTCCGTAATTTGTGGCCGCCAAAGATCTACGTCAAATTTTTTTTTGGCTTAAATCCTACGCCAAAACGATGTTTTGGTAAATTCACAAGGCCAGCGATGTTTCACATCAAATGACGTCACTGGAGTGATTTTCGGCTAGCATTTCACGACAAAGATCTCTGGCACTAGAATGCAATCGGGCTCGCAGGACGTCCATTTTATGTAAATTGGGGTGTTTACCTTTCGTATACGGAGTTGCAAACTACCGGTAACTATTTAGCCGTGTATCGAACTACGGGAACCGGCTCATTCTTCCACATAGATCACAGCTATGACTTTTGGTCAAGTTGCTGGAATTATTTCGTCAAGTGAGAAGCCTCACATCCTATTCTTTTAAGGTAAGTGTTTTTACTTTTGGATGAAGATAGAATATACTTTAAGCCAGATATTTTAAACATATATTAAATTTGTCATCATCGAAGTTGATTTTTGGTATTTCAAATTTCAACCGGAAAATAGTTGTAATTACCGATATCTGTCGCTTACTTTTGCTGCAAGAACTCGCAAATCTACGTAAAATTCTGGAAAGAAACGTCCATGTGATTACGGTGCTGTCATTCATTGACACTTATTTTTAAATTTGTCTGGTCTGTTTAGGATAGGCTTAACAACAAGCGTCGGCGAAATTGTTTAAATCTGGACGCACAATGCCGTCATTTACGCAAGATTGTACACGGCGCTTCCGTTTATTGGCGTACGAGCGGCGCAAAACTAAAAACAGCGATCGAGTAATGACAAGGGCTTTGGGACGGTTTAGTGCAGTCGCTTTGTACAGTAAGTGCGGCAGAGAAAACACGAATAGCAATTAAAAAATAACGCTGGAAAAATGTCGCACTTGATTGTCGTTCGATGCTGGCGCGTATCACTTGCTGCTTGCTGAAAGGGCGACCAAAGGTCTGCTTGTCGCCCAAAGGCACTCGTAAAGGATAAAAAACAACTCAAAAATATACTGCAACTGTCAAATGGAGTCGGGCTCAGGTGCTGGCCGTGACCAGGGTGAACAGGGTGTTGTTGACCTTCCTGAAGTTGCTGGCGGCGCCATTCCCCGCGTCCACGTTGATCGTCTTGGCCTTGCCGCCCAACTTGCAGCGCACCTGGGTCGACACGTTCACCTTTAGCTCCGCGCCCACCTCGCTGAAACAATTAACAAGAGATTTAAACCTAGAAGATACAACAGTTTGCACGATTTCAATCAACTCACGCTTTGAAGGCCTGGACGAGGTGCGCCACTGCTTCGGGCACGCGGTCTTGGCCAGGCGGCGCGGTCATGTGCACGCAGGTCACCAGGTCGTCGGCGCCGTCCACGTGGATCACCAGCAGTTGGTCGGTGCCGCTCGACACGCTTACAGCGCTCACCTGCTTGCCACAACGCAGAAGGTTAAAGGCTGTTTGCCCGCCAAAGGCCCTACCCTTCTCACCTTTCTAAGCGGCACGCCCGAAGTCATGGCCTTGTACTTTTTGCCCGGGTCCAGCTTGAAGATGAGCTTGTCGGTGACGAGCAGCGCCCTGTTCTCGCACTTGTTGTGCTTGTTCACCTGCACGAAGAGTTCAACTTGTCATAAAAACTTGTCATTTTTTTCAAATCGCGTGCGAGCAAACCTTTCTGATGTGAGCCGAGAAGAGAATCTTGCCGAAGCGGTGCTTGGACTTTAGGCCGTTGGCGGATGAGAGGAACGTCGAAGCTTGGGCGGCGTTGTCCGACATCTGGAAAACAAACATGTTTAATCGGGAAGTTTCGCTGAGAAAATCCCCAAAGTGCACCAACCGATGCCAGGTAGTTCCCCTCCCATTTGCGGGGTCGGGCCCAGCCGGTCCGCTTGGCGTGTAGGGCGTCGTAGGCCGAGCAGCGGAGGCGCGCCTGGGGCCACTCCTCCTTCGGGATCGAGCGCAGCAGGAAGGCAGCGCGCCACCTGGCGGAAATACGAAACAACGCTTGAAAAGTTTTGCTGGGCATCGAGCGACGGGCGAGCTCACCTGGCGTGCACCAGCTTCATCTGCTCGACCAGGGCGACGAGAACCTGCGGGGGTCGCGGCCACTCGACCGACTTGCCCAGGTCCTTGCTCCTGTGCACGTTCTGGAAGCGCCTGGACGACAACAAATGGTTAAATACCGACACACACAGACACACAGAGCGAGATGCACACGGCTACCTGCTCATCTCGACGAGGTAGGCGCGCATTCGGTACATTCTGTATCGGTTCATGATCTTGTAGATGGCGATGGTTCGCCTGAAGCGACGTCGGGCGTTGGCTCCGCGCCACATCTGCCAGACAAACAACAAAAATTAGTACAACAATTTTAGCGTCTCCATGCAAGCGAGGCGAGAAACAATCGAACTTTCCAGAACCGTACAAAAATCCTTGCTACTAACACCCCAAATTAACAATAAACACTTCAATCACATAAACACCTATAAAAGTTGCCCCTAATTTGTGCAAGTAAGTCGGAAAGCGAGGAAACGCACTTTTTGCAGGAGGACGATGATGTGCGGGATCAGCTGCGCTCGGTTCTCCTCAAGCGTCACCAGCGTGTTCGGAGTGCGGATGAATATCTTCGTGTTGCCATAGGCGACGTCGTGGCTGAATCTGGACACGCGTGCAACAATATTCGCGTCAAGTAAATATCGCTCACAAAAATATTAAGTTTTTAATCGATTTACAAACCATATTTTGTTACTAATTAACATAAAAAGTTAAAATGATTACCATGGTTGAATCACTACTCTAACATAGCTAAATATAATTATAATGCAAGGGTTTGTTAAAATAGCAAATTAACAGCATAGGATGCGGAAAAAGATAGTTTTAGTCACAAAAACACATTATATAATGACGTCGATATACTCATTCAATTGTTAGTTTTGTGTTTTGTTAAAAAAAATATTTTTTCTATTTTATCGAGTTAGAAATGATCGACAAACAGAGTTTTAGGAACATGCAAAAAAGTAAAATCAAACTAAAATCGTCTAGACATGCTTATATCTTACCGGGGGCTGGAAGAACAAATGAAAGAAAAAACAAGAAAATCGTTAAAAATAGAAACTTTAATCAATTGCATTCTTATCCGAACATAATATTCATCTTAATCATTTGGTGAAAAAATACTTAAAACAAATAACTCAAAAACAATGTTAAATCAGGGGGTTTACCTTTTTACTACATGTATCACATTTTATCGGAATATTTCAAACGGAAAATAAACAAAATTTATTGAAAATTTCAAAATCTGATTCACTTGGGAAATAAAACCGCTGTGCGCGTAATCAACAAGTTGTCATTTTACGTTCTCTTCTAATATTTTCTCATTTCAAAATAAACGACGAAAGATGTTTGCTTTTGTTGCCACTCACTCGATGTCCTTGATGAGCGCTTGCACGGCGTCCTTGTCCGAGCTGCACTGGTGGTTGGGCCAGGTGTACGACGACAGCATCTTGTATCTGCGCAAAGCAAGCAGGCACTCACAGCACTTTATCTAAACGCGACAAAAAATCTTAAAGTTAAATCTAGTCGGGGACAAGAACCTCTGCAGGAATCTTGCGTAGGGCTGCCTGTTGGCGAAACCGGCTCTCCTCACGCGAACGTTCTCCAGCAGACCCAGGTACGCCACCTGGTGGCTGCACCGCTTCTCGTCAAACTGCACCGGGGACTTTACCTCGTTAGGCTTGATGCAGCGCACGTAGTAAGGCTCCTGCGTCGAAAAACACAAAAATCTTGACTCTTGCAAATCTGACGTTTGTTTGTTTGCTTGTATTTAACAAGTTTAAATTTGCTGCAGGACAGTTTTTTTATAATTTTAAAACCGAATGATAGGAATTTTGATTTATTTTTACGTGCGTTCCAATTTGTGTCAGGACAGGTTTTAATTTAATTTTTGTGTTAATTAGCGTAGGAGGCTTGAAACATTCCAAAATTAGCTGTAAATATTTTGTTTTAAACGATTTAGTTTGTTTCTAAGACGCGACCTTGGATGCGAGCTTGTCGATGAGCTGGATCATGGAGTTCTTGAAGAGCGTGCCGGCGGTGGCGGGTCGCTTGGTGATCTCCTTGATGCTCTGCGCGCCCTCGGGCCACATCCCGGAAACCACCGCGTTAGAACTGAAAAACAAACAAACTCGAGCTCGCAAAGACCAAGTGACGATTCCTTGCTGCAGTCACACAATTAGGATTCATGTCTAGAGATTGTTTCGATCTCTTAAATTTTAAAAACACTGTTGAGCAAGCATGACGTCACTGACCTCTGGAAGAGCAGCCTCTTGAAGTCCTGGAAGAGGTGGTCCTTGTTCTTCTCCATGAATCCCTCCACCGAGTAAGTGACGTTTCCAGCGTAATGCATGACGCGGAAGTCGCGGTGGTGGACCAGGTCCTTGTCTTTGGGCGACAGCTGAAAAGCGAAACGAACAACAATTATTGGCGACTTTTTGTTGCTGCAGACGTTGTTCGACAACTCTACGACTTTTAAATGACATTTGATATCAAATAAGTGAAGCGTTAATCTTCAAACGTTTCGCGACACACTAAGAAAAATCTTGTTTTCAAGTTAAACACCGTGTTTTCAAAATAGATCTTTCTGTACTAATAGAATATTTTGTTTCGTAAAGTGACTAAGATACGGTGCGAAACGAGCGGGGGCCAACCAGTGTCCCCTGTAACAAAGCATCGCCATAAACGTCCACCAGGTGCCATAGAGCTGACATGACTATTATGACGAAACAGGAACAAAAACATATGATCATAACGCTTGGTGTATTGTTGAATTACTTATTGTCAACCATTTCGTTCATATTGTTTCTTCCTTTTTGCTTAATGCGATCGTAAAGTAATTAAAATACAGGGTTTGAGGAACCGACCCTCCGACTGGTGTAGTGCTGATGTCCCTTCAGCTTGCCATCCATCGCCTCCAGGTACATCTGGTCGGTGACCGTCCCCACGTTGAGACACGCTTCGTCCAGGATGGCGATGATGCCCTTGTGCTGCTGCTCGACCAGCTCGCAGATGACCCGGTTGTTGAAGTAGTCGATGTTCTGCCACGTGATGCCCTCGCGCAAATACTCCTCTTGCTCCTGCAAAGACAACACAACTCTTGACGTTTGCTGTCAAGTATAAACTAAGAGGCCAAGCGGAGTATGTGTGTAACAAAATTGACACAAAAACAGAAAACATTCTGGCAAAAAACGCAAAACTAGCGCGCAAATTCTCCGAATACCCGAGAAACCGGAATGTGTTTTCGTACTCTTATGTTATTTCTTTTCAAGCACGTTCTTTAAATACAAAAACCTTGGTTACATAACACCAAAAAGCGGGTTTATTTGGTAGGTAAAGCGTTTGTTCATCGCGACAGCTTTTGTTGTAGCGACGCTGGGAGGGGGAAGAGAAGCAAGTTACCTGCTTGAGCACGAGCTCGATGAAGAGCTGCTGCAGCTTCTCGTTGCAGTAGTTGATGCAGAACTGCTCGAAGCTGTTGTTGTCGAAGATCTCGAAGCCGTAGATGTCCAGCACGCCTATCACCGTGCTCTTGCCGTACCTGGGCGATACAAGCACTGATTACGTCATTGATGACGTCAAATCCTGCCATTTGGCGAAAGTCGCTTTTAATTTTTCCAGTTATGCCTTGTACACTGATTTAATAAATGGGCATTTCTAGAAAGAGATTTGTGTTTTGTGGCTTCATTCGGTCGCTAGAAATGAACCGCATTTACAAGGTAGGATGAGCCGCAAGTTTACCTGGTCACGTCCTGCTTGACTTCGATGACGCCGTTTATCCGCTCGACGATCCACGAGAAGAGACGTTCGTAAATCGCCTGCAAACCAACACTCGTTACCGGGCGATCGAAAAAACACGCCAAAACCATGTTAAGACTTGTCCATTATAAAATACTGATGACGACGAAAGTTTTAAGTAGTTAATTACAATAAAGAATTGTTCGTTTTTATCTTTTGGACAAGCTTTTTTTCAATTATATTTTTTGACGTAAAACATAAAACACTAACAATCAAAAATTTTGGTGGTTAATGTTTTTAAGCAGCGGTTCCAGTGTGCGTCGAAAACTCGGTCATAGCGTCACCTTTGCGAAGGAGTCCCTTGCGAATCCGGTGACCTCGTGCGAGTGGCTTGTGGATATGACCTCTCCCCTGGCGGCCACCACCCTGGTCAGTAGCGCCTTGTCCACCGCCTCGGCACCTGGACATCGGGTTAAGGTGTGTTATAGTTTAACTTAACTCGATATTTCGGTGCTTTTCGAGGCGATTTTGTACACTTTATTTTAAATAAATTTGTCGTGTTGCAGGATGGTTTCTTGGGATGTAGTAAACCAGCTTTTCGTGTTTTATCCGGAAGAAGTTGTTATTGGGCTGTTGTTGTTTTCTTTAGAAGCCAAAATAAAATGGTTGATTGTTTTTGGCATTTTGAAATGAAGTATATTCATAACGAACGCATTCTTTAAAAAAGACCACTCATTTAGAAAAACACACACAAAGGAGTTTTTCATAAATTGGTATTTTCTATTTTCATCTTATTTTATCCACTCACTAGTGCCGAGAAGTTTAGCGATGTGTTTGACGACCTGCGGGTTTTCCACCGCCACAGTTTCGTTGTCCTCAAAGAACTTCAGATTTCCCTGGAAACGAAATAAACCGTTTAAAATCTGAAACATTTTGCAAATATTCCAATCAAGTGGACCAACAATAAGGTCCAAATAAAACAGCATAAAGTTGGTGTTTTTTTACGCGGAAAAATACGTGATATATCATGGATATTTAAAAAATAAGGCATGAATTGCCAAGACGGAACGTTAAAGAGTGATTTGTGCAGCTTTTAAGTCTTTTCACAACTGCGTCAATACATTCATTACGCATTTACTGTGTTTAACAAAAACTAAAAGTTTTCTAGTTTGCCAAAGTCTATTGTGACATGTTAAAGGTGTTTAGGGTATTCCCCTCACCAGATGCAGGATCACTGCGACCAAGTTGAGGAGAGTTTGTTGCTCTTCGGGGGAAAACCCCACCGCTTTCATGGCGCCGGTCATCTCCTTGAATGTCCGCTTGTCGTCGTTGGCCTTGTGGTTCGCTTGACCTTGGTCTGCCAACCAACAGCAAATAAATGACCTTGAAACTACAAACTAAATTAACTTCTTAACTAAGCCACAAGAATGACAAATATATGACCTTGCTTTAACAGCCACGTTATATATGACCTTGGGCGAGGCAACCAGTTGTGACCTTTGGTAATTACCAACTAATTGAAGTTTATCTTAACAGACGAAATATTTTTTGAAGCTACTGCCAGTTTTAAATAATATATTATAAACGGAATGCAAGTTAAGTAGAACGGAATTTTACAAAGGCCTATATGTGAGTTCATGGCATTTAAACTAAAAAAAACGTCCATGGGTGGATGAAACAGTAAACAAAACTGAACAGCCACATTATCTTTGAAGCTAAACGACTGAAGAAAGTCAGATAACGACCATGGTGACGTAACAATGACGCATCGAGCGCCGGCACATGACTAAGAATGTGCTTTAATCACGAAAATGCCAAATATGTTGTTGTTCACCAAGGAAATATGAAACGTTATTGCCAATGTTATTAGGGCGGTACAAGTACTTCCATCATAAACCAATAACATTGATACATTTTACTTTTAACAAGATCGACCAAGTATTGTTTAAAACAAAATGTTTTGACGAACATTTATTTAAAAGCAATAAAAAGTGCAAGTTTGGTGACTTGGGTCTTCATAAAATATAATGTTAGTAAGAAGCGTGTTTTCGTGTTGTACTTCGCTACAGATACTTTTATATGGTCGATATTGTGGATAAATGATCAGCCGTCTTAACATATACCAAATGATGTCATTACTCATTACCGCAGCCAAATTTGTGAGATTAAAACCTTCAGAGTATTTTGTTTCCGGTTATTAAAGAAAAATTGAAAAAAATATATAAAGAAAAAGCTTTAGCGGAAGGACGCTTACTTAACTTCAGTAGTTAATCAAATATTTCTGAGAAATCTACCTTTAAAGATAAAAATGTTTA
The DNA here is from genome assembly GCF_963924565.1 of Ascidiella aspersa. NCBI lineage: Eukaryota > Metazoa > Chordata > Ascidiacea > Phlebobranchia > Ascidiidae > Ascidiella > Ascidiella aspersa. Next base: position 33,248,399 of record NC_139451.1, on the reverse strand, counting down.
TTTAAATGCACACTATAGCTGAAATACACAATTGCATTTAGTATCGGACCGGCACCGACACTAGCACTTGACACCGGGGATCCGATCCAACACTAACCGCTAAGTCAGTGCTTCTCAACCTTTTTAGCCCTTCCAACTAATTTCCTTTTATCATTGAAGTTCGCCCACTTGTAATACGAATAATATGTTGCTTCACAAAAGTAAAATCAAAGGCGATATAAAAAAAACTGGGAATTTGATTTGAGATTAAATGCATCAACCACTGCTTTTTAACATGAAGTCTAAAGGACTCGGTGTTGAGAAACACTGGCCTATAGTTACAAGGTTTTTTTTTACGATGAACAACTTACTTGTGTAAATGTAGGCTGACGCGTCACGCTTGAGATGAAGCGAGCTGAGGGTCTGGTCGGTTGCCCCTAACAACAGCTGGTAGAAGGAATGGAAGTTTCGTTCCCCGTTCTGCTGGAAGACCACGCGCGACTAAATAACACACACACAACACATTAGCAGGTCATCTCGCCACTGCAGGTTGTTGCCAGCAGAATAGAAGGTAATTCACCATTTAAATTATTAGGCTCGCGATGGTTATGATGTGTTTTACAAGAAGATGTTCTAAAACCGGGAGGTCACGGCCACTTGGTCACCAAACTGTATTTTGGCCTATATTAACTCCTTAAATGTATTTTTCCTTATCTATACCATGCTTCTCCTGTAGTATATGGCTTAGCTCATTTAGACGAAGTCGTTTCAGAGTTTTGCTAACTTGAATGATTTTGATGTTTCTGGGGCCACAATATTGATTACGTGTTGTTTACATAAATATATTTTTAAACCCGTGCGGTTATTAGTTGAATGTTGGTTAAACTTTTATATTTTTTATTACGTTAAAGATCTCCAGACATTTTTTTCGCAAGCTAATATAATTTGTGGAGGACTTGTTAAATAAACAAGTTATGACGTCAAAACAACACGTGACCCAAACGCCCTGGTTTGGAGCGTCCTGTTTTAAAACTTCGTTACACAAACTAAAATATAACCAAATAACACTGGAGAGAATGAATAAAGCCTAAGACACTGCACTGGTTAGGTTGATAATTTCCCGCGCTCAATAATGCATTGTGAGCTTGTTAACAAGGTAAGTTGCCTAATTATTCATGAAGCAAGCGACATTACGCGGTCATAAAACACCAAGTGCAATAAATCAAGTAATAAGTAGTCTTATTGGCAATTAAGTGGTGCAAAGAATTGACAGAACTAATATTATTGTCCGAAATAATAAGATTAGGGCTTTATAACTTTCTTGCGCAGCAAACGTAAATAAAAATAATAAAGAAAAGCTTTTAGGTGGATGGAGAGCAGATGTTTAGGTAATTTAGTTTGGTCTTGGGATAAGTTTAAGTGAGTAACCGTGTTTATTGGGTGGGATTTTTTTGAAAAACGCACAAATAAATTACATTTAATTAGTATTTTTGCATAATTTAGTGCCTTTATGTTTTAAAAACAAATAACATTGCTGTAAATACCACAAAACTCAAGGAATGAAAACTAAATAAATCTACCTAATTGGAGAAATTACAATATATTTTTTACAATTAAACAGGCAAACGAACACTCACATGAATTGCCCCTCCCCCAAAATACCTTTTCAAGCAGGTAATTGTTGATGTGCCCCCCAATAGGGTCGCCCTTGAAGTCGAAGTTGATGTCCATGTACTTGCCGAACCGCGAAGAGTTGTCGTTCCTGTTTGTCTTGGCGTTGCCGAATGATTCTAGGATCACGTTGCTTTTGAGCAAGATTCCAGTGACGCGCTCAATCTAAATTAAAATAAATAAATAAGTTTAACCACCACCTTCCAGGGGTTTCAAACCTTTTTTCGTATTTTAATATTTAAAAATGTAATTTGTAAAAAGTTCAACAAAGTAACAGCAGACCTGCACAACTTTACCGCAACAAGCGAAAAACAATTACGAGGGCCGCATACTAAGGTTGAATAACAACATTTTGGGGATGTCGTTACAAAGTTTTGTCATAACATGACGTTATCAAACAATTAGTTTAAAAAAAACGGTTGCTTTTGAGCGAACTTATGTGCAAATACGCAGCTGAAATCCAGTTTAATTGCGTGGAACGCAAAAATGTATAGTGCGATTTAACAGAAAATGCACAGACTAAACATAAATAACCTACAATGTTACAAAAATGTATTTTTTAGTGAAGTGATTTTACAGAGTACAGCAACTTTACGTATGTATGTGCATAACTAAACCATGCTCTTTGTTGCTTCCCCAAACATTACAACATTCATGCATGATCGCGCACAACACACAAGGAAGTTCACGCTGATTAAAAATGTAAGCATTGACCGAAAATGTGATTGCATCCAGGGACACACGCAGATTCTTTACAAACAACAGCGTGTTTCATGCACGTGTAAGGTTTAACTTTATGGATATGGACCTAAAAAAGGGTATGCTCGAATAGTTCTACATCAAAAGAAGAAACAAAATAACAAGTTCGCTGTTTTCCATAAATACAAAAATGCAATATTGAAACTATGTTAACAATTTATGACACCTGGTTAGAAGTGAGCTACAAGTCTAAAGAGAGGAAATCCTATCACGGACACTTCTAATGATCGCATGTCAAATAGAAAAATGCCTGAAGCCTTGAACAAGCGCTTTGGTGAAGCTGCCAGTCATATTGTACTTCCTCTCGTTACTGGGGCTGGTATTATTGGGTCTTACAAGCGTTGAAATAATCCTGAGTGTGCAGATTCCTTTGTTGCAAATATGATTGGCATTTTGCATGAAAATAAAAAGTGATTGACTAAACATACTCTATAGTGAAGTTTTTAAACTCTGTAAGTTTAAAAAACGGTGTTTCTTGGCTCAAATTTTTTATCATAATTATAAAACGCCTTTATCATAACAAGATATACAATCCCTATAAATTTAAACGTACAATTTTGATACCTAGAGTTAAAAGTTTTTACTAAAAAGACAACAAGAGGCAGACGAAGCAGATTATGTCATAATCCTTCCAACCACGCCCACTATTTATAGCAAGGAGTCTATTTCTGCACAGGCCTGTCATTTGCTGATTTGCGTAAATGTTCATATAAGGCCGGTCGGCTATCAGGAGTTTCCTCTTTCTGACAGTTGGTTTTAAAATAACTGCAGCATCAGAGTAACACAGACAACACTGAATAAAACTAAGATGAAAAAAATACCTTTGTAAAAATTTATCAGGATGGCAACAAAATAGTCAAGAGCAATCAAATAATAAAACTTCTTCATTTCTTCATATAAAATCGAAAAATAAACCTAATTCCAAATTAAGTGTTTTTTAAGGAATGTAAGAATCTTGTAGACTTATTTTTTACTTCAAAAACGTCATTTACATCCCATATATACGTGTATATTTAATTTTAAATGCTTAATTTGATGCACAAATACTTGCAGGGCTATGTTGAAATGAACCGACCATTATGTAGATAGTGAAAGACTAAAGTATCACAAAAAAGCATAAAACAAGTCGAAACTTATTTGTAAACCGAGCAAGAACCCCAGCCACTATTTTACCTCAGCCCTTGCACTCAGGTTTGTGATTGATGCGATGTAATTCATGATAATCTTCGACGCCTCGGTTTTCCCAGCCCCAGATTCACCTGTAGGCAATTAAGAGTTTATGTAGACTTAATATTAATACAAAAATAAAAAATATATTGATGCAAAAACTAAATGCAAAGCAAGAATTAATAATTAAAATAAAACATTTCAAGCCCCATGAATGATTAAACTTAATGAACTTAACTACTTTTCTTAAAAATGTGGTGAAAAAAAAAAAAGCAAAACAACAAGACACCAAAAGTCCATCATGTTTTTTAACACTTTTATTAAAATAAAAAAAACCATATTATTAATTGTGTTAAGGTAATCACAATGATATTGGAATGTCAACAAGAACAAATTTAGGCCAGACAGTGCACTACCTACTTTGACCAAAACTACTACCAGTGCATTTCGGTGTAAAAACCTGGGCCTATGATCTCATACAGGATGTCTATGACATCACAATATATCCGCTTTGGTGGTGGGTATGCAAACCAAAACAAGTAAACAGGGCAGAACACCGAAACACTGTAAGATATCTTTAGAAGTTTGTAATTTCATTGTTTTTTTATTGAACAGGCATTGTGTAAGTTACTTCTAATAGTATAAATAACTTCTTAATCTTGAGAAAACCTTATCAATTTAAATAAAATACAGAAAATTCTAAATTGTTTTAATGCCCAAATAAAAATATAAACAAAATATCTATCCTTAACAATTTTAATTTAATCCAAAAATTTTAACAGTACAATCAACAAAATGCAGCTACACAATTTAAAATGTTTCAATGGTTGAAGCTATGCGTTAAACTCAATCGATTTAGTAAGTTCACACTTTATTATGGAAATGCAAGTTGACAAAATCTTCCAAACGAGTCAAATGTTGACGAGTTTGAAAAGGAAGCGATAATTTAAGTGTCATTGATCATTGTGGATGACTGGACATCAACGAGTATCAACTGTAGTACCTCAATGCACGTCAGTTGCACTGTGCATCACAAAATGTCCACATTATAAAAAGTAGGGAAATAAAAAGTGAAAAAAAAACACACCACCAATCATGAAGCCTAATAAAACTTTATAAGTTTGCATTAAACTTGAAGGTTACAACTAAAAATAAAATAAATATTTTAACACAAAAAAAGATGTTCTAAAAATTTATTAAAAGCATTTAACACAAAGTAGCATGAACGCATTTATACAGGAAGTTGTGAGTTAGGGGGGTGAATAGAAATGTGTCAAGCTTTGTACTTCTATTTCCGTCATAAAAAATGAAACCAAAACCAAAGGTCTGCAAAATGTCATCTAGTTTAAAAAAGCAGTCATTTCCTGTCAATAAACACCTACTGCAGTTCATGCATTGCATTGTCGGTATGAGCTCAGCATACACCACACCCGAGTGCTCAAACAAAGCCCTATATTGTTTGACGACAATAAACTCAGCGATTGTTTGCGGGACGTGCAAATAGACCGAGCCTCGCATTGATTTACTGAACGCATAACTTTCTGGCTGAATGGCAAATCACTTTTATGTTCCGCACTTAATTCAAGTTGTGTTGTGGATTACATTAGCATCGGGCAATACAGGAAATCTTTCACAATAATTTAGTTTAGTTTGCAGGTTTAATTTATAACACATGCTGCATAAGTTAAGACTCTGTGTATTTTAAGTTTGTACTTAACCCCTTTAAAAAATATTTATTGTCATCCAAATTTAACAGATTTTTATAAATTATTACATAATTTCACAAAAATAAATTTTACATTACCTGAAATAACGATGCAGGTATCCTTCAAGTAACGCTTCATCGATTTGTACGCTGCGTCTGCCAGTGCATAAATGTGTGGAGGACGTTCCCAGAATTCCCGACCTGGTAAATTTGGGTTGTAAAAAAGTTCCATTTAATGATTTTTTCAACCAAGCAGTCAATCTAAATATTTGGTAGACTTAACAGGTTCATTACATATATTAACAATAAAGTCCTAAATGCTTTCAATATCCATTTTGGTATAGGCAGCTTAACACAATGACCGAAAAGTGTGTCTGACCATGTTCATTTTTTGTGCTCTTTTTTGTGTTTTTAAGTCACCAAAACTTTAATCTAAACAAAATATTTTTTTTGGTAAACAAAATATTTGCATTAAATAAGCTAAAGGTGGAATTTCATGATATATCAAGCAAAAAAGATAAAAAATTACAAACAGCCATATTATACTAAACAAAATAATAAAATTGTTGGAAAGCCTGGACATGACGATAAACGTCAGCAATCAATGAAACATTTTCACAAAGTTTTCAAATAAAAAAATTAAAAAAGTTAGGAATCACTAGATTAAACTTAAGTTAAAAAAGAATTGATGACTAAGCCTCTACTAATACACACCTTTGTAGTCTTTTATACATTCCTGGGTGTAAATGTTCATCGACTTGTAAGGGTTCACAGATACCACAACCTCGCCAATATAAGTGTAAATACGACCCTTCTGGAATCTATCAGGTAAATTAAACAAAGTTTTCAATTCAAAAAAATTACATTCAAATGACAAATCACAAAGTCTTATACTTAAGTTGGCAAGTATGATAGTTTATAATTAAATTGGCAAAATAAATCATTAAAATAACCAAGTCAGTGAGTATACAATGTAGAAAGTACAGAATTGTTGTATGGTAAAATTATTAAAAAAATAAAGCTGTATAAAATAAATATATTGGACTTCTAAACAACAAAATAAAAATAGTTATGATTTTCCAAAAACAAATTGTACAAGCACCTTAGTCGTAGGTTGTCCATGAACGCTTCCTGGGTGAGTTGGTCAAGAAGAACAAAATCCCCTTTGCCGAACTCAGCCCCTTCCATAACCCCAGCCATGGCACTTGATTTACGTCAGACAGTGAGATAAAAACAAAACAGTGGCAAAAATAATAGGCCTACAATTACAAAACTTGCTAAAGAAACAAAAATAATACTTAATAATTTCTCAAGTCAGGTATAGTGCTTTGCAATGACCACTGTAATAAAGTTTATATTTTTGTAACTTTACAAGCAATTATTTTTCACAGACTTGAACAAAACTTTTCACATTTAATAAATTAGTGTTTAGCTGGTGATTTAAGCTTCTTGCCTCCATGCCAAGTACAAGTAATTTTAGGGTGGCATCGGTGCCAATCTGACACAAAACTATTTGCATAATTTACCAACCATGGTTTTCAATCCAAGAAAACAATTGTTATCTTTTGGGATAAATTCCATTCTGGCGCTGGTCTAAAATCCCAACACTTTTTTTAAAGTAACAAAACGAATGTCAAAATTGAATTAAAAAAATAAATAAGTAAGAATAAATATAATAATAATACTTGACCCACCTAAACCCAAACGCTGAATCGCACCCGCACTCAAATATTGTTAGCAATGTGAACGCCCGGACGAAAATGTGGTAGGATTCAAGATCAGCGCCTCAATTCGTAATGCTCAAAATTTAACTTCGTGCGTTCCAGGTTTCCTTATTTCAATTATGAGTAAAATAATGACGTCATTCGGTATCGAACTGACGTATTGTTTTCTCAAAATGCGTGTGTCAGCATCGTATAATTACTTCGAACACCTCTAGTCTTGTGCCATCGCTCTCTTATTAACCGAAAACTGGCTCAAAAAAGTTAAACCAAGTTTATTGCACAGCCTAACTAAAGAAACGTGCCACTGCAGCTATTCAAAATAGAATTTCGCTGGAAAAAAGCACAAGTTCTTACCCTTAACTGAAAGGGCGCAATTCAATGGACCACAACCACATTCCGGAACCCGAGTATCGCGAACGACTCGGGGTTTTACGCGATTTTTGCAACAATCGCTCAATTGTGACGCTTCGCCTTTTTTCCACGCCGGTGTTTGTGTCACGCCTGGCTGAACACTAAGCTACGCCTTTATTTGCCAGAAAAGTGAGTTTTTTAGTTTCTTCGTTTTGCTAGCAAGTCCCATTTTAAGAACTTAATTCTTCACCGCCTTTTTTGACTAAGATTTCTGTAGCATTTTAACTGCTGATACACTTTTTAAAATACCTTAATTTTATAGAAATGTATTTGACACAAATAAATTAAAAAAATAATCGTTCCGGCATATTTAGTTGTTATGGCAACTGCGGTCACTCATGTGTGTCGATAGTAAACAGTTGCAAATTTCTCCAAAGTTGTGAATTCTTTGTTCGAAATTTAATCGACGGTGGATAGCAGGGACATTGAACATGAGTGGTATGACTTTCTCCATATATATAAGTTAAGCCTAATTCTAAATGCCTGTGTTTTAATACTTAGAATGTGCAGTAAAAGCAATTATGAGATTTCTTTTGATATTTTTTAAGTTTATGAAAACTTGTTTCAAGTAGATTAAGAAAGTAACAAACTGTTGAAGTTAGTATTGTGAACCAACAAAATTATTTTCAGTTAAGATTTGGGTATATTTTTTTCATTCACTTTATACATTATGTTTATTTTGTACATTAATTTAAGTTAAGTATTTAAAATGATGTTTTTGCAACTTCTTTTGACATGTTCATTTCACATTATCATCTGTGTTTTGACTTACTTGTTTAATTTATATTAAAAATATTGTGCAAATGTCAATAAATGCTGGCCAATTTTTAATGTTTTAATTTTTTGCAGAAAAGGAACTTGGTAAATCAAAAAAGAAGAAGGCAACAGTCATGCTTTCACCTGCTTATTCTCAAGGGTGAGTTTTCTTGTTTGTGCAAGGTTTGCTGTGATCTCCAAATCTGAAAAGGTTTACATATTTGTTTGGCTACTCAGTTCTCTAAATAATAATCAATTAAAATTTTAATATTAGTTTCCTGTGATCAAATTTCATTTTGATGCAGACTTAATGTATAATTTGGTTATGGTCTTTGTATTTACATTATGCAGACTACAACTAATTAATTCATTAATAACTCTAACACTTGAAAACATTTAAGTATTTGTTATGGCTGATAATTTTGTTATACCTTATTATAAATCAAATGTCATGTTTTTATTGGGTATGTTCATTGTCATGAACTTAAAATGATACCAAACTAATTGTTGAAAATAACATTGGTTGCATTTAATATTTTTTAAATAACAACAGCTATAGACTGTTACAGCCTAGCAAAACTAAAGGTATGAGGTACAACTTTTAAACCAGAGGGCATGTTGCAACATAAAAGCATTTTTGTTCTTAATATTGTCGCCTCAGCTTTACATGATAAAATTATAACTTGGTTGGTGTTTTAAAAGGTAGTTTTAGTGAAAAAGTATAAAATGTAAATTTTTTTCAACTTAAGTCCAAGTCAAGTCTTTTTGAATCAATAACAAGTCAAGTCCCAGTAAAGTCATAATTAGAGCAAGTCAACTTCAAGTCCACCCCTTGTCAAAAAATAAAACTTTAAATTATGAAAACCGGCAAACTTTTCTGATTATTATGAGCAACTCAAGTAAAAAATAACATAAAAGCAGCATATAACAAGCAAATTCTTTTATGTGCAAAGAATGGGCTAAATAACGCAATTTTATAATTAATTGCTTAATTAAAACTTATTTTAACCAAGTCATTTGTCCAAATGACTTAAGTCAAGTCAAATCATTTGCTCAAAAGACTTCAGTCAAGTCAAGTCATTAAAACAGAGAATTAAGTGCACTTAAGTCAAGTCATTGACTTGAGCCATTACAACACTGTCATTTAAGCACATTTCCTTACACATTACGACTGATGTTTGCAGGAAGAGCAGTTCGATGAAGGATGTTGAGTCGGAATACATCAAGAACCTCCAGCAGCAAATCTACTTCCTTGAGTTGGAGGCGCAATATTTGCGCGAGCAAGCCAAGCAGGCCACCGACATTCAACCGAAACTCACCAAGGAAGCGGATAGAATGATGTTTAAACTTAAGGTTAGCGTCATGCTCTTTTCAAACATCTAAATTCATTTTTCTTAATTTTTTTAAATAAGGACTATTGCGCCTTTATATAGGTGCAGTAGGAGAGCGTGAAATTTATTTGCATTTGCTTAACTAAGATAGGCAAAAGTAAAGTTTGGACAAGCAACTAAAACTTAAACGTTCAAATGGAATTAAAACAATTTGTGTCCCATACCCTTCATGACCTAATTACCATGTAGTGCCGTCACCTTTATGGTATTTTTACGATACTTTTAACTGAATTCAAATTAGAAAAATGTAAAAAAGACATAAGCCCTATATGTACGGATCTGTAATGTAGCTTGAAAATGAATTTTATACAGTTAATTTTGCCTTTTTCCAAATTTTTAAACTTGAAAAAAGCTTCGATCTGATAATATCGTACATCTCTACTTGAATTATTTTTAGTTTTGTTAATTCCTTCTAAGTGTGGTACTGTGCCGCTCAGGATATGCAGTCTGACATGGACGGAATGAAGCTTGAGTTGACGAGGAAGGAAGCTCACATATCGATGCTGAGCAACGAGAAGATGCGGGTGTCCGGGGAACTCAACGCATCTGAAGGTAAACACTCTTTTGTTGCGGTTCAACTGCTTTGCGCTTTGAGTTGTATAACTTTTTAACTTGTAATTTTCCCATAATGTAGGCGGTTTTTCTGATCTGACAAGGCGATTTTCGCTTCAAAATTAAAAAGGAACTAAATTAATTTAAGGTTAAATTTGCCACATCATCAGGTTTATCCCACTTAACCAAACAACTAATTTAGAACAATTTAAGATTACATGTTCCATATCATCAAATCATAAAAGAAGCTCTCCTGTCTATTGTGTTCCAACGTTTGGACGTCCCATACTGGTTTATCAGGGTTAATGGCACTTGACGTCCAAGCGTTGGAGCGTTAATATGGCTGGTAAATAAGCTGTGGTGATTGAATGCCTGGCAGCAACAGTTTTTATATAAAAGTATAAAGCCACCCTACTTTGTGGGATTTACGTTCCAAGCTCAGCCTTACAGCAGCGCATCACAACAATCGGTGTTTGTTTGCAGACAATTACCACCGCGAGAAGTCGCTTATGACGGAAGAGATAGTTCAACTGAAGAAGATGCGTGAGGTTTCTGACCGTGAGGTGGCGCTAAAGGACAATGAGATCGTGTCATTACGTCAGGAGCTTGAGAGGACAGCAGCTGAACTGAGACACGAGAAGCACGGAAGCAACTTGCTGCGGTCGCAGGTCGCTTGATAAATCAATGTTTCTACTGACATATGTATCCAGTGAATATATCGTTGCTGCATTGTACCAATTGAAAACTTGTTTTTCCGGCAAATTGATTTCCCGTTTAGGTTATCGAAACGTCAGAATATATGAATATTTAATATAGGCTTCAATCTCCAAATTAGCACTGTTAAATCTTAAACACCAGCTGGTTTGTACCGTGTATAAGTCCTTAACTTGTTTTCCACTCAGCTTGACCAGCGAGTACAACAGCACGAGCAGTCGAACTCGCTACTTGAGGAGAAACGCCACGAGTGCTTACGTAAACAGTCGGAGATGCATCTTCTCGAGGAGAAGTTCAACGCCAGCACGATCGCAATCCACGACAAGATAACCCGGGAACTCAACGTACGTCGCTTTTCATCACCGCAATTTTTCACGATAGTTTTTATAAGTCAGCTTTCCCTCGCATGTTTTCACACTTACAGAACATGATAAATGCGTTTTTTTAAATACGCTCGCAGTTTTACACTTTTGCATGTTTTTAAAATAAATTTTAAAAAATAAAGCATTTGCTATTATGTTTTAAACTTATATTTTTTAACACATACATTTTTTTGGTTACTTTCCTTAACGGCGCTAATTGTTAAATTAAAACCTTCAGTTAAATTTTAAATTTGTCCGACCGAGATGTTTTCTTCACGTATGACAAAATGTCTTGTTTTGTTACAAACAAGTAAAAAAATGTAATTTAAAAACTTTTTTTCACAAAAAGTTGCTAAAATATCAATTTTCCTGCAATTAAAATTAGTGAACTTATAGGTTGATTTGTCTTTCCCTAACAATAAGGCTAGTTTTATAATTATAATAGTTTGTAGTTTACAAATACCATTCGATAACGTCACAGCAAAGGCTTATTGTTACGTCACAGGAGGAAATTCGTTCGCTGAGGCAACACTTGCGTTCTACCGAGCTCTCAGCTAACCAGGATCGCATCTTGAAAGACAAGGTACGATGTTTGCTGTTCGGAAACACATAGAAAAAAAGGAAAAAAATACTTGATCTTTTCATACTTTCTCTTTCGGCTTAGCGCATTGGTTCCACAGCACTTTCAAGATATGCAACTATGAAGCATATCAAATATAAACTTAAAAACAATTCTAGACAAACAACAGTATGCCCGAATCACGTCATACTTATACTTCGTTCGCCAGGTGCCCCCCACGTTTAAAGAGATAACAGGTGCGCCCAGGTGTAAAATAGTGGAGACTCACTGCGTTAATAGAAACGAAATCAAGAATAGATCAAATTGTATGTTTAACTATATTGAAAATAAGTAAAGATTAATTGGAAACATTCACAAATATGACACTTACTTCTGTATGAGCTTTGATATTCTTAGTCTTACTACAACTTTTAACCATTACGCTCCAAATTGTGCATAACATTACTTAAATTGGGATTTTCGAAACGAAAAAGGAGTTGAATCAATAAATTAATACGACCACAACTTCTATACTTTATTTGTAGATAATCTTTCGATTTTTTTGAGGTTTATGTTTTGATTGATTTCCAGCTTTCAGAAGATGTTTCGAAGCTGACTCGTGATAACGCGCTTCTCCACTCCAACATCCTCGACCTCAACAAGCAACTCGATCGTGAGCTGCTCATGAGAGATGAGAGGGAATCACGAGCCGTGATCAACTCTTCACAGGTAACTCACGTGATACAAATTAATGACTCTTTCAAACAAAAATATTACACAAGTCACGTGACACAAATAAATGATTTTTTTGTTTGGTTTTACGTAAATGTATCACGTGATTTCGTAACTTATTGGTTAACAGTTATAATTACCAGAGGAGATTTTTTTATTAATAAACCTATTCTCTCAGTAAAATACCTACACGACCTTTTTTCGATACTGAGGTTGTTTGGGTAAAAATTTTAATTTGTTTTAAAAAACAAAACAATTTGCCTTTTTTATAAAAATCAAATCGTTGTCAAGTTCCTTGACAAGTCTTAGGTTTATTTTGTTTTTGTAAAGCTCTTTAACTACCTTTAAAGTTGAGTAAAGTTTTACTGCTTCCAAGTATTTCCTCACGCGAATACTTCGATCACAAACCATCGTTAAAATACTAAATTAGTTTTTCACAGAATATGTAGCGGTACCACCTCGGTGCCGATACTACAAACGATATCGTGTATCGCCTACGATTCCTTATATCGGAATTTATAGTTACACTGCAAGACTCGAACTCACGAGCCTTGGAAATTCGCAAGACGCAAAAATTCAGGGAATATCGCCTGAAATAGTTCGTTTTCGAGATGTGATAACACACCGGAGCCCAATATAACCCTGATCGGTTGTCGTCCGATGGTAGAGTGATGTCGGTACTTATTCGATGATAATCATTTACGGATCGTTTGTGAGCCAATGCGGCTGCTTTCCTTAAATAATAGTTCAATTTTCCAATATAGTAAATATAAATTAAAATAATACTACCATAGGCTTTCTAACGCATAGTAGCCTAAATAATACCTTTGAACGTTCAACTTCATGCTTTTCAATAAATAATTGGTGTCACGTCGGATAGCCGAAATTGTTTTACTTCAAATGTCGGGTGTTACTTTTGGACAAAATGGTAAACTAACGATATATTTGACAGCGGAGTAAAATAGTTTGAGCCGCCCCTTTTACGAGGTCAATTTTTTCTTGTGTTCTCAGATTTCTCAGCTGAAGGGAAACGAACAAGTTTTGGCGCTTGAAGTTAAAAAGCTTCAAGAAATTCTTGAAAATGAGCGAAGAAAGTTTCACAACCTCGAGGCCCTGGTGAGCGCTTTTGTGCAACTCTGACTCCGTGCCCGATAAATTTGTATCGTATACCGATACCCATATCGACATAAGTGGGTAAAAAGTTCCACCGTGTGATGCACGCATATAAATTACCCAAGGTAGAATGATAAGATGCTTTACAACAAGTGACCATGTTTCTCCTCCATACATTGCTTTATCGCGGAAAAAAAGTTACTTGAATTGCTGAAATACTGCTTTTGAGCCAACTACCATGGGGGTCGCAATTAATTTTGACTGGGAGCCGGTGGTGAAACAGAATAAGTTAAGGCGAGCCATAAGTATAAATCAAAAAGTTGTGATTGTTTTTCAAACAATATGTAAGAGAACTGTTTTTTGGTGGTAAAAGTAGGAAAAAGCGAGGTTGTCTTACAACTTATTCAACGACATTTTCTAAAAACAAGACAAAAACGTAAAGGGTTATTTTTATATTCACCCAGGGCCGGATCGAATGGCTTGGCTGGCCGGACTCAGTCCGCGGTTTGACCAGGTCGGAACAACAAACAAACAAAGTGCTGTTTTGCCCTTTCAATAGTAAATACTGTCAGCATCTCAGATGCCCGCGACATGCCGCCTGCTTTAGAACTGCCGCAATATAAACCCACACTTGCATTGCCTCGCTTAGAAAAACGGACATTATATTTTGTCAATAGTCATTACCAAACCACTGTTCTAGATTTGTATTAAACCAAATAAACGCGATGTTAGGCCTGAGAAAGTCAGTCTGGTGATCAAACCATCGAAGGTTGGGCACCCAATCACTATTAACAATATATTTACGCAGTTGTTGAAGTCGCAAGACGGGATGTCGAGTTCCCAGTTCCACAACAGGACACTGCAGAGTAAGTCGGATGAGCTGAACGCAAGGTTCGAGCGCAGCAATGAGGACAACGCACAGCTCCGTAAAGATAAGCGGATTCTCGTCGAACACACTGCTCAACTGCAGAAGAAGGTAGCGCCCGCAATGATTGAATTCACAGTAAACATCTATTTAATGGATTTAGTAATCCGGTTAAAACAGAAAATATTAGGATACTATTGATATTTTTTATAGTAAAAACTTCTTGACAGCTATATGACAAAGTTTAGAATAAAAAGATTCATTATTTTTTTTACAAATTTCAAAACCCTTGTATAATAATAATTTGTGTTTTTTTGGTTGATTTCGGAAAGCAAATTTTTTTATATTTATTTTGCCGCTGTAGCAACTGCTAAACTAGCTGCAATACATTTCTTGTTTAACTTAAAATGTTTATAGATTTTGCGCTACATTTATTTTTCAATATAAAAACTGAACAATCCGACTAAATAATAAAAATCCGCAGCTCGATCTGAAGGAAGCGGAGGTTCTCCGCTTGGAGGCGCACCTGCACACCCTGCAGCATGACGTCACCGGATTACGTCATCAGATCGACCAGGGGAGGGCGCTACAGTCGCGTCAGTGGGAGAAAGTTTCAAAAGCCGCCGAAAGTATGCGCGTCACTGAGTAGGGGAAGCCCCGGGTGTAGCTGTGACGTCATAATGTTGGAGTCGGGCGCTAGTCTGTGACGTAAGCAACAAAAGTTTTTGTACTTTTAGCAAATTTATTTTTCTTCGCGTAGTTTTTCTAGTTTCTTGATAGTTGGTTAAGTTCGGCGAAAACCTTGATAAGACGATTCCCGGTTCATTTATGTCTGGGTTTGGGTTTTTTAGGTTTTATTGACAGTAAACATTTGTGTTATATCCAACAAACATCAATGTGACTTCAAATCGCCTAATGTATGCATAAACACGTATCTTTGCCAAACAGCTGACCTTGATAAACTGACGAACACAAATGAACAGTGAGGTTGATTGCTAGTCCTCTAACTATTAAACACATCACCAATCAGACTTTCATTCTAATCACGAAGCTCTACATTATTATTTCGCAACTTACAATGATGTGCCTTGTTGTTATCCATTGATAAATCGTGATTTGTATTTCTTTTTAGAGCCCAAAAGCCCCAAAGTTTTCTTTCAAACATCTTTTTAGCAATAAAATTTAACTAGTAAGCACCGTTTTATTCTTAAAAGCAAATCGCTCCTCACCCCAACCTAAGTTTCAAGCCGACGCGCCATCTTTGCTCAACATTTCATCACAATCCTAATAAAAGTCTGTTATACTTCGCCCGTATTTTATTAAACCGTCCAGTTTGCGGCAATTCCGCTACAACAAATGCCATAACTCGGCGTCTAATGTACCAAGTCTCAAGTATTTGATTCACAATGTGCACCTAAGAGAGATAGATAATACCCGGGTTAATACTTTAGCGAAATACACAAGCTTTGATGCGCTGAAAAACGTTTAATCTTTACCGAATTGTTTAGTTGCGCAATTACACACAAACCTGATCTTGCGCTGTAATGTTGCGTGGTCTGCGTTGAAAATTCGTCATTTAACAAAATGTCACTCTTCTAAAATGTGTCTTCATTTTATATTGCTTTATAATTGTGATTGTCCTTTTTATAACTATCGTAGAATAAGTGCGCCCTTCATATGAGTTTAAATATTATTTATGAGGATCACATTGTTGCCTTAATCAGTGGTGGCCGATATCTTCCACTTTATGCGACATTTTGATATAAAAACAAATATAAACAAAAAACAATACTTATAAACGTTACACGTTTATTAAGAATCTATAAAGGTGTTTCGTAGCTTATTTGTTCACCATTTTTTTTTTTAGAAAAACTCGTATATTATTGTTTTAGAAACCTTTTTTTGTTGGGTAGTTAGCTTGTTGTGCTCGTTGTAAGTTGAATAGTCGGTTTGAATTCACCATTTATCGATAAATTCCCACACATTCCAATATTCGCAACCAACTTCAAGCAAAACTTGTTTCGAAGTTTGAAAAATGCATCGTAACCACTGATTCAACGCCTTATATTACGTCATAAAGTCTTTAGAAAAGATAATTTAAATGAAAACAACATTTTATCGAGTGACAAAATTATCCACGAATTATGTATCGATTCAGATTCGATATTATCGAACAGCAACTATTTTAATATTTTAGTGTCATTCATTCACAAATAACGCCGGTATTTTGCCAAATTTCAACTAAATTTGTTTTCTTGTGCATTTGTTAATTGTGCTTTTAAGTGTCTCTAGTATATTTGCCGCGTCACTTTTTTCCACGTTTTTATCGCAATCCTTTCCTTCAGTTGATCGCTTCACAAACTCACACAACAATAAAAACTTGGTTAATTGGAATCCAGTTTGGTTGCCTGCTTTGGCACAGACAGCAGTTTTCAACTTAATAATCAATACCGGATTTTTTAGAAATTTATATACGAATTTCATGAATGTTTTAGTGAAAATCTGTGACGTTTTATATATGAATAGAAACAGAAGTCTGGGAAAAACAAAAAAATAACTCCTCAACTTTGTCAATGCGGGCAATAAAGCTAAAAGTGCGTTTATCTTTTTAAAGTTTTTAGTTAGTGAGGAATTGGGGGAAATTGTATTTATTTCTGATAATTCTACATTTTGTATTTTTGATTATGAAAAATCCGCGGCAGCACTGCGTGGTTAGGTCAATTTCAAGTCTTCGCAGCTAATTTATTAACATTTATCTTGAAATTTCGCAATATTATGCATTTGGCGGGATCTATTGCAAACCACTCAGCGGTATAATTTTAAAGTTTAATTTACCGCTAGTGGGCGGCAGAGAAGATCGCAGCAATGTTTTGTCGTTGGTTGGTGTGACGTCATACCCAAGCGTGCTGCGCCAAAATCAGTTTCCAGACACGAAATGCGAATTCAGTCTGGGCAAAGTTTGCTGGGGTCACGATTTTTAAACACTAGTCTGCATTCGACCGAAAGAAAGTGGAAAGAGATGGTTTAAGTTAGTTATTCTTGAAATTTTACCAACAATACCGAACATTTTGCCAGTACAGTAAAACTTGAATATTGAAGTGGCGTTAGGTTAGCAATGTTTTATTTTGTATGCCACTAACACGTACGTAGTTGTTTAAAATTATGTGGGGTTAATCTTCATTAAAAAACGATCTGTCCTGGCAATAAAGCTGCAGATAGTGGAATAGTAAATCCTGGTTAATAAAACCTTTTGTTTTTCGCGTGCATCTGCTAAGGTTTGCTGCGTAAATATTTGCTGCATCAGCGGGAATTTCACATCAACCCAACCATGTTTGCTTTCAGTTCCTTCTGTGAGGTTTGTCGTTGCTTTACTTTACATTTGTGAGGTCAGAAGTTATTTTATGAGGACAATAAAGTTTAGAATTATTACCTTTGTTTACATTTTGCAAGAACATGGTTTAGAAAGAGCTTTTTCGGCACCAGACTTCCGTCCAAGGAAAGCTTGTTTTTGATTTAGATTGATATTTCCATTGTTTGTAGTTTGCAATACTTTGCATGGTATTACTTACATAGTTACTTTATTTAATCAGAATCTTAACATTATTCATTAAATCTTTTGGTTACATGATATTGAATGCTTTATTTTGATATAACATGTTCATTGTTCATATATGTGACTTTGTTTAGAGTAGACAGATAAATACAATTTTTGGCACATAATTTGTATGCAAGATTTTTTGGCCTCTATTAATTTGGTACGTAGAAAGTAACACAAAAAAACGTTTGCAAATACTGCATACCACAGCGCACATTATTTGGATTAGTGTGCTGGTTTGGGTAGGTTAAGCAATATTATTAATTGACTCACCCAAACCCAAATTCTAACCCACACCCTACCCCAAATAATGTGTGTTGCGGTATGCAGTATTTGTAGACCATACCTTTTTATTTTTTTGCGTTACCTTCTACGTGCCAAATTGAAAGAGCCCCGATTTTTTTATTAGGTGCCGTAAACCAGGATGTATTGTTAAATATATCAGAGTTATTTAGTGACTTGTTCACCAGTCTGCAAAATTATTGCAGACCTCAGCAAGATCTCAGGGCTGCATGGTACATATGATCAATATAAGATTTAAAATGTTGTTTGAAATAAACTTTGTGTTGAGCTGTTTTGTTTTTGTCAGTTTTAATTGTGTTTAAGTTTGTGAAATAATTTATGTTTACATCCCTAATAACTAAAATCATTGCTATGAAAGTTATGGAATTTTCGTTTGCCAACCCTTAATTAAACAAATGGTTATATACTTATTTGATTAAAAAGAAAAAAAAATGTCTAAAAAATCTTTTTTCAAATGTTGATTATTTCTGTACCTGTTTTTATTTCAAAGCACTTCTCTTAGTAAATATTAATAATTACCAGCCAAAACATTTTCAAATTACCATTCAGCCGTAATGTACAATGTACGGTCATAATGTGATATTTGCAGAGATAAGTGTGTTTGCCATAGATGCGTTCGATCAATATTGTCTTCCTGTCCCAAACTAATCCACAGGGAATGATTTAGGAAGTCTACTCAATGTCTAGGTGGCCTGTAAGCTTAACCAGAATCAAAAACTTTGTAAATGTGAATTCACCATTCAAAGAAGTTTAATGAAATGAACATTATAAGTGGAGCAGTATATACATGCATATAGTTATATTCTTCTTAGGGTGTTTTTGTAGATATTCTAAATGCACTTGTTTGTTCTGTATATATTTGTATTTGCATTCTATATTCATAAAAGGCATTATATATTGTAGCAAAGAATTTAATGTATTTTGAATATTAGTTTTTTGGTTATTTTTGTGTTTGCAAGTAGACTTAGAGATTAATACAATTTTTGCATCAATTGTATCTAAAAAGGGCAAAATCATGCCCATTCTGTTCTGCCAAACTATCGTTGTATCATTTCCTAAGATATATTTTTTTAATATTTTACTTTAGTGATGCATATTAAAACTAATTAAAAAGTGTATAGCAGAAAACATTCAATTTTATAAACATATTAAGTAGATTAAATATTTAGTAAGTTTGTAACATGTAAGTAGCCTGTGCATTCAGGTTTAACCTAAAAAAAACAATGTATGGTTTAGCAAAGCTGGAAAAAATCAGTTAAATTTAGAAAAAATCAGTTAAATTTAGGAGTTTTCATTTAAAGTCATATAATTGTGCACTAGGTTGTGTTGTTAATGTTTAGTGAAACACAACGTCGTCACTTGAGTTGTAGGGTGGTATTTTCTCCTACGCTTCTACCACTTGAGTTTTCAGACAGTGATGTCATCCACCTTGAGTTATGTGGCAACTGACTATGAGTAATGCTTATCCATGTGCTTGTATGATGACCTACCCACCCACATTCAGTAAATATTGTCAATCAGTCAATCACCAAATCTGCCGGTTTACTCGGGTTTAATGTTTTAATCTAATATCTCACACATAAAGTATTGCTTGCTAGCTCAACCTACCATTACGCCAGCTTGAATGTGTCTGTTGTAAAACTACAAGAAACCAACTATTGCTATTTTATTTATTATTTTACTGTTGTTAACAAAAATTAAAATTCATTTAAAGAAAAACTTCCAAATGTGGCGCCCTGTGCTAAGCAAAAAGTTTTTCAAAAAACATAGATGTATTCTATCTTTGTTAAATGGAATTATGTTGTACGATTGTTTATTTTTTAAATACATTTGTTTAGCCACAAAATTAGGGTGTTGTTGTAACTTTATTTTCAAGCCTATTTTTTACAGTGAAAGGTAAATGATGTTGTTGTGTTTAACATCACTGAGTAAATAATTTCATTGCCAGTGCTGGCTTTAAAGTGGGTGTTTGAATTGCAAAATAGGGAATATATACAAACATTGACAAAAAATAATTTTTACATTAGATAAGCCACTTTAAGTAGCTGTATGAGTGTTGAATCTATTTTTTTCCATTTTGTGATTGATAAAAAGTTTAAATTTTTTTTTTCGTTTGCTGGTTTTCAATAAGCAAACTAGAAAAACTTTAAAAAAAAAATCCTTAATGTTTTGCTTCACAATATCGTGTTGTTGCACTTTGAACCAGGGGAAGCACAACCAATCAACCATACATGTGTCACAATGTTGTTCATTGAATTGGTTAGTGAGAAAAATACCTTTAAAAAAGTAATGTACATAAAAAATACAATCCAAAATTAGAAAAATACATGAATAACTTTAATTTAAACCTTGAACAGCTTCAAATTGGTTTGTTCCGCTGAAGTTTCGTCCGTCTTGTTTTACTGCTTTGAACAATTGCCCGCTAATTGCGACCACCGCACAAATCGTTGCCCCCGGCGCCGACAGTTTGCTGTGTGTTACGTCACAGTACGACCATTTTGCCGAGTGTTACGTCACTTAGGGCAACTCGCGTGACCAGTCTTACCGAATAAAGCGTGTTTATCTTAAGATTAGCGGAATTGATATAAACGTTGTATGTTTGGGCGGTGATAGGAAATAAGTGCACAAATAGCATTTGCATTTACGCGTTTTTAAAAAAATATTTGCAAAAATGTAGATATGTCATATTTTAGGAGTTTAAGAACAACTAAATATGTATCAAGAACGTTGAAAACGCAGCTCTTGGTTGAGTGTTGTATATGGGAGTGAGTGTAGTAAGTAAACAGTGCGGTGGGTTGGACTTGTTAGACTCGATTTTCAGCCGCTGTAATACACTGAACAAACAGCGTGGTCGTGCTAGTGGACCTTTCTACAGAACACTTGTTTCATCACAAGAACGCTACAAAATGAACCGGATCCGATATCTGTTTTTTTATTTTTCGCACCTTAAATGATGTAGGGCAGATACGCGTAAAAAATCACAAAAATTCATGAATTGGAAACCGTAGTGAGGCTGTTTGAACAAAACGTTATTGCAGTTGAAGAAATATCGATTTTAATTTTGTCGTTTAATGACAGATCAAACTAGGATTCAAAAATCGCAATGAGGTATTTATGTTTGTACTAGCGTAAGTTAAGTAATTTCAGGTGGAAATTTCCGTTTTCAGTTCTCGATCAGCAGTTGGTTCCCCAACAAGCCTTGCCAGAGAGACTCCGCGTCGCACAATGAACAATAAACTTGCGTTTTACGATCTTGCTTCTCCTTAGTGCCAGCCTACTGATCAGCTGACCACCCGGTTTGTTAGGAGGGCCGCTGCGTGGGATTAAACACTTGATAGTAACTCAACTTATTTAGTTTGCCTCCACCATGTCTGTGCTCTGTGGGCGAGGGCCGCCAGAATTATTATTTGGGGGAAATTGGAAAAAAATCAGAAATGACGTCACAAAGTTGCGTAAAAACGTGACGTTTTTTTATATTATATAACTGCAAAAACACTCGCGTGCAGCGTGAAATTTGTCTTTATCTAATTTTATGTTGGTTGATCTTTAATTGAAAGCGTACGATCAAACAAAAGGGCAAAGAATATATTAGAGACATAATTTCAATTAGAAAAAAATTCTTTACCTAGTTAAGATAGGTAAAAATTCAGCTTGGGGAGGGGCCATGGCCACACGCCCCTGGTTCCAACCCTGTCTGTGTCCCAAATAGTCCATAGTAAGGGTAATTAGTAGTTTTTGGAACTTTCCTCAAATAATCAGAATTACAGTTTTATGATATAAACCATTTTGTGAACAAAAAAAAGGGGAATTTGTTAAAAAGTCCATTATCAACCCAATTCGAATTATTCAGCTCGAAAATGTTTTTCAAATGTAACTTGATTAGCGATAATCGATTTCTACACATAGTTTGAAAAAAATATTGCAGTTTTCGTGGAGGCCTTAAACAAAGTTTACACCGCGTTTGTTAATGTTTCGCATTGTTAATGGGCACCGCTGCATATTCTACTTCAACCGAACTCATTTGCGCCGGACCCACAAGCACAGTGCAATGGTGGGAACCGATGTTCATGCTTCCGATGTTTCGTGGGAACCTCTCCGGGTTTGACACACAGCACATCTACATAACTACATACACTGCTATAAACCTGTGTTGGTTGGCGCGCGGTTGTTTTGCTGTGCGAAGGTTTAGCATCGTAGTTGCAATTTTAATAGGTACTCTTACCTTTTCATGTTGGGGACTTCACACTTCTGCAATCGTTCAAGTTTGACAGTGATAAACATCACTGTTGTTTGCTTGTTCATTTGTTGAGGTAATGAGCAACACAGTTAAGGTTTTGATAGTTTTTTAAGGTGATAAAAACTACAATTTTAAAGATGGAGCACTTTGTGTAAGATATGTATAGGCCTACTGGCCACACGCAGTTTTCCGAGATCAGTTATTGAGGGATTTTACTAAAGTAATGACTTAAAACCGAATTATCTCCGTGCTTGGCGTTTCAGGAAAGGCATGTTAGAATTACAATGAAGCGTGCGTTTACAACCACTCACAATTAAAGCGGTTACGAGCGGAAATGTTGTGCTGTGGAGTTCCTAACTGCTGATGAACGTTTCCACCTTCGCTGTGAAACGACGCTAAACCTGTGCAACGTAGTACAAGTAACACTCCACGCTTAACCAGGCAATGCGTGGCTTCATTGAAGTTATTTTTTATCAATTTGGTTGTAATATAGCGGTTTACATATCACCTTAAAAAGTATGTGAGTTTAAAACATGCTTAGGGCTTATTTTACCGACCCTAGAGAGCCGTTTGTACATAAACAGGTCAAATTCGTTTTAAGTCATGATTGGTGTCAAGGTAAAATAATGCGCTTTGGCAAAAATCCGCGGAAAATTCGCCGAAGCAGAAACAAGAAACCGCGTTAAAATGTCCGCCTCAATGCCTTTGGAATTCCCCTGCGAAACTAACGTCAGCGCACATCCAAAGTTCTGGTAAACCTGAAACTATGCTCGTTGTAAAGGTTTAACAGCAACAAAATTAACGAAATAAATATATTTTTTGTTCAACCCCGCATACCGGGATAAAACATTAAAAATCACCGACTAAAAATGATAAATCACTAAAATGCGTTTCTTTAGAACTTGGTGTTCGAGATCATTACCCTAACACGTTTCTGTAATTCATGGGTTCTCAACCTTTTAAGTTAACAGCACGTTAAAACGTATATTGATGTAACAGTAAACACACTGGACAAAATAAACGACATTTTTAAAATGAGATTTTAAACAACTAACATCACGCAAGGGATTTTTAAAAGAAATATACTAAAAGAATATCATTAAAAATTACTATATTAATAGAATGCGTAAAGCAACTACCATTTTAGCGTTTATTCGACCATGTGCAGATTACTGAAACCGACAATAGTTCATTTTTAGTATGTCATAAAACGACTGAAGGCCGTATTTGTGAAAGCATCTCGCTTTTTGTTGCTATTCATAATCCCGATGTCGTTGTTATTACGTCCACTCTCCGCTGCCTTTTATCCAAAACGTCAGGAATGCTAGGAATTTCACGCACGTGACCCGACACGCTCGACTGCACCCGCACCTTGTATGCATTGAGCCTTTCGTCACGCTTCGTGATTTTGCCAAAATCGCAGTTTTTGCCACAAACAAGTTTCGCTCTTCGCTTGAAATAGTTTCGACTATTTTTTTTTCTCGCACTTTATTTTAAAGGAATATATTTTTTTTTAAATAAATGACATCACAAAGTTTAATTCGTTTTTGAAAAAGACAAATTGTTACCTGATTCTCATTTCCAGTCAGATTTAACTTATTGCTGACTCGGTATGAAATGACGGTGCGGACATTTAAGGAAATAGCAATTAGCTTCATAACTTCGAAACCAAATGTACTTTTTTGGAGTTACCAGGGGTTTTCAGTCTTTTTTCGGCAAAAATTTATTTAATCGCGATTTATTTAAGGAATATTTATTTTTATTTTTTTTTATAAATGACATTGCAAAGTTGAATTCGTTTTTGAAAAAGACAAATTGTTACCTGATTTTGATTTCCAATGCTCTGATAAAATAAATATAAAAATAAACCCAGGGACTTTTTGAACCACAATGAAAGTTAACCATTGGTTAGCACTTTACGTAACAATATTTCCCAAAGTTTTGTTGCAATAAAATTATTCTGCCTAGGGTATTTTTTGAAATCCAAACCAACATGTGGAGGTTGTTAAAACTTTAGGGGTCGGCAAGGTGAAAAGTTGAAGAATCGCTGCTTCACAAGGTTCCACTGACGAAAGTGTTGCAAGCCACGTTCCATCCCAATATGTTAGCATTGCAAGTTAAAACCTTCTGTTCAATCAGAGGTTCTTGTTAGTTTGGCGACCTGCTAAATAGCTCATCTGCCGAAAAACAAGACTGAAAAACCCTGGTAACTCCAAAAAAGTAAATTTGGTTTGCAAGTTATGAAGCTACTTGCTATTTCCTTAAATGTCCACACCTTCTGTGCAATCAGAGGTTCTTGTTAGTTTGGCGACCTGCTAAATAGCTCAGCAAACCTATTCACGTTGCAGTCGGTGTGGTAAGTTGTACAGCGAGTTCGTGAATAAAATATCCAGTTTGGATCGCACGAAATCAAGTACCCCTTGTTTTAATATTTTAAGTTAGATTTAACTTATTGCTGACTCGGTATGAAATGACGGTGTGGACATTTAAGGAAATAGCAATTAGCTTCATAACTTCGAAACCAAATTTACTTTTTTGGAGTTACCAGAGTTTTTCAGTCTTGTTTTTCGGCAGATGTGATTTTCTTTTTAACAACTCACCTTTAGCATAACAAGGAATGATTTAACAGTTTACTATATTCCGAATATCTATTGTTTTAATTTAAGTTTATCAATAGATTAATCGCATATTCTTTCCTTTTTATTTATTTTTTATACGCAAAATTAAAAAAATACGACTCAGCGAGATTCGAACTTTTCCGTCGTTATAACGCTGTTATTGTTTACTCACGGTTGTGGGTTCGAATCTCACTCAATAACCACTTTATCAGGGCGTTGCTTTTTTGCACTCTAAGTAATTCTTAATACTGTTGTTGTTGAATTGCATCAACTACAACGAAGATTGAACATTTGATTAAACATTAGTTTGTTTAAAAATTATTCTTTTTTGATTTCACGAAGTTTCTTTTAAATCAGTGTTTCCCAACCTTTTTGACACTAGTGCCCCCTTGGGCTTACTATTATTTTATATCGCCCCCCTCATCTTGCTTTACAGTAAAGTATTATACTAATCGCTGCTTAATATCATATTGTCTTCACTTTCGTTTCGATAAGCTGTCAGTCTTTTTTTTTAGGTTGTCTAACATACATTCACTATAGGAATTTATGGATACATTAATTCACCAGGTTATGTCATTACCAGGAAAAAATTAACTTTCTGCACCAGTACTTTAAATCAGGGGTCGGCAACCTTTTCTTGCCATGGGCACCAATCAAACTCAGAAAGGTCTCTATGGGCCGCACAAAATGTTAACTAAGAATTGTGTTATTGGAATGTGAGAACAATTGTGAATCAGGCGGACCTCGTTTTTTTTCATCCATACTACCAATGAAAAGTGTAATAAAGCTAGTTTGAGGAAACGCGATAACCTTAGTGTTTATAGATAGTGTAATTCAGTGTTTGTTAAGCTCTTTAAGTCCTGGCGCACCTGGCGAGCGAAGCGGGCGCGATGTTTTGGGGGTATACCAACATTTCTTTTAAATTTCGTGCTAGTATTTATTACATTGCCGAAAAAAATAAAAAAAAGTTAAAAAAATACCTGTACTAAGTTAAAATAGTCAAAAAGTATTTAAAATGGACTCGTGTCTAGTTGTCAAAGAGGTGGCGAGCCGTAAGTTGGCGAACCCTGCTTTAAATTTGCCGCGTATAAAACTGTGAAACGCCACAACTTTATATAAGAAAGTCAATTATTACGTAACAATGGTCGGAAAACTACTACAAGTTCGCAGTACGGAAGTTGTCATTCAAGGTTAAAAGTTACCTACAGTTCTGTTTGTTAGTATTTTTATGTAAACTTTTTATAAAATTTAGCCTATAAGTACTTTTATGTAACGCCCCCTTATGTGCATTCAGCGCCCCCCAAATTAGAAACAGACCCAAAACGCCCCCTTGTAAATCGCCAACGCCCACAAGGGGGCGGTACCGCCCACGTTGGGAACCTCTGTTTTAAATGATTAATAAGTTTAAATTTTACATTGACTATTGGACAAAACCACTTTTTCAAATACTCGTAAAAATTTGACCCAAATTCCGATTAAAATCGACAACTGACCCTGTAATAAGATAACCGACTGTAAAAAGATGATTGTTATCACAATACTCCGGTTATAAATGTACAGTGTGTTTATCGATAAATACAGAATTAGTCGCAAATATTGCTTCGAAATGAGCAAAAATTGTCGCGAATGATGTTTTTTTGTATAGGTGCTAATTGCGCAGTCGTTAAATGCTGCAATTTATTCATTAAAATTTGCCAAATCACGAACCCGCATATTTGGAAATGTTTAATTCGATCAGCGCACGATTTAAGTTGATATGTCTTGTGCTGGATCCAAGCGGTTCGTGCATCAGCCGAAACTATGTGAACGAGAAAAGTGACAAGCCTTACAACATAGCATTAATTACAGTTCAATGGTCATGACGTAATGCCGTGACGTCATTTTCAGGATCTGAATAAAACCAGCCTTGGTTCGTTTACTTTCTTACACAATAGTTAAACCGGTTTTATCGCGCAAGTTTGAAGCGGCTGACTCATCAAAATATTTGTTCAGCGTCGCTTTGAAATTCCTTGGCTATTCTTGCTGTTTGCTGAAATATGAAATGTTGGATAAATAGCTTGGTGGTGCTCGCCTATTGAGAATGGTTGTCTGCCGACGTTTTAATGTAAGCAGCAGTTTGATTCTTGTAACCGACGGTATTTTGGGCTGTTCCTGTATTTTGTTAAGATGCTTTGGATCAGTTTAGCAAACAGTTAATTTTATAAGGTTTAAGCTATTGTAGTGTAATGCGTAGCATTCGTTATCAAACTCTTTCAGCTGGCGATACACTAAAAGAATAAAATCAAATTCGCAGTGAAATTTCTACATTACACTAAAAATGTATAAATTTTGAATGAGCCTCATTAAACGGATGTCATTAGGTTTTATGTGATAACGTTGGGCGTGGATGGTCGAAGTTGTAGTCAGGTGAATAAATACCAAAATCACTCAGCAAGGTAGCATTGTGCGCACCTTCCAATACTGCAATCTGCGTTGTTGGGTCATAATTGTTGATTGTTGTAGTAAGAATGAGAACAAATATCAAAGTTCATGCTTAAGTAGGTGATATGTAGTTTTGTTGGGACATTACGACAGGTGTTTTTCACCAATAGAAAGGAGAGAGCTGAGCAACCAGCCCAAATAAATGACAAGACAATAGCTAAATACCATAGTCCATATCACTATTAGTTTTTCTTGCTTGCTTGTATGTAAATTTGTAATATAATAGGTATTCTTTATCATTACAAAAAGTGCCGTGGCACAATTGTCTTTCCAGCCACACCTTTTTAAAGTTTATAGTTCTTTAACCAAATCATACTGTTGATAATTACTTGTTTTCCGTAATTTAGTGATGTTGTTGATTTGACAGGGATGCAGTATAATAAATCCACAACAAAAATAATGTGTGGTCATTTGAAAGGAGCTGCTGTTTTATTCCGCGGTTTTGGGTTACACACAACATGACAACAGTGGCTAAATAGTGGGCCGGCCGCCTAAATAGGTCACGCAAAAACTTTTAGCTGTTAACGCAACTTTTCAGCATTACGTGGTTTTAAATGGCGAACTCATTACTTTGCCTTTGGCGATCTTGCCACAAAACCTTGCTGCGTATGTTTCGCCGTCAAGGGAATATTTGACACGTGTTGAGTTTATGGCATCGTAACCTTTGCTGACAATTGGGTTAATTTTAGTTTAGTGTTTTTGCAACAATTGTTACATTTGTATTCAGCGCTTGAAGAATATAAAGAAATCCAAGAAACAGTGAAAGTGCTGAATTGGCTGATCAGAAAGTTTTTTATTTAGTAAATTAGTTCTACAGATCAGAAAGTTTTTTATTTAGTAAATTAGTTCTACAGATCAGAAAGTTTTTTATTTAGTAAATTAGTTCTACAGATCAGAAAGTTTTTTATTTAGTAAATTAGTTCTACAGATCAGAAAGTTTTTTATGTTCTTTAGATAAATTAGTTCTACCCGATTGCATTGGAGTGTGTTCAGTTTGCGAACGGTTCAGATTTTTTAGCAGCGCCATGTTAGCAGCGTTGATTAAACTGATAAGAAAACGGCCAACTAGGATATTAAACATACGCTAGTGAGAAAGACCGTTCTAGTCAGCAGTTGTATTTATTTTCACTCCACAAAGCCACAATTACGCACATTCAAGCAAGTCTGCCATAAGGCCAACTAACAAAGTGCAATTCACTGCTAGGTTAAGTACAATGCTGATACATTTCCTGAGCTACGCATTAGTCAAAGCAACGAAGGGATTCTACAACCTTTGAGGCGTGTTTAAATATTTCGGCGCGTGCACGAATTCAAGTTATGCCAGGCACGTTATTCGCAGTTCAACAGAAAGACATCATTAAAAACTCCTTAGTGACTTCCAATTAGATAACTTTGTGGTAGCGGTGTTGTACTTGTAACCCCAACTGTTTGATGATAAGTGTTTGTAAAGCATTTTACTAAACTTTAACAAACTTAGTTTTGTGGACTCTCGTGATCTTTGAGATTATGAATCGTAGTTATCTGAACACATGCATAGGTCATTGAAGTTTTTTTATTTACGCTTATTTACCTTCCAATTTACATTTAAACTGGAACTTGCGAGTCTAAAACCGCTTGTTTTAGGGCAATATCATAATGGTTATTCATTCCACACTCAATTGTATTTGGTATAAGTGCAGTGCAGGAACAGAATGATGTTTTAGCTGTACAATTCAACGATTGAAATATTTAGCATTAAACTTACTTGTAGTGGTTTGTTACTTTTTCTTTTGTTTTTTAACCTATGAACAAACCATCCTATGATAGTGAAAAAAATTGTTAATTTCAAAAAAATATTACAACACAATTTGGTTTATTATTTAAAGTACCCCTGGTACATCTCTATTGTGTTGTAACTTGTAATGTTGCCAACTTTGGATCTACATTGCCTCCGAATCTTAGCAGCAAGACTTAAAATAGCACATCCATGACAAGAAGCAACACACAAACTGCCTTTTTTGGCAAGTCTTTATTTTGCCTCTGGCTACACTTGCCTTTCAAATTGAAATTGGCCTCAATCAAGTTATAATGTCTCTAGACTTTAAGGCTTGGCAGTTGAGTTTGTGAAATATTGGAAAGTTTTACAAGTCCCAATTAACTTGCTCTAATTTGAAAAGTTGTTTTTCAAAGGATTACTTTTTTGCCAAAAAACTAAAAAAAGTTGCTGAAATCTTTTTTTGTTAAACATTTGCTAAATTAAGAAAAGCAGAACTTCTTGTGGTTGTTAATATTGTTTTGTTGTTTATTTTGATACTTAAGCATGTGCGGTGGTATGAAATAGTTTATATTAGGATTAAGGATATTAGTGACAAATATGGTCATTTTAGAAAACCCTTTTTTAGATGTTATTTATTTCTTAAAAAGATATTGTCAGGTACAAGAATTTAAGATTTTGCTATGAAATTGCAAAAGTTAACAAAAGAATAACAGCACCAAATTGATTAAACCTTATTCCTGTTTTTCATGGGTTTATGTGCTAAATTCCATTGGTATGGTTGTTGACTACAATAGTTTAAGCCAAGTATTACCAGTTGGGAATTGTATGGATCAGTTGTTTTTATGAAACCTTAATTTGGTGTTTTTAACATTTTTTTTTGCAAAAGCAGCTCTTAACATGTCATTGTCATTACTGTTTTTCACTATATACCCATTGTTGTTTTTTAACTTTTTTTCATAATATGACAATATTCTTTGCAGCTTAGAGAGATTTTAGCTACTATTAATTTATTTGCAAGTACGTGGTATATGAGCACTCTGTAAACAACCAGGTAAACTCTGTGTTGTACATTCTGTGTTGTCATATGATGAAAGTGAAAGTAACATCAAACAACTGATAAAGCACGGACTAAACTAGCTGCATCTGCCTGTGTGTACTATGCTCACATGAGCTGGGAATTATGGGAAATTCGGAGAGTAGCCGTTTGCACGACTACAGGTCCCACAATGCACCGGTGAAGCTGCCAATGCCAGATGTCGGGGAAATTGACGAACGATTCACCAAAGTTTTGGTAATTATTAAGAAAAGCTGATGACTAGTGCCTATTGTAATTTTAGTTTAAAATTTTATGTACAAAAAAAACAAACAAACATTATTTTGTAGTTGGTAAAAAAATGTGTATGTATTTATGTAAAATGTTTTTTATTTATTTTGCAAATGAGCATGCATGTATGACATGAATGTTTTTAATGATGTTCAGCTTACCCCTTTACTATTTTACTGACTATGCTTAATATTTTTGTTTTAAGGCTTCTATGAATTTGCCGGCAGACAAAGTAAAAGTTTTAACAAAATACGACAACAAGAAGAAATGGGAGTTGATATGTGATCAGGTAATTGGACTGATATTGGTTGGTTTTGTAGAATTTGTCGAAAGCGTTGCAACTATTTTATTTTGACAAGGCAAATTAATTTGTTTAAAAAAATACAGATAATGTCATCCCTGGTAGGTGTTATCTGCAAAACATCTAAAGTATTTTGTACAGAGGTTTTCATTAATATTTCAAGTGATCTCCTAATTGCCAAAGCAACATATGCAAACGTGTGCAGGATTTTAGCCTTTTTCACACTTTTTTTTATAAATTATTTAAGACTGTCGCCTGCATACTAAGCAAAGCCAGATTGCTTCTTACACTCAGTGTGTTGTGTCCTATTTTCTACACTTCTATGTGCTGCAATATGTTGGTGACTTTTTAATTTAGTATTTCTCTGTAATATGAAATTACTATCAGTTTTGACAGCTGGGAATTTTGCTTTGTAATGATTTAGGTTTTTATCTTATAATTTGATTTACATATAAAGCAGTGACTGGTTTTAACTTTCTCGTGTCAAGTAAAAAAATGTTTTGCTCTCAACATATTTGGCAAATGTTGTTAGTTATGTAATTCTTGTCTTGCCCTAAACAATATAAGTTAAAAATATGTAGTTTTCACTGTTAAGTTTAGTAGGCAATCTTGAAGAACCAGATTGATTAGTTATTTACATTGTGTAATCTTAATAAACCCTAATCTTCTTAGTTTGAGCTTACTAGGGATTTTACAGCTAAGCCTAATGGAGTAATTCTTTGGTAAAGCATGTAGCCATATACATAATTTACCTAAATTATTTTGTAAATGATTTTGGCTTTTGATTTTTTACAAATTGTTTAATATAACAGACTTTTTTGCGTAGCTGTTTTAATTAATAATAATAAAACAACATGTCCTGTGTTAACATTCTGTGTTTAAAAATAGCCTTTAGGTGTTGCAAGCAATGTTAATTGCAAAGGTCAATATTGACACTGGTGAATTGCATAGTTTTATTTAATGGATTCATTGTAATGTCTTATTTCAAATAAGCGACATTCCTTGTAACACATTACAATTTGAAAATGTTAGTCGGTACTTGGTACACTCCAGGGAAATGCTGATATTTGAGTCCTTCTTACCTCATAAGTTATGCCCAACCCTGATTTAAATATAGCTGCACTAGTGGTCACTTATCGATTTGGAAATATTTAACCTTTAAAGACGTGAAACAACCTTTTGTAATTGTTCTGACCTTTTTTGATCTGAAATGTTTAAGGGCCTTGTACAGCGTTCTATTTATTTTTAAAATTTATTAATGCCTGTGTTTATACATTTTTTGCTAGTAAGTTATTGTAAGCTACTCCATTCCACATTATCCTTAATTCCTGTTGTAATACAATGAATGAAAAGCTCTTTTTATATTATGTGGCTTTAAGTGTTGGTGGAAATTGTGTAATAAATAAATCCTTGATGCTTAGCGTTTTACAAAGCTCCCATTTGGTTTTTACTGATATGTAGAATGGAATAATAACATGGTGGCATTGTACAACTAAATCTTTGTTTTATTTCGCCTGGTTGAAACATCACATAACGCAGCTAAAAAGTACTTTTGTATAATTGTTTAACAATATTTTATAGTTACTCAGCGATTTTTAAAGGAAAAGAAAAACTTAAATCAATAAAAAATAAAGATAATAAATTGCAAAGCCAAAAAGATGGAGTAGATCGACATCATCTTGATAATTAAGACGTTTTGATACGAACTTGTATTATATTTACGTTAACGTTAAAACACCTTAATCAAGATGATTTTGACCTACTTAACCTTTTTTTTTTTATCAAGCTACATTACAGATCTGCGCATAGTGTACATAAAAAGAAAGAGTTTTCACAAATATTTTAAAATGTTTTTGAAAGTTCAAATTAAAAGTCAAAAAGTTTTTTATTGCCTGCTATCAGAAAAAACAACGATAAAGAAAAAAATATTTGTAGAAATACTGGAAATTGTTCCACTAATGTCATTTTGTGACCGAAGATGTCCAAGAAGTCAATTATGTGGTTTAGCATGTTTTAAAATGTTGAACTGCTTTGCATATATCACTTTCTGGGAACGGGCACTGTTGTATATTTTGTGAATCAACTCATTATGTACAAATGCGATATGTTTGTATCGGTGAATGCAGAGTAATAGCACATACGTTTGCAAAGCTACATGTTGGTCATATTATTTACAAACTTGTATTATATTTGTTACTGAGGTCCTAGTTCTAACTTAGGCCATGGCCCTGCAAGGAGTTCTGTCGTTCCTCGACAGAGTTTTGAGACTTTCCTTTAAAAATCAGGTAAATCTAAAAAGTTATATCCAAGTGGCAATGTCACTCCTTGTTTCCAGTTAAGGTTGTCAAACACTCTTGAAAAATACATGGAAAGACATTTGGGAGGAATTATAAGACCTAACAATTAACAATAGTTCAAAATTGTGTTTTACTACAGATGTTTCTCAACAGTTAACAAAAGTTGCACATAGCATAAATCAAAGACTTTAACAAATGTTTGTTATTATTCCAGGATCGCGTTGAAGTGAAAAACCCGCCTTCGCATTACATCCACGCTCTGCTGGGCTACCTTGATCCCTCGCTGAGGAAAAAAACCTTCAGAAAGAAGATAAGCCAGTCGACTAAGACCTTGCGTGACCTTGAGATATCACTACGCACCAATCACATTGGGTCAGTCATGCTTGTCATTATATTAAACCTAGTAGAAAGGCATTTACCTAGATATACTAAATATGTTTAGTATATCGTTGCTATATTTTTTCTATATTTGTTTGTTGATTAAAGCAGAAGATATTTTGGGTGTATTTTATTAAAACTGAAAGCCCTGCTTGATGCCATTTTTACCTAAAATAATGTTCAATGGAACAAAATTAAAGAGATCTATTTATAATATTCATATGTATTGTTTGAATTCTTTGACAAATGAATTAGTGTGTGGTGGAAACATAACACGGTTTGGTGTCGCTGTCTGTTGTTATTCTGTAATCAAATCCCCTTGTTCTGTCACAGTTGGGTGAGAGAGTTTCTAAACGAGGAAAATCGAGGTCTTGACGTTCTTGTCAACTATCTTGCCTTCGCTCAATATGCAATTATGTGAGTGAACCACTTTGGGTGCTTTTTTTGTGCCATGAAGTCGCATTTTATTCAATCATAAAATACATGAACAAAAATTGATTTATTGCATCAAGTCATGCTTCCTTTTAAAATAGTTTGCGTTTTTTTAAGCTGCTTTTCAATTGTGTAGTAATTGTTTATTGTACAGTAAGAGTGGGACATACCAACTCTTAGCTGCTTGCTTAACCAACTGTTTTTCCTAAAACATGAAAAATAGATTTGTTGGGACCTTTACAGATTTCCATTTCAATTTTTTTTAACTTAAGTAAAAACAAACAAATCATGTTTGGTGAAAATGTCTGCTTTATTACATATTCTAAAAAAACACAGATTTGTTAGAAATTAATCCTATTCACTATATATATTCAAATTTTTAATTTATCTTGGCATTTTTGTCCAGTAAAAAAAATATTTATTTTTATATAGTTTTGAATTAAAAAAAACTTATTTTTTTATTCCAATATTTTCTTAAATAATTTCCCTCCCTCAGATACGACCGGGGCTCTTCCTCATCTGTTTCCTCCTCCCCCACCAAGTCTCTTGGGAGCACCGGGAACCTGAGCATCGGTTCCACCATGAGCATGAAGGCCGGTGCCACGGCCGGCTCATCCACCTTATCGCGCTCACAAACTCTCCCCAACAGAAGAACCTTGAAGAACTCGAGGGCAGTCATGGACAGGTAACAAAATAAATATTTGTTTTTTTTGGCGGGACAAACTAAAAGTTTGCTTTTCCATCTTAAAGTTGACAGTAGGGGTGTCAATAATATTGTAGCGGAGCCTATATATATTCCGATGCCAAATGGTGGTGTCAGTACTCGTTCGATACTGAGTACAGTAAGTAGGCATCGGTGCCCAAGCAATGCCAAGTTAATCTAGAAATTTCAGCAACAATTTGTGACACAACGCAGCAATTCATACTTGAAATGTAGAATTACCAAATATTGTTGGTTAACAACTGAAGGTAGCTAACAAAATCAAAATGAAACTTAAAACTTCAAAGTATTGAAATCCCAAGTTAAAAGTGTTAAGTTTGGTTTATATGTTTACTACAAAATTAGAATAAAAATATTGTATGTTTTTGACTAAAAAGATAAAAAAAGGATTGTTTTGCTTAATGACCGATTTAATTAAAAACATTATTTGTTATTTAATTCTACTTGATACACAATACTATTAAAATCCAGATTTTTCGAACTATACTTAACGTTTAGGAGCTAAGGTCAGTTATCAACTTTTTTACTACAAATCCTTCACCCTAGTTAGTATAAAATGTTGGACAAGCTTTCTGCTAACATATATAATAATAAAAGTAGCATGAATGGTTTTAAAATTCATGTTAATAAATTAACTGAAAAAACAGAAAAAACATATTTTGAAATTTTTTTTGTCTGTCAAAGGTTAATATATTTAAGGGAGTTATATTTAAAGGTTTGCCTTTAGCTCGCAACTGCATCAGAGGTTCCTCCCATTGTCCAGTTTCAGTCTATTGTTGCGCGACAATTTGCAATTGTGCTTGCATAAAGCTCTCTCCCCACAAACGACCTTGGCAACCCCGCTTTGGTCTCGTTCCCAGGATTGTGTCACAAATGACCCGTTCATCTTTGTGTTTGTTGTGCTTCTCACAATATCGTTTTGTTGTGAGTTATGACACATTTCTTTTGTGGCTGGCAAACCAAATATATAAAAAAAATGTCATGTTTAGCGTTACTTCTGTTTTTAAACATTTCTGGGGGAGTTAGTTTGTACTTCTACAAAGTTACACCTTATTTTGTGGTAATATATTGTTTTTTTACCTGTTGTTAGATATTATGATTGTTTTACCTTATTATGACAATACTTGGCATCAAATAGTCAATTATTTTAAATATGATTTGAACACTTACATGACCGCAATTAAGCTAAATCAATTGTTTGTTAAATATGGCATCTAAATAAAATGCCTAAACGCAAAGCTGAAATTATTGTTTGTTGAATGTTTGACATAAATATATAAAAATGTGATAATTCTATTTTATCTCCCCAAAAGTATTATTATGCACGTTCGTAAAATAATATCAAAAGTATTTTCCGACAAACATGGATTACCAACCATCCCACCAGCTCCCTCTAGTGAGTGTTTTGTTGTGGCAGGGATGACGTACATGTCTGCATCACGTGCTTACGAGCGATCATGAACTACCAGTACGGCTTCAACCTGGTCATGGCTCACCCTCAGTGCATCAACGAAATCGCGCTCAGCCTCAACAACAGAAGCCTCAGGTGAAACATGGAAGCACCCGCATTTGTGCACATAGGCGCCCAACCTTTCTGGTGCTTTCAATTTCTAACAGGGCGTCAAAACGCTCTGGAATTTGGCCAAGTTCCGCGCGCAATTAGTGTGCAAAATGGCAGCGTATGATAATGTAATAAAATAGAGTATGATAGTGTAATAAAATTGGCAAATATCGCTCTATAGAATAGCTTCAAGTTTGTCTTTTAAAAGGCCGAAACCCTTAATTTGCCTTATCGCTAAAATAGCTTTTACAAATTTAGAATAATTTATTTTACTTGTAAACAGGACGAAGTCTCTGGTGCTTGAGCTGCTGGCTGCCGTGTGTTTGGTTCGTGGCGGCCACGACATCATACTTCGAGCTTTCGACAACTTCAAGTCGATCTGCAACGAAGTGAAGCGATTCACTCGCCTCATGTTCTACTTCAAGACCGAGGCTGAAAGCATCGACTTCATGGTGCGACTTTTGAGACACTTCTTCTTATTTTGGATATTTACTTTTTTTGTTTTTTTATAGAGATTATTTTTATGTAAATGTATGAGATCACACACAGAATATAAACTTATGAAAAACAAAAACAGTTTGCTTGGAAGTTACATAAACCTCGTTTAGATGGAAGAAACTTCGCTTCTTAAATCGTTTGACTATTTCTTTGAACTTTTAGAATGAACTACACATTTATACACCTTTGCATCGAAATAAACACATTTTCGGTTTGAATTTTGATCTTAGTTGAAAATTCGCTTGTGGGCGATATTGCTTAATTGAAAGTAGTTCTGATGTGATGTTCCAACACGGGTTGTTCTGCGCAGGTCTCGTGCATGCAGTTCATCAACATCGTCGTACATTCGGTGGAAGACATGAACTTCAGGGTTCACTTACAACACGAGTTCACTTTGCTTGGACTTGATGCTTTTCTGGAGGTAACAAGAACATCATGCCAGCAACTCTCTTATATTTGGCAATAACTTTTTGGTCAAATTACAGAGAACATTTGAATAAGGAATCCACTTGTTTAAGCCTTTTCGTGTTTTAATAAATTCCTGTACGTGTACACTGATAAAGACTTCAGTATCGGATCGGATCCATTAGTTTTACATTCTATGAAAAAAAATTATAGTTAAAATAATTCTGTTTAGTTGCCCAAAATAAATTTATGCTAATTGTATCTGTCACGAAAGAGAAAGAGTAAATATTATAAAAAAAAGAGTGAAAATGTGTGAAGTGATATCACACACACATGCACTTGTAGTTTAGTATCGAGCTAGACACAATAACGACACCCCCCAACTTGTTGTTGCAGGAACTTCGCATCACAGAGAGCGACCGACTGAAGGTCCAGATCCAGGCTTACCTGGACAACATGTTCGACGTCTCATCATTGCTCGAGGACTCGGAGATGAAGGTCACTGCTTTGGAGAGGGTCGAGTCTCTCGAGGAACAACTCCTCGACGTAAGCAGCTTCCAAGATTTAATTTATATTCATTAAAGGCATTTAAAGCTCCTGTTATTCGGTATTTTTGACTTGCTTTTTAAACATCGATTCGCTTGGGCTCGTTTTAAAACATTTTTACAAAATTAATCTTTTTACAATAAATAAAAAAAAGTGTTTTTTCAAATACAAACAGTTTGACGAGTTTGTTTTATCATATTTCAGCTTTTTAATATAGATTGTGGAAAGCAGTGCTTTTCCACCCTTGTGACGTGGCAATAAAGTTAATAAAGCTTCATCCTGCTATTTGAGTTAATCAAGTGTTTTTTGTCATAATTCTCTTGCATTTTTGTGAGAACGCTTTTGGGGGAAAGAATATGATTAATGTCCCATTTCAAACGAGATTTCTTGCATTTTCTATTTTGTTGTTGTTCAGTTGAACGAGAAGTTCCAGGAGCAGGAATACGAGAACATGACGAAGATCGTTCAACTGGAGAAGCAGCTCTCGTCCAACCTCAGCGAGCTCACTCTAATCAAGGTCAGTTTACAGTCAACATCACCGCCCTTTCCAATTAAATTTGTATGTTATTATATTAATGAAGTTAAAAAAGCGCGATCTGGCGGAAGTTTTCATTAAAGTTGTTAAAAATGCAATTGAAGTCTGCCAGAGCGAGATGTTTCAAACAAGCGCTTTTTTCGCGTTGTAACCTGTGAAACTGCCACTGGGAGTGCTGGTGTTGGTGTTTCGACTAAGCTTCCTTCTAAACCAGGTTAATTTTTTTTGGGACAAAAATGATATGAATTTCATCATGTGTTCCTGTCTATTTTAAAGTCGTTTTTTTTAATTCGTTTAGAAGCAACTGACGTAAACATATAAGAAACGGAAAGACATTTTGAAGATGATTCGTAAAACTACGTTACTTAAATAAAATAGTTAAAAAAAGGCTTCAAAACTAAAAAAACAAAACGAAGTTAAAACAATATTCCCTCTGTTTCAAAAAACATTTAAACTCACCATTTTTTCTAAAAACAACAAACATGGGGAACCGTGATGACGTCATTATTTGCGTGGGCCAGCGGCGCTTTGGCCTCTTCAATTACGTTTTGCCCCCCGAGGGTGGAGCCGTGGACACCCCTGTGACCGAGGTCGAACCCAAGGACGTCGAAGCGGCCCTGGTACATCGGCGCCCGGGTTTACGTTCGGGGAAAACCCGCAAGTTATTTTTCTCGCAAAAGGGGATTTTTTATAACGCTTCTAACAAAAGATTCGGGTTATTTGCTTGTGAAGGTGAAACATGGATCCGCGGACAAAGTTTACTTAATTTCCTTGAACTTAACGTAATCCATGCTTTGCTAAAAATAATCGATAAATACAAAGAATTGATTCGACAAACGAGTCGGCCTATCCGTGTTTCACATGAGCAGATCTGAATCGCTTGTAACCTGCAACTTTTAACTAACAACATGATTCTGTGTTTCTTGCAACAAATCAACCACCTTCAGCTTTAAACGCCATCTTTTATCACTTTGCTCCATTTTTTATCAAACTCACCTTTTTATTTCCGAATTGCTCCATTGTCATCGCAATTGATCATTTGTTGAGTTAAACATCCGCTTTCTTTTGTTAATCGCGCATCAGCATTGTTTATTTCGGCAAATATTGATTGCGCATACAACGCGTTGTGTCGTAACAATCGAAGAGTTGTGACGTTAAAACTGCATTTATTTGGTTTTCGAGGTTTAATTTCGGCGCACCAATTGATTTTACCCCTGGAAGAAAAACTCTTAAATAGAAAAAATAAAAGAATGACGAAACTAGTGCAATGATGGCAGAAAATATGAATCAAATTGTATTTTAAACGAACCGCGGAACAATGTTTGGCATCGTTTAAAGCAGTGATTCCCAAACTGTCTCACTAGTGTGCCTCGAGAGATTGCCAAGTGTGCCGCGAAACTTTTTGTAAGGTCGAAAAAGAGAGTATTTGTATTACTAATAGGCAAACATGCAAGCATTTTAAACTTAAATACGCACTACCCATTGCAAATTATTAATATTGAGACATTTACATATAGTTTGTCGTGTGTTAAAGGCGATTATGAAATGACTCTTGTTGTTACTGTTAAAAGTGTGCCCCGAAATAGTAAAGATTTTTTTGTGTGCCGCGAGCCAAAAAAGTTTGGAAACCACTGGTTTAAACATTAACAAATCATTCGCAATCTACTAACAATTTAGGCTTGGCTTTATTTTTTCATTTAACTTTAAAAAAGGAACAAAAACTTCGCAAAAATATATTTAAACAAAACTTTTTGGCAAGTTGTTTATTTGACCCAACTAACCACTGGCTCCTTCCAACGCTCGCTCGTGGACAGCCGACCGACGGTCGTGACGTCACACTCATGCTTAGTGACGATGACGTCACGAGTGATGTCATGGACGACGTCACGAGCCCTGACCTCTACCTCCCAGTTAGTATTTGGCATGACGCAGGCTCGGACGTACTCGTTCCGCTCCAGCGACGTAATGATGACGTCATGTTCGTTCCGCCCTCTGATTGGCTGCATGACGACCAATCAGAGGGCTCGTCGCTTTGTTTCAGCCCAGAGCCGAGTTCTTCCTCGTCTGACGTAGGCGTGACGTCACCGGTTGTCATGGGGATCGACAACTCGTTCATGATGGATCCGGAGTTTGGTTTTCTCCACGGACTCTCGCATCCCTTTCCGCGCGGACCGTCGCCGCTTCCGCATTCCGCTTTTGACGCGATTCCGCAATTTACCGCCGATCAAATTCCGCAAGTTTCCGATAAATCAAGTCCCGCACTTCCGCATTTTACTGACGACCACATGTTCAGTGCGCCACCCAGCGGACAAGTTAGCAGCAGCGAGACGATTTCGGTCGGAGGCGAAACAACGTCGAGCAGCCTCGTGACGTCATACTCTTCCAGTGATGTCACTTCGTCGTTCGGCGCCCCACCTAGCGGCGGTTACGCGGTGCTGCCCGACATTGGCGAAAAGTTTGAAGTTGAGGCGCTGCGTAAAAGGCGGAGTTGTCTGGAGCGCGAGATTGCGGAACACTTGCGAGGCGAGCAAAATGCGGATCGGTCCGTGGCTCCACGACAGTCCTGGTCGGTCGTCCACTCGCTCCTGCCAAACATCGGACAATCGGCAACCTCTCAAACCAACGATGACGTCATTTACGAACCTCTCCCCGACGATGATGACGTCACGTTTCTGCCGCCGCCTCCCCCAAGTGACGTCACGATACCCCCCGAAGAGCCGCCACCAGGGGCGCAGCGGCTCGCGAGTTGGAAGTTTTCGTCGCAACTTGCGACCATCGATGAGGACCAGGTTTCCGCGATTCCGTCTTTCACCGCCTTCCGCATTTTGCCCACCCGAGTCCGCACCTTTTGTTTTCCGTCTTTCGGCAATAATTTACCCTTCTTTTCTGTTAGTTTTACGCGGCGACATTGAAAGAAATGACGTCTGCGATCTGTTTATTAGTTGAAGCTCCCGGGAACTATAGAGAAATTAATTTGTTTTGTGTAAATCGGATAAAAACAGCCGACGTTGAAGAATAAATTAGTTTGTTAATGTTTTGTGAAAAAGTTTTTAAACTCTTCTAAACCAAAGCAGTTTCCAACAAAATTGGTTCAAAGCTTGTTATATTCAGTTTTTATTTATTATTTGTTGTTGGAATGGGTTTTTACTTTTTGTTGGCTGGATTGGATTTGCATGATCACCAACCCTTGTCTTTTGTTGCTTGTTTTGTCAAATTGAAGCTGTTGTTGAGCAGGAGTTTTACATTTTGAGATGAAAAGCTTGTTTTGTTCTTTCAACAGGTTTTTTTTGTCACAATTATGTGGGAAAAATGATTTTTTAAACTTGGACTAACAAAATGTTGAAAAACGTTTACAAATGTTTTTCGTTCCTTGTAACACTTTTTATTTGATTATATTTTATCGATATTGTAAGTATGTTTTTATTGTAGCTTCACCAGGTAAAGAAAGTAGCAATTTGTCCGCACTTGTTTATATTGTTTCACCAAACACGGCTTTAATTAGAAAAGTTAAATCTAGTTTAATTTTATTGTAAATCTGTTTTAAAGCAAGTTAACTGCTTCCAAACAATCACTATTTTTCTCACACTTGTTTCTTTGTTACGTCACACAGAAATCCGGGGGTGCTTTGGTCCCCCAACTTCCGGCCGCTGGGGGTCGCAACAACTTGCTTGGACTTCCCCCACTCGGTGGTATGCCGGGCGGGGAAACCCCGGAAGCGTTACCGGGAATCAAGCTGAAGACCAAGGTAAGTCGCCATTGTTCGCCCTTGGTGACGTAACAATACTTTTTGCCAACCAAATACTTTCTTCCAGGACATCCCGTCCGCCCCATCCTCGCTACCCCCGGCCCCCGCGCCCCCTCCCCCGCTAGCATCAGGGGGTGCAAGCAAGAAGGACACATCGGGAATTCCCCCTCCGCCCCCGATGGGTGGAGTCCCTCCCCCGCCTCCCCTAGGGGGAATCCCCCCTCCCCCGGGTCCAGGGGGTGCGGTGCCGAGCTTTCCAGGCAGCAAGCTTCCGGGGGGGTTGAAGGCCAAGCAGCGGCACCAGCCCAAGTACCGACTGCCGGTTCTCAACTGGTCGGCGCTCAGACCCAACCAGGTCGCCGGCACCATCTTCAACGAACTCGACGACGAGTCAGTGCTCGGACAGGTCAGCTGCTTGCAACGCTCCTTTCAATCAGTCTTTAAAGTTCCAGTGTGTTGTTGTTAGAACAACTGCGAAAAAAGTTGATTTTTATTGTTTTTAGCTTTGCCTCACAAGTTAATACGGTTAAAGAAGAAATATATTTCAATCTGAATTTTAAATTTGATTTTTATTGAATTGACTCATTTTTTTTTTTGTGCAAGGAATATTTCTCATTTTTTTATCTTTTAGCGTCTTTAAGCCAAGAGGTGTTTAAATTCTGTTATTGTCAGATCGACCTCGGGGCGTTTGAAGAAGCGTTCAAGACCCGGGCCCAGGACAGCGAGGCCGACAAGGCCAGGCTCCAGAAGCTGGTCGACGCTCAGCAGAAGCGGGGACAGTCCCTGATCGACGGAAACAGGGCCAGAAACCTCGGTGAGTTTTGCTTATCGACCACAATTTAAATAACTTGAATATACGATAGGAATTGAATTTGATTATTTTTAATTTAACAAAAGCACCTCCATAATGGAAAATTAGCACAAATAGCTCACGATTTGAATTTCACCAAAAAACTTCAACTATGCAAAACTATGCTTGCAAAGCGTAACCTTTGTTGTGTTGTCGTCTGGCAGCGATCGCACTGCGCAAGATCGGGCTGGACACGGACGCCATATGCAGGGCTGTGTACAGCTACGACCTCAAGGCGCTGCCGCTTGAAATGGTCGAGATGCTGCCCAGGTTCATCCCCAACGAAGGTGAGCTGAAAGCGTTCAAGGATTACGAGCGATCCGGCAAGTCGTTCGACGACCTCGCTTCAGAGGACCGCTTCATGTGGCTGGTGAGTGGATACTCGATTATTATTTGTGTGTACTACTCGATAGCAAGTCAAATTTCAAAGCACCATCAGTGA
The DNA here is from genome assembly GCF_963924565.1 of Ascidiella aspersa. NCBI lineage: Eukaryota > Metazoa > Chordata > Ascidiacea > Phlebobranchia > Ascidiidae > Ascidiella > Ascidiella aspersa. The sequence continues at coordinate 33,204,914 of NC_139451.1, read as the reverse complement.
TTTTTTACCTCAAGCCTTTGGCCAATTCAATTAAAAAACTTGCACTGAAATACGCAAGATTATTTACAACTCCTTGGAATACTCGTCATTTAACCGAGTAGTAGTTGTCTCGTGTCTTTTATTGAATCGAGTAGAACTCTTGTAAACCGTATTTAAACCACTGTAACTGACTCGCAGTTTGGCCGAGTCGAGCGGCTGCAGCAGCGCCTCAACATCATGGTCTTCATCGGCAACTTTCCGGAGACTTGGATGTCGTTGAGCCCGCAGATCGCCTCTGTGATCGCCGCGTCCATGTCCATCAAGTCGTCGTCGATGCTGAAGCGGGTGCTCGAGGTCATACTCGCCTTCGGCAACTACATGAACAGCGCCAAGAGGGGCGCAGTGTACGGCTTCAAGCTGCAGAGCCTCGACGCGGTCAGTTTGTCCACTTTGTCGCGAGTTTCTTACAAGTTTGTCCGTTTGATTTTCTGAAGGTTTTTTGTTGAACATTAGGCTACTTGTATTGAAAGTAAAGAATTAGCAGTTTATATTTTTAAATTTACTTGGCAGACATGACTGTTGTAAAAAAGTTATGGTAACTTTGTGGTGTTAAGGACTCTCTTTTTTGCAATTTATCGCTTACGCAAGATTACGTGCAATTGATCGAGGTTTATCAAAGCGCAATATAAATGGCACCTGGGTGTTTGTGTAGCCCGCTTGTCAGTTCAGGACCCGAGGTTGCCAATCGGGGCTTTAATCTATCAAAAGGCGCAACGTAAAGGGCGTGTGTTGCTTGCAGTTGGTGGACACCAAATCGACGGACAAGCGCCAGACCTTGCTGCATTACATCGCCACGGTGATCGACCAGTACTACCCCGAAGTGAAGACCTTCTACAAGGAGCTCAGATACGTCGACCGCGCCAGCAAAGGTGAACTCCCGCTTTCAAACTGCGACAAAATAGTGTTGAAAAGTATAATTTTTCAAGCATCGCAAAGTAAAAAAAATGTGCAAAAAAATTAAAGCAAAAGCTTGAGCCCGAAAAAGTGTAAATCTTTCTTTTTCGTCCCCCTAGTGTCGATGGAGAATGTCCTGGCCGATGTTCAGGGGATCAAGAACGGGTTAAAGATGGCAAGAACTGAGTTCGAAACCCACCAGCACCCAGTCATCAGCGAGTTCCTGCAAAGCTCCACCGAAAAGGCAGAAAAGGTTTATTTGCTTTCTAGTTGTTCGCGTCTTTTATTTCAAAGCGAGAAACGAAAATTGGTCGTGTTAAGCCATTTTTAGTTTTTATTTAAAAAACAGTGAAAATTAGGTAGAACAGTGCTTCTTAAATTGTCTGCTATCCCCGTAGAAGAACTTTCGAGCTTTCAATTAACCCTCTTCCAAAAACAACCATCGATACAATAACGATTTGCTCGTACACAAAAACGACCCTGGTTTTTTAAAGATTTTTTTTCCAGATCATCCAGGACGCGCAGACGGCCCAAGAAGCTTTCAAGAGCGTGGTGGAATACTTCGGGGAATCCCCTAAGACGATGCCGCCCGAGACCTTCTTCCCGATGGTGGATCGCTTCATCAAAGCTTACAAGAAAGCGGAGAAGGACATCGAGGATTGGAAGCTCGCAGACGTAAGTAGTTTACACTTTTCTTATTGACTCTCCTGTTACGTAACAAATAATTGCGCTAAATAAACTTCACAAACAAGCATCTTTCTAAAACTGGCCACAAAAAAAAGTTTGTCTGAATATTTTTCTCATTCCGCCAATTGTTCTTTGCCTCAACCCGTTTGTGACGTAACACAGGAGAAGCGGATGGAGAAGGAGCGCCGCGCGTTGGAGCAGCGTGAGGAGCGAGCTCGGAGGGATGAGTTGAGGGAGGAGCTGAGGAGTGGGGAGCAGAAGATGATCGGGGAGCTGAGGGGAAAGCGGAAGGAGAGGAGGGCGGTGGAAAGCAAGGACGGCGCCATCGAAGCAAACATCAACTGTGAGTAGTCCTGTCGCTCTTATTTCGACTGATATCGACTGATTTTCAACTGATTTCAACTGAGCAGGTTTAAAGTCAGTTTAAGTAAAAATCCTCGATTTGTTTTTAACTACAATGAAATATTTATCTATAACACCTAATACAGTAATAAGACAGGCATCTTTAGTAAGTGATATAGTTATTCACTTCATAAAGTGCTTAACTTGGCGCTAGGAATCGGGCTCCTAGTTCTTTTTGTTTGTGTTCGCGCAATTCTTTTCTTGATCGGCTTCGGTTTGTTTGCAGACATCAAGTCGGAGCCTTACCGTCGATCCGACACCGTCCACCGCAGCTTCCGCAAGAAGAACAAACCCGAGCCCAACCGCGCCGCGCAGATGTCCACCATGCTATGACGTAACTAGCCGTCTGCTTGTCGACATGACGTCACGGTGGGGTTTAGCCCGGGGAGGAGAGGGCGGCCGGAGTTTTTCTTACTTATGAAGCAGAATCGCAATTGATCCAAGCGTTTTCGTAAAACGCTGCAAAACGCTAGATTCGTTCGCGTTTCTCGCTTTCCGCATTTTTTCAACGTGACTTAAAAAAGTTTACCTGGATAAAACACGCCTGTACACCAGACCCTGCGTTTTGCACACCCCTGCTCTGTTTCGCCAGACAATCATTACTGCTACGTCACAGCGATGACGTGATTACCTGTAGGTGACGTACCAGTTGCGGTAGAATTACTCGAGGTACGCCCGTGTTTGTCCTTCAATCTCGCTTTGTTTTGGAACCAGACTGATCCCGGTTGTTTTAGTTCGGTGGGCGAACCTGCGTGCCTTTAGGTCCCTTGCGTTGAAACGCGGGATGCCTGTCTAGTGTTTCGCCCTGTACCATAACTCCGTCCCAACGTGTTTTATCCATTAACAGCTACACTTCAGTCTATTATAACCTCGCCGCGCCCTTCTTTATTACGTCACACAGTGTTGTTTATTGCGTAAAAGCGCGTTTCGGCTTTTGCGGTGTTCACTTGTCGCGCCGATGCAAAAGCACTTTGTTGTTGTTTCGCCGAGAATAAAGATGAATATTACGCAGGATTCCTGTTTGATTCGACGACGAGCGGGCAATGAAGCTGTCCGACTCGAAACGAGGGTAAGAGGATATCGCTGCACATTTATCGCTTTCTTGTTGTGAGACAGACAATTTTTGTATCAAAAAGCAATTATCATTCAATAAATTGAATATACAATCTAAACGGCAAAGCACTTAATTCAATACTCAGTTATATTAGTTCTAACAAGGTATAACAAATACCATTAATTTTAGGAAGTAATTTCTTACCTTTTCACCAATTAATTGATTATTTCGTCGAGAATCTCTTTATAATGCAGTTAACAAGCACATTCCATTTCTTTGCAGCTATCGGCTCTGAACTGGTTTACTGAAGCACCTGAAAGTGTTACCAGGGTTGTCCGCGAAAAATTGTAGAAAGCCGTAGATAACAATTAAAAAAACACCTAGATTTTGCAGAAAAGGCCTAGAATATATATATGTTTTATTCGACATTATTTCTCCCTTGTCACCTCCCTAAAGTAAACTATGTTCAGTACCTTTTATCATTTATCTGACATCGGTACTTTATATTAAAATTCATTAGCCTGGTATACATCACACAACTAATGTTTTTAAGCAAAGTGCTTCTTCATAGCTATTGTTTTAAATTCTTTATGGACTAACTATGCTTCTTTAAATTATTTCATAAACCAATATTTTTTTCAACTTAACTTTTCAAGGCAAATAGTTAAAAACTTACGAAAACATTTTTAAAATACTGCTAGTTTATAAAAAATGTCACTACCGAACAGAAAATAAAAGTACATTTTTCAAAATATAACTGCGGGGCGACATTGATATCTACTACAAGTTTAACGACTGTAAAACGACGTTTTAACTTAAAAAAACTTTGCTATCTGATTATTCTAAATACAAAGCTATTATAAGCATTTATTTATTGCAGCCTTGCAGTTTTAATTTTGACAATTCTTTTCGTCACTATAAAAAAATATGTCGGATTTTAAACTAGCGCCAAAACCTAGATTTTCTTTTTAAAAAAAAAAAACGAAGATAACTCCAAAATACTCCGATCTAGGTCGAAAAACCTAGCGCTCGCAATCCTGAATTTCGTTGAAAGACGACAAAAATAACCTTGGCTTGATCGAAACAAATGTTTACAAACTATGCCCTGATTTCAGCATCGCAATCCCGAAGAAAAACAACTAAAAACATAGATATCATAAAAGCAATTAAAATGTGAGTTTAATTTATTAAACCAGTGGTTTTCAACCTTTTTCATACAGCGACCCATTTTAACAACCCAATGCAACTAACGACCCCCTTTAAAAAAATCTGATTCAGGCATGTGTAATACATTTGTGTATGCGCAATAGCACAAAAAAATATAATTAAAAATAAAACAAATACTTATTTATTGAGTTCATGCACGAGGCAGCATCAGTGAGTTCGCTGGTGTTGGGCCTTGGCGGCCATTAAAAGCTTGTCTATGCGTGGCGCTGTTTTTGCCAGACCACACCTTAGAGCTGGCTCTACTTATGACATCATAACCATATCCAAATATTTCTCGCGATAATAATCGTTATTGTTATGTAATAACTGGTTTTTGTCACAACGGTTAATATGTTTTTTGCACTACAGTAAAAACTTATTTAGCTTGTGATTTCTCTTTAATAAGTCTAAATATATAATTGCAACCTAACAGGTTATAGTTTTTACTTAGTTGTTTGACAAATTGCGAGCACTGCATGGTGTGTGTACTGTTCCAAAAAGATTTAAAAGCCCTGCCGTAGGCTACCTATGATTGATACCGGGAACTCAACTTTCTACACATTTTTATTCAACTGTTTAGACACTCACTAATATAATCACAGATTTTTTTATGGTAATTAATTGGCATTGTCGTAATGGTGATTGGTATTTAATTGTCGTCTTCGCAACCCCCAGAGAAACGGCAAACGACCCACCTGGGGGTCGCGACCCCCAGGTTGAAAACCACTGTATTAAACTAAACTACGTTTTGCATGAAAAACAGCAAGGGGTTTGGAAAAATAATAACAAAATTTTAAACCTTATATGCCAGTTTAGGCGTTAAGTTGTTTTAAGGCAACATCCTTTCAATTTTATTATTCTAAAAATTTTAGAATTGTCATATTTCCGGAAAACTTCACTTATTGTAAAGTTTGGGCGTTATTTTAAGCATTCTATGGCCGATTGACGTCAATACTCATTTGAAAATAAGGCAATATGTTAAAGTATTACAAATTAGCCACAGATCAATGCTTAATCATGAATCGGTGGAAAATTTTATAATTTTAATAAGCAAGGAGTTTATAATTGTTTCACTAATCCATTTTGCTTTTGTATTTATTCTTTTTACACACCTTTTTCTTTTACATTGCTTGTAATGGAATTTCAACGTATTTTATCGTAAAATAATGTTATTAATCACAAAATAAAGCTGGAACAATGTCAATCAATTTCCAGAGAAAAAGGGTTTAAAACTTTATTTAAACAACGACGTGGTCTGTTAGTGCAAAAAGAAAATATTACCACCTGAAGAATGACATTGCACGATCAATATCACACAAAGTGGCGCTCTTTCACGTAAAAATTAATAAAAAAAAATTTTCTTCAAATACGGCATACCACAACACATATTGTTGAAGAGCGCCCATAAAGTTAGTTGAGGATAATTTCCTTGTTATGGCCAATATTGTAGCACACCTTTTCTTTCTAACCATTAAACAATTCAGCTAAAATTTCTTGTGCATTCATATTGTACAAAAAAATATTTAACAAAATGTCTTTTAGAGTGCAAATTTTTATTAAAAAAACCACACCACTGTTTTCAAAGTTACACTTGGTTAACTTCACATTTTTATTTTAATATTTCACAACTTCAAGTAAAAACACAATTTAGGAAAAACATCGCGACTCCTCTTGTTAATCCCAGCATTTCCTGGTGGAAGCCAATCTTTCTTTGAGGTATTCGCTGATGAATCAACCTTCATCAGCTTCTTCCTGTGACTCGATGGCAAAGCGGTTGATTTTGTCATGTCGGATCGGCATGTCCTTGTAGAAGTTGTGCGGTGCTCCGAGCCAGGGGAAGCGACCTGCATGCCAGGTGAGTTTGCGCTCGAGCTCGTCGAGGACACCACAGTGCAGCAGCAGCTTGTCGTGCTTGAGGACCCCGAGCACGCTGAGGCCGACCAGCGGAACCAAGTTGTGGCCGCGGAAGCCCTCCAAGGCCTGGTGCAGACCAGGCGGGGCCTCGTCGCCGGGGTAAACGTACAGCACCGAGTGGTCGGCGAGGTCTCGTGCCTCAACGACGTCATCATATTGATCTGCGGAAGTTAGATCCAAGTCATCAAGGATTGTGAGGTCTTCCTGGGCTCGGCGGACGGTCAGTGCGATGGTCAGTCCCTTAACCAGCTTGGAGGGAGGCATCCTGTAGTACATGGACTTGGGTCCACGGGGCCCGTGCAAGATGGCGCCGTTCCTATGAAAAGCGGTCGCCGTACTGCCTTGTCGCATCAACCCGGTGCCTTTTTGGGCGTGAGGCTTGCGCTTTCCACGACCGAGCTCAGCGCGGCTCTGAGCAAACGAAAAGTCAACCTCCCTGTAGCAGCGCTGCCACTGCACGACTTCGTGGAGGAGATCCATGCGAGGATGCGCAGCGAAGAGGTTCGGATGCAGCTCGACGCACTTGTCACGCTGCTCTGGACTCGCAAAATCCTGAAGCCAGGCAAGGACTGGGGTCTTGCCCTTTGGAAGAGCAACGGAACATTTCCGGCACACTGGGGTGTCAGGGCCAGGGCTTGGTTCCGGTGGAACCTCAACGGGAACGGTCCGGTTGATTGCAGACCCGAGGAGGACTAGGTTACTGGGAAGATCGGGCTGCGCATGGTCGACAGTGCCGTGCTGGAACCGGGCACAAAGGAGACGAGTCGAGCTGTTAGCTCGTCGCAGAATGCTCAGAAAATTCATCCTAAGTCTGAAATGATATTTGCAAAAGCATTTGTTTGAGTGGAATTTGTAATGAAACTATCAGGAAACTGATGTGTTTACATAATACATGTATACAGTGCTGTTTGATGAATACATTTATAGAAAGGTTCAAAAATATTAGAAGGGGATCATCCACAGTACCATATCATTTATTCCACTAAACATTCACACATATGTGTGTTAATAACTGAGATCTAGCCCTTCGAAGCTGCTTTTTGACCAACGACTACGGCTTACGTAAGTGGTTGTTTCTCGACTCGTTTGAATATTAAGGCACAAACACATCTTTTAAACCATATTAGAAAACAAACTTTAAATAAAACATGCTGAACACAATATGACAGTTATTGCAATATAATGTCAAGGATAAGTAGAAATATGTAAAACCAAATAAGCTTTTTAGGCTTATTTTAGGATTGCATGAAAACTAAATGTATATCTATATTATATATATTACATAAGATATTATTAGGAAACATTTACAATAACCTCCATACACTTGTTTCAAATTTATTATCAACAAATTGTAAAATATATTATAATAAAAGCATACAAAAGAGTAATTCATTTAAAAAGGAATAACTAAAAAATTAGTCAATTTTAAGAAACCAGCTCTTTGGTATTTTCTTCATCCTCAGGATAAATTAACTTTAGTTGAGAGTTTGGAAGGTAATAGACTAAATTATTGTCGGTCCGAGCTAGTTCGGAAAAGTATCGTCCAATTTCATTGTGATCAATGACCGATGTCCAATTTTCGCATGGCTCCAGGCTTTCCTGGCTGGCGTAGCGTTCCGACCCGTCACTGTGGACCAGGACGTTGTAAAAGGGCTGCCTTGGCCCGTTTTCCAATCGATGCACCCCCATCTGGTGGATCCACTCGGTCGACATGTCGCAGAAGTTGTCCCAACCGCGGATGACGCAAGTATAATCGTACCGTCGGTGGTGCATCACCATTCCTATAGAGTACTCCACACCACGATTAGCGGCGTCAGATCGCAGCTTTTTAGGTAAATCTGCAACAGGTTCATCAGCTTTTGCCAGCAATACTCTGCAGGTTTTTCTGATTCCCTCGGGAATGTGAGCACGTAAATTTTCTGGAGCATTTTCTGTGAGAAAGTCAAGGTCCAGTAAAACAGTTTTGAGGTTATAGTGAAAGTCATGAAAGAGCAACAAACGTCGCAAGCGCATCCAAACATCGTCAGGTTTCAGTTTTACAATAAGGTCAACCGCTGGAAAAATAGATGAGAATGTTCGGTTTTGATGCAGCTCGGAGTGGGTCATGACATTGTGGCACATTCTGAGAAGGACTTCTTGCAAGGAAGCAGCTTTAAGCAAAACTTCTCGCCGACCCAACTCAGTAAACGTCAAAGTGTTACCGCCTTGAAAAACATCAATGAATGTGTAAATTGAATCGTAGTTTGGTGCCGAGTCATCAGCAACATTAGCTACTTTCAAGCGCAAAACAAGGTGCCTTGGGTAGTTTATAATGTCGGTTTTCAAACCAACCAATGAAGCTATTTGCTGATACAAGATGCAAAGTGTCATTGGAATGCCACTTTTGCTTTTAACTATATTGTGAATGAAGGAATTGTCAACATTATAATAATCCTCACTATTGCCTCTGATTTTCAGCTCTTCGTAGAAAACATAATTTATTGCCTTTATCACGCTAATGTCACTTTTTAGGCGCGTCTTTACTTTTTGAACAGCGTTAGAAATAAACTCAGCAACCAAAGCATCCTCAGTTTTATTTTCTGGATTAAAATAGTGGGAAAACAGCATGGAGCCGGCAAAAAAAGGGGTAAAAGTTGAAAAACTAACTGTGGGCAAAGAAATGTTTTCCACATTTCCATCTTCGAGCAGTTTAGAAATCTGATCTGCAACAATTGGCTGCTGGAAGAGTCGTAAAACCTTTTCCGCATAATATTTTACAGTGAGCGACGTTTTACAGGATGAGTGACAGATTGCAAACATAACCTGCAAAATAAATTCATCGGCACGACGAGGTGTGACATCTTCCAACATGCTCTCCACATCAGCGTGGTCAATTTGTCTTTTGTGATACAATTTGCAAGAAAGTTCACTTATTTTGTTTTCAATCAAAAGCACCGACTTATAAACCTCAAGCCACCGAATAGCTTCTGTGCTGCCTTGTTCAGTCGATGTACACGGCGATACAAACATGTTTGGGCGATACAAACATGTTTCATCTTTCAGCAGAGCTGGCCACCGGATGGCACACTGCTGCTTCCATACATTGTTCCTCGTAACGACCCTATGAATCACTTTACATGTCGCTCCGAGTTGCAGAAGGTCGCAAGGATTTAGACGACCGACAACACAAATGTCCTCGATCAGCGCATCAGGCAAATCACTTATGCTAACCATTTTCAACAACTGATAAAATAGTAAAAGCACAAAAGTCATTGGGTTGTATACTTGGTTATTTTGTTACTAATCATAATGATGTATCTGTTTGTAAACTTTTTATACAATGCTTTCTTCAGATGATTTTTAACAATCCAGTATGGTTCATACAAGACTCATTTAGCAGAGTTAATAAAAAAGAGGCTATTATTACAGCTTGGAAGAATAAATATAAAAATAACACTGGTACTGCCCTAAGCAAATAATATTAGCAATATTAACAATATAGAAATGTGGAAGGATTCTAGTCCAGCGTCGGAAAATTGATTATGTACACTATGTCAAAGAAAGTTTGATTCTGGGTTGGCTGGCGAAAAATCACCTTTATGCAGTCTGGAAAGTATGGCAGATCTTGCGGGTGCACGCAAAAATCCAGGTGACCGGGTACAACAAAGGTCAAAAAGTTTACCTCGGGTGCACTTTATGATTTTCTGTTGGAGTTGCACTGTTTATTGCATACATTCCACTGTAAACGTATGCCGCACAAGCTTTTTACATATTTGGGGAGCAGTTCAGGTTAGATTTTTTTCTGGCGGCACTTTTAAAAGGTTGAAAAAAACTTGTGGATGCACTTGCCCTACTTACCACAGTAGCTTATACTATAATAACCAATAATAATACGTGACCCAAATAATGTCAGCAATATATACGCCCGGATATAATTGTGGCAGGGTTGTAGAGCAAGGTTTAGATAAAAGCGAGATAGGAGCATTGCAAAAAATATTTTTTAACCAGCAAGAAGAAGCCCCTTTCAATATTATTTGTTTACCTTCCTTCCATATTAGCAAAAATGTCACGTGGTCCAAGCATTACTTTCACATAGGTTAGAGTATTGTTTGTTTATGTTAAAACGCTCTATAAACAAATTGACTCTTTCTGAAGTATGTGAGGGTGGAACCACAATGAAAGTATATTTATTACGAATAAACAAACGCTAAATCGGCACGGGTGTACTTATGATAAGTATAATAATTGCAACGCCATAAACGTGCGCAACTGACTCCACGTGTTAATTAACTGACTAAGACTGCTGGTTTAGGCATAATAAGCCATCACTTGAATACATTATACCAGATCTGGACTATTGACAAAGCGCTCCAGCAATTTTCCGACAATTTGATGCACACAGGCAGATTACGTCACTACCGGACGACTGTTGACCACATACTCCAAGATGCTGCATATACACTAATAAAGGGGTCGGCAACCCCTGGCACGCGAGAGGATTTTTTGAGGCACGTTATATCACCTTAAGAAAGCGAAACCATTTAATTACTAGCACATCAATAACATTAGCGCTGAATAAATGGTTGCACACATTTCTAGTTCGATCTGCAGTGTTGTTGTCACAAATAAGTGTATCCAACTGTTGTAGTTAACATTTTTTCTAACCGTTTCTATTACGTCACAGTGCCCTAAAATTGGCGTAATGTTTACTGCGTTAAATCAGAGCAGTCTATTAAAAGTAAAAGTAAGTACGAGTGCTTTTGTGCGACTGAGAAACCAAGCTATAAAAGCGAAATCGATAGTCAACTCTTATATAGGTATCGGTTGAAAAGCGTTGAAGTATATTCCAAAATAGCGGGCAAAGTATTGTGTCCGCGTCAGTTCGTTTTTTTCAGCAGGGTTAGTGTATCTTTACAGATTTTAACATCTGAAATTAGATTTAATGGCATCTCCCAAGTTACGTAAATTAGATGTCAGATAACAGCTCCAGTAAGACTAGGTAAAACTACCCGAGAATAGCATATGGTGGCATGTTTTACATGACTCCTGTAAGTGGAGTGTTGATATCCATTCTATTTTAGTGACGTAAATCTGGGAAAAACTGTAGAGTCTGAGCCGTAATCGGGACCCTATGTAATTGCACATTTGGCCGAAGTCGGACTCGGGTTGTTTTTAACGGATTGCGCAGCCCTGGTTGCCAGTGCAAAACCATACATAGAAAAATGTTTGGCATGCGAGTTGTTGATATTTTAAAATTATTCATAAACTGGCACACTGCATACGAAAGGTTGCCTACCCCCTCTGCGGTTCTGATGTTCATCCAAAATGCCAAAGGTTCTTAAATGTGCGTCGCAATGGTCTGCTTCATCGTTTCTATTTCTTAAGGACATCGCACAGTGATCCCGTTTAACCCAAATTCAACTGCGGCAATACAACGCTTACAGATAAAATCATTGCGTTTGAATTCATTGTTACAAAATTGTAGCAATTAATGAAAAGATGCACGCACTATGTGTGTTAAGAACTGTGATCTAGCTCTTCGGAAGCTACTTTTTGACGGCTTACATATCATTAGTACGGGACACCGAAAGCATTGCAGACTCACCAAATCTATCGTCCAATGATGTAAGCCAGGGGTCGGCAACCTTTTTTTAGTCGCGGGCCAAAACCAAAGTTAAAAAGGTCTCTGCGGGCCGCACAAAATGTTAACTAAGAACTGTGTTATTAAAATGTTAGAACAACTGTGAATCAGGCCGGCCTCGGATGTTTTTGCACTTTAAAACGTGTTTGATTACATTTATAGAGGCAGTAAAGTGTTGACGCAAAGCGAATGAAAAGTGTAATAAAATTACTTTGTGCGAACGCGGTAACATTTAAAGTTAATCTATCTCAGTGTTTGTTAATTGTCTCAAGACAAAGCGCACCTGGCGAGCGAAGCGAGTGCGATTTTTTTGGTATACCGGTATTTCTTTTAAATTTTTTGCAAGTATCTATTAAATTGCAAAAAAAGAAAAATGTTTAAAAATATATATCCAATATTTTTTTAATACTTTTTCTCATTTTGGCAGCCCTCCACGGCGCAACGGTAAAGAATCGCTGATCTAGTTGAAAAGGAAGCATCAAAACGTAAACAAACCGGACGTAGAATTAACATTCGCGCCAAGCGCAAACATTTTGCGCAATTACTTCGTTAAAATAGTCAAAAAGTATGTGAAATAGACTCGTGTCTAATTTGTCAAAGAGACGGCGGGCCGGATGAATTACATTGGCGGGCCGTAGATTGCCGACCCCTGATGTAAGCAGAGAAGGCTAGAAGAACAACTAGCCTGCAGTGAGGTTCGAACTCACGGCATCAAAATGATAAGCTATAATAATAATCGTTGATTAAAAAACAGCTTCAGAAGAGATAGATCACAATTGTTGCACACATGTGTGTATCTATCTTTGTATGAACTGTCTAAGTTGAATTACACAAAAAATACAGAATTTTGTTCCAAAAAAATGTATGGGGTCACAAAAGTGAGGCAATTGACCCATGGCATTTCAAAGACGCGTGAATAAAACAATTTATTGGATTATATTTTGAGCAATATTTCACATAACAAGCAATGGATGAAAAAATGTTTTAGATTTATAAGAAAAATCATAAACCGTTTTAGTTTTATAAGAAATCAGAATCCTTAACTTATTTCCAAGGGAGACTTAAGTCAAGTATTGTTATTTTCTTAAGAATAGTAGAAGTTTATTTAAGTGGACACTGTAAGCTACCGACACACGTCTTACATTGCTGTTTCGGCTATATTCAGCTGATCATCAGTCTGAACTTCAATGTTAACGAGGAAATTACAAACAACAGTGAAGTATAAAAACATTGACTTAACAAGAACAAATGACGCTAAAATGGGTGGACAAAAGGAGCGGGGCGGCCACCAAACCAGCGAGGTCGTCATTCTCGTCGAAGCAAAGTTGTGAAGCGACGTTTGGCTTTGGCACAAACTCACTTATTACAAGGCAACGAGCAAAACGGCAAAGCGCTTTGGGGAGACGAGCGCTCGCTCAAATAAACACGGCTGTTGTTTTAGGAAGCGATCCGAGTTGGCCAAACATGAACAAAACAAAAGTAACAGCGGTCAATGAGAGAGGTGACGTCACATGTTGCATCTAAACGTCCATAAGAACACACATTTAGTTATACAAGTTTTAGGTTGGAGAGGTGTTAGTTCCAAAACAAAAGAGACATTACAAAGATCCTATCGATTAGCACAAAGCAAAAACACGCCTTTATATTTTGTTGACGATTAAATGACCAAATATGTGTGTGCAGACCACAGGCAAAACACACTTCTCACTGACAATATTTACCTTAGTCTAAGTTTTTAGAACCCAAAAATCCGGGTGCTTGTTGTTAAGGGAATTACCTTAACCCGCACGACTAGGCTACGTTGAACAAATACCATTTCCCCTGTGTGTGTGGGGAAAGAACATATACTATAACAATTTAATTTTTTTCGCAAAGCAAAAAAAAAACGGAATTTACATATAATAGGCAAACAATGCAGTTAGGGTGACGTCACATGTTGCATATACACGTCCATCAGAACACACATTTAAAAAACTCCCCGAAAATTGAGTTTACATATAATACGTAAACAATGCAGTTAGGGACGTGGCGTGTTGCCCCACCCCCTGGAACCGTCCCTGCCCCTCAGTTCACTTCCATCAACAGAAAAGCTGATAAATGTTTCGCATCACGGAGGGACGATTGTTGGTCGCTCGAAGCAATCCAAGATCAGTCGAACTTCAAGTCAAAATGCACTCTTACGCAGCTGATAGAATTTCGTAGTCTACTATTCGAACAAGAACGAACGACACAAATCCACTCGGTCCTCCTACAAACACACAAGTTGACAAATTAAAAGCTGATAAAAGTGTTTTCAACACAAAGAAGATTTTTCGCTCAACAGTGAATCCGCTTTCAAGTGAAATGTGACATCGGTGGTAAATGAAAGCAGTGTTGATAAAGTGGGTCCATAGGTGAGTTGAGACCCAACCAGTCACATCTGTCCCCCACAATTTTCAAGAGTTTCCATAATAATAACAACTGTTTTGTAATTACCTTAAATTATTGCAAATCCATTACTTAACTTATTTTCCTTATAGGTGCTGAGAATGTTGATTCTCATACATAAAGCCCTATTTAAAAGTTGTGTGACCTTATTGTTTGTACAATGTTACCAGGTGGGCCATTTTCACCCATGAGCTACGGTGATTTCACTGGGGTTTTGTTGCGAGTAGCCCCTCTCTTTTGAGCCATATTCGTTATTCGACAACAGAGGATCATTGTGACGTCACACTGTTCCTATTTGTGGCTTAAATGCTGATTTGCATAATACCCATATTTCCGAACTAGCCTTAGACGACACCACAGATCAGTCTTAAGTTTATAGGTCATTGAACTTGTAGACCTCTAAACATGGCGGCGCACCTAGCGAGCGTGATGTTGTTTTCTAGAATTGTTCGCCCATGGCGCACCAGTTAACCAGCGCTGCCACAAGTAAACAACAAAACTAAGTGATTTCCCAGTTTGACAGTGCTCAGGCCTTAAGTGACGTATTTATGACGTGGCGAAGGACTTATAGTTTCAACGTAACAATGTAAATTGCACAAAGCCATCTATATTCATCGTTTTTCACCTTTGTAAAAAACTCGTACTAAACATCAATGTAGCTCGTTACACTAGCGTTATATTTGAAGGTATATATTTTATGTCAACCTTTTCTCATATACTTTATTTTTCTTCAGCCACACTTTTTATGAGCTAGCAGTATTTTTGAAACGTTTTTGGTGAGTTATCTAACTATTTGTAATATGTTTTTCTGTCATAATTCTAAAATAAAGATACTTACCTTCAAACTGCGCTCAATTTTTTCAGTAGTCAAAATTAGTTTCGCAAGAAGATTAAAAACGTTTAGTTAAAACAAAATAAACTATAGTATGTAAAATCATTTAAAGATGCGTGGTTGGAAAATGAAAATTTTAAACAATGGCCTAGAGGAGGTACTGTGAATAATAAGACTAATTATTCGATGTTTGCTAAGCTTATCAATGTATATATGAAGGTGACAAGGGAGAAATACTTCAAGATATAATAAATATGTATTAAAGGTTTATTCCGCAAAATCTAGTTTTTTCATTGTAACCTAGGCTTTTTTATAAATTTTTGCTGGCAACCCTACATTGGATGACTTAATGAATTGCCTCACTAGTATTTATCAAAATGCATTATGTTAATAAATATTTGGATGTTCGTGGGAATACCAACACAACAGAGTTTCACTTTTTAACTTTGTGTGTAGGTTAGTCGTAAAAAAGTTGTAATGGGAATTAACATAAGCCGTTATTATTAGTGATATATGATTACCGTATTTTACGGTTGTGATTATGCTATATTGTTCTGTTACGATTGTAATTCTTCAGTCACAGCCGTAATTATCACCACTACCTATAAACGAAGAGTAATTTAACTTTAAGTTTAGATATTTGTGTTTAATGTTGACGAGCTGTTAAAGTTTATTCGGATTATCGCTGATTCACTCAAAAGTATTTTTGACATTTGTTTCCAATATCAATGTAATCAATAAAAAGAACATACCGGATGTTATTAACATAAACTCGCAATATTTTTTTCAAGTTGTTTCATCAATGGGCTTACTGTTACGTCATAATCGCGCAATGCACATTTTGTCCGAGGTACAAATGTCACAAAATGACGCGAATTAAGACGAAACCATGTTTTTTTAGTTGTGCATGTTTTTGGGTTAATCCTGACATTCTTGGCGATATTGGTAAAAGTTAAGAAAGTGCGGCGCTGTGCCAAAAATAATTTTTACTACAAAAGTTAAGAAGTTTATTTTAAATCGTTTGTGTTTTTACTTAAAGTTTAATAATGGCAGAAAAACACAAGAAAAACACATTATAACAGTAAAGCTCTCATGCAGCTAATGGTATTAAATCTTCCAACCCCTTTTTATTAAATAAATTCTCGCCGCTAGCGTGCGCTGTTTGCTTGACCTTGACTTCTGATGAAACACTTATATGTTGTTGTGCTTTATTTATTGTTGTTACTTACGTCAAGTCCAAGTTCTCTCAGTTTCGATCTGATCACCTCCTCGCCTTCCTCAGTGATGCCACATTTAAAGACCCGCAACTTCTCGATGTTTGGGAGGACGCGAGAAAGCTCAAGAGCTCCTTCGTCGTCGATGTGGTTAAGACTCAGATCCAGCCGCTTGATCTGAAACAACAAAGTGACGAGCGAGGTTAGATTTGAAATGTGAGCCATAAAGTCAATGCACCAAATAGCTCCTTGATAATGTTTGAATAAACTAAATGTCGGATTAAATTTAACTGCATTAAGATTTTAAATTTGTTACCCTTGGGCTCACGGCAATGGATACATATTATTGGTGAATTTGACTCATTAATTAATTATTATTATTTATTTAGGACGGTCTATTTACTGGTGCGATGGTTTACCACAGCTGACACTTTGTGGGTGAATCGGTCGACACAAAACACATTTACAATTAAGGGCACTAAAGCGGTGGAGGTAAAGTAGCAAACATAATAACATGCCACACATTTTTGGTTAGATTTAGGCGCCGAACGTGGGTGTGTACAGCGTTTTGAACGTCCTGGAATTTGACGAAATTTACAATCGTGATTAGTGTGCAAATTCCTCTCAAAAACCATAATAAAAAACGCCGCCAGTTACACCGGTTAGATTCACTAAATAATGTGTGAAAGTTACAGGGTGGGAAGTGTTCGTTGTCACCTGTAGATATAAAGTGCCGAGCTCGCAAAACACGGGCCACCGATGTAAACCATCCGGCTGCAAACGTTTTACAAACTGGTCATGAAGCGACGTTCGTCATGTTTTGTTAAGTATTTTATCAATGTAAATGAAAATTATTTTCGCAAATCTTATTTATGCATATAGTTAGTAGCGTTTTAAGGAATTTTTTTTCACCCTAAATGCGCTTTACATGTCCTGAAACAATAAACAATCAAACTTTCACCACTTCGTATATCGCAATACATTAAATCGAGTTCTAATTTTAACTAGACCCATTTTCAATTGTAATAAAATTGTAAATTAAAACTTATTACGGGCCCGTCGAGACATTTAGGGTTTGATACGCGTTTAAAAAAAAGATTTCCGAACTCTAAAGTAGGTCAATAACAAAGGCGGATAACAATTCTGTTTTGGGGTAAAACCCTCTTTAATGGAAACTACTAGTAATGGAGCCGCGAAATATTTATATTTTATGTAGTGTGCGTTTATGTAAAGGTCGGAAACCTCTGGTTTAGGCCGTTTCTTTGTAACGAGCTGAGTAGATGGAAGCCGCCCTTCGTCGTTAAGCGCGTATTTGTGATTTATTACAACTAAAACGTGAGAAACAACGCATTGTTTTAATGAATTCCAGTTAGCGTTTTGTTTCTCATACTGATAATTAAGTATTTTGCACTGATAAAAAAACGTCCTGAAATTGGAAAAGTTTGGTGCCTATGGGTGCATGTGTACTCGAGCAAGCCAGGCAAATAGCTACTTTCTATTTTTATGTTAATAACTTTCTTCTAATTTATAAATGTACATGTTTTTTAATTTCACGAACTTGCATGTTTAGCTACTGTACCTCTGACTGCTTATCGATAAACCAATTTTAAAAACAACCTACTTTGCAATCTTTGTTCTTGACGGCGTCGGTGAGTGGACTGATGTCTGTGATGTCACAATTGTACAACCGTAATTTCTCCAACTTGTGAACAATCTTCGACAAACTTTTCACTCCGGCGTTTTGGATTTGGTTGTAGCTGAGGTCAAGCTCCTTCAGCTAATTCATAGAAACATAACGTCGTGAGTTTAAAGATTTCTCTTCAATGTTTCGTTCAAATATATGATTTTAAACAAATACAAAAAGCGATTGTTTAAACAATGACGCGATGTTTGTCGCAAATTTGCTCACACCCTACTTTCGATTTGATTTTATCCAAAACTTTAAAACGGAACAAAATTTCACGTAATTTTAAATAAAATATATCTGAAGGTAAAGTAGCAAAAAGTTTTAATGTTTGATTTTAAGGTGACGTCAGGGACGGTACAAAAGAATTAGGAAAAGTTTTATGGAATAAGCTATTTACCCGGTGTAGCGTACTTATGTTGCTACTAACCTTAAAAAATGTTTATATTCGAGCTCGAGCCAACGTTAGGATTATTTACGATTTGTTAAACAGGTTTAGGTTAGCGATTGTTCAAAAGTGTTTTTGCATTCCGAAAGTGATTAAGTTATTAAAGATTTGTTCCTTTCTATTTTGGTGTACACCACCATGCGTGTTTTTGTCAAAATGACCGCATACGTTTGTGACGTTATTTTTATCTTTGGTTTAGCGTGCGAAAGAAATTCGTTGTTCTGAGTACTGATGAATTGTGCAACGTAAGTAGGCCAAGAGCCGAACGTGTTGACTTAAGTAATTTTCTTCTCGTCTTGCGTTCAGTTAGCGCGGGCTGGTCACTAATGGGCTTAAGTGAAAACAAAGTTTGCCTCTCGAAGACATGTTGCTTTTATGCTATATATTTGAGTAGGATTCTGTTCTATTATGCCAGTTGTGATTCGTGATTGTGTGGTAACATATTATGGTGAACATATTTTCTTAAGGACAGGAAAGTATTTATATTAACCCGAATATAGAAATCACAGCGGCTTTAGTTATATTAACATACTAAACGAATTGGATATTAAAATAGCTGATCGAATTTAGGTAAGCGGAATATAACCTTTAAGCCAAGCCATTACACCCGGCTAACAAAATTGTTTAAATTAATGTTCACTCACTAATGGGTGTATGTGTACTCGAGCAAGCCGAAACAAACACTTTCTATTAATATTCCAATAATTTTCTTTTTAATTTATAAAAGCATTTATTTTTTACCTTTTACACACTTGCTTGTTTGGCTGCTGTACCTCTGACTGCTTATCGATACTTTAAAAACCACCTACTTTGCAATCTTTGTTCTTGATGGCGTCGGTGAGTAGACTGATGTCTGTGATGCCACATAGGTTCAACTCCAACACCTCCAACTTGTGAACAATCTCCGACAAACTTTTCACTCCGGCGTTTTGGATTTGGTTGTCGCTGAGGTCAAGCACCTTCAACTAATTCATAGAAACATAACGTCGTGAGTTTAAATATTATTTTCAATGTTTCGTTGAAATAAATTATTTTGTACAAAAAGCGATTGTTTAAACAATGACGCGTTTTTGTATGTTTGTCGCAAATTTGCTCACACCCTATTATATGGGCCGAAAATTGATTTTCGGGACATATCTTGTTTTTGCCCGAAAATGTTTTCGATTTTTGTCCGGAGCTTTATAGAAAAAGTGTACATCGTAGAACCTTCAAATTTTCAGACATGGCGTAGAGTGGTATGAAGGTGCAATGTCGAGGTTTATGAGGCTGCACCCCCAGGTGCCTTTGACTGGGGGGCAAAACCCTGAAATGTTACGTTTTAGCTCTCTGTAGCTAACGACTGCCATCTAGCAGCAGAAAAACTTCCATACAGAATTCGTTCATATTCGCTTGCTTTGGCCAGCTCGTGAAGTGACGAAGCGACGCCTGCTGCGCTTTATTGTCCCGCGCGTAAGACTTTCATTGTGCCGCGTCCAAAACTGTGCGCGTGCGCCTTGCATTTTAAAAAGAGGCTTCTCTTTAGTAAAATTACAAAATTCTCTTAAGAAACAACATATTTTAGCACTGCGAATTTAAATGCGAAATCTGGTGGCAATATACACCTCTCTACTTGCACCTGTTTAGCATGTTACCAACCCAACATATCAACACCAGGCCTACACAACTTATAATATTTCCTAAACTTATAATCATGGGATGGCATGAGCATAACAAAATTATGCTAATAAAAGTAAAGCTTTTATCAATTTTTATTTTGAAGGTATTATTAAATGTGTCACAATTAAGAATGTTTTTCTACGTAATGCACAATTGATAAGCCCTGCTTCAATTAGTGTATTGTGTCATCACAGTAAACCACTTAGCGAATAAACTAGTAAGGGTGCCGCGAACTATTTACATGTCTGGTTCCGTAAGCCAATAAATGTTGCGAATCATCGGTCTACGTATCAGCAAGCCTGTGCTCACGTATTGTTCGGATGGCCATGCCCGGTCACCCGGATTTCTTCTGCCGTGCACCCACGAAATCTCGTCGAGATCTGCCATACTTTTTAGACGGAAGTATCAGCAAGCGTGTGCTCCTGTATTGGTTGGCTAGCCACGTTTTATTTCATTATACTCTGTACGCTTGCGCTTAGGGGCAACAAACTATGTTAACCATGTTTTGGCGATTCTTGCGAAGTATTTCAGTGCTAGTATTGCTACACAATATTTTGTCAATACGTCACATACTTAACCTGACTTGAGTCGCGACCCACTATTTGCCGACCCTGCTATGTAGCTGTCAGGGGTATGGCGCTGAAATCATTAGTTCACAGAATGTAAAATTATGAATTAAATAGTAGAAACTATAATAAGTTAAACAAAGGTTTGTATCTAAAAGCAAGTAAAAAAATATAGTCCGCATTGTCGATTGTGACGTAATGTATGTCGCTGTTGTAAATTACTTTGCCTAATCGGTTTTTATTATCCATTCGTGGTATAAAGGCCATATTAAAGTTACAAATATTAGCGAATCAAAATAGATAAAAGATACAAATTAAGGTGGCTTACAGAAAGCACTTTAATCACACCCTTTCTTTGTGTCCATAAGCTAGCGCAGTACTTCTTAAACTTTTTTAGTTTTGTTTACCCCTAGCATCTATCTTCAGATTTCATTCACCCTTGTCTCATGATATGATAAAACTATATCTCGTCTATATATATATAACAGCACCCCCGGAATATCCGCCCTGCTCGCAAGCTATCATCCATTTCTGACGGTTCACCCTTATTCGCCCCTTTTGATTGGTCAACCCCAGCAAAAGTTTTGTTCACCCTGGGGTGAACCATTCACCTGATTAAGAAACACGTGGAATCACAGAACTTCATAAATGCGATTTCTGTCAAGTATATCCAATTAAAGTTTCTTTTGGCGCTTATTCGGGGGTGGCTGATATTTGCAATTTGTATTCCTATAACGATATAGCGATATTTGTTGTTATGAACTTTAGTTACCTCCAGTTGTTGTGTACTTACTTTAAATAAATCTACTCATCAAAGTAGAATCGTTAAATGGGTCGTAAATCAAGGCAGGAATCCCAATATTAATTGGATAGGCACCGATACCCTAAAATCGGACGAGTACCGATACTAACACTAGGCATCGGGTATCGGCGTCGATACGATATTATCGGACATACGTAGTGACAATCCATAACCTCTTTACAATATCGTCAATCACCATTGTATTGTTGGTCTTGAAATTTATCAGGATAAACGCAATTTTTTTACATGATTAAAGTCCAGATACAGCTGTAGGGTTGGCCCTCACAAATTGGCAAAATCATCTTGATAAATGAAAATGAGTCAGTAGTTGACGAATATTTATTGTGTGCTGAAGGCATCAACATACTATCTTTCTAATGTAGAGGTTTTATCAATTTAACCAAAGTAATCAGATATTTGTTCGCGCGACCGCTTTGTTGCCATATACAAGGGCAAATTATAACTGCAAAATTTAAGAAAGTTAACGGGGAACAGAAAGTTTCTTGAGATTATTTGTTTTATGAGTCACACTTTGTGACGTCATCTGTAAATTTTCTTGCCACATACAAAAATATTAAACGGCCAATGCTAACTCGTGCAGCTTATAAACATTGTTGCTCACTAAAAAAAATTTGTGCAGTGGAAAATATTCTTGAAAGGAACATTGCTGATAATAGCATGAACCCACTTTACCTTGTAAGTCATTTTCCCGATTGCTTCGCCAATGTGTTCGAAACCTTGACTTGTCAGTTTGCATTTGCTCAGATTCAACTTCCCGATTGTTTTGTCGACATGCTGAAGCATCCGTCCCAAGGCGTGAGCTGCACTTGTACCGATGGTTTGGAGGCCCATAAGGTGGTTAAAATCAGCCTCCACAGGGAAGTGCTTTGCGAAAGACTGGATCACTGCTTCATTGCATTCTTGCAAATCAACAATCATTCCAATATCTAAACACAACTTTATATTCAACAAATATTAGGAAATATAACAAAAATAATAATTGTAGGTTTGACTGGCAATCGACGTTGTGACGTCACAAGTGTGAATTTGTAACAATTGTTGTTTAATTAAAGCAGTAATTTCCAACTTTTTTAGACGAACTGTTTAAATAAAAATATGTGCACAGTTAAAAAAATCACAACAATATTAAACTATTCAAAATCTTGTATTCATCCAACAAAAACGAACATTACCCTGGATCAGCCAAGCGCATGATTGTCAAAGCTAACCACAAAATCATGTTATACACTGGAATAGTATCGACTGTAGTACCACACTAGTAAAGCTTTGTTTTGTTTGTTTTATTTCTGCCACAGACAAGCTTTCTTTTCAACGCCGTAAGTGTTATGGTTTCTGTTTGTGTTTATTTATAGCCTGCATCTGTATGACGTGACATCACATTTAAAAAACGTAAAAAGATTACATTTTAAATAAGTGTTTCAAAGAATTTGTGTGTGAAGCATTGGTTAACTGAGAAACATTAAATACGACTGAATTGGTTTTTGGGTTTAATTCGTTTTTTCTCTTCCACGAAACGAAAAAAAATAAATGTTTTTTTGCGTCTGGGTTAAACAATAATTTGTTAATAATAATTTTAATAATAATAATTTTGTGAAGATATTTTTTTAATGCTAGGTTATCCATAGATTGATGTAGGCTACATTTTATATTTTTTACCGCAATGTGAGCCTGTTTTAAATAAAATCAAATACATCTTCTAAATGAGTGTTCTTTAATCGCGTTTACGGCTAAAGCTTGTAGCACCTCAAATGCTCATGCGTGTTTTACTGCTACATGTTTGAAAAGATGAAATCGAAATAAGAACATCAACGTCGAAATAAAAGACAATTCGGAATAAGAACAAAATTAGAGTAATACCTAATAGTCGTAATAACGCCTAAACCATAAAACTGTCCGAATAAGACCTAAATGGCCAGAATCAGGTCTATAGAACACTTTGCTTAACCCCACACCCAACCCCAATCACTATCCTAGTAATTTCAACCCTAACCCAATTTTTTAACCGCACACCTTACCCCCCAACTAACCCCAAACAGGGGCAAAAAATCCGGTACCAAAACAGCGGTGCCCAAACGGTGCCATTCAAACTAGAGAGCCTAAACGTCGACAGCAAAACGACCGATGCCAGACCGTCGGCCTCCGATCGCCCCATACTATCTTCATACCGGTTTAGGCATTATTTTGCTCATTTAGTCCATATTCCGATTAATTTAGAACATATTCAGACGATTTAGATCTTATTTTGTATGAGTTTTTGGCTTTAATATGTCATTGGTCTTCATACTATGATATTTTAGATTATTCCTCTTTAGATATTGTAGCCTTGTAGTTGTAGGTCTTATTATGTGTTACTAAATAGATATGTTCGATGGAAATATAGCATGAAGTAAAAAAAAAATTGTAAGTTTATTTGCGAGCCTTTGTTTGAATTTCTTAAGGTGTTTGTAGAACAGTACGCCCATGTTTTACTGCTACATGTTTAAACAGATATGTTCAGTGAAAATAAAGCATAAAGTAAAATAAATGTTGCCAACTTACTTGTGGGCGTTTGCTTGAACTGGTGGAGTAAGTATTTGTAAAACATCGTAGCCTTTTCTGCAAATATATAAAACCATATTTCACGAACATTTTTTCTTGATAGCTTTCACTTTTAGCACAGTCCATTATTGAACAAGTAAAGCATAAAGTTAAATTTCATATTAATGCATTTAATTGTTTTCAAATGAAGGATAGTCTGAATCTTTGCCAGGTGTAAGTTCATCAAATGGTCGCTTACCTTCATTTGTTGGTTTCTGCGGATTGTCCGTTCTGCTTTGGTCGACATAGAGTTGGTTTGGTTGATTGACAGGTGGTGTAGCTGCTTGTCGCTTGGCAACCTGCATACAAACATAGCTGGTGAACAATACAACAAGCAGCTCTTCATATAAATGCGTAGCAAGCTGGAGCATAGCACAGAGTTTGAAGTTTGCCTCGTGTTACTGGTGACGTCATAGTCACAATGACGATTACAGCGCTGGGGTGTAAATAATGTTGATTTAAGTTTAGCATTATATTAAAATGACTATGTTAATGCTCAATTTTAACTGACTTGGGTAACTAATGACTTATACTTGATAGTTTATAAGGTAGACTTCTATTGCAATGCATTTTCAATAAAATAGTTGGCCAAGTCGCTAAATTAAACAAAACTTTCTAGCAAAAAAATAAGAGAACTTAGCAAAACAAAAGTGCTATATGCTAATAAAATTTATCTGGTATATATTTAGTTTGTTTGTAAACGTCAACTGCAATACTTGTAGTGTGGATGGTGCGCCATCAAGTGGTTGCGGAGTTGCCAAGTGCGTCGATGAACTAGTTGATGGTTCTGACGTTCCTGGTTGAAACATAGCAGTTTGTGAATATTAAAAACATTAAACTTTACATATGACCATTTTCAACGTCGATATTTTCCCAACAGCTTTCCAGGATACATCAAATGGTTCACATTTATATAATATAATGAAACAAATTTGATTTAAATTTCCAACCAAACGAACCGAAACAAATAAAGAGATAAAATTGTTGAGACTACCGTTGGATTGCTTTGGTTTTCGCCGGAATATCGCACGAAAGCTGTTGAAGAACTTCGCAGGAAAACCTGGAAACATTCGGTAACATCATTAATATTGAACATCAGGTTACATGGCAAGGATACATTTTATGTGTTAACAAAGTTATACTGCAAAAAGAGTTTCACAACTATAAACGTTTTAGTAGTTTAAGAAATATTTATTCTTGAATAGTGGGTTTTGAATCCAGTATCCAGAATTCAATTAGGAAGGGTTATTTATTATTAAAAAAAAAATTTGCGGCCACGCCCTCTAGATTGGCTTAAAATGGTACCAAATGTTTTAACAAATGTCAAGCATGTCATTTTACGATTTTATTTTTATTTTTCCGTAGCTTTCCGTAGAAAGCAATATATCATTTTTTATGAAAAGGGCACTTTTGCCCCCCCCCCCCCCCTTGCCCCCCTTAGCAAAGGGAAGGAGGGGTGCTTGTCCCCCGCGCCCCCTCTCTCCGGCGTCCCTGCACCCCTGCATTAGATCATGCAGATACTCCTGTTTGAAAATGATCTGTATGAAATATGTTATAGGGTTTTCTGAAATAAAAAATAAATTCGGGTTTGAATCCTTAGTATCAGATATTAAACTTTAAACATCGCTATTCCGAACAAAAGCAAACAAGATTTATTAATAGTTTAATCCATAGCGCTTTAATTTTATTTTTAATTCTGGTTCAAGGAAATTCTAAATACTAAATGTGTGTGCAAAATTTTTTTGGTTTGTTGGGGAGTTAAAGTTTGTTAAATGTTGTGGTATTTTATTGAATTCATATCTATCGTTTGAACTGAAGGTTGTAATGTGTGTTTTCATAATTTAAAGTTATTTCTTTTTAATTACTTTTTTTTTTTTTAAGTTATCTCATTGAGCATACAGTACTTTATAGATACTAAAATTAGGGGGCCTATGTAATAAAAACTTGCTAGCAATCCAAGAGATATAACAAGATACACAAACAAAGTTTTAGCTCGCCAGGTGCGCCACCACGATATCAGAGTTTTTTGCCCTGGGGTTAACAAGCTCGAAATCTTATCAATAACAATGCATTTCATATCAGACAAGGTAGGTTTTACTACACTGTGTACTTTGCTCGTGTCACTAATCCAGGGCTGCAGAGTCGGTTAAAATAAACCCGAGTCCGACTTCGGCCAAAAAAATAAACCCGAGTCTGACTCCCGAGTCCCGAGTCCGACTCCGGCCAAATGTAAGATTTTGTCGAGTCCCGAGTCCAGCTCTGACTGTACAGTAGGCCTACCATATGTCCTCTTTTAGGAGGATTTGTCCTCTTTTCTCTAGTAAACAGAATGGTCCTCCGAGGACGCTCAAAAGTGTCCAAATGTCCTCTTTTTTCGCATTTCGAGTTAGTTGCTCATACTTTTTTTTGCGCTAGCTCTAAGTTAATATTTAATTTTTTCAATGATTCCAATGGTTTCGCTGTGTTGTACACCACTCCTACAGCGCTGTACAAACTCTGTTTTTGCCAACTTTAACATTAAAACGGCTTTTGTACGTTAACTTTTTTTAGCACCAAGTCTCTTTGTTTCATATCATTGAAGGTATAACGGCCCTATTTACAATTTTGCTAACTTATAGATAAACGATAAAAGTCATCCACCGTTCAAACTATTTTTTATCCATGTTTTATTTAATTTGATAACAGGCTAGCAACAGGGGACTCAAACTTTTTCGCGCGAATCGATAATGTTTTTGCAATATTTCTGCTGTTGTTGTGTGTTATCACATCTTTTGAAACACGATCACGCAAAGTTTAATTTTTGCGCTTAAATTTTTATTTGCGCTGACATCGCAGCCTTACAACTGTGGAGTGAATGCCCTTACGACACGTTTGTCAAAATCAACTCGTGCACGAGTAATTTATTGTGTGTCCAATGCTAAAATCCTCCTGAATTTACAGTTTAGCGCCAATTAAACCCAATTTTTTTCGCGTTTTCGCGACCGACGACAAACGTCACTATTTTTAAGTTGTCTCAGTGATATTTAATTAAAAATGCCGAAGTGCTTTTCGTAGAGAGGGGGGCGCCAGGCATGGGAAAATTACCAAGGGGGACACGGCTGAAAAAGATTAGGCACCACTTGTCTATGGCATCAGGTGGTTCTCAGCAGCCGATTTCTTTAAATTTAAACAACAATAAAGCAAAATATAAGCTATACATTATAATGCTAAAAAGGAAAACTCTGTTTACTGATGAGCTACGCCAGAAGTATTCGTGTTTCAGAAAAGGACGTGTTAATTTCGAAGCTGAGTGCAATACTTGAATATGGTACGTTTTTCTCAAACGTAACAATTTTACTTTCGTTTTACTTGCAGGCAAGAAAATGTCCTCTTTTAAGGTGCTGAAAATATGGTAGCCCTACTCTACAGCCTGTACTTTACCCATTTAGGCAACTAAATTAAGGTGGATTTTCTGCTATCCACTCATATTGATGTCATAATTGATCCACCCGCATTACATGGTTTAAAAATATTTCACCATTTGCTATTACACTTTTACAACTTACATTTTGCCGCCTTAACAGTTTTAAAATTTAATACTGCGCATGCGCACGTCGGACTCGGGACTCGGGTAGTTTTACGTGGTCTTACTCGAGTCCCGAGTCCGACTCCGCAGCCCTGCACTAAACCCAAATATAATCTAAGAAATTGTGGTTAGAGCGAGTGTACATACTTCTTTTTTTCTTTACGATTTCATCTGGTTCTGGATCACTGGAGGATACATCGGATTCTGCATCACTGGATTCATCTGGTTCTGGAACATTGAAGTTATCTCCGAGTAGAAGCCCACATTGGAATCTTCTCACCATCGCCCAGTAAGGATCAGTGACTAGTTGCTGGACAATCTGACTAAACTCGTCTAAACTCATGTTCTGGCTAATATGGACAGCCGTAAAGAATTCTTGAAGTAACTGATGTGAAAAATAAAACTTTTTGTCCCCGTCGAAAAGTTTCTGGTTAAAGTGAGAATACCCAGGTACTGCGATTATAATATCCTGGACTATGACATCACTTAAACTTTGCTCAGCCATTTGTGGAAAGGTCATAATGACAGTTGAATTCTTTGTAGCATTGTAAGCAATTTTGGTAAGTTTAACTTTGATTAGGTTAATGTCATGACCCTTGGCATGTTCTGAGCGTCTCAAGTTTTCAAGTAAAACTGTGAAAATCTGAGTGATGTTACAAAGTTCGGTGAGATTGTCTGTGCCCAAAGCAGCCAAAAGTATCAATTGAAGCATGATTGGGGTAAGACAAAGCTCAAGTAACACAGGTGCGAGTTTTGTAAAGCTATCCCATATTCTCTGGGCTTCATTTTTAGCGAAGGCAAAGAACAGTTTTTCCATGTCATCAGGTGTAAATTCATGTACCAAAACAATTTCTTTGGGGCGAAGTAATTTATGGAGGGTGACTATAGAATGTGGTCTGGAAGTCAAAACTATAGAAATGCCTGGAAAGAATTTTCCGGTGCATAAATTTGCGACTATCTTTTCAACTAACATGGGAGTATCGTATGACGCATTTCTAGGCTTTACTTTATCAAGTGACCAAGTTGCTTGATCGTAACCATCAAGTATGATCCCAAATTTCCCTGGGGACTCCATCATTGCTGTAAATATGGCGTTTCGTTTTCTTTCGCTTAACCATGGGTACGCATGATCAACCACAACTTGCCTTAGAGTGACTTTTTCTGACCCATAGAGCATGTTCATGCACAACAGGAGAATCCACGTTATGCAAGAGGTGTTTGACAGTCGTCTGGCAATAGTAGATTTCCCAGAACCAGGAGCCCCAATTAAAGCTGTGTAGCGTTTAGGTACTACAGTATTATGCCATCGCTTAAAACTGATCTCATTTGAGCCAGAATCGACATATCTTTGTTGTGTGGAAGGCTTATAGTTTTCAGTTTTACCGGCTCCACCTCGATAAAAGTTTTCCTCTGTCCTTAGAACTGGATGGACACAGGGAAAGTTTTCCTGTTCGTAGTTTAGCCCGAGGGAAACAACTTCTTGCTGTGGTCTCTTGAGATCTTCCTTTATAGTTTCCAGCGAAATATCTTCGGAGGTTGAATCTAAAACATAGTAAAACAATATATTCAACAAATTCTGCTTGGATTTGGGCTTTAAACCTGTTAATTTGAGTTGATGTTTGAGTTTTAGCCGTCAGCAAACTTCAACGTCATCGGTTGAACATCTTATACCACCTAGCTTTAGTTGCCCTAAACATAAACTTATCTTATTGGATGCAATATGAACAAAGTATTATCATTAGCTTTGGTAAAGTGCTACCCTCAAATAAAGGCATTTTATAGCTGCAAAAAAATAACTAATCAAATGTGAGAGGCAACACACAATAAGTATAATCGGCCCAGCAGTATCTTTATTTGCAATGCTTTACTTACAGTTTTATAACCCAAGAGAGGTGCATGTATGTAAAGTCTCAAATTATTTTGTGAATGACTCAATATATTACTTCTTTTGGATAAATGTGGATTCTAAAGTACTTAGCAGATGCTTTAGCACAAAAGTAATACACTGGATTTAATATTATAAATTTAATGTTCTATACAGGCATTCAATTCTACGTAGACATTCAAGTAAAAATAGTGTTCAAAGATTCTATAATGCGCAAATATTCAAAGAATATTAGAAGACTTTTGGAAAAACATCCTTTTATTTAAAGAATACGCAACAAATAAATACATCTAAATATTAAAAGCGTTTCTAGCAGCCCTTAATAGCTAGCCATGCTGCTTTAAACATTTATTACTCGACCCCAAATGTCATGAAATGAAAACAGCATTTACATGCCACACCAGTTTGTTTTTAATAAGTGATGCTTAAACTATTCGTTTAAATTGCTATGTTTTCAGATGAACAAGTTTGTTTTGATGGCACTTCTACTTGGCCTCCTACTTCTAATTGATCAGAGCGAGGGATATAAAAAGATTGCAATCATTTTCAAGGGTTTGACTTGCAAATGCAAATTCCATCGCTGTTATTGTAAGCGTTACATTCCACTTTGCATTTCCAATTAACACCTGGGTTTAAAGTTAACAAATAAAACATAAAAAAAAAATTGTTTTACATTTTTAGTATACTTGTGGTTTAAACAACTGCAGTGAAACAAGTGAAACTACAGGAATTGATGAGCAATGGCGACCCCTCTAAAAATGTTTAGGCGACCCCACTTGAGGTCGCGACCCATGGGTTGGCGACCACTGACAAAGCAAACCAAAGACAAGCCAACTAATTTCTGTTACAACAAAACTTGGCAACCCACACATGGCAATTATTTAAAAATCTGCAATTGTTTAATTAATGTTGACGTTTAAATAACTGTGTATTGAAACAAATATGTTGATAACATTCAAAACCCAAAGGCAAACCAACCTAAGCTACATGACATTGTAGCAAACTTACTATGCCAGGTTTTATTAACGGTTGCCCGCAACTTTCCTGGGGCCAGAAGAATACAATATGTTTATTGTTAACCAGTTAAAATCAAATTTTCAATTTACAATCTGGCGAGTGGCGACATAGTTCTCGAACGTCATATAAATGAAGCTTTTCGCAATGCTTCCCTACTTTCTACGATGGGTGTAGCTACAATGTACAATCCATTGTTATATGTAATATAATGCATTGTTGTTATAATCTGGGTCATAAAACTTGGTAATTATTATTAAATGAAGTATCACTCCTCCGTCAAAGCAAATAGTTTTGAAAACAGAGTATTTAAAAATTAAAACTCTTTGGTCAAATTGAATGAATTGATGAAACACTTTAAGAAACTAAAATAATACAAACTAAACACACCACTTTAAAATTGGCACATTTTTTAGAAAAACGCACATTCGTGTTTTCTAAGACACTGTACCCAAAAATAAGCACGGTATGGCAACCCTATCTACACCCCTATCTAGCGGTAGCAGTGTCTTAACAGGAATTTTTCTCAATTTCGTAGTAGTGTAGTAGGTTTGTATTCCAATATGCGCTGAAAATAATATTATTTTGTTACGTATTTATATTATTACTATTGAGCATTTATGCTTTGTTTTTACCTAAAGACCGTCACTCACTTTGTATCCCATACCAAACTGCTCCCTTTTTTAAATGATGGTCAAATTTATTCGTTAAAACGAAACCTATTTGACGATGAGGGGACATCCCCAAAACGCAGCTAGATGTCACTTTATTCGCAATTATCAAGAAATAAAACTAATAAATAGCAGAATATCTTACTTGGCATATGAGATCAAAATATTAGTGTGCATTTTTGTGACGTCATATTTAGTTAAACAATTTGAGTACCACATTCAAAACCAAACGGGGCTTCTATCGCAAAGTAATAATAAAAAAGCTGTGCATCTATAAAAAAGTTCAGGTCTATTTTCAGGTTTAAAGCTTATTCAATCTTCGCGGTCGCTATTTCTACAACTGTCAAACTTGTATTACAATGCTTCAATAGAAAAGCATCAAAATGTCGTGCAAGTGTTGTGAGGAAAATTGCGCACATTGCTTGTAATCACACAAATAAAAGAACAAAATAAGCCACTAATTACATATTTTGGAAAGTGAAACAAGTTATTAAAGTTTAAATCAAGTAAAATATTCAAGTTGTATCCACCAACCTGCTTCAGTGATGTTGTCATCTGCTTGGACGTTGCCTTGTTGGAGATGAATGTGAATATCACCGCTGGTGAGAAGTAAGTGTTCAGCTTGTACGTTATGCACATGATGCTCTTGGGTCTTATGAGTGTAAAACTCTTTCGTCTCATGAGTGTGAAACTCTTTCGTCTCATGAGTGTGAAACTCTTTCGTCTCATGAGTGTGAAACTCTTTCGTCTCATGAGTGTGATGCTCGTGAGTTTCCTGAGTGATTTGCTGTTGAACTTCAGCACCAAGAAAAAGATTTTCCACTTTCAGTTGGTTCTGTTAGTTTCACAAACAAAAAGTTTTATTTCTTTTGAGCCAAACATAAGTAACAATAATTTACACCGAACAAATAAATTATTTGTCTTTTAAGTCAAACATCACTAGTCATTATATCTTAAAATCAAACTGTACTATGTCATCAAAAAGCCATTATTATTAGTTCAGTGGTTCTCAACTTTTTATGGCTTGCGGCACCCCTCAGAAATAATAAATAGATTTCGGCACACCTACACGATTTTACCGTAGGGAAATTACTACAATGTCACAATAAACAAAACTAGAACAACACACAACAACTCTACACAACGTATAGGAAGTTATAATTGGATTTATTCCACTCTAATCTTTACAAAAGAAGTTGTATGAGTTGGGCAAAAATCAGTTTCTTAAAGATTCTCAAATATCTCTCGGCACCCTTGAGCATTAGAAATGGCACCCCAGTTGAGAACCACTGCATTAGATATTTATTTAAATCTCACCAAATCAACATCTTGAACATTCTGATCATCTTCATCGCTTGCTTTCGAAATCTCAGCCATTTTTAACTGGAAAAATTTTGCTTGTTCACAAACCTGTGGGGAGAAAAATCGTAGTGTTGTTTTAGTTGTACTCAGTGATTAACTTTTAAACCACACAAAACTTAAGCATATTGGCCCGAGGTAGACGTTTAGTTATCTAGTGCAAAAAGTGTCAGAGGCGGGTGCGCTTTGCAAAGAAAATAATGAATGTTAGGTTCACAAAAAAAACGCATTTTCTTTAGTTACAAAATGCACCTGGACTTATTAGTTTTAGAAAAAATGTTTAGTCAACATATAGGACTAATTTTAAATTAATAATAAAAGGTGATTTGTGAAATTATTGTATTACAGTTGCATTCGAAAACGCTTTTCGCAAATTTATCGGTAAGTACGGTAGACTTTCGGAATCAGCAAGTAATACACAAAAATATAAGCAAGTTTTAATCTGCAAAGCTGAATATGATGGAGCGCTACTGGGTATTTCACTATTCACTTATTTGAATTAAACGTTTAGTTTGTTAACGAAATATGCAATATCAAAGATTAAGCCGGTGGGGAGAAATGAATACTCCAAAGGATACATTTTAAGCATAAACAACCATAGTACCGTTTCCCTGCTGCGACTCGTTCGTAATATAGTCTGTGGTGAGGTTCGTACTCACGACGTCGGCCATACAGGGGCCGTTGCTTTACCGACTGCTAAAAGCTACACAGGCTCAGCGGGGAGCGAGTCTAGAAACAACCATAGCATCGTTGCCTGCTGCATCCTGTTCGTAAAACTTTATCCTGTGGTAAGGTTCGAACTCAAGACCTTGGTCATACCGGGATCGTCGCTCTACCAACTGATCTACACTGGCTCAGAGGGAAGCACGTCTATGAAATTATTCAGTGATGTGAAAGCTTGAATTAGTTATGTATTGCTTGGACGTACAATGCACATCCTCCATTTCTTCACCATTTGTGTTTTCCCGAAGGTGTACTACTAGTAGTATTATGTGCGCTGTTATTGTTGGTCAGTGTGACATTAAATGATCTAAATCACAAATATACAAATGCAGATAAATCTATTTCATGAAGTTTGGTGTTAGGAAATATAATTTGACAATAATGGCGCAGAATCAAAGTCAAGGTGAACTCTGGCGAATGACCGTCTTATCTTGTACAAGACACCATTGCCACAAACTGCAAAGCAAGCAATATCTTGATTCATGCTCGGTTAGGCGTTTGTGTTCCACCAAGGGCTAAATCACTAGAAGGGCGTCCCATGCTTGAGATGACAAACAAACAGGATGGAGTTGTGCACCGCGCTCAAGTCTATGACTCACAATGAACATAACATTACATTCACAATCAACACGAAAGTTGCACTTATTAACAATGAGTTTTGTACCCTATGTGCGAAAACAACACGCTGGATGATAAAATAAACCCTAGGAATACGCGTTTTATTTTTTACTAATTGTTTGACCTGGACCCTTATAAAACAAACATTACACACGTTCTATATCACAAAAGTTAGCGATCTCTCGTATAATATAGGCTAAAATTTATTAACGTTGATAACCGTGGTTTTTTAAATATATATTGTATCCAGACCTATTTTTTACAAACAACCAAATTCCCTACAAAAGTTTCAATTGTCAAATTAATCGGCAGCGAACTGAGTCGAGTTTCCACAAATAAATCATAGCTGGTGCCCTTAGGAAGCAAACCAAAACCTGTCGACATCACACATCTTCTCCACTAAGCAATCCAAGGCTCGCAAACTAGGATTGGTGTGAAGCAACCACCGTTGCTTGCTGCATCCTGTTTTTCTAGCCTGTGATGAGGTTCGAACTAACAACCTCGGTCATACAGAGATCGCCTCTCTACCTGAGCTATGAAAGCTCAGAGGGTAGCAAGTTGAGAAACAACCATAGCACCGTTGTCTGCTCCAACCTGTTTGTAAACTAGCCTGTGGTGGTGAAGGTTCACGTTTTATTCATTTTTTCCTGAAAGTCTAATTCTAGTAATTCGTGCGATTTTTTGTTGGTCAGTGCGACTTCAAACTGGTCAAATCAGAAATAAACCAAGTTGTTTATGTTCGATTGAATAACGCACAACAAATAAATATTTTTCTTCGCCCTTGGTGTAAGGAAAAGGAAATTAGAAATAGGTAATTTTTTTGGAAAGTTTAAAATGTTTAAACCACCGAAGTAAATATTTATGCAGTCCTACGATGGCCACACTTTTACATCCTTATTTAAACCTGTATTTGTAGCGGCATATTCGCATTTGTTACTATTAATCGAAAATATGTTTTAACTAAACTTTTCGACGTAACCCAATGCAGTCATCGTCACCATAAAGCATTGACCGCGTAAAGTAATATGAATATGTTATATATCTCCTGTTAACACGCTTATGCTAAACGGATCTGTGGCCAAGCGGTTGGCCAAAAAACAAGGTGATTAACTGAACTGAACAACACAACCCACTCAACCAACATAATGTAACATACATAGGTTATTATGCTGACCGTTAGTTCTGGACTTACTTTATTTCTGTAAGTTGATTGCCGCCCAACGTTATTCAATAAACACAGATAAATTTAATATATTGCTGTGGCTAAGCTGTTGGAACACTCAACCTCAACAAATGCTGGAGTCGGATTCAACCTTGTTCAATCTTTGTATAAACCAGCAAGTTTGCGCTCGCTAATAGTAAACAGCATCCGAAGCAATTCGTATCAACGAAGCACCATCCTTGATAGAGCCTTAGTGTTAAAAACGACAACATAGGGCTAAATCAAAGATTGGGCGTTCAATGCTTGTTGAGGTGGCAAACAAACAGGATGGAGTTGTGCACCGCGATGTCGTCTATGAGTCACAATCAACAGGTAAAGCATTCGCAATCAACACGGAAGTTGCACTGAACACAATGAGTTTGTACCCTCTATGCTAAAACAAGACGCTGGGTGATAGAATATACTTATAATATGATTGCAGTCATACTCCTGAATATGTTTTCATTGCCTTAGGTACCCCGACCTAATCCCAGGTATCCAAACTTTTTTGTCCAATATACTTTATTCCGATATTTTTGACAAAAGTTTCGTGAACCGATACGATACTAAATGACATTATTACCAAACTTATACAAGCAAAATAGATAAAATAAAAACACACATAATGTTTTAGCCGAAATTTTCTTTATTGTGAGTTCGGTAATTTGAATTTTAATCCAATTTGGCAAACTGTTCAACAGCGGTTTAGCCAAGTTACCCCACAGCGGCGCTTAAATAATTCCAAACATTTTGCCCGCCGTGCCGCATACCACGTGCGCCATGTCAAACATTTTTTTAATTAATTCAAGTGAAATACCAGTTTACACATTGATGTTTCATCCTTAAAAAATAAGCAGCTGTCCGAACTTTTAAGTTTGATAGCTTTCTAGGTGTTTGTAGTGTTTTTATAAGTGTTGGAATATATTGCTTATAGTGCTCAAATATTGCGCGCAGCGCAGCTCAAGATTTCGAAAATAGTTTGCAGCGCAGCTTGCGAACAACTTATTAAAGTACACTGCGGGCAGCGAACACAAATTTTATATTCTCACCATCTCTACTTCGTAGAAGAAACCTGATTTAAATATCTTCCGTTTAAAAATAGGATTTGATTTCTTGGAACTTTGGATTTCGTGGCCGAATCACCCTCGCAAACGCAATTTCACTTTTTCTGAAAACCAAACGTCTTCTTAGAATGCAGAGACCCGCAGTGATTGTGACGCTTGACTACGTCACAGTCGCACGTTTTGGCACCGGAAATATCATCTTGAATGGTAATTATCGAGTGGTGTGTATTCGCAGTGTTTGGTAACTTAACAAAACATCGAAAAAAGTGCATTTTGAAGTGGGTTGCAATCGGGCGTTTTTAAGAAACCAAAACGTTGTTTTATCGCAAAACGTTAATGTTTTATTGGTGTTAGGTCATGATCAACTTAATGCAATTGCTTGTCATTTCGGCGATAAAACACGTGAATTTTACTTGGCTTTGGAAAAACAATTTTGTAACTCAAATTATTTTTGTTAGTTTAAATACTTTTAAGGTTATTAAAAGTCATGCTTAACTTATGGTGAAAGCTTTAGGGATAACTTTTTTTTCTTGAATACAAACTTTTGTTGATTTCTGCCGAAAATGGTGATCTAAACATTGTAGCATTTTTCGCTGGATCAACTTATTGATTGTGGGTGACTTTTTGGGCTAGTTGGCAACTGAATGAGTTTGAAATATCTAGAGACAAGTTCGATGAACATGTTTTTTCCGCCATAAGAAAGTGATTTAAACTCGTTTTGCTGCAATAGTCGTTAACTACCAATCTTTATGAGTAGTAGTAATTTGCTTTGGTAATTGTGAAAAAATTAAACGTTCAGGAAATTAAATCGATGAAAATCTTACAAGAAACTTTGATTAAATGAAAAATCGTTTGGGAAATTCCACGTAGTTTTACAGAAAAACGATCAACCAATCACATGACAGCCGCACCCGAAAACTCAAGCCACGCCCCTTTCCGAGCCAATCAGAGTGAGTTGGCATTTGTTATGTCACGTGACGCTGATGTGGAGTAGTAAGCGAGTTGAAAACAATCAGGTCTTTGTTACGTAACAAATAACGATTGTCTTGGGCTGTTTGAATCAAAATGCCATCAAGACTGGCTGCAAAAAAAAAATCGTTTTTACGCGTTTCTTGCAGAAATTTAGTAATAATAATATAGTTTTGAAGAATTTTATTTTTACTTCACTTTTCACCTAAAAATGTATTTTTAAAATATTTATTATTTCTATAGTGGATCAGGCGGGAAAAGTTGACAGAGATTAGAGTTTAAACTACACTTTTGTTTGATCTTATAAACCTTAACTTAGACCACCTTGATAACATAGTTTTACTTGATAAAATATCGCCAATTATCAGGGCAAAATATATTGTTTATAATTTAGTGACAAATTGTTTCTGCATAACTGTTCAGGAAGATTTAAGGCAGTCTATAAATTATTTCGACTTTTCCTTATTCGGCGAAACGAGAGGATCAAGGAAATGGCCAGTCAAGGATTTGAAATGAACAATCACTGGAGGATTCCAGAAGACCAAGGAAACTATGCGGGTCTGTGACTGAAAGGGATTGGTTTAAAAAGTAACACTATGTAATTATTACTCTTAAAAACACTCACAAGTAAACAACGTTGCGTGAAAAAAATATGGTTTGAGAAAATTAAAAACATCATGTAACGTTAGAAAAGGCCAACGTTTAAAGCCACAGAAATGTTTGTGTGATTAAGGCGACATTACAGAGTATTTAAAAGACTTGTAAAGAAAGAGTTTAATAATTTTACTTTTTGCTTTTCCTTTCCTCGGGTTTTAAATTGTCAAGCCAATTGTATAGTTTCAATAAAAATATAATATCCAGAACATTCAAGAAAATTGTTTCCAAAATCTGTGAAACGATTTCAATATTCGATCAAAACGTTCAAAATGCTCCCTACGTCTGTATGTGGTTGGGTAATCATTCTACGTCTAAATATAACCTCTAACCATTATGCTCGAAACAATTTGAATATCTTTTCTCAAAGTCCTTGTTCTTGACTGCAGAGATTTCCAAACGCGACTTGGAGGTTGTTCGCCGTTGGAAGATCGCCACAGCACTTGTGTTCATCCTGGCAATCGTTGGGTTTGGGCTGGCGGTGGTCGCTCTAACACAGGTAAAGATAAACTTATTTGAAATGAGGTCATACTTGACACATATTGTTAAGAGCCCCGATTTTTAGAACATTTGATAACCAGTATATTTTATGGCATTTTTTATGGGAAGTACAATAAGGTTAACAAATTTTATATTTATATCCAATTTTTTTTTAATTTCGCAACTTTATTTCCACATACTTAGATGAAATATATACCTTTCTGCAAGGGTACAAGTTAATATGCCCTGAAGAAGATTACCTGGATAGGTTATCAAAACGTCCGCACAGAATAAATATTTGGCGGAAAAACTCTCTTTATAATTAGATGAAATAGTTGCAAACTATTCAAACTTTTTATCGGCTACCAACGTCAAACGTTATGAACGACTGATAATTATCAGAAATAGTCGCATTTCTTCATTTTTAGTGAAGCTAAGTAATATATTTTTTTTAATATAGCAAGTGCTTATTAGTTATTAGGTAAATAATTTTTGAAATGACACGTCATATTGTTTACTAATCTTACATATTTTTAAGAAGCAGACATTTCTTTAATAAAGATATCATTTCAATAAAAATACCAAAACCATTATATTAAATCGACATATCGTTGTTTGCAAACATTTTTGCAATACCTTATGCCATCGTCAGTGTAAAAACAATAAAAAATACGATATTGATTTCATGATGGCATTTGATAACATTGTATCAATTGATATCAAAAAGGCATTGTGAAATAACCCCAATGCGTTAAATCTGTGGTTTTTCTGGTTGGTGTTGTTAAAACTGCCATATTTTAGGTTTAAAAAAAGTTCGAACCCGTTAAAATGCTGCACTGTGACAATGCGAACATCAAAGGCCAGCATTGGCGAAAAACGTGACAAAATTTCGTGCAAAACAAAATAGTTTTCTAGATTTCCACATTCTGTATATGATTTCCCATTTTTTTACTATATTCTACAAATGCATAACAACACCCAATCTTACAAATTGATATAAAGTTCTGAACAAGAGCGGTGGGTATTGTTTCACTGAAAAATAAAGAAATAAAAAATAAATGCTACTAGTTTTCTCTGTAAATCGAGACACGATTTTCTTTGTTACGTACCAATATACGTCATAATCGATTCCTAATTAGGACAAAATGACATCAGAAAAATGACTTTGTGTGCATTCGAAAAGGAGCAAAATAATGCGCTATTTTTTTACTTGAGAGTTTTATATTTTATAAATTTGAAACGAAATAAAATTGTAATAGGTGCATAACATATTTTTCTTTAAAAACAAACTTTTCTTTAATTTTAATGTTTTATTATGACAAGTTTTATTATTTTTATGAAAGTTTTAATATAAAAAATGAATTCGTTTTCACTACTATTCGGAACATTTTTGATAAAAAGAAATTGTGCTAAAAACATTACTACTTGAAGTATACAATATATCGGAATATACAACAGATTTAGAAATATATTTAATTATGCAAATGCAGAATAACCTCAAACCAGCACAAGTGTTTGGCTAGAGTTGAATTTAAACTTAAATGTAATTGTGACGAATATGTTGGAAAATAAAGCAATATTATCACTAAAGGCGGCGTGTAATTAACTTGAAGACGTTTCTTATGTTACAGAGAAGATTTGGCATCTTTATGGCCCTTAAAATGCGTGACTCACTTTCACAGCAATATGCAGTGATTAGCTTTTAGCGCAGCACGTTTTTCACACATCAGCTTAAAACGTGGACCGATCAGTCTTCTTACATTAAGGTACACGAACCTTAAAGATTTTTTTGTCCGAAAAAGACGGACAAAATATTGTTTAAGGATTTTAGTTCTTTGCAGAAACTCACGGATCGGTTAAACGTTGAACTTTTATAATTTTTAGATTATAGTTAATGTGGTGAGTTCCATGCAAACTGTGCTTCATGAGATATACAAAATACGAACTTGACGTAAAAGTCTATTCCCTAAAGAGGTTTCTGCTAGAACCTCAAAGACCGGAGAAATCTTGTAATAACCTGAAAGTTGTCGTGGAATGAAAAGTTTGTGAATCACTTTATATTCTCACAACGTTTGTTGCTTTCACCAGGTCGCGAAAACCCCCCCGGGGAATTCCCCCTTGGCGGCGGAGGGGAAGCCCCGGACCAGCGCCCAGATGATGACCTTCAACCAGAGTGACCTTGACCAAAGTGACGTCATTAAAGAAATGCAAAAGAAAATGGCGGACTTCAACCGCAAGGTGGCGGGCCAGCGCGATGACGTCACAAAGCAGATCGGAGCGCTGAACACGTCACTGCGCGGACATGACGTCATAATTGGAAAGGTGCAGAGCGATTTGATGACGTCAGGCCGGAAGTTGCGTAATTTCAACTCGAGTCTGGGAATTTTGCGACGAAATTTGACGGAAACAAATCGCGCCGCGAGCGAGAACAATGCGCAAGACGCCACAAACAACACACGATTGCTGGCATTGTTGACGTCACAAGGGGAGAAGGTGGAAAGGCTGGAGGCAAGTTTGACAGCTGTCAATCAACGTTTGACGAGCGCCAATGCAACGGTAAGAAATTAATTTAGAAAACTGTAAGAACAACTAAAATGAAGTACATCATAATAGTTAAAAATAAACTTTATTCAGCGTTATAAGTTATAACATTAGTAAATATTCAGTTATTTGTCCACTTTCTGACAAATTTGTCTTGCAGGGAAAGTTTTCGTATTTGCCTAACTTCGCAAAAAACTGTAAGTTTGGTATCGGTGCCCAACCGACTAGCATTTGACGACTAATAATAATAAAATCTGATATTAGTTATTGGCTCCGATCCAATAATTTTGCATAACTGAAATGACGAATTTTGCATTTGTAATCGGTCTATGGCAAAATTTATCATTTCTAGTTTCTTTTCTACACATTTCTCGAGTTTATGCAATTATTACTTTTTTTATTCCTTATAAAGTCTTGTTTCGCACAGACATAACTGTAATGACAAGTTTATTGAAGAACCCTTTATATATTACGAATATGAAAAATCGCAGCTTTCGAAATTATCTCAACTCACAAATCTGCTGAATCTCACAAACACGGAGCTCCAGGGTCGCATCAGTTCAGTCGCGAACAACCAATCACGAATCAAAATCGACGTTAAAAGCAAACTTGACGAGTACAACCAGTCGATGGAATCCAGCTACACGAAGTTCGAAGCAGATGTCAAGAACTTGGATGCTGCCCTCACCAATGCGACCCTGCAGACCCGGAAAGATGCGCAATCTCTCGAGGCGAGAGTGGCCAAAAACGAAGACGACCTTAAAAAGCTAAACCAAGGTCAGAGTCAACCACGTGTTGAAGTGCAAATATTCAAATCAACGTCACAGCTTGTATTTCTTATTTAAATCAAGTCCCAGCTAATCATGCTATTTTGCCCTAAATCATTTGTTCTAAGACAAAAATTTCGGGGACAGGTTTTACTTCAACAGATGTTTTGATTTGAAGCTGTTTTCCTATCATTTGGGGTTATTATTGTCTGTTTCGTAACAATCGAGCTTTTATATTGCTTTGTGACTTAACAGGCCGCAATTACTGCAACCTTTAGTGATTTTCAGTTTGCGTACTGCCAGGGTAATTTCGGAACTTTTCCC
The DNA here is from genome assembly GCF_963924565.1 of Ascidiella aspersa. Lineage (NCBI taxonomy): Eukaryota > Metazoa > Chordata > Ascidiacea > Phlebobranchia > Ascidiidae > Ascidiella > Ascidiella aspersa. The sequence goes on along the minus strand of NC_139451.1, from coordinate 33,163,036 downwards.
AAATGGGTCGAAAAGGCATTTTGGCCAAAGTTTATTTTTTTTATCCAGATATACAAAATTAATGGCTTCTAACCTTAAAAACACGTGTTTTGTTTCTCCAATTCATTATTTTTAGGGGGTTCAACGACATACATATACATCGAGAGGGGACATAACTGAAACACTTTTGAGAACCCTTGATCTAAATTCACAATATTTTAACTGAAGCTTAAACATAGGATTTACAGCAAAAACAAAAATAAGTTAAAACGCTGTAATCTACTTTTTATTACGGAAACACTCAGCAACAAAAATTGGTCTGTAGTATTTGATCTTTAAAAAATTTCAGCAAAATGTAGATACTGTTTAGCTAAAAGCAAAATCAACAAAATCAAATGTACATACTGGTCACCCACAATACGTTCATATCCGACAAACTGCTAAATGACTTGTCTGAAGATAATAACGTAAGTCGGCAGCGATGGGCGATGAGTAAAGGGTTGGGCAGATCTTGCTTACAATACAACAACATCAAATTTAATGAAATAAAACGTCGTCATTGATGACGTTCGTAAACATTCAGCAAAAAGGACACAAATAAAATACCCGCAATAGGTAATGGGTGGATTTATGAGTTTTTTGGAGTAGATTTGAAATATATTAATGAGTGATGTGTAATAGTCCGATGAAAGGTCAGTGGCGTAGCCAGCCGAAAATTTGGGGGGGGGCAAAAAGTTAGAATTTTAAGTTTAGCTTTTACCATTGTATTAACTGCCGTAACGAACACAAATACCAATGCTAGCAAACCGTTTCGAGCAGCAACTGACTGAGTGTTAACGCAATACTCAAAAAACAGTCAATAAGCAAAAACTGTTTGAAAGTAGTAAAAGAACATTAATGTATAGTAAATGTTACATCGTTTGTGACGTAACGGTGCATGACAATTGAAGGTGTGGCATGCCTGTGATCAAATGTTGTGATCCTGCTCATAAATGCTACAAAACAAATTATTAGGAGTAAAATATTTATAAATTTTTGGGGTGGCCATGGCCCCTCAGGTCCCCTCTGGCTACGCCTATGTGAAAGATACACACACATATGTGATCAGTAACCAACTGTGATCTAGCCCTTTGTGATCTAGCCCCCTTGCTTTTTGATCAACGATAACGGCTCATTAGTACACCGAAAAGCCATCATATAGACTCACCGGATTCGTCGATTAATATCTATAACGGCTAGTGATTATGCTTAAAAATTTTGTTAAAAATTTAGGCAGCAAACTTCAAGGAAAAAACGTAGTTTAATTTTGATGACGTTGTTTTGTGACGTAGACATCGGGTGGATCCCCTTGTTCAATGGGTTCGAGTACTTCGTGAAGAGGTCAGGAGCGAGTTACAACGATTCGAGGAAGTTTTGTCAGAGAAAGGGAGCCGACCTCGCCACAACAGGATTGCAATCGAACGAAAGCAGGAGGTGGGCAATAAATAAACACGACTCTGGCCGTAAGACCGAGATACGGACAACATCAACGTCGGAATAAAACAAAGTCCGGAATAAGACCAAAAATTGGACTAATACCCAACATTCGTGATAAAGTATGAATCCGAATAAGTCCTAAACCTTTTGGAATAAGACCTAAATGGCCAGAATCGGGCATATACAAATTTTTACCAAACCCCAACCCCAATCACTAATACTCCTAGTAAGCTCAAACCCAACGTTATTTCCAACCCCTACCATTACCCACCAAGAACCCCAAACAGGACCAAAAATCTGGTGCTAAACAGCCGCCTGACGGCGCCATTCAAACTAGGGCGTACAAACGTCGACACCCCCAGGCAAACGGCCTCCGATCGTCACCTCTTCCTTTATTTATGAGTGTTATTTTGGCCATCTAGACCTTATTACTATGAATTTAGGACTTATTAAAGGAAATTATTTGTTTTACGCTTTTTGTTGCAAATATAATTCCCCCTTCATAATTAAATTCCCTCACCACAGGCACATCACCGAGAACCTGGTTGTGGCGAAAACCCGCTTCAGCTTTTGGATTGGTTTGAACGACCTTGCTAAGGAGGGTGAGTGGCGATGGTTGGACGGACGCAGAGCAACCAGCAAGAACACAAACTTCCACCCAAACGAACCGAACAACTTTAAGGGCGACCAGGATTGCGGTTACATGCACAAATTTGCTGCTGGTTACCAGATGGCTGACTATCGCTGTACTGCGCTCTTCTCAGCTGTATGCGAGCGACCAATCAAGTACTAGCGCGCGTTTGACCTCTAAGTCATTTAGTAGTTGTCACGTGGTCGCAAGTAAACTGCAGTTGTTTTTTTGATTGATTTCGTTTTTTGCATTATTTTTTGCTGCTTTATGCTAATAGCAATTGGGCAAAATGTGACTACACAATAGAAACAGTTATAGAAGCCCAATCGTGGAATAAAATGAATAAGTACTGAAAGAGTTTCTTTTTAGTATACTATACCTGGTTGCAAAAGCACATTTAAAATAAGCAGTTTTTCGACCACTTTTGTTCCACGTTTTTTCTTAAACCATTTTCGTTTCTATGCCTTCCTTTAAAACTTTTGTTCGGATTGTTTTCATGTTTTCCCTGCCACCTATTTGTTTTTATCACTTCCTGCAACACTTTGTTATCCATCTGTGTTATATGTACCACTAATGGTTGTGTTTTCAAGTGGTATACAAGTAGCTTTTATATTTTAGCAAAATTGACCTACCTGCCATATAACTGCTGCTTCTGTAAATTAATTCTATCATTGCAACAATTAAATCGGTTAATCTTCAATCAAACTAAAATCTAAAACTTGGTATGGATGCGAGATTTTCCCATTCTAAACAAATATAGCCAAAGTAAATTTCAGGAGAAAGAAAGCTTCTGAAACTAGGTAGTAGTCACAGCAAAATGACACTTTAGGTGGTTCGTGGCTATAGAAAAATATAGACAACACTATTTTACCATTTTTTGTTTCTTCATTCCCCTTGACAAGGCTGTTTTTATGCTTCCTCGAAAACATTTTTTTAGTGCAGTTTACCTGTTTTCCAAAAGCTTATTTAGTCTCATTTGTTTTTGTTCGATCGAGCATCAAACGCTTAAAAAGCCATGTAAGAAAACTCGATAAAGTTAGGCCTTTTTTTTAATCATTTATCGAAGTTAAAGCACTTTCTTCTTATTGTGTCGATTTTTTAAAAATAACTCTGTTGGTCCTTTTCGAAAATGATCACCACGAAGTCGGAAATATAGCGAGTTGCCTATTTGTGTAAGTATTGTGTCTACTTGAGAGCATAAAATGTTTTTTTTTTCGATACCGCGCGCTTCACTTGTATATTTTGGAAATAAACTTCTTAAATTCTTGCTCAGGGCTGGTTCCTACAAAGTGGGCAAACTTGAAAATGAAGGGGTTGAGTTTTTGCAATTTTCAACCAGGAATGCGATGTCGGACTCTGGACTCGAGTAAGACTGTCCGACTTTCCGTTAACAGATTACAGTATTTCCAAACTTAGCTAGTTTCGTAAATGGGTGGAATTCAAGCTGTAGCAGAGCCGAAGTCGGACTCTGCTTTATTTTTTCGATCTAAGTAGGGCCCCGTTTTTGACGGAGCTCACTTGCACGACATTCCTGGTTAGGTCGACTGAGTATTTTTCAAACGCTCCTGGTGTATTACTTGTTGGCGTGCCTTTATAAGAATTCGGAAGGGTTGTGCTTTTTAATATCTTTTTCGATTTTGTACACGAAAAAGTTAATTTACTTAAAACCAGTGCTTTCCATTTCACATTACAAGTTTTATTCCACGGACAACATCGTATAGCGTTTGTATATTGCATCTTTAAACAATCGATCATCCAACGAACAATACAGCCGCGCGATCTCACTTTTACGTCACACAGGGGGTCGCGGGCGGCAAACCTACGTCATCAATTGGGGGAGGGTTAAAATCGACCGGAAACAAACGCCGGTAAAATCGGATGCGGCGAAGCGTGGAGGAGTTGTCGAGGCGTGACGGTAGCGGGCCAATCAGAGGCGAGCATCTCACATGGCTTTGACCTTGTACTGACGACCTTTCATCATCTTCTTGTTCTTTTTGTTCATTTCTCGGCGGTGGATTTGCTCCTGGAATACAAGGGGAGGGTTTAGCTGTGTTTCACACATTTCACGACAGGGTGGACCTCTATACCAGGGACAACTAAACCATGAAAGGACGGATAAGGCCTGACCAATGCGGACCAGGTATAAATATTTGTGTCAAACTTATTAATTTGATTATCAATAAATAAAGGCTATATAAATATCTATGCTAAAACAACTGCAGTGAGTTTAATTGATTGTCCTACAATTGGAATATTCATCTAAAAAGTTTCTGGAAACCTTCCCGGCTTGAAATTTCGACACTAGCACACGATTGGATAAGGCACCGGTCGCACATTTTCATGAATTAAAGACATTTTTAAAAACAAAATCTATAGGCTTGCAAAGATCTGCAATTATATCATTTGATATTTCTTAGTATAAATATCATGTTCAACAAAATAGTAAAAAGATAAAATAAATTTTTGCTTCGGCACTGTCCAAACACAACTTTAGCTGCATTGTATAGAAACATAAATTCAATTACTTTCAGAAAAATATGGTTTTTAAAGACTTCTACGTGGAAATTAATTCAAAGAGAAATAAAGATCCAAACACTGCCAGAACCGATAGTATAACTTAACTAGTTTACTTCACCGGGTGTGGCTTGCAACCGATAATATCGCACAACAATGTACTCACGTCAAGTTTCCTCTGTTTCTCTGGGTCTTCTTCGCTCATCATTCGTTCCTTGAGAGCTTTTTCCTTCTCCTCCTTCTTGAGTTGAGCGGCTTCTTGCCTCTGGGCGTGACTCAGCTTAAGGAACGAGTTGGCGACTTCCTTGCGGTGTTTCTCAGCTCGTAGCTTGCCCTGGGGAGGTTAACTCACTGGTCAAGCATGTGTACTTGTCAGTTGTCACTCAACACAATTTGGAACACAATACACGGGCTTTTAGTAATTTCAATAAAAATTTAAAGCCATGAAAACACAATTTTGATCGACTTGTTTTGTATTCTGATTTAATTTTTTATTATAACTATTTTTAAGTGGCTTGGAAGTCTCGAGTATAATTAAAAATAATCTATGACTAAAGATAAAAACAACCCGTTTCAATTTCTGCATATGTATTTGTCACACAACTAAAAAGAATTATTATTTTAATAATATTCTTATTTATTTAATATTTTTTGTTTTTAAATGCGCCATTTAAGCTTAGATAACAATTAAAAAAAAAGAAAATCTTTGAAAAAGACAAAAAACAAAGAGCTTATATACAACAAAAAATTATTATTTTTATGATTTAAATGTTTCAGTGGGAAGGGCCAGCACTCAAGAAGGTCAAGAACCACTGATCTATGATTTAAAAGAGTGGTGAGAGTGTTTCCTGCGAGTTAGGTGGTGGAGTTAAACAATCTTATCAAGAAATATTTTGGACACTAGGTCGTGTGTAGAGTTGTTATATCTAATACTGTTTGTATTGGTATTTAAACTAACCGTTATAGAATAAGTCATTGTAAAAAATCGTTTACTGTCATAAAAATACGAGAATATTTGGGTATTTTGGGTAACACCGTGGGTAAAAATACAAGAGGCTTCGGCAAAAGTTGGAATACAAACTGACTGGGAATGAAAAAACTAATTTCTTGTTTAGATTCTTGTCTTATTTAACACAACCATATTAAACTACTGCCGTCGGCTAACTAATGAAATAAAACGGCCGCCCAAATAAATTTGGTGATCCAATTGTCTTTACTGCAATTTTGTAAGCGAAGAAAATATAAGAAATTAGCATGATTATATGTTGATTAAATTAATATGATCCATGTCTTCATGTGGCTTCTGCAGTTTTCTCAATTCTGCAGCAATTTTGCTCAGAACCAATCTCAATAATTCTAACCTTGCGAACTACTGCAGTCGGCTACCTAACCAAATTAAACGGCTTTTGGTCGCGATCCATGCGTTGAGAAACACTGCTGTGAAGCACAATTAAAATGTTTACCTCACGACCGAGCTTGAGTCTTCGTACTTTGTCAGCGAGGTAGACGATCATCTTCAGCATGGGGAGCATCTCTGAAGTATCACCCTTGGCTGGAACTGAACACAAAATTATATGGTAGGAAACATTAGTGGGTGGGGTTGGTGTGTAGGACTGAGGATAACTCGGGTGATATTGGTTTAACGTTAGATTTTTAATGATGCCTCAGTGCTGATTAAGGTTTAGAAAAAATGCTAAAATTTATTTTTCAGCCAAATTGTCATTGTTTATTCACAATACAAAACAATCCCAGCAATTACGACAACAAACAATTACTTCTGATATTATAACATTATACTGTTTTTATTTTTTGTATAAAAGCGCTTTTAATATTAAAATAAAAATAGTTGCTAAACTTTGGCACGGGAAGAAGTTCTAAGATAAAAATTGGCACGCCAGTATGTTTAAGTTGGACACCCCTGCTTTAGACAAACATTACCGTTAATAAACTAATAATAACTGTGATATTGAATAAAAAAATGCCGATGGCAAGAATCAAACGTGTGAGGTTGTGCAACACAGGGGGTGAAATGAGACAAGAAGGAACAATGTGCAGGACTGAAATGAGGAAACTAGGGGTCTGTTTAGGGGGTTAAATAAGGAATAGAGAAATATGTCATTTGGCTTCAAATGGAAATAGTTGCTTTACATTGAAGGCTTGACCTCAGAAAAAGGATGGTGTCCAAAGTTGAAATAAGACTGCACACAGGGTTAAATGAGGAAAATGGTTGGGGGATTAAATGGTAAAATAAAACGTGTTGAATGGCAAAAGGGCCTCAAAAACTAAATTAGGAGGCCTTTTTCAAGCCTTAACATGGATTCAGTTAACATGATTAAAGTAAGAAGAAAACAAGGTAAAGTAGTAAATTTGTGCTTTTTTGTGTGAATACTAACAGTTTTCTTACCATTTCTAATAAAAATTGTAGCTTCAGAAACTTTGGAAAGAGGCCATAGCCTAGTTAAAGGTTAAGAACCAATGTTTACTCTTTATCTTTGTCTAAATTCTTACCATTCATGGTGAGGATAATGACCTTCTCTGTGTCTGGAGCCTTGGTTGGTTGATCATCTCTAAAAATAAAAATAAAAATGTTTTTATTATTGATTTTTATTTGTCTCAAAATACATTTAAGTGATGTATTAGCGTATAAACTGCTAAACCTGTATTTTCTATAGGTTTTTTAGACTATGCTGAGCAATTTGAGTTGCAAACTTGTTTAGCACTTAAAAACACTAAAACAGTAATGTATACGTTAAGTATCCCTGTTTTATGTAAAAATACCTTTGCACATGGGCAAAAAACGAATGTCACCTTGTTTCTTCATAACTTACACACAGACCACAGAAGCTGTTTTTACTCTAATTCTGGCAAAACGCCACTAAAGTTATTTTACAGAATTGTGACCCTGGCAGGACTCGAACCAGCAATCTTCAATTTAGTTAAAGAAGTAGATCACGTTTTGAGAAGAGAAATTTGAAATACGATTTTAGTTGTTTAAGCTTAAAACACAATAAAAACAGTGCTTATTTCCTATGTTTTAAACTCCCATTGCTTAGGACAATAAAACCAACTTTAAGACGAGGAATTATTTAACACAAGTTAAAATGAGTATTGTCTACTTACTGGTCGCTTGGCTTTAGACCGGAGTACTGATCAGAAATATGAAGAGACTCAAAGAAATGAGAGTAGTCGGAAAGAACTTTGGTTACCTGAATAGTAAGTGGAATATTGTAGCCAACAAACTAGTATTAAGCAGAGGTTTACACTTTAAAAAAAGGCCCACTTAAAAAATTATAATAAAATAATTGCTAAGTGAGATATTTTAAAGCGTCATAGTAAAACATAGTAAGAATACCATAACTCATACAGAAGTAGGTAACATTTTGTGAACGTTCCAACTAACACTAGTCAATAATGTGTTCAAAATAGACAGAAAGCCTGAAAATAAATTAGAAAGTTTTGGCTAGCCAAGCAACTATCATCTATTTTGACTAATTGCTGGCCTATACAACAAAAGTTCTTACAAGCGAAGCAACCATCATAGACATTTCTACATTTTATATGAACAAACAAGCCACTAAATGTTAAATTAAAAACTGTTATTTTTCTAATAAATTCATAAACTTATTTTTTGAAACAGGCAAATCATGTGAATGGTGGATATTTCTGAGGCTCTTGGTCTTGTAGCAGTCCATAATAAACATTCACAACACTGGCAATTTTTTTAGATAGCGTACAAACGAAACTTGAGGATTTGGTCAGAAAAAAGTAAGACATGCTTCTAACTTCAGGCACACATTTGCGATAAAGCGGTTACTACACAATTTAAAATAAAAAAACTGTGACAAGCTTTGGCACAACCGTGCTTTGTTAGGTCAAAGCAGAAAAGTCTGATAAATAGCTTGTCAAGATTTGAATACAATTTGTTCTTAAAAAAAGCCGCCTGATTTTCAGAATTAAGATTTAAAGAATGAAATAAAAATTCAATAGGTTTACCTTGGCGTCCATTATTGCACTTGGTACTTCCCCCAACTCTGACAACATGAAAAAGTCGTCGGACAATCCAAATTTCTCGGCCGGTTTTAAACGATCCGTGCAAAACAAGGTCTAAAAAAAAGTATAAAGTCAGAAGAGATTATAATTTACCAATTCAAGGCATTTGCTTAATTTGGAATGTAGTTTTTGTTTGGAATCACAATTTTTAATCCTAATCACCAGGAAAACTTATGTTTCACTTTCATCTACTTTGCTTGTTTTAGTATAAATGACATAATATGGTTTCAGATTCAAAAAAAGGAAAATAAGTCACCAGATTTAATGCAATTGTGAGTTTGTTCCGCCTTCTTTACAAAAGTTAGTACATTTTTTTTGCAAGATTTTCAATACTTATTATAAAAAAATATGTGAGTTTGAAGGATGGTTTAGTAAGTTCTAAATAATATTTTAAGCAAACACAAATAATACCAGTTTTATTCAAATATTACATTGCTACCATTAGGCATTAGGCATTTTTCTACAGCATAAGTTTACAGAACACATCATTCGAAAATCAAGTTATTAAGTTATAAAAAAAAAACTAACAGAAATTATTTTAAAAGGGTGATTTATAAGTTTCATTAATTTTTCAATTCAAGGCCACTCACAGTGTCCTGCAAGGTTTTCTGTAGGTTGATGACGCTTTTCTTGGTTCCAATACAGAAGACAAATGCGTCCATGTCGTCCATGTTTATCGTGACCACAACCTGGTCGTTGCTCGGTTTCATGCGATACGAAATGATTGAAATCAAGTCCTGACGTTTCAATAGCTGGACGGAAAAAATGTAAAAACTTTCTTTAAAATGAACGATGATTTACAGAAATATTATCCAGAGTAAGAAATCAAGCAAAAAATAATTGATTTTTTAGCAGTTAAAATAAATCTATTCTAGGTTAGTTATTAAAAATAAGTTCAAGTAATCTATTGACATCTGTTATAGATTGTAAAAAAACTGACGGTATATTTTTAAATTCCCAACATTATAATAACTTTGAAAAGCGAACAATAGAGTTAAATAGTTGCTTACTTTTTGAAAATTCAACCATTTATCCTCACCTTTATTTCAACGAGCATTCCCTCGCAACATCGCCTTCCTGAACACCAGAGGGAGTAGTTGTGTTCGGACTCTTTGCTCAGTTGGAGCGTGCTTTCCACCGATTTGTTCTGCGGATCGTCACCGACAAGCTCAAACTGGTTTTGCAGGAATTCAACGTTGTGTTTCAACCTGCGGAAACAAAAAAAAAATTGTATAAGGAATTTGATGTTTTGTTTCAACCAAGAAAAAAAATTAGTATCAGGAGTTCAACATTGTGTTTAACCTGCGAGACATTTAATTTGTATGAGAAATTTGATATTTAGTTATTTTACGTTGTGTTTCAACCTGCAACAACACTTTCCTATTATCTAAAAATAGGAAAGTTGCTATTAACAATAATGACGCATCCAGTGAGGACTGACTTCTTACCATTGTGATGCGATGTGAGAGTTCTTTGTTTTGCCGATGAAGAAGTTTACGAGATAAACGGTGAGACCAGCCACCATGAGTATTTCGATCATGTACTTGTCCCAACTTCGAAGATGCATCGGAACTTTTGCGATTTGAAGCTCAGGCTCCGACTTCTGAGTTAACACATTGAAAAATTATCTTTTTAAAGGTGAAGCCTCTGAAATCATCCTAAAAAGGCCAATGAAAATAAGTTCGTTTTAGTTTTTTAACGGATTCTTTTTTTTAAGGATTAATCCCCTGATTTGTTAGACATTCTATTTGAAGCTGATTGTTCGTATTTTGAATTGTTTTGTTTTATAAATTTTAATTTAAACATGAAATTTACATCAAAATCTACAAGAAGCTAACAAAAAGTCATGCACAGGGTTAAATAAAATACAGATTATTTAGGAGGCAGACACAGCCTATGATGATAATTTTGTTGCTTATAACATTTAAAATAATTTGAAACAACTAATAAAATTATTTAAAATAAATATACAGTGCTATAAGGGTCAGAAAGTGGGTGCTAAAATTAACACAGTTGCATTTGGCGTCAATAAATCCTTTGCATCTAACAGATGGCGTTAAAAAGTTAAATTGTACTTTGCGAAAATATCAAAAACAATTATCCTTTTTAATTTGAACCATTCAGCAAAATAAGTTTTTAGCTTCTTATAAGCAGAGCAATTATTTTAGTTTTTTTCCACTTTGAAACAAATATTAACTTGAAGTTAACCTTTTTTCCCTTCTTTGACTTTTTGTCGTTCTCCCAAATCGTGTCGTCGCCAGGAAGACCTTCAAACTCATCAGGGTCAAGGGTCGCAAACTCATCGTCCTTTATAAACAATTAAGGAAAATAAATGAGTCTAAATAATTGATGTATATGCTTACATAGCAAAATAATTATGGGATGCAGGTTTAAATCTGTGACAGAGAAGTTTTAACACCACAAATCTTGAGCCTAGCAATCCAAACTAATTTGAAATATATATTGTAAAATCACACTTTTGGAAAGAAAGACTTGGTTAGCCACAGCGACATTGATTAGATTGGTAAATATTGAGCCTGCATTAAATTCGGTAAATACAATCGGGCACCACCCTGAAAAAAACATTAATTTAAGCTATATTTAGCAATTTTGCCTGCTTAGATATATAGAAGGTATAAAGAAAATAAAAAACAAGCAAGAAATGCTAAAACAGGCAATTTACAAATCTTTTTTTTTACTGTAAAAGCTAAAAAAGCAAAAAAAAACGTAACATTTCTGTCCAAATTTTAAGGGATGTTTCTGTTAATATTGTGATTATTGTTCTTGGATTTCACATTTTGAGCGCTACGACCTACAACCAGCAAAATAACAAAACGTTGCAGTTTTAGTGTAACATTTTTCAGGGGAAAAATGGTGTTAAACTTTGATGGCCTGAAGTTATGTAATGCAGCCATAATTTGTTTGATTACAAACCTCGGTTTCTATTGTTGCGTCATCTTCATCATCCTGTACCTTCTCATTGCTGCCACCTGGTGGTTCATCAACCGGGTTTTCAAAATCATCTTCATCATCTTCTTCTTCTTCTGCAACAATCAAAACATAATTTAAACAGAAATCAAACCATCCTTAAATTTAGCACAAGACTAAAATGCCCAATAACACATTTAATACATATATATATATTCAGACAATAAAATCCATTTCTATAAAAATATCCAACTTTGAAATTAGGATATTTAATAAATCATAATGAATTAATCATCGAAGGCTAAATGTTTATATGATATAAGCAAGAATCTGGGCGCTCCATTGGAATCCTAGCACAATTATTAAATCAACGAACAATATTTAGGTCAGGGTGTGAGTAAACGTTTGGGTGAGGGTGGGTTAAGTATTATTATTTAATAATATTGCTTATCCTACCTAAACCCAAATCGCTAACCCGCACCCTAGCCTAATAACATGCGTAGCTGTATGATTCTAGGCAAGCTCCAGAATCTTTCTTTTACAATGTATTGTTTGATGAACAACCTTTTATGCATAAATTTTCCTACATAGTTTGATTATGACAACAGGAGATTATTTTCTAACTTAAAAACTCTTTATGACAAACCATCTGTGAAGGTTGCAGGTTTTGTGTCGGCGCTGTCATCAAAATCTTCGAACTCGGCAAATTCATTGTCTTCGGTGTCCGAAGGTGCTTGTCCTTGGTTGCAACTTCCTTGACGGACTACAACCAGGAATAAAAAGACCAGAACAGCTTTTGCGTAAAAAGCCATTCTAACTAAAGCTTTTAGTTCTACAAAATATCTCCTGCTAACACTGTTTTTATTCAACAGTATCTAAGAAAAATTATTTTTAAACAAAATTATTTTCTTAACAAAACAGTAAAAGACGCTGGTCTAGAATCCTACCACAACGTACATTATTTAGGTTAGGGTGCGGGTTGGTGTTCTGGGTTAGGGTGGGTCAAGTATTATAATTAAATAATTTATATAGTAATACTTGACCCATCCACACCCAAACTTGCACCCAAACCCAAATATTATGCGTTGATTTAATAAATGTGGAAGGATTCTAGACTAGCGCCAGTAAAATACTAAGTAAAAGTGAGTTAAAAGATTGCAATTAACAAAGTTTTTATTGAAATGTTCAACCGATTTTGTAGAAAACTATTTCTAAAAAAATAGTTTGTAAACTTGTTAGGTAATTAGTTTTGTACAGGTCCCACCGTGAAATATACAGTTTTAACAGATATTTCCTGACTTATTAAACAAATAAACTACACAATAATAAGAGCCAATAAAAACGTAACTTATAAAGCTCAATATACGCTTTTTCTTTGACTTTTTTCTTTATAATCGTGAACAAGCTGCTTGGAGAAAATTGGGTCACATTTGTCGATCACATGAAGCGAGATGTTTTAGCCATTTTGTGTCTGGATTTAAAACTCTGTCCAATGTTTGTTTTTAAAATAACGCAAATTAGTTCATTGACTCGCAGAAATAACAATAAAGTAGACTTTGTTTATATTACCTTTAGAAATTCAATAAATGTAAAAAAAATTGAGCATTATTCCATGTAAAGACCAAAAATGTAGTTTTTGAGATGACTCAGCGCTGTAATTCGTTTTAATCACGTGATCATTTTTTTAAGAAAATACGATTAATTGCTTTCAGGAAACTTCTTTTATTGTTTTAAATTGCAATTTTATTGACCCCATAAAACATACATCTTATAGTTATGTTAGTCATGTTTTCTGGCGGGTTTGGTTATTTCTTTAGCTGTCAGATAATATTTACCAAACGATTTATGTGGAAAAGGTAAATCGTTTTCGTACAAAATCCATTGTTATGAATGTCGCGTAACCTATTTTATCTCAAAAGAACTGACAAAATATGTATCCAATCGATGCAATAAAGAAACGATGCATATCTATTTTTCATATAGTATACCCTAAAAAGCGGTGTCAAATTAAAGTTATCAGTTGCCCCAAATCGAGTCATTATTCAAATCAGTGATGAGTGATATGATCTGTAAGTCAACTGAACACTAACAAAAAACTAGGTAGCAAATAAATTGTTTTATGTGAAAAATTAAGTTAAATAACAAAATTTTATAATAAAATTTTGAATATTTCAACCCAAGTCACTCGGCTCAACGGATTAAGTCCAACTCAAATCGTTTGTCCAAAAAATGTTCAGGGCAAGTCAAATCATTTTACCCAAACAACGTAAGACCATCTCAAAGTGTCCTAATAAGTTAATCATTTTACCTGTGATATACAGACCAATAAACTGGAATGAGACAAGTACAGCCTATCAGCAAAGAACTCTGGAAATGCTGTCTGGGCACTGGTCACTAATGCAAACTAACGTTTCCACAGTTATCTAGCACTAGTCAAGTCATCCTTAGATTTTATTATTGAAACATAAGTACAGTTTCTGACCTAGACAAATGTACCATATTGCCCACATCTAATACACTTCATCAAAGTTTAACTAACTACTTAATAAAACACCTTTCATAACTAATTTATTTTGCAAAAAAACTTACTTTAAAGGCTTATTGGTTAACATAAAGCAGTTTTGGGTATGATAAGATCTTTTATTTTCAAATCATCTAAAGATTATTAAGTGGAATTCACGCAAAAACATATTTCTACTTGGCGGGCACACAAGCATACACACGAACATATAACATGCCATTTGTATGAGTAGTGTCCAGAACAATAAAATAACGATAAAGCACTTTAATGACGAATTTTTAACCCTGGTAAACTTATTATTGCCAGCTTCTCAAAACACACACCTTTAGGAATGCAATGTCAGTAAAAATTAAGTCATCCCATTGTTTTTGTTTCTCACATTAAGATAAAAAAAAAGATGTTTTAATATATTAGTGCTTAATGGAAAAAAATAATTGAAAATTTTAGACCAAATATAGCAGTTCATTTAACAAAATGCAGTTCTTAGCCCTTTTTTATAGTTTAGTTCGAAAAGTTAGTACATATCTGGTGTTTCATAGCGCAAGATAGAATAGTTAATATTAGGGGATTTGCGGGCATAAGACACAAAACAGGGAAAATGACACGATACTTTCATTTATTAATATAATTACACACTAGAAGTTGGAGCTTAAGTATGGGCACATGTTCGTAAGCTTGCTTTAAGTTTGGAGCGTTTAGTTGTGACAGCACTCAAACAGTTTGCTACGACAAGCGCTTTCATTGAAACAAAATTAAATTTCAGTTTAATTAAATCCAAGCGTTACTATTATAGGGTCATTTTCAAGGAGACGGTTGAAACAATGCGGATTAACAGCATATTTTTACAAGAAAAAATAAACAGAGCTAGGTTGGGACCTTTGATCCTGGAAGGATAATAGGCAAAATTCAGAAGTCCTCACAAAAAGCAGATCTGTTGCCAGAGAAAAAAGAGCTCGATAGGAAGGGGTAGAGATTAATTGTGCCTTCTCGATTTCCGAATCAATTGCTATTGTCTCTAGAGGAGTTCGCAGCCAGACTTTTTCTTTGCTTTTTTTGTCTGTAAAGCTGCTTTGGTGGCCATCTCGAAAACGCCCCGCACTCCTTCCTTGGTCCGAGCCGAGCACTCAACGTACCTTTGAACAAAATCAAAATATACACGTTTAGTTTTCACCTTTTCATAGTATATTTTTTTGTAGCATACACGTTCAGTTTGGTATTAAATACATGAAGCCGATGAAAAAGCTGTTAGGTCAAGAACTTTTAACATAAGAAAGTGTAGTTTATTTTTTGCCTTTAAAAGAGCTTGTTTCTGTGTGATTTTCACAGGATGCTTTTCAGTTCAAAGGTATCTTTATTTTCTTTTTAACTAATAACCGAATAAAAATGTAATTGCCACTGTGTTTTTGCTAAGGGCATTTTTGTTGCGCCAATGTGCACAAAACTGAAGTTTAAAACAAATTCAACATTTATTTTTATGTTAAAAAACGCCAATTGTTTCCTGGCGGCTAGCGTCAATTAAGATCACTATTTATCAAGAATGTTGATCAATTTTACTGAAGTTAGAAGTTAGGTGAATTTCCATATTGTCAAAGTTCGTCTTGCTTAAAATGCTATTAAAAGGTTAGCAGTGCAGCCAGGCTTGATATTAAAGTTACGAGCTTGAAATTAGGAGGTGAAGACCAAAAAAGGCCTTCCTGAAATCCAATTTTGGCATTTTTGCGTATTTGGGAACTTTGTGCAGAGTTTTTTGGCATAAGTGCAAAATTTTGGGCACATTTGTATGAATTGAAGGGACAATGTTGTCGAATAAGTTTGCAAAATTTAAATCTATAATAGACCAGCAACCATAAAATTGAGTAAATAGCTCCAAAGTAAAGTGGTATAAAGCAGCCTACAAGTGCTACAGCTTACTAAAATAGTAAAAACTTACCCGTAAGCTCCGATTTTGTCGGCCATGGCAAATCCCTCTTCTTGGTTCACAGGAGATTGTTTCATCTTGCTCAGTTCACGCATTGTCGTCTGGTCGTTGCGCAAATCTTTCTTGTTGCCCACAAGGATAATGGGCACGTTGGGACAAAAATGTCTCACCTAAAAAAATTAAAGACATGGTAGAAAGACAAACCAGGTTCAATCAGGTTACAGTGGTAACAAAAAAGCATTTTCTAAGTGTTAGCAGATTGCTGAAAAGGTTATAATAGACAACAACCCTGCTATGGTGGCAATAATTAGTTAATGACACAACAAGACGAGTTTGTTACCAGATAACCTCAATAAATGCTTTAGTTTTGGGGCATTAGTGCTTCCTAGATTTTTAAAGGGCATTAAGATTTTAAAGCACACGCCTATGCTATGCGAGGCTGTCTTTATTATTGCAAAATAAATGTTTACCTTACAATTAGCGACGGCATTTCAGAGAAAAGGTCAAAACATATTTTTATAGTCTAATGGTTTGCAACAAAGGTCTAATTATCTGCCAAAGATCACACACTAAAGTGTTCCCAGAATTATTTAAACAAGTGGGGTCAGTTATGAACATTAAAACAATGGTCAAATTATTATGCCGGGCATATAACGACAATAATATAATGAAAATTAAATCAAGGAAAGAAAACAATCAACGGACTTGTTTGACATAACATCGCGCATATCCTTAATGGAAGTAGTCACACAATGATTCATGTTTTCCAATATGGAACCACTTCGTCACAATAATTTAATATCCGTGTTGTTTGAGTGTTAGTAGACAAATAAGTCCATTAATAAATGCGATGGAACATTTTTTACCTGTCTGCCATGTTTGTACAATTTTACATAAAATTGTTTCATTTGGAAAATTGTTTTATATATTTTGGAAACTTTTTTATAGATTAATTTAATGGACATTATCTGGTGTAGCACTTAAAGCTGCAGCTGCTGTATAAACTTATTATGATGGTAACATATTACCTATATTTTGGCAAATTTTTTTAAATTATTAACATTTTTAAAGTTTTGATGTCTTGGTTAACTCAAAACTATTTTCACAACTTCATTAAAATAACCAGCCTCAACCACATTATACTGACCTCAGGTGTCCACTTTTCTGGGATGTTTTCCAGCGAATCTGGACTGTCGATGGAAAAACACATGAGAATGACGTCAGTGTCCGGGTAGGATAGAGGTCGCAGTCTGTCGTAGTCTTCTTGACCGGCTGTATCCCACAATGCAAGTTCAACCTAAATAGAGGAAATATTGAAGTCTTACACGCTGCTTATCTGAACATGTAGAGTTAAACACAAAAAATTATCTAATACAGGGGTTCTTAAACTGGGGTCCATGGACCCCTTGGGGGTCGGTAAACTGATTTCAGAGGGTCCATGAAGGCCAAATTGAAATATGAGTGTACGTTTGAAAAGTAATCAAATTAAAAAAAGAGTTTAATTAGAAATGAAACGTTTTACCCCTGAATGTTGGACTCCTTTTTACTTGAACCCCCGACGTCAATTTATGAGATCATTTTTAATAATTTCTGGCCTACAGGGGTCCATGTGAAGAAAATATAATTTTAGGGGTCCGTGGTGAAAAAAGTTTAAGAACCCCAGATCTAATGCAATGGTTTAATTTTAGAGTCATGCTGATTTGATATATATTTTGCAATACTGGTATTTTACGGGGAAAAAAGGGGGTGGCAAAAACAACATAAACAAAAAGTAAAAAAAAAAAATTGAAAACTTATTAGAACAAGTAATGGGTTTGTAATGGCGCTTTTAAGTCTCAAAACGTTGTTTTGTTTTATAAAATTATTATACAAGCCGTACACAAAGAATTACTTGCAAATGGTTTCAGAAAGTATATATTACATTATGTTTCTTCCTTTATCAAAGTTCTTATTGGAAGGAAAAAAGACAAGAGCCCAATAATTATAGTAATAAATAAAAAAAAGCATCAAAAATTTGTACATTTGTCCCAATTTTTTTGTTTATGGCCAACACAAAATAGACATGTTTAATGATAAAGTGTGATGAATGCTGCTTTCGAAATTGATTTGATTTAGCCTGAATGCCTAATCCCATGAGAGCTGGGATCGGGTTTCTGCTGTTTCACCTGTTTTGCGTCAACTTCGATGTCTGCAACATAGTTTTCAAAGACAGTTGGGACGTAGACCTCTGGGAATTGGTCCTTGCTAAACACAATGAGAAGACAGGTCTTTCCGCAGGCTCCGTCTCCGACAATCACAAGCTTCTTACGAATGGACGCCATGATTTGGAATTGACGATAAATAGGTTAACGAGAAGCACTCGCTTATGTTTGCAATTTTTTTAACTTAAAATTAATACAACCTTGAAAAACAGAAACAAAGTTCTAGTTAAATGATTTTATCTTTTTTGAAATTCCTAGTTTTTTACATAATTTAACCAGTTCGATATCTAATTAAAAAATAAAACAAAAAAGAATACTTTACAAAAAGGCAGCTTTTGTTGTGATTTTTTGAATGCAAAAAACTTTATTTTTTGGTTTAAATTAACAACATTTTTCAACACATGATTTAAGGCCAGAATTGCCGTACTAGTAACAACAGTAACAAGCAATTTTTTTTTTTTTTTGGGGGGGGGGGGTAAAAAAATGAGTTAGTTACATAAAAAACAATTTAAATTTTCAAATAAAATGATTGAAAAAAACAAGAAAACAAATTACTATTTTGGATCAGAGATTAATTTTCTGATTTCTTCGTTACCGTTTTAAAACAAAAACAAAAAAACATTGCCAAATAATAAAACTGTAAGCTGTATACAACAAATAGACCAAAGCATAAATATATGGTACTACAGAAGTGCATTTGATGAAATTGATGGTGCAATTAATTTGGATATACATATTGCGCAACAATTTGTTTCTTGTCATAGCTTACTTTGTGTTTTTTTTATTTCAGCGCCAACGGAAAAATAAACATAACTTATTTAATTACTTACTTATTACCATACTTCAATATGATTATTTTTTTCAGTGACACTAACTCAGAATGATCACCTAGATACATTTGTTAACCATATCTAATAATTAGGAATGTTGGCGATGGTCTTGAACCCTACCACAACGAACATTATTTGGGTAAGGGTTAGCATTCAAGTTTGGGAAGGTTAAGTAATATTATTAAATAATAAGTAAATAGGTGAACCACCCTCACCCACCACACGCTAACCGAGTTGCTTAATTGTTTCTACCCTGTGGTAGATTCTAGACCAGCGCCCCAATGTTAAATATATTTTTTTTGGTATTTTTATTGCACGTTTACAAATTAAGTCCTAACACAGAATTGTGTTCAACACAGATAAAGCTGACATCAAGTTAAGGTTAGAGAAGTTATATTATTTATTTCTGCATTGCTTCAATTGTTGAACAGGCTGTGTACTAAAATGTAAATGATCTTTTAACAACAGAACCAATTTTATTACTACATTAAAAGCAACTTTTTAGATTTTCTATTTTGGTGATGTTTTTTCTAGTTATAAGCACATTACAAGCACGTAAGTTAATTACAGCACAATATATTTTCGAAAATGGATTTATTAGAATACCAGATCATATTTCTAGTTATTTACCTATTTGAAATTCAAACAAAATCGGACTTCAAAGTATGAATGACAAACCTTTACTTGTTTAAATTTAATTAAATAAAAAATGCACAAAACAGTTGACAACTGTAAAGGTTAAACTACTTGAAGCTTTATTTACTTGCCATTGATCCAAACACAAATATTCAGCAATAAAATTGGCAAAACTTCTGTAAATGAACCAATGTTACTAAAATTTTGATGAACAACTGGGACAAAAAGCAAAAAAATATAAAATGGCGCAATGACAAATCCGGCAGTTGGCGAAGTCTTTTGTTTGAAAATCTTTCAGCCCAATCGAGCTGTTTTCAATCGAAAACATCATCTACGTTAACAACAATTAATAAAAAAGTGCGCAGACACGTCACTACAAAACAAAAACTTCGAATAACGATCGATTGTACGTCTATTTTTCAAAATATAACAAATTTCCAAGCAACGAACCACACCTTTCGACAGACCACTCGACAAAACGGAAGTAACGACATAGTTTTATGCGGACGTGACGTAATTTAACGCCCCAGTAATTTAAATTACTTTGTTATTTGGATAAAAATAGATCTGGCGAAAAACAGGACTGGTGATTCTATTTCTGTCATCGTTTATTTGAGACATAGATTTTTTTATTAAAAATATTTTTGGAATTAAAATACCAACAACAGAAAAAAGTAAAACTTAAAAAGCGATAAACTCAATTTAAAATGCAACAAAAATAACGTGTATCCTAAACGAATAACAATGTATTTTTAATAATTGTTAAAGCATTTTGTCCAAATACAAAATGTGATTTTTTATATTGACGAAAAAACGTGAATATTTACAAACATATTATTTGGATTGGTTGTTACGTAAGTAATTGCGACTTTATTGCCACTTAGCGGTTATAAGGTAAAATTTATATTGCCACTAATAGGCTAATTATCACTTGATTTTAATTTGGTTGGTGCTTTGAGTGTAGCCTATATTTTGTTTCTTGTTTTGTATCGCTAGTAAAGTGTGCTGAAATTATTTTTCTGCGCTATATTTTGGTCACAAATGATACCTATTTGTTTTAATTCGTTATCCAAAAAGTGTACAGCGATATGGGTACTTTCGGCTGACAAACGTGCAATACGAAATACTTTGAACAAAACAACTTTTTGAATCTCTTTCAGGTTTTAAAAGTCGCTAAAACGTTGCACAAAAACGTGGTCACCAAAACGTAACGAAGAACATCACACAGTTCGTTTATTTTGATGGGATTTTGGCTAGGTTACACAGGTGTTAGTTTCAATAAAAAGGCTAGTTTTTAAAGATGCACATTGTTCGCTAAAGTGAAAAAACGTCCTAATATATTTTAAGTTGCCCAAACTTTCAGTTTAAAAGGGTGCAATGAGAGGCACAATGGGAAAAAATATAGAAACATAATTCGGATTCTAGCTGAGAACAGGGCAAAAAAAAAACAGTTTGAGGGAGGTATTCAAACCGCCCCTGGTTTGAATTAACAACAACGCAGAACGCCTACGAAATTCAAAGTTCACTATAAAACCAAAAAAAATCGTTTGGCACATTACTAGCAATAAATAGAGCTGTTGTCTAGAATCCTACCACATTTTCGTCTGGGAGCTTATACTGCTACCATTATTGGTCAGGGTGCGAGTAAACGTTTGAGTGCTGGTGGGTCAAGTATTTTTGAAACAATAATGCTTGACCCACTCAAATCCAGACGCTAACCCACACCCCAACCCAAATATTATTTTCGCTGTGGTAGGATTGTAGACCAGCGCCATAGATAGTCCAGCACGCTATCAAGTTGCAAATATTACCAAGGTTTAGTTGCTGTTGATTTGCTGTCAAAAAAAGTTTTAAATATTTGTCGCCAAGGTAAACCTAAGTATGGTAAAATTTAAGTGAAACAATTATGAAAATTTGGCGTAAAACGTCACTTTTTGGCTTGTCGTGTTTACAAAGAAAGAACATAAACAAAGGTACTTATGCAGCTTAATTTCCCGTTTAAACAATTTTTCTATGCATATTTATTCAGACTAACACTTAACTAAACTAATCGTTTCGTCGTATGCATCCTGGATTTAAATATGCAAGTTATAATAAAATACAATCATTTGTCAGAATACGTAGGCCAGAAATACGTATTTTATTACTTTTAAAAACATTTTTTGATTCTTGCTTAATTCGTTTTGTCAACTTTTATCAGCAAACTTAGCAAAACATCTGTGACGTTAGCGTCAAAGTTTAAAAGAACCAATGAGAAAATGCGATTGTCTTCTCGTCCAATCAGAGTTAAATCGAATGTTTACCATAATTTTGGTTTTGGGCAAATTTAAATATTCTTGTCAGATAACTTGAAAGATGCTACGTATTTCTATACAAACTGGACTGAAAAGTAATTAAGAATTTAAGGTTGGTTTAAAGTGTTTCGGGCTGGTCTAAACACTTATCGCAATATCATTTGGGTTAGGGTGCAGGTTTTGTTTTCGGATAGGGTGATTATTGTTATTACATAATAAATATAATAACACTTGACTCACCCCAACCGGTACGTAACACTAATTTACGGAATGATGAATGGTCGGAACGCTCACAGTATTATTATTAAATATAATAACACTTGACCCACCTTCACCCAAACTCTAACCCCCACCCTAACTCAAATATTGTGCGTTGGTTTAATAGTTGTTTTAACGGGGTAACACTTAAATTAGTGAGCGTTCCGACTATTTATGATTCCGTAAATTAGTATTACCCCCCAACCTAAATAATGTTCAGGAAAATTTTTGGCGCTGGTCTAGAATCCTACCACAGTTCTAAAATCAACGCACAAAATTTGAGTTAGGGTGCGGATTAGCGTTTGGATGTGGGTGGGTCAAGTATTATTATATTCTTTGTTTAATAATAATACTTGACCCACCTTAACCCAAACGCTAACCCAAATGGTGTTTCGTTGTGGTAGGATTCTAGACCAGCGCCAAATTTTGTTTTATTTGGGCCAAGGTGCGGGTTAGCGTTTGATTTTGGGTGAGAAATGTAATATTGGTAAATATTAATACTTGATCCACCCTTACCAAAAAACTAACCGACACCCTAACCCAAATAATGTGCGTTGCTTCAATTGTAATTGTCCAATGCTGTGGTAGAATTCTAGACCAGTGCCAAGGGAATTTGAAACTTGTCTGTAACAGGAATTATGGATGCAATGCAATTACAAAATCCATCCTGTTGCAAAGAGTGGCGAGGTCCATCATGGGATTTTATCTTGGAATCTCTGCCGCTGCAGGTTTTTGTGGATCTAGAATAGGCTGCGAGAAACTTTGGATGAACTTAATGGAGCTGCGGAAAAACTTTTCAAAATAAATGTACCAGGATTCTAAACCAGCGCCTAGAAAAGGCTAAAACGGCGATCCTACCACAAGAAACTTTATTTGGGTTAGGGTGGGTGAAATACATAAGGTGTAAGAGGACTGCGATTTGGAAACGCTTCACTCGCAGTAAGAGTTGAATTAATTACAATAATTCAGGTCAATTACCATTACTTCCTAAAATCTTCAATTACATTTACAATGAAGCGATGCCTTTCGACCTGGCATTGACCACACATACACACTACAATCAAGCCAACAGCCACGTGTTTAAAAATCGTTTAATGATTACAATTACTCGTGAACAAAACATTTTATTTAATTACAAATTACAACATTTTTGTTTGTATTTACGTTTCAACTTTCTCAAAAACTGTTGGTTTGCACTTGATGAACATTGGGCTGCGAAAAGTTTCTGACCCCAGTAAATTTCTTCTTGCCGTACAAAAGTTGCCAGCAATCAAAAATAAAAAAACTTTCGGATTAGCCCGAATAATCGTTGGCTGAAGAAGCACGCATGGAAAATTCTTTCAATTTCTTCTAACAAAAACATTTAAAGGCTTCCTCCAAATGCAAAATTCCTCCCCCAAATAGCTATCTACTTCTGAGTTTCTTGGTCTTTTCCATTTTAAACTTTCTGCCATAAAGTTAAACAGCTTTGGCTTTTTTAAAGGATTTTCTTTCTCTGTGGTACAACTCACTCCGCCCTTGCTGCCAGGTCTACTTGCCACATGAGTTTTAATTGTAATGTAATTGAGGCATTGCAGAATGAAAGAGCCTCAACATTAAAAACTGTAATTAATTACTTCAATTACAATTGATCCAACTCTGATCGTAGTACCGTGTAAATCGGAATGAGACCTAAATCCGTCGAAACAGGACTTCAATGACCCTAATCAATTTTCTAACCCCACTAATATACCCCAAACGAGGTGAAAAAATCCTACGCCGAAACAGCAGCGCCCTACCGGTAACAATCAAACTAGGATGAAAACGGCCGATGCCAGATTGTCGGGCGCCGATCGTCCCATACCCTCTGCCTACAGTTTCAGGCGTTATTTTGCCCATTAAGGCCTATTTTCAAGAATTTAGGACGTAATCCGACAGGTGCGGTCTTATTTGGACAATTAAGATCTTTCTGTGTATTTTGGCTCTATTGTATCATTGGTGTTAATACTATCGTATTAAAAGTTATTCTGCTTTAGGTATTAGATGTTTCTTTTTAGGTTTTATTGTATGTTTCCACGCAGACTCTTGTGCAATTAGACCACACGTGACGGCTATAATACAGGGGTGGCCAACACGCAGCTCCTTACCCAGTTCTTTGGCTCTTACGTTCATGTTGCACCTATGATTTTTTTTAATTTTGTTGGTTAAAGGTATCGTATCGATTTTGTTTAGTTAAGTTTTGGATTATTGCCGGTTTCGACTCGGACTGTTTGCCTTAAGGCCAATGTGTTGTTAGTAACAGAAAAAATATGCCCAAATAATATTGATAATGACATTATATCGTGAAATGTGTATTTTAATCCAGCGCGTCGCGTCTTCATAGAAATTAAAGTTTTGTCTAGTTAACAAAATTAAGGCACTTTTTCGCGCGGTCGCCTTGTGGAGTGAGTAAGAAATGGAGTGATAGGCCAATTTATTTCGTTCCATTTGTCTAATGTGTGGCTCTTCGCAGTTAACGAAGTAACAAATGTGGCTCTTGTATCTGATTGGTTGGCCACCCCTGAGCTAATGTGTCTTTTATATACGCACAAAATCGAAATTCCTATCTCTGGGTGCGTCCCAACATCAACAATTTTCTAAGGGCATCACGTGGGAAAAGAAAATTGCAAACCACTCTACTAAGGCATTGTTTTGTGCGATTCCTAACGAACGCCCTTTAAATAAGCTGAAAATGGTTTAATTTGTGGAGCCGTGTTTTCACCTGAAAATTTTCCTCCAGAAATTTACTTGTAGGCCTATATTGGGTTGTGTGTAAAAATCACTAAATTCAAAATGTTATATGGTTATATTGTGAAACACGCGTAATACACATTGCATTTGAAATATACAAGTCAATTTTATAGAATCACACAAGAATATTCAAAGCAAGAGCACTAATAAAGCAAAACACGAAGCGGTTATACCTGTCACAAATATGCAGGACATTATTTAGTATAAAAAATTGTCAACTGTAGGGTGTGCTTCTATGTGCCTTACTATAATTCTATTGGTATTTAATCATCCATAATCACTATATCGTTTGCATTTCTGGAATTTAAAGTTGACTTTCTGCTATGACATTTCCTTCGGCATTTCTGTTTAAGGCAGGAATCTTACGTTTTTTAAATTTCTTCAATCGAACAGTGCATCTGTCTATCAATGTGGAGTAAAGCAAGGGGTTCAATGCACTGTTGATGGGAAGCAAAATACCAGCACTAATAAGATAAACATCTTTGGAAAGTGGAACACCAGAAACAGCCAAGAAAGCAAGCACACACATTGGGATCCAGCAACAGAAGTCAGTAATAAGCAAGCGAGAAATACGTTTTTGCATTTCACTGTTGGGTTGCTTGTTTCTAGATTTAGCCATTTTGTTACTCCGTATATAAATGAGTATGTAAGCCACAAGCATGAAAATGAACAGCAGGAAGTTGAGTGTGATAAGAAACACAGAATATTGCCAAGAAGCGTCATTTGTAGAGGCGAACAGTCTGGGCATGCAAACACTAGTTTCACCATAATAACCAAAAATTCCTTTTATCGGTTGATTGGGGAAGGTTTTGCCTATTAGATGGGTGACGTCATGCCAATGAAGTGACGTCATGTTATGTGGTTTTATTTTATTAGCTAAATTAACCATCTGTTCTTTAAGGACTTGATCAGTTTTAAAAAATCTACTTGAAAACCAAACATGAGAAACAAAATATCCTGAACTGTAATCAAACAAAGGCAGAAGTGAAAACAAAAATGCAAACAGCCAAACACATGTACATGAAATGTAAATCCCCTTTAACTCCATTGTCCTAGTAATAAATGGTTTATAAACTGTTGCAAGCCTAAACGCTGTCATGACAGCCATAGTACCCGAAGATGCCATGGTAGCTACAACACACAACACCCCAAGAATGGAACAAGAACTACTAGTACGCCAAAGTGCGTCAAACGAGCAATAATCCCCCGAAAACTGTAAACCCTTAATGCTTATTGCAATAAGATAAATCCCCATGAGAAAATCAGCAGGTGCCAAACTAAGCAAAAATATGTAGGTGCTTTTTGTGAAATTATCTGCGTTCTTGTTATTTACAATGTCCCTTATAGTAATAACGACAACCGCTAAATTCCCGAAGATAGCCAGCCCCCCCATTAACCAGAAGAAGGCTGTGTAAACAGGGTTGGCGATCATTTCCTTTTGATTTGAGAAAGTGGTACTTCGCTTACTTATAGGCGGGCATTCGTCACTTCCGTCCGAACATTGAGGAAACCCATCTTCCATCAAGTTGATGTCGACCGACAGGGGATTTCCATTGCGACAGTAAAACCTCGTTTCACTGCATCGCGTCGTATCCTCGTCCGATCCGTCGTCGCAGTTTATTGTTCCGTCACAAAGGTTGTTGACATCGATGCTGGTGAGCGTTCCACTGGCGCAATCGTGACGTTTGGGGCACAATCCACGTTCGTCGCACGGGTACATCAGTGACTTATTCGACCCATCACATGCTTCTCCACGTAAAGCTCTTTCAAACATGCAACTTACATCGCAGAACTTGGGTCGAGGCTCGCAACCGTCGCATTCGTCTCTCATGTGCCAACATTCAGGTCTGCCATCGCATTTAGTGGCGCGTAAGGGGGGTGAATGGGAATATCTAGGTTTGCAAAACGTGTGATGCCGTTCACCGTCATCCTGAGCTAGTCCGCAATACTTCGTATTGGATTCTCCCGCACAAGTGACTTCTGAGTTGCAAAGTACTTTGTCCATATCCACGCAGTCCGTTTTATTGCGGCAATGTATTTGGCTGGGAGGGCAAGTGTGTCTAGCGTCGCCCGAGATATTATGGCAAACTGTTTGGTTGTCGCACAAACATTCATCGGAAAGATCATAGCAGTCTGGAACCCCGTCACACACTTGCTGTTGAGAAACAACCAGTCGTTTGTCCAAACACAAGAAGCATACGAATTCTCCATCAACGAAGCAAATATCTGATTTATCCGCGCATTGAGGTTCACCGTCGTAGATGTTTATCTGCGGTAAAACGCAAATTCCTTTTCTGCTTGTTCCCGAGCATTTAAATCCCAGCCCGGTTTTGATTTCATCATCATTGCAATGAATGTAGTTGTCGCAATATTCCTGTGTGGAAATGAAATTACCGTTACTGCATCGCAAAACATTTGTGTGCGTTCCTTCCTCACAAACCCACTGTCCATTCCCACAAACCCTGTCTCTCCGCCCTTCACACGGCCCCATAAGTTGGCGGCAAGTCGTTTTGTCGTGCATCGCTTCGAACTTGGTTTTACTTGGTTCGTTAGAGCAATAAGCTAAGTAAACATTCTCACTGAAACCATACAATAGCCGATCGTCGCAAGGCTTTTTTCGTCCAACGCACTGGATCTTACCGTCAGCCACTTGTCGCTGGCAAGATCTGCAATACCAGTTATCGCTGCCGTCGAAGCAAAAGGACCAAGGATAACAAAACCCTACGGGGGCACACTGAATCCCGTCGTTGCAATACGCATAGCCACTTGGACAACTGCTGCAGTCTATCTCATCGCTCTTATCGTAACAATCCTTCACTCCGTCGCACCAGTCACTTACTTCAACACACTGCCTCCCATCGTCGCACATCTTCGCTCCTGGTTTGCAAGTTGTGCAGTTCGTCTCATCGCTTCCATCTACACAACCCTTAAATCCATCGCACCACAGACTTGGCGCCAAACAAAACATGCCATTAGCGCACAACTTCGCTCCTCCCTTGCAAACCTCACAATTCCTCTCATCCACGGAATACCTGCAGTCGTGATCCCCGTCGCAAACTTCAGCTTGGCTGATGCATATTTCAGGCGGATCCCTAGACCGGCCGGCACATTGGAACTGATCTTGGGCGCATCTCGCGTTTGCTGCAATGCACAAGGCGAGCAACGAACAAACGAAAGTAAACATTCCCAGCAGCATTTTACCAACTTATAGCATAGAATATCCTGTGCTAAAAACACGTTCGATGAAATGTGCAACTAGGGATGTCCGATAGTAACGTATAGACACCGTTGAAAACAAAGTTATAACCACATCAACCAAATGCCATTTACAAGTAGCATCTGCATATATTTTGTTTAGAATTTCGCCTTGTTGTGTGAATCCCAATTTTTGACAGCAACCCTAATCATATTAAATACCAAAAACATTGCAATATAAAATGGGGATCCACAAAAATGATGACTGTATAAATTTACCAAGTTTACAGAAACCTTTCAATTCTATAACCAACCTGCCTCTTCAAATATCAGCCTCACAATTACCAATGTAAAGTCAAAAGAGGATATATTATATGTATTTATTCTACGTTTGTAAGATGTTAACAACATTTCAACATCATCACGCTCAAAGATTCCTTCGAAAATTATCGAATAACGATGTTCATTGTGACGTCACAGGGAAGTACACATGTTGTTCCTGCGTTTTGCGTCGCGTGCAGGCAAACGTCTTTTATTTATTAGAAATGTTGCAATGTTGGTGACGTAAAAATATTCATCTCGGGTTTATGGAAAAGCTTAACGGAGTTCGTTTGGCACGAAATTACAAAGTAAATCTATTAATAAAAAACACGTAAAACAAAGAAAACAGTCTCAAGCCAGTTGCGATTGCGCTTAAGTCGTTTGGCATTGTGTTGAGTCGGCAAACTTTATAAAAAACGGCTTAAAACAATTAATCCTGGAAAACCTGTTGTTCTCGAGCGAATTAGCTTGTGTATAAAGAATCACTAGATTTCAAAATGTTATCTTGCTATATTGCGAACATTGCATTTCAAATATACAAGCCAATTTTATAGAATTCACACAAGGATATCAAAGCAAGAGCGGTGAAAAAACAACATAAAGCGGTGGTGATTATACTTGTCACAAATATCCTTAAATTTTTTTAGTATAAAAAAATAATTTGTCAACTAAGATGTGTTTAATAATTGGCATTTAACAATTCCAATGGTATTTAATTATTTTCATAAAAAGATTGCACGAGAAAGACCAAAAGCCAAATTGCAAAAAAACTTCCTAATTAGGTTTTTTATTCTCCATTATGGTAACAAATACGGGTTCTAATAAGTTAGTTCATTCGCAGAAATTTTAAAAAGAAGGTAAACTATATAATATGTCGAAAGCAAAACTTCACGCTAACGAAATTTCCACATTTAGCTTATTAAATTTTAGGTTTTTTATGACTTTGTTTTGTTTAAACTTTAAATGCATAAATATGAATATTCAATCGAATTTGATAGTTTTAGCTTTTATTTTATAATGTTATTTTAAACAACTTTTTTTACCAGTTAGCACTGCATATTTCCATAGTAACCATAACTTCCAGACTTGCAAACAATCAGTTAATTATATTATTTTGGGGCTATATTTGTTGTCCCATATTTATTTCCATTTTGACAATTTGTTTCGTTACTGTCGAAAAGTGGCAGGATTCAAGCGCCAAATAGTTCTTATCGTTTGTGTGTTATGCGCCAAAATACACCAGTTTTTTAATGTGGACATGTCGTATTGGATCTAATCTCCAGTTACAGCAGTGGTCGGCAAACTATTTTTGCCGCGGCCCAAAGTACTCTTTTCAGAGCTATTAAAGGTTCACTACGTAAAACCACTACGAAAAGTGGCGGATATTTGGTTTTAAGGTGAAATATAAGACGGCGCCTTATGCCCAAAACACTGCTATGTTTTGTAGTATGTAAAACACACTATAAAACAAAGATTATACGCGCGAAGCGCAAAACTTTTTCAATTACATAGAGTTAAAGTTGAAAAAAATATAGTTCGACAGGCTCTCAGGACCACATTTGGCATGTGGGCTTTTCCAAGCTGAGCCAATTTAGGAATTCTATGACACACTAACTTTTAAAATAAAGTGCAATGAATGTACGGCTATCACGCGGCCCACAACTAAATGATATCACTAAACTATTTAAAACTAACTCGCGGCCCACTAAAAATGGCTCTGCCTCTACGGCTCACAGTTTGCCGACCACTGAGTAATACTGACGTCCATACGTTTCATTGGAAGATGGAGCTGCTTTGCAAATTTGTTCTGGGAAACTAATGGACTGTACCAAGCAATTCAAGAAGAGGAGCAAAAAACAAATCGGAATGTGAATTTATTGGATGGCTTGCAGTGTTAGAAGCCGCAATTCAGAATTTTAGTTCTGTAAAAGAAGTTCTAGTTTTTGGCATTGGTTTTGTTTTAGGTAGGCCTATAGTCTACTTTTAACCACTTGATTTTTATGTGTTATATTTCTAAGCTAAATATACCGCCTTTCAGACTGTTGTGTTTTAAGTCTAATACTTTAGTTTAACCTGTTACTGAGTTAAATAAAATATAATAATGTAGGTGTTTTAAATTTACCCTGCAGCAACTGTAGCGGGCTTGGGAAAAAAAGGTGTTCTTAATTTTGGAGTAAGATATACGTGCACAAGTTTTCCACTATATTTAATGACGTATATCTGCTTCTATTTGCGGTTTAAAAAACGCATAGAACAAGAGAAACGTCGACTTAATTGTGATAGTAGAGCTTGATTTGCTTTATTGATTACGTAAAGTTGTAAGAAAAATACGTACAATATTATGAGTGGCATTTCTTGGTAAATCTCTTTACAGGATTATAAAAATTTAAATGGCGGAAAAATGTTCGGGAAAAGTGCATTCTTTTTATTGAATTGAGATGGTAAATGTGTTTAATCGAGGAAGGCCTACGTTATATTAAGCTGGGGCAGACAGTTTTCGAGTATGGTGCATAATGTAGATTCCATCTTGAAAAGCATTCAACTGTGACATCTTACAAGGGCGATAAAGTGCGGAAAGAGGTTCGTTGCAGGTGAGCTGAAACACAATCAAACAAACTGTTACTCACTTCAAGCAAAGTGGTTTAAAATATAGTTCATTACCCGGGAATTTGTATCGAATGCTAATATCTACTAAATTTTAAACTGGACGGCAATTTTATAGAGATTAATACAAATTATGTTCAACAATTATAACCTGAAAACCTTGACAAAAAATGCAACATACGCCCTGCGATATCCATTCAGTTATCTGTCCCTTCACGAAAAAAATGGTTACCGCCTGGATAAGATCTCTATGTTTTGGCTAATTTTATCATTTAAATCGAGCAAGAGTAATATTTATTCAGAAAAAATCAATTAAATCAGTTCAAGCATATATCATCTTCATAAACTTCATTCTTAGTAAGTAAGTTGTGTATTGGTGCAAATAGTGTTATTTTAGTCTCACCCATTGTGGCAGCGCCGAACACTGAACCCAGTAGAATGAGTAGGGAGGCAGCCCAGCATAGGAAGTAGCTGTAGCCATACGAAGCAACCAGGACTGCGTTTTCACTATAGCCGGTGTACACTGCCCCGCCGGTCACCAGAAGAAGGGCTGGCGAATAATAGAGTGTTTAGAGAGTCGAAAAAGCGGTTTTACAGAAATCAACGCTAATTAATTTGAGGCAATACTGAATTTCAACCTTACATAATAGAAAATTTACTTTGAATATTGTTTGCAAAATGTTTGTTTCGTAATTCTGAAATCTAAGATGTTATTAGATTTGAAACTCTGTTTCAATTTTGTTATTCTTTACATCTGTATACCAATAATAAAATTTTGTAATTTCAACGATAAAATTGTATACAAAATGATTAAAGCATAGACTTTGGCTGATGAACCATAACATTAACGGTGTTTAGTTTTTTTAGGTCAATTTTTGTCATTTCGCATATTTTTGTATTTACTTTTAATGTTGTTATATGGAGACCGACGTTTCATTTGGGATCTTGCTTTCTACAGTTCAAATAAAATTTCACAAAGATTACAAAAGCAGACTTCTAAATAAACCTCGACACAAAAGTTTTTATAAGAAATGCTAACTTTAAAACTAAACACTGACATTTTTTGTGGTTAATTACCTGAGACTGCCGATGTTAAAATAGCGATTCTGACAGGAGCAACTTGTTTCTTGATGACGCCAAATAAAAGGCTCAAGACTGAAACGAATTGAAAAACAATCGCGCAGATTATCAGAGCTGCTGTCGCCTCCACGTAACCTGTAAAAAGCGGAACGAAGTTCAAATGCTTATCACAACTGTGCAGACCAGTGCTCTTCAACCTTTTTGGTTTGGTGAACCCTTAAAGTTGTTGTGACGAACTCATGCACCTGTTTACTTAAAAGGTAAACTGAGGTAAAAAGCTATATGAAAACTTATTACGCATATCAATATCAACATGTCAATTAAACCGAGCGGAGCTGACGAGTTTCACACGCTGTTGGTGAGAGTTCGATTATGGCTGCAGCTGCTTGCGAGGACTAATGTAATTTTACCAGAACACATAAAAAATTATACATGACGTCACAAAGTTACGTCATAAAGCAAGTCACCAAAACAAACCGCGTAGGTTCGTATCATCTCATGCGCAAATATTCTACGGAAATCTTAAGTTAAACACATTCCAAGAAGTTGCGACAAATAATTGACAACAAAATAATGGGAAGAAGCCTATCAAAACTTTTCGGCTTGTGCAGCGTTTCGACAATCTTTATTTTACCGGTAGGCTCGGCTTACTTTCAACAGTTATTTAAACTCTTAGCAACTTAATGGACTGTTCTGTCGTTAGAAACCTCAACGACAAACATTTACTTGTGATTAAGTTTAAAAACACCAGAGTACAATCATGACTTTTTCGACCACTGCCCACCTTTTGTGTTGGGTGATTTGTAGCAGATTCCTTCCAGGCAAGTTTTGAACAAACCGGTGTTGAAATCAGCGATTCCTGTCTCGTAACTCCACCAATTCGTGGCCACCGACACAATACTTAACAAGATAGCAGCCGACAGCATAACCACCGTGATCACAACCCGAGTGTCCATCTCGACGTATTATTTGGACACGATTTAATACACAGAAGTCTAAAACAAAAGTCCAGTAGCCTATAACAATTTTTGTTTAAAACACGAAAGGTTAGTATTCGGGAAATGACATACTTCTAGGAATCTTCGATAACATCGGAGTTAAGTGGTTTATAAGTCAAAGTAAACATTTACAGAAAAGACTTAATAAGTCAAGTAACAGTGGCGTAAGTGCACCCAAGTCATTATTACACTGGGTATTTCAAATGTATCTCGGCACAGTTTTAGGTACCACTACTAGCATATAATATTAAATTAATTATTCAGTTAAACTTTAATTTGTTTCGTAACGATTTTATTAAAACGTAAACAAGGTTCACAGACCGCTGAGAGGCAAGCCATGAAAGGTTGAGAACCACAGAACTAGTGTCCGACACATCAAACTAGATCTTTGGCAAAATGCGTTAAATAACGTCGTTTTTATGCTCAGAGAAGCAATTTAAAAGAAAAAGACACGTTGAATCTGTTTTTGAGCCATAATTTAGCAACGTACAATTATTCTAATTCTTACAAAACATCTCGCTGTTATTTTAGATTTTAGTTTTAAATGCTACTAACCCTGTATATTTACAGTCCAAAAAACAATAGCAACCGTAAGTATGCACACACATCAACACAAGATATAGATACGAGTCCTGTAGAAACTGGCTGTCAGCTGTCACAGGAAAGTTTGGTTAATGTTCGAGTTAGGCAAAACGTCAGAAAATCACAAAACGTTTATTATAAACAAACGTAAACTATACTTGCTTAATCCGGATATTAACCAAAAGCTCTAAATTTTATCCTTAGCCCTCGATTAACATAAATATACGCAGGTTAAATTTCCATCCTAGTCTAAAAGCAAACAATAGTTTGTCCTACCTAAAAGCATAGCAAGTAGCCTTTTGCCAGCAAGCAAATTTATCACGAGATTTATGAGGTCATTCATTGTTATGCTGAGCCAGAGCTGCTGGGATTTTTTTAATTACGTCATGAATAATTTATGAAGATTGCTAATATTACTCGCATCACACCAGATCCCAATATGTTTCAGATTAGCTGAAATCTTATTTGTAAAGCCGTACATAGCTTTCATGTTTGTAGCACCGTTTTTACCAAACACGCCATCACGTTTTTATAATGTTTGACTTTGGTGTTCGCAAAATGTTTTTAAGAGATCGCAGATATTTCATCCAAGTACTGACTGATAATTTTCTACTGTAGTTACACAAATAGGCTAAATTGTATTAGCCCGTTTCGATCCTTTAAAGTTTAAAACAACTACGAACACACTGTTTGCAATACATCCTGATTTTGCAAACAGTGATGTGACGAATTTCGGTGCTAAAGTGAACTCTGCTGACGCATCTCAGCGCCAACTCTACTAACAAAATTATTCTGTATAGGAATAAACTCAACTCTAGATACACGTTTACCAACCTAAGTTGGGACACAGGCTGTCGACAATTAAAAAAAAGTGCCTTCCATTATATACTGCTTGTGCAATATCGTCGGTGCTAATTAAGTTCTACCACAATTACTCCATTGTTGAAAAGCGTGTAATGAGTGGGGAATGTCTAGCTTTGCGACCTAATAATGCGCTGCACGACGATAACAAAATCTCTTTATATTTCGCCATAAACTGTACTAATGGAATCAGGAGCAACTTGCATTTAGTAACACCTTTTCCTGGTGCTCTTTTTAAGTCCTTTTTTTTTAAGTCCAATTGTTTTTAGGACAGCGGTTATATTCGCCGAAATCAATCATATAATATTTTGAAGTCAGATTCCAACTCGTGATTTTGACCATGCATGATCTACATGCCACTAAATTCCAAACTTCTAACCTAATGTGAGACGAAAATTAGTTATAAAAAGTACTCAAATAGGGTTCATCAAACTATTTCACTCCCTTAAACTGCGTCCAAATTCTACATAAGCATAAATTCTCAACAAAAATATGTTGCGCGCATTTTCCGGGATATTTAATACCTTTAGGCAGAAACTTAACCGAAGGTGTAATGAAACAAAACACCTTATAAACTTCTATTTGTATTACAAAAAACAAGTAGCTTATACAAATGGAAGTAGCTTTTTTATGTAAATCAACTTACACTAATCGAGCTTAAACGTTTTACAAACGGAAACGATTGACTTTATTGCACCGGCACACTGCTTTGTGTTGTGTGTGCCTGCAAGCTACTATTACTGTCGATTCCATTAGTTTCAGATGGAAATGAATATGACTATGAACATTGTTCTTGACCTAAATTTAGGTTTATGTCCTAATATATTTACTGTGACTTTACACAATTCAAGGCTCACATTAAATGAAATAAAATGGCCAGCAAACCCACACCGCTGACGTAAATGAGCAAAACTAGGGAAAACACGATTTTTGACATAATTGATTCTTTCTCCTAAAAATCACTAGTCTAGCATATGTTGGCAGCCACAAATGCTACCTCTTGTAAATCTTTTTTGTGCAATACAATGCATTACTTCGTACAATTTCTCACAAATGTTGCTGTCCAACAAAGCCCTTTTAATTCAGTGTTGTAAAGAAGTGGTTTTAAAATGACTTATTTGTCCCAGTCAAGTAATTTGCAAAATACTGTTCAAGTCAATTAAATTCATTTTTCGCAAATATCAAGTAAGTCTCCGCAAAGTCATTGACAAAGCAAGTCAAATTCAAGTCACAGCATTGCATCAAAAATGAAATTTTAGGGCAGGGGCGGGCAAAGTGCGGCCCGCGGGCCGCATGCGGCCCTTTGCTATTTTTTGTGCGGCCCTTTGCCTTCTTCCAGATATTTTTCCCTAAATAAGGGTATTTTGTGCGCACCAATGTTGGAACTTTTGCTTTTTCAGTTTCCTGTTCAAAAGTGCAATGTAACCCATAGGCTACACTAATGCAGTTGTTGAACTCGAATGGGAAGCATATATTACAAAACAATCTTTATTCATAAAATTTTACTTGCGTCGTGTTGGTATGATAAAGAATTGTTTTGCAACAATTACACTTGTCTGCTACGACTTTTGCCGCGCATATTGACTGAAATGTTATGTTTAAAAACTGGTTTTGAATTATTGCTGTTAAATAGTTTGCGTCTATGCACATCTGGCCTGGAACCAAACATTGACCAGTTGGTTCAAAATATCCAACAACAGCCTTCTCACTAACTTCTATTTGAACATCCACAGGTGCGTCTGCTATGATATTTCATATTCACTTGTACTTGTGTTTTTCTAAAAGCTAAAAATATCAATTAGTGTTTATTTGATGTGCGGCCCTCCTGTAAGCATTAAATTTCCTAACTGGCCCTTGTGTTAAAAAGGTTGCCCGCCCCTGCTTTAGGGTAACATAAAAAGAATTGGGGAAAGATACAACTAAGGTTAAAGCTGCATGATCAGTGCACTGTAAAAAACGTGTTTTTAAAAGGTTTAATGTGGCCTGGATAATATTATATATCATATAGTAAATAGTAGGCCATTTGTGCAAACAAAACCTACACCAGTTGTAGCTACTTTTCTAGGTGCCAGCTGACTAAATGTGGCCACTCTTCGGCCTTTCTGGCTCCTATCACCTGATTTATTGTTTTGTGTATTTTTTGTTTGTTAATAAGTTTGATTGAAATACCCACTTTATTTCAATTACCTCCTAATCACTACAACAATAACATTTTTCTTTTTTTTTCTCAAAAAATATAGGCCTTTAATATAAATATGTTAAATATGAAAGATGCCTAAAATGTTTTAAGTGGTTGAAATAGAAAACACTTACTTAAGTTAAAAATAAAATGTCTTCTAAATTAGTTTTGTGATGTCAAGAACATATTTTCAAAGAACGCACAATAGCAACCAACAAATGATTTGCAGGTAAAAGTGTAATGGCATAGAAACTACATGATTCTACTACAAAAGCATAAGATAAGTAATACAACAAAACCAAGTACAATGTTTATCTGGCATAGCTTTAAAAGACTGCAAGTTAACTTATACAGGAAAGGCAATATGTTTGGAACAAAAGTAAGAAATAAGAATGTAGAAGACAGCAGTAATCCAGCAATATCAAATATTAAGGAAATACATACATTTTATGTAGAAGTAAAATATATATATGTATTGCTAAAAAGGCATAATTAGTACATCTGAAAAAGAAAGCTGTATTAAAAAAGTGGTTTTAAAAAATAGGCAGAAGAAATTAAAACAAATAAATTAAAAATCAGTGAACTGCAATGTGAAAAACCCCTGTTGGAAACAACTACACAGTTTAAAAGATGTGGCAACAAATGGCTCAAAGAGAAGAAAAAAATTAGAAGTGCTAGAAAATACTAACAAAACCTTGCAATCACTATACACTGCATAAGACTATATATATTTTTCTATAATTCCTTGAGATATTGCATTAAAACAATTAAACATGTAAAAGGCGAATTTCAGTTTAAAAAACGGTATTTAAAATTGCCAAATAAACCATTGACTATTGGAAATTAGATTAACCATCATGTCTCTACTAAGTAGCATTTTGCAAATCTCTACTAAGTAGCATTTTTGCAAATCTCTACTAAGTAGCATTTTGCGAATAAAAAAAATCAGTACTGGGATTTAATAGGTGACATAATATTGGGCATAAAATAAAAAAGTGCATACAAAAATATTTAATATACTATTTACTACTTATCTAATGAGCAAACAAAACACAATAAATTCAATATATATTTTTGGTAATTATAGGTAATACATAACACTCACAGTACAGGTTTAGGTAATTTACTGATATAAAAGCAAACAGCACTATGATTTGCTATACTATGGCCTGCAAAATACACCTTAATCATTTAAATCAGGTTTCAGGATACGGAGACAATCTCCTACTAAGTGCATACTACCAGTGATAAAAACTTGTAGATGGTCAGATCGAACAGGCACAACAGTACGCTCGCTTTGTAGTGTAAGTGAACTAGCACGTTCATAGAGTTCATTGTCCAGATTCTTTGAAATCCAAGCCATTGCATCGGCGATACAGCTGAACACTAATGCATCACTGTCTGAAACCTTTGTATTATTTGCCTCACAAACTGCTTTCCATATGTTTTGATTTTCGTTGACTTGTACCAAGCTATTTTTCTTAGAAACGCGCAAGTTATTTTGGTCACTGAAATCAGTTTTACGCAAAGTAGCAATGTTAGGGACAAAAAGCACACTTTTGAACCCACATGGGTATAACTGGGTCAGTAGTTGGTAAGAGTCCCTCTTTTTTGTTACATTAAATATAAGGACTTTACTGCAAGATTTTTCAAGAGATAACTCTTCCAATTTAGATTGATCCTGAAACCATTTTTGGGCGCAATCAATACTTTCGGCTGTGTGAGCACCATCAAGGTAAAATGTCATTGAATTAAACTTCAAAACCTGAGCTCTACCATTCCACTGGCAATTTAAAAGCCCGGTAAGTAAGCCTTCACTCAAACAACTTTGATTTATTGGTAAAGTATCAGGCCTATGTGTTTGCAACCAATAACCTGCAAGTTGTATCGCAAGGGTTGCGTTAATCTTTTGATAAGCACTAGACAAACCCAAAACTATTTCCTGCTTTGATTGTGATGAATACGCTGAAAAATCTGGCGCAACAGTTAACTGCGAGCCTTTGTCAGCTGCTACTTTCTTAATTACATCTAACCCAGTTTCTGGCTGTTGGACAGTAAAGACAGAAACCCCAGGCTTAATTATCCCCGCTTTATGGTTTGCGATGGAGGAAATAGTTTTGCCCAGAATGTTGGTGTGATCCAAACCTAAAGATGCGATCCCGCAAACCGTGGGTTTTAAAACAACATTTGTGCAATCGTAAATTCCCCCAATACCAACTTCCACAACTGCGACCTGCACTTTCTCGTGCTTAAAAACATAGAATGACATCAAAGTTAGAAAGTAGAAATACGAGGGAAACTCCGGGTCAAACTTTTCTTTCGACTCCAGCAACAATCCATGCACTTCCCAAAAGTATTTTACAAAGAGAGCTTTCGAAATAGGTTTTCCATTTAAACGAATTCTTTCCCTTGCTTCTATAAGATGCGGTGAGCTAAAGAACCCAGTTTTAACTCCGTGCTGCCTTAATATACTCTCCACAAATGCACAAGTGGACCCCTTACCTTTGGTTCCTGCAACATGAACGATGTTTAGGTTTTGTAAATCTTCGTCGCTGACTTGTATTCTTTGAAGAAACTCGTTCATTGCAACCAACCCGAAGCCTTTATATTTCTTGCTAATGGACATCATCCCGTTGCATTGAAGCTTGTTCAAAGCGGCCACAGTCTTGTCGTAATTTCCATCGGTCATTTCGCGAACTTTTTGCACAAACCTGGGGTTGCTTTTTACGGCGCCGCGCGTCGATGCAATACGTAACAATACAAACATTGTTTTGTTGTATAATCGCCATAAACCATTGTCATTTAGGCGAAATAAATTTTTGTATTTTATGATAACACGTTAACCACAATTTATTTTCGCATATCGTATATAAGCGCCAAAGAAACGCAAAATAAACTTTTTGAACCGAGGATTTTTTTAATTTTAATTAACACCATATAGCAGAGACATACCTTAACATTAATCCGATTTCATTTTTATTCAGCGCTTCAGGTATTTTTAACGAAATGGGTTTTCGTAGAACACTCGTTAAACTGACATATATTGCTTATTGTGATTTGGCGAAGCGTATATTGGCGAGAAAGTAACGCCAAATAAAACAACTTTCCGAACCGAGGAATTTTCTTTAATTTTAACACAACAGAGCAGACACATGTCTTAACCTAAATCCACTTTCATTTTTATTCAGCGCTTCAGATTTTTTTAACGAAATAGGTTTTTGTTTATTTTGCCTTACTAAAGACAAAATTATGGTAAACGTGTTTTTAAAAAATCCAAAAAAATCCAAAAATTTATTTGGCCGAAATGACAATGGTCGCCATAACTACCTGCAATGTTGACGCTTTTGTTTGATACGGTAGAACGTCCAAGTTTAAATTAGGTTTTTAAATAGGGGGGTCACATTTTCTCGTAGCGGGCAAACTCAGTGCGGTCTCGGCGAGATGTAATACATTATAACTATACATTATACTATAACAGTTTTGTTGTAAGGCTGGATCCCCACCGGACCTCAGACACGACGCGACGAAACATGTCTGACTGTTGACTTTTTGCGTCGTGCCTGAAAGCGACTCTGTCCAATCCCCACCGGGCCACCGACAAAGCGCGCGAAACTTAAACTGGCCAAAGCTAGGCTATATAATTCAGTTTTGACCATGGCGGAGGCAAATGAAATAAAAACTTTGGAAGAATTATGGATTTGGAAACGTCATAAGCGGTTTATACGGCAACACAAGTGCTGGGTACACCCTAGTTTTATAAATATATTATTTTACAAAAAGAGGGGTGGTTCTTTCTATACTCTAATAGTTTCAAACATCTGAACGGTAATTGTTGTGTCTTACTCTTTAGGCAAAATATCAGTAAAAAACAACCTCTCATGATTCTAATTCTAACGTTTAAGATCAGCGTCGTACCGGTTAGTGGGCCTATACATCTCTAAAATAAAACGAATCCACTTTTCTTATGTAGACCAAAATGGAACAACGTAAAAAAGGTAGACTTTGAGTGCGAAATATGGCAAATTGGTCCCCATTTCTGTCATGGAAAAGCATTTATTATTACCTTTACAATGCAACAATTAAAAAACAGTGTTTTAAAAAGTCAATATGGAATGACTTAAGTCCAAGTCAAGTCATTTGTAAAAGAACTTCAGTCCAACTTAAGTCTTTTTGAATAAATGTAACAAGAATCCATTACACTAACAAGTCAATTACAAGTCAAATGCTTGGCAATAAAATTAAACTATTAAAATTGGTAAACTCTTCCGATTATAAGCAATGACTCAATCCAAAACACAATGTGTAGCACAAATCGCAATATATGGCAAGCTCATCGTTTTACGTGCAAAATTAAGGTAAATACCCAATTTTACAAAAAAACATTGCTTAATGAAAACACTTTTAAATCAAAGTCATTTGTTGAAAGACTTAATAAGTCAAGTCAAGTAATTTTGCTCAAAAGACTTAAGTCATGTCAAGTCATTTGAAAACAGTGACTTAAATGCACTTAAGTACGATCGACGTATGTCATTACAACTCTGTTGGCAAACAGCCAAAAGCTTGCACATCATTTAAACTTGGACACAATTGTAGCAAATGGTTCATTCGCTTTGTAAATAGAATTCAACCAAGGTGACCTACTTTTTGCAAAAACGCAAAGGTAACCGCGAACCACTTACTTTTGTTTGTGCCCCGTGACGCGCAATTACTGAGAAAACGTGGCCGGATGACATATACTGCCAATATGTTTATTACCAGCTTTTCTGGCGTATTTTCTCCATTCAGCTGCTTAACTTAATGGGCTGAAAAATCGTCATTCAAGTCCAAGAATAAAAATGTTAAATAAGTTCTTTAAAAAATGCTGCGTAACAGCGCAAAAATATCACCTATCATAGATACAATCTGTTGTTGTTTATAACGCGTTTGAAACCGGGCTTTATGTTTCTTATAAATTGCCAACAAAATTCTACTATTTTATGCAGTTTTTAGGTGGCCTTAAATGCAATAGATAAGTGGTTTGGTGAACGAAACCAAAATAATCGAAAATCGAAAATCGAGGATTTTTTCTTGTCGAGATAAATAATGTTACGAGGCTTAATTCGCCTGGTTAATCGGAAAGTTCGACGAACACAATTATGATCGATTGTTTCCACTTTTAATTAAGGTTCTCCATCCGTCATTTCTTGTGATCTGAACAAACTCTAGACACTTCCTTCAACAAAATCGAAAGTCCGGGAAACCGCATGCGAACAGCTGACAAGGTCAAAGTCAACTTGTTGTTGTTGTAAAAGCTGGTGGTGATATAAGCTTGAGCAGAAGCGCTGCATAATATTCGGCAACGTAGAATTATGGCAGAAACATGGTCGTGAACATGCCCCCTTGGCTGTGTGCTTTGCCGACTGTACGCAAATCTAAAAAAAGTGTTAATTATATTTGTACCATGTTTTAGGTCGATTTGGTAAAACTGTTTTGGCTGAAAGTCGTCATGAGTCTCATCGCACCGTTGGAAATTAATTTTAGCAACTTTTAAACGATGTAAAAGCGTTTTCTGTGCTTTGCGTCAATCCACAACTTTCAGGAGAACATTTGTAGTGCTTCGTCGTCATTATTTAAGTAACTTTGACAGCGTAGGTACTGGAATTTTATTCAAAAAGTCCTCTGTAGTGTAAATAAAAATTGAAATAAAAAAATTATATAAAATAACAAAAAAATGAAACAAAAGCTGTCAGCTGAGCTGTTAATATCGACTTTGACACAAGGAGCGAGGACAAATACAATAAAACACAAAAAATAGTCGTCCAAGAGAAAACAACAAACCAGCTTTAGATTGCAAATGTATAGAATATTAAAAATAAATATTTTTTTTTAGATAAGTGGATAATATATTTTTATGTTGAAATACGATATATTTTTAAATTTATGGTGTTTTCTAACTTTTTATTCTTTTTAAATAAGTTTAGCAACAATGTATATTTGATTTTGTTGCAAGTGTAAATTACGACGTTAAAATGAAAATGCTCCGTGATTGTATAACGTTCAAGTGTTAAAACGGCGATTGGCACATATATGTGGAAACCAACAATGCAATAAAAGCTAGCGCAAATATTTTTATGGCTTCAAACAAACTTAAAAGAAGCTCAACTCTACGATAATTTCAGCAGTAAGGTTATCAACAGCAGCGCAGCATTGTAAATATTTTGTGGTGTGTTTATGCTTCGTTGTTATGAGGAAATTTTTGTGTAGCCTATATTGACCAGGCCTATTGGGGGCTATATTTATTTCGAAATTATTCGAACAGGTCAATCACTAACCATTATTTTGTGATGGGTCAGTGGTCCGTACTCCTATTTGTAAAACTAACAAATAAAGTTA
Organism: Ascidiella aspersa; assembly: GCF_963924565.1. Lineage (NCBI taxonomy): Eukaryota > Metazoa > Chordata > Ascidiacea > Phlebobranchia > Ascidiidae > Ascidiella > Ascidiella aspersa. The sequence goes on along the minus strand of NC_139451.1, from coordinate 33,119,839 downwards.
AATGACATAGAAGGAAGTAAAACAATTGTGTTACCCAACAGCTTAAGTAATAAGTTTTGCTTCATAAAAAATAAACATGTCACTTTTTAATCAACTTTTGCTTCTAAGCCTTGCATCAAGCTTCATGCTTACTGGTAAGTATAACTTTGGGTACCGTACCGTACAAATTTCAGTGCTTGTTTAAAGTCATTTTCTTGAAAATTACCGGTATACTACTAAATTGTACATTTAAGCCACAGTCTGCCACCTGAATGAGCATTTTCTATTCTAAAAGGTATTTTTTTAGGAAATATCTTACCAAGAATAATTATACTTATTCTAGTTTCTATTTTTTTACAAGCTTAACGACTCAGAAATCTTACGTTTGCATGTTTTATTTAATCACCGTTGCTTATTTCACCGAACAATTGCATCATTTAGTACAGGATCGGTGCTGTATATAATATGGGATGACGCTATCGATAAAAATACGAAACAACAGACTTCCTAAAAATTCCCCTAATTAGTAAGACTCCATAACTGAGTTTTGAAACTAATTTTGACAGATTTACATAATATCCCAGTCCCTCATGACTTGTAAAATTAGCGTATCTTATCGCGTACTTAATGGCCAAGTCGCAGCAAATCCAGGTAGGAAATGTAATAAAACTTCGTGTCCATTGGATTTGCGTTCCTTTTGGTTGATTGGTTGATTCAACCATTTAGTTCGATGACTTACGACCACTTTGTCCACTAGGAGCGAAAGAGTGCAAGTTTGGAAGGGGTCCACGTGCAAGAGGGGACGACGACCTACTGTGCAAGTGTACGTCGCCATTCTCTGGGGATTCGTGCACCGTTGGTAAGATAAAACATTCTTGCGCTGCGATTTATTTATATGTGTGTGATTTTTTTTTGTAATCTTTTCGTTGAATATTTTGTTTAGTTGAACCCAAGGTTCCTAACTTACGTTTCAAACGTCCAGTAATGACGCAACTTTGTGGAGTCATCTATTAAAAAGTTATTTAAATTTGTATTAAATTGCAGGAAAATTATTTTAAAGCTGCCAAAACATAACTTCTCACTAAAATTACAATCTATTTAGATACAGGTATATCCTTTCAAAGGGGATGGTTTGCTTTTCAAATACCAAATGTACACTTTTTGGCATGGCTTTAACTGCAGAAAACACATTAAAGGCAAAAAAACGCCACCCACCATAAAGATCCCCGTTTTATTTATAATACAACAGGGCCGACATTAAGTATTTTCATGCACTTCAACAACCAACCTGCCAAAAACACACAAACAAAATGCGGTAAAATGCAAGAGTTCCGTCGTAACTCTTTCCCTTCCAGCACAACACCAAGCCCAAAACAACTTTGCGATCAATTTAACCCGGGATTTCCTGCTATCTTACTTTCCTGGAAATCCTGCCTTTTTGTCGATTGAGCATCGTACTTTTACACGAATTACAAACAAGGGTGTAGTTACAGCATTTTGATTGGGTTGTGGAACATTTAAGGCAAGGTTCCGCGGCTGTGTAATAAGTATTCTACTGCTACTTGGTTTAAAGCAGTTGTTTGCAAACTTTTTTGACTCGCGGCAAACTAAAACAAAACTTAATATTTCGCGGCACACTTCAAGCAGACAACAAATAAAATAATTTTACAATCGCCTTTAAAACACGACAAACTGTATCTAAATGTGTCAATATTATTAACCAGTTATGGATAGTCCGCATTTAAGCGTAGAATGCTTTCGTGTATTGGTAATACAAATACTCTATTTTACGAAATTACGAAAGTTTCTAAGAACACTAGTGTGCCGCAGCACATGTTTGAGAATCACAGGTTTAGAGGCTGGGACGGTTGCAATGCAACAAATATTGTATTAACCATCGCAATACCGCAACCAATCAATAAAGTCGTCCAAAGGGTCGGGAATTGGAACAAACCACTGACCCGCGATTTGTTTTAAAACTCGCCCATTTACCCCAATGAAACGTTTTGTAATTAAAGATTAACAACTAAAAAACGTTTTGTAAATAAATTGTTGGTGTAATTAAATATTGAGACGTTTTGCAATTAAATATTTGACTCTTTGATTTGTGTGCAAGTGCAATAGGTGGCGTATTCCTACGGTCGTGAGTTCGAATCCCATCAAAGCACCATAATATATGTCGGCTTACAAAGTAATTTTGCTTTCAGATTGGAATACTTTCACCGAGGGGGCAGTTGGACCCCAAGGCCCCCCAGGCGCCGATGGGGTACCAGGGTTAAACGGTCTGATTGGGGCTGCTGGACCCGCAGGTCCCCCCGGGGAACATGGCCCCCGGGGACCAAAAGGACCCAGGGTCAGCAAAGAGGAACTGAACAGTCGGATAAAAGAATTGCTTGAAAGTAAGTGTGACATTAAATTTAAAATGCATTTAAAAATAACTCGTTTTGAGACTTTATTTAAGCAAAGCAAGTTTTTTTTTGGTCTAACTAAGAGAAAGTAAAGAAAGTGTGTTCTTCCCATTTGCTTGTTCTACCATTGACCAATAAGTAGGTCGAGAATGTCTGAAGTGTCAGTAATGGGTTTAGGCCCAGCCCTCAGGACAACCATTCCCAAAGGGAGATGGTGCCGCCCCTAGGAGGTAGGGCCCGAGTTATAACTGCGCATCGGCAGAAGGTCAACACTCTTTTTTTTTATCCGGTAAGTATCTGCAAAGCAAGTGTTGTGTTGAAGATTTAAAGCTGAGTAAAGTTCACCTTGACTCAGTTTTTTAAGCAAGTTTGTTTTTATTAGTTTTGTATTGTGTTTGCCAACTTACTATCCATGTATTAAAAAAACCTGTAACGTTCATTTCTAAATGACATCATCCTCGTTTCTAAGTTATTGTGGTCATTAATTATGGTTTAAATCGCCCTTATCATGTTAAAACAGGGTTGTTAAAATTCATTAAGGAGAATTTTGTCGGATGCACAAACAAGTTTGTTTGCGAAATTTTCAAAAAGCTTACAAAAAACTTTGATAAAAGCATTTTTAAGGTTTCATTTGTCTTCGAAATTCAATATCCGTCCCGCGGTCGCCAATCAAAGTTTGTAGAAAGTCATTACAACATCGCTTCTGTTACATACCACCTGATGTGGGATATTATTTCAAAGGCCGGTGCTAAAACACATCTACTGACACGTGTTTGCTATTACAGACCGACAGCAGTGCCGAGGAATAGTGTTTAAAGGCTGGTGCTACTGGCTGCCGCTGACCACCACAAAACTCGGCATGTTCAACACAAAGCAAAAGGCGGAACAGGCCTGTAGACTCTTCAACGGAACGCTGTTCGACCTGGAGAGCCAGGAAATGTATGACGCCGTGTCCAGCTACATCTCTCATGCCTGGAATCTCTTCATTGATGGAACTACGCTTAACGGCGTCGATGTATGGTTAGCAAGCTATTATGAGGTGGGTTATAAATTATTACCAGCAAGTCACAACTTGGAATTTTTAAATATGTTTTAAAATTTGAAATTGTGTGAAGAAACATTTTTAATGCATTTCAAAAAGAGTTCTTTAACTAAAATTGTCTATTTTAATCGAAGAAACCCATCATTTCCAAACCAAATATTGGATTTACGATTGCGTAATTTTTTATCCAAAACACAATTTTTTCACAAAATGTCCGAATTGACCTTCATTTTTATCCGCAGGACGGCGAATTCCACAGTTCGACCGGAGGTCCGCTTTTCACCGGTTCCGTGAGAACCGATCTTCCGCTATTGAGCAACGGACAAGCAGCTTTATCTGTGGCCACTTTACCCGGGAGACGCAATTACCAGCTGGGGTATTGGACCCCACGCCCCAACGATATTTACCCAGTTCCTGTGTGTAAAACTCCCGCACATTAAGGGTATTTCCCTCTTTATAAAGCGACGCCTCTCAAATTCTTTTTTTCTATCAATAGATCATGATAAACCATAAAAATAACATAACTTTGTCATTAATGATTAAATAACTGAAGTCTTTATAAAAAACGCATAATTTTGTTGTTATACCGCAAAAAGAATAAAAATCCTGAATATGCCAAGATATAACAACATTTTCTCATAAAAACAAAGTTAATTTGTAAAAGAATTACAAACTATATTTATTATAATTAGAGTGTTAAATGTTTACAACACTGAAAAATGGTTAAACTTTGTCAAACCTTATTTTTATTTTTGCAATCAAAATTCGTTACTGGGTTTTGTATTTTTCGCTTTGAAATTGTAAATAAGTTAGAGCTGTGTTTGGTGTGTAGAAGTCATATACTATTAGTTACACAAATAAACTTGAATGATATAGTATTGCATTTCTCTTCCAGTCGTTTATTTTTTTCAAACGTTCGACTGTGAACCGTGACCGACGATACTTTGGCACCGATATCGCCACCGATATCGCCTAATATCGGACGAGTTCCGATACTGCAACTTGGTATCGACCTTTTCGCTAACAGAAACACAAATTGTTCGTTTTTCAATTTTTGTATGAATAGATCCGCTAGGGGGCAGCAAACACATCGGGTTTTATGAAATTTTTTATTTGAATCTTCTACAAAAACATGGAACAACGCGATGCAATGCGGACCAAGACATAAATTTTAGCAAACGCCAACAACATGACTTAGTATGCCTCACAAGCACAACTTTGCTTAAAAACATGTTTTAAGCCATAGGGTTGGGCAGCTTAGAAAAGCGCTCGATGAAGGACACAATAAGCAACCTGAAGTTATGTTAACATAAACATGAAGGCTTTAATAAAAGTCACTAAGCTGTGGTCAGCTAAATACATTCATGTTATGTTATACCATTTCCGTATAAGTTTGCTCAGACCCGTGTTATATCCTTGTAGTGTAAAGCTCTAAAGTTGAAGTCATAAATAAAGGCAGACCTGTTGCAAATTTGAAGGTTTTGCATGAGACGACTGGACAAAAAAATAGCACGCAACTTTCTGTCAAAGGCGGAGCCAGGGGGCCATGGCCACCCAAAAATGTATAAATGCTATGCCAGGGACGCCGGAGCGATTGCAGGGCAAGGGGGGCGACTTTTTTGGTAAGGGCTACATAGACCGCAAACGAGCCGAAATATTGGGGGGTGCGGGGGTACTCCGCCGGAAAAATTTTTGCGGCCACGCCCTCTAGATTGGCTTAAAATGGTAGCAAAAATGTTTTAACAAATGTCAAGCGTGTCATTTTACGATTTTTTTGCATTTTTCCGTAGCTCAATCCCTACCCCCTTTATGATTTCCGTCGCATAATATTTAACATTGTGAAAGCAATATATCATTTTTCATGAAAAGGGCGTTTGCACCCGCCCCCCCCCCCCCCCGCGCCCCCCTTCTCCGGCGTCCCTGTACTATACTCTTAATAATAATTTGTTTTGTAGCTTTTATGAGCAGTAGCCTACCACAACAGTCGATCACAGACATGTCATACCTTTAATTGTCATGTATTTTTATTAGTACGATACCGTTTTTGTGGTTGTTAAAGAAAAACTTGAATCGACAAAATTAGTGCCTCACCATCTAGGAACCTCACCGCACGTCACTGGACATTACAAAATTCAAGGCTCACATTAAATGAAATAAAATTGCCTTTAGCAAACCCACACCGCTGGCGTAAATGAGCAAAACTAGGGAAAACACGATTTTTGTCATAATTGATTCTTCCTCGTAAAAAGCACTAGTCTAGCATATGTTGGCAGCCACAAATGCTACCTATTGCTAATCTTATTTGTGCAATTCAATGCTTTTCGTGCAATTTCTCACAAAGATTGCTGTCTAACAAGACCATTGTTGTAAAGACTTATACGTCCCAGCCAAGTGATTTGCAAAATTCCGTCAAAGTTAAATCATTTTTAACAAAATATTAAATAAAGTCTCCGCAAAGTCATTGAGAAAGCAAGTCCAATCCAAGTGACAGCATTGCATCAAAAATGAAACTTTAGGGTAACATAAAAAGAATTGGGGAAAGATACAACTAAGGTTAAAGCTGCATGATCAGTGCACTGTAAAAAAACGTGTTTTTAAAAGGTTTAATGTGGCCTGGATAATATTATATAGCATAAAGTAATTTGTAGGCCATTTGTGCAAATAAAAATCGCGATTTATTCTAATCAGAATGTGAACGGCAAAATATCTCTGCTATTTTTTGCATGTTTTGTCCCTAAACTTCGTTCCGTTTAATAAAGTAATGACTTAAATTTTTGTTTCGGCGTATAAATAAAAATTAGAACTAGAATTGGACAGATTCAAGCAAAACCACAAAGGTTGTAAAAGAGATCCAAAAACAACTTTATTCAACAAAAGCAGAATACTATAGTTACGCAAAAAGCATCGTCAGTTCTGCTAATATACTACAAACACAACGAAACACCAAAATTATATGTAAATAAAATAAAATAAAACTATTCAAAAGTTGAAAAAGCCAATAACAGAATTACAATACAGTTCAGTAGAGCTGTAAACCAATACTGACGTTAAAATGGCAAAATAAAGAGCTACTATAATAAAAGGAATCACAATGCCTGAAGCAAAACACCGCCAAGAAAACACAAAGAAATTCTGAGGTCGCGCAAAAGTAGGTCAAGAAAAGAGAAAAAAAACGTAAGGTACAAGGATTATTTAATAGTGGGTGTTATAATATTCTGAATATTGATGGTAGCTCCTATTTTATTTAACCAAATATCCTCATGAAAGTCCAGCTGGACCATTTCGGGTTGTGCAACAAATGTTACATTGTAACACTCGTGTATTGGGGGTTTTCTTTCTAGTTCATTACTGTGATGTGTGGCGTAGTGTCGTAAGAGGGCAGATTGGTCATTATTGCCTGAAATGTCAAACTTTTTCCAATGGTTTCTATGTGCGGTCCATCTTGTAGAGAATTTATTTTTTGTTTGGCCGACATACTGATTTTTACATAATTTACATGTCGCGACATAAATCCCGTAGTTAGAACACGTTAGATTGCGTTTGAGTTTGATATAACCTTGTGGAGTGTAGAGCTGTTTAGAACAGTTAACCATAGAAGTTTTATATTTTCCATAATTGCCACACAAAGCACACTTTCCACATGGGCCCGACTTGCCTTCATCAATATTTTGACTGTTGAAAGCTAAACGGCGATAATTTGTAAGGATTGGACAGAGCAGACACATGTCTTAACCTAAATCCACTTTCATTTTTATTTAGCGCTTCAGGTATTTTCAACGAAATAGGTTTTTGTTTATTTTGCCTTACTTAAGAAATAATTGTGGTAAACGTTTTTTTTTTAAATCCAAAAAATAGTTTGGCCGAAATGACAATGGTCGCCATAACTACCTGCAATGTTGACGCTTTTGTTTGATACGGCAGAACGTCCAAGTTAAATTAGGTTTTTAAATATTTAAACCAGGGGGGAGTCACATCTTCTAGTAGCGGGCAAACTCAGTGCGGTCTCGGCGAGCCGTAATACATTATAACTATACATTATGCTATAACAGTTTTGTTGTAAGGCTGGATCGCCACCGGACTTAAGACACGACGCGACGAAGCATGTCTGACTGTTGACTTGTCGCGTCGTGCCTGAAAGCGACTCTGTCCAATCCCCAGCGGGCCACCGACAAAGCGCGCGAAACTTAAACTGGCCAAAGCTAGGCTATATAATTCAGTTTTGACCATGGCGGAGGCAAATGAAATAAAAACTTTGGAAGAATTATGGATTTGGAAACGTCATAAGCGGTTTATACGGCAACACAAGTGCTGGGTACACCCTAGTTTTATAAATACATTATTTTATAAAAAGAGGGGTGGTTCTTTCTATACTCTAATAGTTTCAAATATCTGAACGGTAATTGTTGTGTCTCACTCTTTAGGCAAAATATCAGTAAAAAACAACCTCTCATGATTCTAATTCTAACGTTTAAGATCAGCGTCGTACCGGTTAGTGGGCCTATACATCTCTAAAATAAAACGAATCCACTTTTCTTATGTAGACCAAAATGGAACAACGTAAAAAAGGTAGACTTTGAGTGCGAAATATGGCAAATTGGTCCCCATGTCTGTCATGGAAAAGCATTTATTATTACCTTTACAATGCAACAATTAAAAAACAGTGTTTTAAAAAGTCAATATGGAATGACTTAAGTCCAAGTCAAGTCATTTGTAAAAGAACTTCAGTCCAACTTAAGTCTTTTTGAATAAATGTAACAAGAAGCCATTACACGAGCAAGTCAATTACAAGTCAAATGCTTGGCAATAAAATTAAACTATTAAAATTGGTAAACTCTTCCGATTATAAGCAATGACTCAACCCAAAACACAATGTGTAGCACAAATCGCAATATATGGCAAGCTCATCGTTTTACGTGCAAAATTAAGGTAAATACCCAATTTTACAAAAAAACATTGCTTAATGAAAACACTTTTTAACCAAAGTTATTTGTTCAAAGACTTAATAAGTCAAGTCAAGTCATTTTGCCCAAAACACTCAAGTCATGTCAAGTCATTTGAAAACAGTGACTTAAATGCACTTAAGTACGATCGACGTATGTCATTACAACTCTGTTGGTAAACAGCCAAAAGCTTGCACATCATTTAAACTTGGACGCAATTGTAGCAAATGGTTCATTCGCTTTGTAAATAGAATTCAACCAAGGTGACCTACTTTTTGCAAAAACGCAAAGGTAACCGCGAACCACTTACTTTTGTTTGTGCCCCGTGACGCGCAATTACTGAGAAAACGTGGCCGGATTACTTATACTGCCAATATGTTTAGTACCAGCTTTTCTGGCGTATTTTCTCCATTTAGCTGCTTAACTTAATGGGCTGAAAAATCGTCATTCAAGCAACAGCGCAAAAATATCACCTATCATAGATACAATCTGTTGTGTTTTAATGTATAACGCGTTTGAAACCGGGCTTTACGTTTCTTATAAATTACCATCAAAATTCTACTATTTTATGCAGTTTTTAGGTGGCCTTAAATGCAATAGATAAGTGGTTTGGTGAACGAAACCAAAATAATCGAAAATCGAGGATTTTTTCTTGTCGAGATAAATAATGTTACGAGGCTTAATTCGCCTGGTTAACCGGAAAGTTCGACGGACACAATTATAATCGATTGTTTCCACTTTCAATTAGGGTTCTCCATCCGTCATTTCTTGTGATCTGAACAAATTCTAGACACTTCCTTCGAAAAGTCGGGGAAACCGCATGCGAACAGCTGACAGAGCAAAACTCAACTTGTTGTTACTGTGAGAACAGGTGGTGATATAAGCTTGAGCAGAAGCGCTGCATAATATTCGGCAACGTAGAACTATGTCAGAAACATGGTCGTGAACATGCCCCCTTGGCTGTGTGCTTTGCCGACTGTACGCAAATCTAAAAAAAGTGTTAATTATATTTGTACCATGTTTTAGGTCGATTTGGTAAAACTGTTTTGGCTCAAAGTCGTCATGCGTCTCATCGCACCGTTGGAAATTAATTTTAGCAACTTTTAAACGATGTAAAAGCGTTTTCTGTGCTTTGCGTCAATCCACAAGTTTCAGGAGAACATTTGTAGTGCTTCGTCGTCATTATTTAAGTAACTTTGACAGCGTAGGTACTGGAATTTTATTCAAAAAGTCCTCTGTAGTGTAAATAAAAATTGAAATAAAAAAATTATATAAAATAACAAAAAATTGAAACAAAAGCTGTCAGCTGAGCTGTTAATATCGACTTTGACAAAAGGAGCGAGGACAAATACAATAAAACACAAAAAATAGTCGTCCAAGAGAAGACAACAAACCAGCTTTTGATTGCAAATGTAGAATCTTAAAAATAAATATTTTTTTTTAGATAAGTGGATAATATATTTTTATGTTGAAATACGATAATATATTTTTAAATTTATGGTGTTTTCTAACTTTTTAGTCTTTTTAAATAAGTTTAGCAACATTGTATATTTGATTTTGTTGCAATTGTAAATTACGACGTTGAAATGAAAATGCTTCGTGATTGTATAACGTTCAAGTGTTAAAACGGCGATTGGCGGGTATATGTGGAAACCAACAATGCAATAAAAGCTAGCGCAAATATTTTTATGGCTTCAACAAACTTAAAAGAAGCTCAACTCTACGATAATTTCAGCAGTAAGGTTATCAACAGCAGCGCAGCATTGTAAATATTTCGTGGTGTGTTTATGCTTCGTTGTTATGAGGAAATTTTTGTGTAGCGTATATTGACCAGGCCTATTGGGGGCTATATTTATTTCGAAATTATGAGAACAGGTCAATCACTAACCATTATTTTGTGATGGTCCATAATCCTATTTGTAAAACTAACAAATAAAGTTAAATGACGTAGAAGAAAGTAAAACAATTGTGTTACCCAACAGCTTAAGTAATAAGTTTTGCTTCACAAAAAATAAACATGTCACTTTTTAATCAACTTTTGCTTCTAAGCCTTGCATCAAGCTTCATGCTAACTGGTAAGTCCAACTTGGGTGCCAACATGAATAATCGTTTAAAGTCGTTTACTTAAAAACTACCAGTACTATTTATACTAAAATGAGTTGGGCATTTACGCCATAGCTTGTTATCTAATGGAGCATTTTCTACTCTAATAGGTATTTTTTTAGGAAATATCTTACCAAGACTAATTATACTTATTCCAGTTTTTTTTATAAGCTTAACGACTCAAAAATCTTACGTTTGTATGTTTTATTTAATCACCGTTGCTTATTTCACCGCACAATTGCTGTCATTTAGATTAACATAATATCCCAATCCCGCATGACTTGTAAAATTAGCGTATCTTATCGCGTACTTAATGGCCAAGACGCAGCAAATCCAGGTAGGAAATGTAATAAAACTTCGTGTCCATTGGGTTTGCGTTCCTTTTGGTTGATTGGTTGATTCAACCATTTAGTTCGATGACTTACGACCACTTTGTCCACTAGGAGCGAAAGAGTGCAAGTTTGGAAGGGGTCCACGTGCAAGAGGGAACGACGACCTACTGTGCAAGTGCACGTCGCCATTCTCTGGGGATTCATGCACCGTTGGTAAGATAAAACATTCTTGCTCTGTGATTTATTTATATGTGTGTGATTTTTTTTTTGTAATCTTTTCGTTGAATATTTTGTTTAGTTGAACCCAAGGTTCCTAACTTACATTTCAAACGCCCAGTAATGACGCAACTTTGTGGATTCATCTATTAAAAAGTTATTTAAATTTGTATTAAATTGCAGGACAATTATTTTAAAGCTGCCAAAACATAACTTCTCACTAAAATTACATTCTATTTAGATACAGGTATATCCTTTCAAAGGAGATGGTTTGTTTTTCAAATACCAAATGTACACTTTTTGGCATGGCTTTAACTATGGAAAACACATTAAAGGCAAAAAAACGCCAGCCACCATAAAGATCCCCGTTTCATTTATAATACAACAGGGCCGACATTAAGTATTTTCATGCACTTCAACAACCAACCTGCCAAAAACACACAAACAAAATGCGGTAAAATGCAAGAGTTCCGTCGTAACTCTTTCCCTTCCAGCACAACACCAAAGCCCAAAACAACTTTGCGATCAATTTAACCCGGGATTTCCTGCTATCTTACTTTCCTGGAAATCCTGCCTTTTTGTCGATTGAGCATCGTTATTTTAATTACAAATAAGTAGTTACAGCATTTTGATTGGGTTGTGGAACATTTAAAGCAAGGTTTCGCGGCTGTGTAATAAGTATTCTACTGCTACTTGGTTTAAAGCAGTTGTTTGCAATTTTTTTGACTCGCGGCAAACTAAAACAAAACTTAATATTTCGCGGCACACTTCAAGCAGACAACAAATAAAATAATTTTATAATCAACACACGACAAACTATATGTAAATGTCTCAATATTATTAATTTGTGATGGATAGTCCGTATTTAAGCGTAGAATGCTTTCGTGTATGCATATTGGTAATACAAATACTACATTTTACGAAATTACGAAAGTTTCTAAGAACACTAGTGTGCCGCAGCACATGTTTGAGAATCACAGGTTTAGAGGCTGGGACGGTTGCAATGCAACAAATATTGTATTAACCATCGTAATACCGCAACCAATCAATAAAGTCGTCCAAAGGGTCGGGAATTGGAACAAACCACTGACCCGCGATTTGTTTTAAAACTCGCCCATTTACCCCAATGAAACGTTTTGTAATTAAAGATTAACAACTAAAAAACGTTTTGTAAATAAATTGTTGGTGTAATTAAATATTGAGACGTTTTGCAATTAAATATTTGACTCTTTGATTTGTGTGCAAGTGCAATAGGTGGCGTATTCCTACGGTCGTGAGTTCGAATCCCATCAAAGCACCATAATATATGTCGGCTTACAAAGTAATTTTGCTTTCAGATTGGAATACTTTCACCGAGGGGGCAGTTGGACCCCAAGGCCCCCCAGGCGCCGATGGGGTACCAGGGTTTAACGGTCTGACTGGGGCTGCTGGACCCGCAGGTCCCCCCGGGGAACATGGCCCCCGGGGACCAAAAGGACCCAGGGTCAGCAAAGAGGAACTGAACAGTCGGATAAAAGAGTTGCTTGAAAGTAAGTGTGACATTAAATTTAAAATGCATTTGAAAATAACTCGTTTTGAGACTTTATTTAAGCAAAGCAAGTTTTTTTTGTCTAACTAAGAGAAAGTAAAGAAAGTGTGTTCTTCCCATTTGCTTGTTCTTCCCATGGACCATTAAGTAGGTCGGGAAGGTCTGAAGTGTCAGTAATGGGTTCAGGCCCAGCCCTCAGGACAACCATTCCCGAAGGGAGATGGTGCCGCCACTAGGAGGTAGGGCCCGAGTTATAACTGCGCATCGGCAGAAGGTCAACACTTTTACCTTTTGGTTTTGGTGTACAGATAATAGAGTGTCAGTAGTAGGTAATAAGTTTAGTATTTATACTATCCTTCCAAAAAACGGTTTTACCCAGAAAAAAAATGCCAGGACACAAACCCCACAGTTATCCGGTTAAAGACCACCGCCCGGTAAGTATCTGCAAAGCAAGTGTTGTGTTGAAGATTTAAAGCTGAGTAAAGTTCATCTTGACTTAGTTTTTTAAGCAAGTTTGTTTTTATTAGTTTTGTATTGTGTTTGCCAACTTACTATCCATGTATTAAAAAATCCTGTAACGTTCATTTCTAAATGACATCATCCTCGTTTCTAAGTTATTGTGGTCATTAATTATGGTTTTAAATCGCCCTTATCATGTCAAAACACGGTTGTTAAAACCCACTAAGGAGAATTTTGTCGGATGCACAAACAAGTTTGTTTGCGAAATTTTCAAAAAGCTTACAAAAAACTTTGATAAAAGCATTTTTAAGGTTTTATTTATTCTCGAAATTTAATATCCGGCCCGCGGTCGCCAATCAAAGTTTGTAGAAAGTCATTACAACATCGCTTCTGTTAGATACCACCTGATGTGGGATATTATTTCAAAGGCCGGTGCTAAAACACATCTACTGACACGTGTTTGCTATTACAGACCGACAGCAGTGCCGAGGAATAGTGTTTAAAGGCTGGTGCTACTGGCTGCCGCTGACCACCACAAAACTCGGCATGTTCAACACAAAGCAAAAGGCGGAACAGGCCTGTAGACTCTTCAACGGAACGCTGTTCGACCTGGAGAGCCAGGAAATGTATGACGCCGTGTCCAGCTACATCTCTCATGCCTGGAATCTCTTCATTGATGGAACTACGCTTAACGGGGTCGATGTATGGATTGCAAGCTATTATGAGGTGGGTTGGAATTATTATCAGCAAGTCACAACTTGGAATTTTTAAATATGTTTTAAAATTTGAAATTATATGAAGAAACTTTTTTAATGCATTTCAAAAAGAGTTCTTTAACTAAAATTCTCTATTTTAATCGAAAAAACCCATCATTTCCAAACCAAATATTGGATTTAAGATTGCGTAATTTTTTATCCAAAACACAATTTTTTCACAAAATGTCCGAATTGACCTTCATTTTTTATCCGCAGGACGGCGAATTCCACAGTTCGACCGGAGGTCCGCTTTTCACCGGTTCCGTGCGGACCGATCTTCCGCTATTGAGCAACGGACAAGCAGCTTTATCTGTGGCCACCCTACCCGGGAGACGCAATAATCAGCTGGGGTATTGGACCCCACGCCCCAACGATATTTACCCAGTTCCTGTGTGTAAAACTCCCGCACATTAAGGGTATTTCCCTCTTTATAAAGCGACGCCTCCCAAATTCTTTTTTTTCATCAATAGATTATGAGAAACCATAAAAATAACATAACTTTGTCATTAATGATTAAACACTGAAAAATGGTTAAACTTTGTCAAACCTTATTTTTATTTTTGGAATCAAAATTTGTTACCGGGTTTTGTATTTTTCGCTTTGAAATTGTAAATAAGTTAGAGCTGTGTTTGGTGTGTAGAAGTCATATACTATTAGTTACACAAATAAACTTAAATGATATAGTATTGCATTTCTCTTCCAGTCGTTTATTTTTTTCAAACGTTCGACTGTGAACCGTGACCGACGATACTTTGGTATCGGCACCGATATCGCCTAATATCGGACGAGTTCCGATACTGCAACTTGGTATCGACTTTTTCGCTAGAAACACAAATTGTTCGTTTTTCAATTTTTGTATGAATAGATCCGCTAGGGGGCAGCAAACACATCAGGTTTTATGAAATTTTTTATTTGAATCTTCTACAAAAACATGGAACAACGCGATGCAATGCGGACCAAGACATAAATTTTAGCAAACGCCAACACCATGACTTCGCATACCTCACAAGCACAACTTTGCTTAAAAACATGTTTTAAGCCAGGGTTGGGCAGCTTAGAAAAGCGCTCGATGAAGGACACAATAAGCAACCTGAAGTTATGTTAACATAAACATGAAGGCTTTAATAAAAGTCACTAAGCTGTGGCCAGCTAAATACATTCATGTTATGTTATACCATTTCCGTATAAGTTTGCTCAGACCCGTGTTATATCCTTGTAGTGTAAAGCTCTAAAGTTGAAGTCATAAATAAAGGCAGACCTGTTGCAAATTTGAAGGTTTTGCATGAGACGACTGGACAAAAAAATAGCACGCAACTTTCAAAGAGATTGGTAAAAAAGGAGTGGATGTGTGACTGTCAAAGGCGGAGCCAGGGGGCCATGGCCACCCAAAAATGTATAAATGCTATACCAGGGACGCCGGATCGATTGCAGGGCAAGGGGGGCGACTTTTTTGGTAAGGGCTACATAGACCGCAAACGAGCCGAAATATTGGGGGGTGCGGGGGTACTCCGCCGGAAAAATTTTTGCGGCCACGCCCTCTAGATTGGCTTAAAATGGTAGCAAAAATGTTTTAACAAATGTCAAGCATGTCATTTTACGATTTTTTTGCATTTTTCCGTAGCTCAATCCCTACCCCCTTTATGATTTCCGTCGCATAATATTTAACATTGTGAAAGCAATATATCATTTTTCATGAAAAGGGCGTTTGCCCCCCCCCCCGCGCCCCCCTTCTCCGGCGTCCCTGTACTATACTCTTAATAATAATTTGTTTTGTAGCTTTTATGAGCAGTAGCCTACCACAACAGTCGATCACAGACATGTCATACCTTTAATTGTCATGCATTGTTACGTCGATGTAGTTAACATAACGTTTGCTATATTAATGTAGTTTTGCTACTTTTTAGTCATTTTTATTGCGCTAAAACTCAGTAAGTTGCTGCTTGAAACGGTTTGCCAGCATATTTATTTGTGTTCGATACGCAGTTCATACAATGGCAAAAGCTAAACAACAAAAGTTCAAACTTTGTTCTATTTTTATTAGTACGATACCGTTTTTGTGGTTGTTAAAGAAAAACTTGAATCGACAAAATTAGTGCCTCACCATCTAGGAACCTCACCGCACGTCACTGGACATTACAAAATTCAAGGCTCACATTAAATGAAATAAAATTGCCTTTAGCAAACCCACACCGCTGGCGTAAATGAGCAAAACTAGGGAAAACACGATTTTTGACATAATTGATTCTTCCTCGTAAAAAGCACTAGTCTAGCATATGTTGGCAGCCACAAATGCTACCTATTGCTAATCTTATTTGTGCAATTCAATGCTTTTCGTGCAATTTCTCACAAAGATTGCTGTCTAACAAGACCCTTGTTGTAAAGACTTATACGTCCCAGCCAAGTGATTTGCAAAATTCCGTCAAAGTTAAATCATTTTTAACAAAATATTAAATAAAGTCTCCGCAAAGTCATTGGGAAAGCAAGTCCAATCCAAGTGACAGCATTGCATCAAAAATGAAACTTTAGGGTAACATAAAAAGAATTGGGGAAAGATACAACTAAGGTTAAAGCTGCATGATCAGTGCACTGTAAAAAACGTGTTTTTAAAAGGTTTAATGTGGCCTGGATAATATTATATAGCATAAAGTAATTTGTAGGCCATTTGTGCAAATAAAAATCGCGATTTATTCTAATCAGAATGTGAACGGCAAAATATCTCTGCTATTTTTTGCATGTTTTGTCCCTAAACTTCGTTCCGTTTAATAAAGTAATGACTTAAATTTTTGTTTTGGCGTATAAATAAAAATTAGAACTAGAATTGGACAGAGCAGACACATGTCTTAACCTAAATCCACTTTCATTTTTATTCAGCGCTTCAGGTATTTTCAACGAAATAGGTTTTTGTTTATTTTGCCTTACTTAAGAAATAATTGTGGCAAACGTGTTTTTTTTTAAATCCAAAAAATAGTTTGGCCGAAATGACAATGGTTGCCATAACTACCTGCAATGTTGACGCTTTTGTTTGATACGGTAGAACGTCCAAGTTTAAATTAGGTTTTTAAATATTTAAACCAGGGGGGGTCACATTTTCTAGTAGCGGGCAAACTCAGTGCGGTCTCGGCGAGCCGTAATACATTATAACTATACATTATATTATAACAGTTTTGTTGTAAGGCTGGATCGCCACCGGACTTAAGACACGACGCGACGAAGCATGTCTGACTGTTGACTTTTTGCGTCGTGCCTGAAAGCGACTCTGTCCAATCCCCAGCGGGCCACCGACAAAGCGCGCGAAACTTAAACTGGCCAAAGCTAGGCTATATAATTCAGTTTTGACCATGGCGGAGGCAAATGAAATGAAAACTTTGTAAGAATTATGGATTGGAAAACGTAATAAGCGGTTTATACGGCAACACAAGTGCTGGGTACACCCTAGTTTTATAAATATATTATTTTATAAAAAGAGGGGTGGTTCTTTCTATACTCTAATAGTTTCAAATATCTGAACGGTAATTGTTGTGTCTCACTCTTTAGGCAAAATATCAGTAAAAAACAACCTCTCATGATTCTAATTCTAACGTTTAAGATCAGCGTCGTATCGGTTAGTGGGCCTATACATCTCTAAAATAAAACGAATCCACTTTTCATATGTAGACCAAAATGGAACAACGTAAAAAAGGTAGACTTTGAGTGCGAAATATGGCAAATTGGTCCCCATGTCTGTCATGGAAAAGCATTTATTATTACCTTTACAATGCAACAATTAAAAAACAGTGTTTTAAAAGGTCAATATGGAATGACTTAAGTCCAAGTCAAGTCATTTGTAAAAGAACTTCAGTCCAACTTAAGTCTTTTTGAATAAATATAACAAGAAGCCATTACACGAGCAAGTCAATTACAAGTCAAATACTTGTCAACAAAATTAAACTATTAAAATTGGAAACTCTTCCGATTATAAGCAATGACTCAATCCAAAACACAATGTGTAGCACAAATCGCAATATATGGCAAGCTCATCGTTTTACGTGCAAAATTAAGATAAATACCCAATTTTACAAAAAAACACTGCTTAATGAAAACACTTTTAAATCAAAGTCATTTGTTGAAAGACTTAATAAGTCAAGTCAAGTAATTTTGCTCAAAAGACTTAAGTCATGTCAAGTCATTTGAAAACAGTGACTTAAATGCACTTAAGTACGATCGACGTATGTCATTACAACTCTGTTGGCAAACAGCCAAAAGCTTGCACATCATTTAAACTTGGACGCAATTGTAGCAAATGGTTCATTAGCTTTGTAAATAGAATTCAACCAAGGTGACCTACTTTTTGCAAAAACGCAAAGGTAACCGCGAACCACTTACTTTTGTTTGTGCCCCGTGACGCGCAATTACTGAGAAAACGTGGCCGGATTACTTATACTGCCAATATGTTTATTACCAGCTTTTCTGGCGTATTTTCTCCATTCAGCTGCTTAACTTAATGGGCTGAAAAATCGTCATTCAAGTCCAAGAATAAAAATGTTAAATAAGTTCTTTAAAAAATGCTGCGTAACAGCGCAAAAATATCACCTATCATAGATGCAATCTGTTGTTGTTTATAACGCGTTTGAAACCGGGCTTTACGTTTCTTATAAATTACCAACAAAATTCTACTATTTTATGCAGTTTTTAGGTGGCCTTAAATGCAATAGATAAGTGGTTTGGTGAACGAAACCAAAATAATCAAAAATCGAAAATCGAGGATTTTTTCTAGTCGAGATTGTTAACTTTTACGAGGCTTAATTCGCCTGGTTAATCGGAAAGTTCGACGAACACAATTATGATCGATTGTTTCCACTTTTAATTAAGGTTCTCCATCCGTCATTTATTGTGATCTGACAACAAACTCTAGGCACTTCCTTCAACAAAATCGAAAGTCCGGGAAACCGCATGCGAACAGCTGACAAGGTCAAAGTCAACTTGTTGTTGTTGTAAAAGCTGGTGGTGATATAAGCTTGAGCAGAAGCGCTGCATAATATTCGGCAACGTAGAGTTATGGCAGAAACATGGTCGTGAACATGCCCCCTTGGCTGTGTGCTTTGCCGACTGTACGCAAATCTAAAAAAAGTGTTAATTATATTTGTACCATGTTTTAGGTCGATTTGGTAAAACTGTTTTGGCTCAAAGTCGTCATGAGTCTCATCGCACCGTTGGAAATTAATTTTAGCAACTTTTAAACGATGTAAAAGCGTTTTCTGTGCTTTGCGTCAATCCACAAGTTTCAGGAGAACATTTGTAGTGCTTCGTCGTCATTATTTAAGTAACTTTGGCAGCGTAGGTACTGGAATTTTATTCAAAAAGTCCTCTGTAGTGTAAATAAAAATTGAAATAAAAAAATTATATAAAATAACAAAATTTGAAACAAAATCTGTCAGCTGAGCTGTTAATATCGACTTTGACACAAGGAGCGAGGACAAATACAATAAAACACAAAAAATAGTCGTCCTATAGAGAAAACAACAAACCAGCTTTAGATTGCAAATGTATAGAATATTAAAAATAAATATTTTTTTTTTAGATAAGTGGATAATATATTTTTATGTTGAAATACGATAATATATTTTTAAATTTATGGTGTTTTCTAACTTTTAATTCTTTTTAAATAAGTTTAGCAACAATGTATATTTGATTTTGTTGCAAGTGTAAATTACGACGTTGAAATGAAAATGCTCCGTGATTGTATAACGTTCAAGTGTTAAAACGGCGATTGGCACATATATGTGGAAACCAACAATGCAATAAAAGCTAGCGCAAATATTTTTATGGCTTCAAACAAACTTAAAAGAAGCTCAACTCTACGATAATTTCAGCAGTAAGGTTATCAACAGCAGCGCAGCATTGTAAATATTTCGTGGTGTGTTTATGCTTCGTTGTTATGAGGAAATTTTTGTGTAGCGTATATTGACCAGGCCTATTGGGGGCTATATTTATTTCGAAATTATTCGAACAGGTCAATCACTAACCATTATTTTGTGATGGGTCAGTGGTCCGTAATCCTATTTGTAAAACTAACAAATAAAGTTAAATGACATAGAAGGAAGTAAAACAATTGTGTTACCCAACAGCTTAAGTAATAAGTTTTGCTTCATAAAAAATAAACATGTCACTTTTTAATCAACTTTTGCTTCTAAGCCTTGCATCAAGCTTCATGCTTACTGGTAAGTACAGCTTTGGGTACCGTACCGTACAAATTTCAGTGCTTGTTTAAAGTCATTTTCTTGAAAACTACCGGTATACTACTAAATTGTACATTTAAGCCACAGTCTGCCACCTGAATGAGCATTTTCTATTCTAAAAGGTATTTTTTTAGGAAATATCTTACCAAGAATAATTATACTTATTCTAGTTTCTATTTTTTTACAAGCTTAACGACTCAGAAATCTTACGTTTGCATGTTTTATTTAATCACCGTTGCTTATTTCACCGCACAATTGCATCATTTAGTACAGGATCGGTGCTGCATAAAATATGGGATGACGCTATCGATAAAAATACGAAACAACAGACTTCCTAAAAATCCTCCTAATTAGTAAGACTCTATAACTGAGTTTTGAAACTAATTTTGACAGATTAACATAATATCCCAATCCCGCATGACTTGTAAAATTAGCGTATCTTATCGCGTACTTAATGGCCAAGACGCAGCAAATCCAGGTAGGAAATGTAATAAAACTTCGTGTCCATTGGAATTGCGTTCCTTTTGGTTGATTGGTTGATTCAACCATTTAGTTCGATGACTTACGACCACTTTGTCCACTAGGAGCGAAAGAGTGCAAGTTTGGAAGGGGTCCACGTGCAAGAGGGGACGACGACCTACTGTGCAAGTGCACGTCGCCATTCTCTGGGGATTCATGCACCGTTGGTAAGATAAAACATTCTTGCTCTGTGATTTATTTATATGTGTGTGATTTTTTTTGTAATCTTTTCGTTGAATATTTTGTTTAGTTGAACCCAAGGTTTCCTAACTTACATTTCAAACGTCCAGTAATGACGCAACTTTGTGGAGTCATGTATTAAAAAGTTATTTAAATTTGTATTAAATTGCAGGAAAATTATTTTCAAGCTGCCAAAACATAACTTCTCACTAAAATTACAATCTATTTAGATACAGGTATATCCTTTCAAAGGGGATGGTTTGTTTTTCAAATACCAAATGTACACTTTTTGGCATGGCTTTAACTGTGGAAAACACATTAAAGGCAAAAAAACGCCAGCCACCATAAAGATCCCCGTTTCATTTATAATACAAGAGGGCCGACATTAAGTATTTTCATGCACTTCAACAACCAACCTGCCAAAAACACACAAACAAAATGCGGTAAAATGCAAGAGTTCCGTCGTAACTCTTTCCCTTCCCAACACCAAAGCCCAAAACAACTTTGCGATCAATTTAACCCGGGATTTCCTGCTATCTTACTTTCCTGGAAATCCTGCCTTTTTGTCGATTGAGCATCGTACTTTTAATTACAAACAAGGGTGTAGTTACAGCATTTTGATTGGGTTGTGGAACATTTAAAGCAAGGTTCCGCGGCTGTGTAATAAGTATTCTACTGCTACTTGGTTTAAAGCAGTGGTTTGCAATTTTTTTGACTCGCGGCAAACTAAAACAAAACTTAATATTTCGCGGCACACTTCAAGCAGACAACAAATAAAATAATTTTATAATCAACACACGACAAACTATATGTAAATGTCTCAATATTATTAATCAGTTATGGATAGTCCGTATTTAAGCGTAGAATGCTTTCGTGTATGAATATTGGTAATACAAATACTCCATTTTACGAAATTACGAAAGTTTCCAAGAACACTAGTGTGCCGCAGCACATGTTTGAGAATCACAGGTTTAGAGGCTGGGACGGTTGCAATGCAACAAATATTGTATTAACCATCGCAATACCGCAACCAATCAATAAAGTCGTCCAAAGGGTCGGGAATTGGAACAAACCACTGACCCGCGATTTGTTTTAAAACTCGCCCATTTACCCCAATGAAACGTTTTGTAATTAAAGATTAACAACTAAAAAACGTTTTGTAAATAAATTGTTGGTGTAATTAAATATTGGGACGTTTTGTAATTAAATAATTGACTCTTTGATTTGTGTGCAAGTGCAATAGGTGGCGTATTCCTACGGTCGTGAGTTCGAATCCCATCAAAGCACCATAATATATGTCGGCTTACAAAGTAATTTTGCTTTCAGATTGGAATACTTTCACCGAGGGGGCAGTTGGACCCCAAGGCCCCCCAGGCGCCGATGGGGTACCAGGGTTTAACGGTCTGACTGGGGCTGCTGGACCCGCAGGTCCCCCCGGGGAACATGGCCCCCGGGGACCAAAAGGACCCAGGGTCAGCAAAGAGGAACTGAACAGTCGGATAAAAGAGTTGCTTGAAAGTAAGTGTGACATTAAATTTAAAATGCATTTGAAAATAACTCGTTTTGAGACTTTATTTAAGCAAAGCAAGTTTTTTTTGTCTAACTAAGAGAAAGTAAAGAAAGTGTGTTCTTCCCATTTGCTTGTTCTTCCCATGGACCATTAAGTAGGTCGGGAATGTCTGAAGTGTCAGTAATGGGTTCAGGCCCAGCCCTCAGGACAACCATTCCCGAAGGGAGATGGTGCCGCCACTAGGAGGTAGGGCCCGAGTTATAACTGCGCATCGGCAGAAGGTCAACACTTTTACCTTTTGGTTTTGGTGTACAGATAATAGAGTGTCAGTAGTAGGTAATAAGTTTAGTATTTATACTGTCCTTCCAAAAAAAGGGGTTACCCAGAAAAAAAAATGCCAGGACACAAACCCCACAGTTATCCGGTTAAAGACCACCGCCCGGTAAGTATCTGCAAAGCAAGTGTTGTGTTGAAGATTTAAAGCTGAGTAAAGTTCATCTTGACCTAGTTTTTTAAGCAAGTTTGTTTTTATTAGTTTTGTATTGTGTTTGCCAACTTACTATCCATGTATTAAAAAATCCTGTAACGTTCATTTCTAAATGACATCATCGTCATTTTTAAGTTATTTTGGTCATTAATTATGGTTTTAAATCGCCCTTATCATGTTAAAACAGGGTTGTTAAAATTCATTAAAGAGAGTTTTGTCGGATGAAAATGGCAAGTAATTTTTTGCGACATTTTTAAAAAGCTTACAAAAAACTTTGATAAAAGCATTTTTAAGGTTTCATTTGTCTTCGAAATTTAATATCCGTCCCGCGGTCGCCAATCAAAGTTTGTAGAAAGTCATTACAACATCGCTTCTGTTACATACCACCTGATGTGGGATATTATTTCAAAGGCCGGTGCTAAAACACATCTACTGACACGTGTTTGCTATTACAGACCGACAGCAGTGCCGAGGAATAGTGTTTAAAGGCTGGTGCTACTGGCTGCCGCTAACCACCACAAAACTCGGCATGTTCAACACAAAGCAAAAGGCGGAACAGGCCTGTAGACTCTTTAACGGAACGCTGTTCGACCTGGAGAGCCAGGAAATGTATGACGCCGTGTCCAGCTACATCTCTCATGCCTGGAATCTCTTCATTGATGGAACTACGCTTAACGGCGTCGATGTATGGATTGCAAGCTATTATGAGGTGGGTTGGAATTATTATCAGCAAGTCACAACTTGGAATTTTTAAATATGTTTTAAAATTTGAAATTGTGTGAAGAAACATTTTTAATGCATTTCAAAAAGAGTTCTTTAACTAAAATTCTCTATTTTAATCGAAGAAACCCATCATTTCCAAACCAAATATTGGATTTAAGATTGCGTAATTTTTTATCCAAAACACAATTTTTTCACAAAATGTCCGAATTGACCTTCATTTTTATCCGCAGGACGGCGAATTCCACAGTTCGACCGGAGGTCCGCTTTTCACCGGTTCCGTGCGGACCGATCTTCCGCTATTGAGCAACGGACAAGCAGCTTTATCTGTGGCCACCCTACCCGGGAGACGCAATTACCAGCTGGGGTATTGGACCCCACGCCCCAACGATATTTACCCAGTTCCTGTGTGTAAAACTCCCGCAAATTAAGGGTATTTCCCTCTTTATAAAGCGACGCCCGCCAAATTCTTTTTTTTCATCAATAGATCATGAGAAACCATAAAAATAACATAACTTTGTCATTAATGATTAAATAACTGAAGTCTTTATAAAAAAAGCATAATTTTGTTGTTATACGGCAAAAAGAATAAAAATCCTGAATATGCCAAGATATAACAACATTTTCTCATAAAAACAAAGTTAATTTGTAAAAGAATTACAAACTATATTTATTATAATTAGAGTGTTAAATGTTTACAACAATCAAAAATGGTTAAACTTTGTCAAACCTCATTTTTATTTTTGCAATCAAAATTCGTTACCGGGTTTTGTATTTTTCGCTTTGAAATTGTAAATAAGTTAGAGCTGTGTTTGGTGTGTAGAAGTCATATACTATTAGTTACACAAATAAACTTAAATGATATAGTATTGCATTTCTCTTCCAGTCGTTTATTTTTTTCAAACGTTCGACTGTGAACCGTGACCGACGATACTTTGGTATCGGCACCGATATCGCCTAATATCGGACGAGTTCCGATACTGCAACTTGGTATCGACTTTTTCGCTAACAGAAACACATAACTGGCCGTTTTTCCATTTTTGTATGAATAGATCCGCTAGGGGGCAGCAAACACATCGGGTTTCACGAAAATTTTTATTTGAATCTTCTACAAAAACATGGAACAACGCGATGCAATGCGGACCAAGGCTGGGGTAAAATGCGGAAATACGAAAAAATCTAACATAACTCATACAAGATAATGTTACGTCACATAACAGGTTGTTGTTACGTCACATAACAGGGTATTGTTACGCCACATAAAGGGTATTGTTACGTCACATAACAGGGTATTGTTACGTCACATAACAGGGTATTGTTACGCCACATAACATGGTATTGTTACGTCACATAACAGGGTATTGTTACGTCACATAACAGGGTATTGTTACGCCACATAACAGGGTATTGTTACGTCACATAACAGGGTATTGTTACGTCACATAACAGGGTATTGTTACGCCATAGCAATTATTCGGAATCGATCGAGAAAGTAACGTTCGCAGCAAATTTATAAACTTAAAATATGTTTTAAATGGCACACATAAGCACCAATGAAAAACAGTCAGAGCAAAAATAAAGGCAAAAAAATGCAAACGGATTGAGAATAAATGTGTTGAAGACATGGTTTAAATGGCAAAAACGTCATTTAACTTAAAACATGTAAATGTAAATAAAACGGCACTTCACAACTTTTGGGCCGAGCATAAAAATCGTTTATTTTGAGTTTAAAACATCTAACGTAAAAAAAACAGAATTGAAAAAAATCATAAACCCACTCTAATGGGCATTTATCAAGTTTGAAAAGTAAAGGTTAAAACAACAAAATTTAATGAAACTCTGGTAAAATAATTGGTTTGTGATGTGGTAATCGACGATTTTGACGTCACAGTGAAACAGGCAGAGAATTGGGAAAATACTGTGATCGTAAAAGTACGTTTTCTGTTGAAATTCTAAACTGCGGAAAAAAACTGCAACATTGTAACTGCAAATGGCGGGGCTTTCCCACAAGCGAAAATTGTTGATGGTAGAAAGATTAAAAAGTAAAAAAACTTGGCACAGGGAAATATAGAACATATGACAAAGATTCTTGATTGTGAATAAAAGTTAATCGATTTGATAAAAAAAATTCCAAACTTAAAGTTTACCATGTTTTAAATGTGAGGTTAAACTGCAAGGGTTCGGTTAGCACAATTAGTATCATTTTAAAACAGTGCGGCAACTATCACAGACCGTAGTTAAACGTACTGCAGAAAAAAACTGCAAAGTAATGCGTTATTACATGCATCTATACTCTATAGTCGCGCGCCATCGAAGAAATTACGAAAAATCTCGTTTTAACCGATGCCCGGGTTGTTAATGTTAAATAATAAAGTCCTCAGTTCATGTGACATTAAAATGTTGGATTTACAAGAATGTGCAAGGAATGGAAACCGGCTTTAAGACATGTTTTATACGTGGTGAAAAACAATTCGATTGTTAATCAGGAAATTTGTTTTCTGGTCAATTCCAACAAAAATCTCACATTTTATGAAAACAGGCATTAATTTTAGTTTTAGTAGTTAGCAAAAAGCGGTCAAAGGTAACTGCAGGTCAGGTCAAAGGTAACTGCAGGTCAGGTTTAAATCAAGAGCACCAAATTGTCATGGATCGGCTGGTATTGTCCGACTTGTTGGCACTTATTGGGAACAAATGTCAGGCATTTTATGTCACAGTAGGCACATTTTGGTGAGTACTATAGTCGCCGCTTAAAATTGCACAAACGCAGGTTGTCAAACGCATTGGTACACACAATATTGAAAACGGGCAGCCATTTTGTGTCCAACTGTGTAAATGCAAGAAATCTAATCAAAAGCCCACAATAAATACAGCTGAGTCGATTTGGGCCCTAATTGTTAATTTTCTGTTTGATATTAAAAACATGACGGCCAAATATGAACTGTGACGTAACATTGCTGATGATAACCTGCGTTTTCGACGAGAAATGTGTAAAATTTTGTACAAAACACATGAAACGCGTGAATATAAATGTGAAAGAAACAAGAAATAACACAAAAAAGGTCTAAAAACACTGGGGAATCCCCACGTGGGCTGTATATGAGAAAATGATTTTGATGGAATGCTTTGAATTTTGCGGCAGTGTAAAGTTTGGCAGTAAAATCGTTCAACTAGAGTGAATCAGCAAATCCGTGGGGGCAGTGGAGCTATTTTGGCAGTTTCTAAAAAATCACAACTAAAAATAAACTACGAGGATAAAACTGCTGTTTAACACGTATTATGATTTCTTCAGCAACAGAACTTTTCAAACAGTAAAAAGAGTAAAAAAACCAACAAGGAGAAACAGCTAGAAGTGTGATTGAAACGCACAGAGTTAATGAAAAATAACGCAATATTAAACAACACATCGTGATAATGTAAAGCTCTGAAAGTGGAGCTATCTCCCAGTGGTGTGACGTAACCAAATCAAACTTAAAAGCAAGTTTTGTGGAAAGCTGGACCACTACAGTGCTAAAATAACGTCATTTGTAAAATAATTTTTAAAAAACCTGTTACATCAAAAACAAAAAAAAAATGCTGTACTTTTCTGTTCAAATGGTCATAAATTGCTGAAAGTATAAAAAAAAGGTTAAATTTCCATATGACAAAAGCGTTACGTCATAGAGCTAAAGACACCGAAAGCGTCTGCGAAAAGAACAAAAAATTAAGTAAATTGGCTGAAGAGAAAATCCCTCAAATGATGGGGATTTTATGTGGAACTAAACCGTGCGTTTTGTGCCACCTAGTGGTAGGAAGCAAACGGGAAAATACAATATTTTAGGATCGAACTATTTTGTTTCAACTGTAGATTTCAGAATATTTAAAAACGGTCTTTAAAGCTAATTTGTAAATGTACACTTAATTTATCTAACACAAATAAAACTAAACAAATTTTCATGAATCTGGTTTCCTAAAAACTATGTATGTTAGATATCCAAATCAGGATAATCTTTGTAATCGCAAAAAAACAATTTCGATTTTTTAACCTCGATGTAGAAGTGTTACAAGTTTCTCTGATGCAACTTCCCATAGAAATCATATCCTTGATTAGGTCAAAGTTCATCGTGGCCCACTTGGTTCCACTGGACGAGGCCGAAAAACGAAACGTCCTGCTGCATGTCGACGGTGGTTTGCGGGTATGTAACAACGATGTGGACCGTGTCTGAAGCTTTCAGTTTGCGCACCCCTGGACAAAACAGAGCTTGTTTTTATGTAGATAAATATTTACTTGTTTATGGTGATAAAATATTTACATTTTTATGTTGATAAAAGATAAAATATTCAAGAGAAACTAATATAATACTATGTCAAAGTAATGGGATCATCTGCTTAAAAAGTATGTTGTCCAATATTGAGTTATTACGTGTTATTCCTTAAAACTGTTCGTTACTTGTTGTATGTGGTGTCACGACAAAAGGTTTTCTTCAGTCGTAAGAATGCCACCTGATTGTCGTTAAATCAATAATAAAAAACTTTTTTTTTCCAGTTGTGATCTGCCAACTGGGGCTATGGGGACTTGAGTAAGCCCACTTTAAACAGAGTCGTGAGTCCAAGCGTATGGCGCAGTTCTACATTCAAAACCCATCAAGCCACAAACTGTAAAAGGTAAAGATGGGTTGCTGCTAATTCAGCTGGAGGCCTTAAATGGTAAAGATGGCATAGCATATGGTGGTTTTTCCAACCACATATTGTGGGTGGATCAATTATATGACACCTCTATGTGTGGATTGCTGTTAACCCTGCTTTAGTTGGGGAGTTGGTCTGTAAACGGCGGGATAACGTATTTGTTCCTCGGACTAAATTGGCCAAAAAAGTATGTTTTTTAGTTTTTGAAAGGAGCTTAGTTTTTCAATAAAGTTTTTTAATAAAGATCATAAATGTAAATAACTTGTTTTCGATAAGTTTGTCCGAATAAATGAAAAGTAAAACTTTTGCTCAAAAAAAGGAAAAGTTCATAAACACCATAGCATGGCCATGCAAAGTTACTGAAAAGATTGTTCATTTTACACTGCAGCTTGAATAGAGCTAATTGAAACTTGTATTCAAAAGAATGTATTTCTTTAGAATGAACTCACAAAATATTTATTTAAAGTTTCA
Source organism: Ascidiella aspersa (assembly GCF_963924565.1). Classification (NCBI taxonomy): domain Eukaryota; kingdom Metazoa; phylum Chordata; class Ascidiacea; order Phlebobranchia; family Ascidiidae; genus Ascidiella; species Ascidiella aspersa. The sequence goes on along the minus strand of NC_139451.1, from coordinate 33,091,313 downwards.
CAAAAATATACTAATGGCAACATTTAAAGAAAATTTGTTTATTAAGATTTAAAAGAAATATATTAAAAACTAAAAAACAAACTAAAACTTATTTTAATCTAAATTTCCGGAAAATCAACTAGAATCATTTCACAGTGGTTGTGTAAAAAATAACGTTATATTTATGTAAAATGAAGATTTGATTCACATCCAAGCAAATAAATGTTTTTTCGAAGCATGCTTTAGTTTGCAACAATGTTATATTTCCCTTATATTGTGTTTGAAGTACGATTTAATAAGCATATGTTGTGTCGTGTGGCAACCGATTGTAATCGTAACAACTTCCGCAAGTTAAAGAGGTGTTTTAACGGCGCCATCGTGTGTTTGACCGGCCCTAACTCACAGGACCGGCTTCAGCTTGTGACAAGCGTTTATGATTGCAATACAAGCGAGATCAAACAAAACTTGAGCAAGTAAACAGCTGTTATGGCCGGCTCAATAATGCTCTTCAACCACTTTTCTCCAATGGTGGCACAAGGGCTCTTATTACGCACATAACGAGCTTTCAATGTCCAAGGAATAAAGGCTTTATAAATACCATAAATTTTTTTTATCTGTATGACGTGTTTTGTCGGCCTGAATGATAAAGATTCTTGGTTTTATAGTTATACCACAAAACAGTCTTTTTATTGTAGATTTATAACTGGTCACTACTAGATATTTACTGAAATATATACATTATATCATAATTGTGTTAGCAGGGGAAAAAAAAAAGAGTAAAATTCAGTTAAACTAAAGTATCGTAAACTTTTGGAGTTATTTTTAGTTATAAATGCTGACCACATTTTAATGGAATGAAATTTAAGTTTAAGACTTTTTTCATTTATTTAACTAAACCAAGTTTGAATAAAAAAAAAAAGATTAATCATTAGTTAACAAGTTAAAACATAAAAAAGGTGACAATTAAAGTTAGGTCCAAATAAATATGGAGATAAGAGTTTCACAAATCCACCAAACTTCATATGGAAGATGTTTTAACACAAAATGGAACAAATAAGAAAAGAGAAAACTAATGACCTCATAATCGAGCAAGGCATTGTAAGGACAGCATTGAATTGCTGGCACAAAAATGTTGTTCAACACTTTGTCTGGGAGATTAGCTGGAACACGTTTTTGTACAAGAGAGCCAAGTCAACTTTTCCACAATTTATAGCTTTCCAAACAAACCAGAGACTCGAGCAATTCTTTCAAAGTGCAAAACAAACAAACGCACAGGCAGAGCTTCGCTCGACCAAGACAAATATTAGCCTTTAGTCGGTCTCAGTTCATATTTGCGCTTTCGCCTCAAATACTTGGGACTCAAACCTTAAACCCAAGCTGCTATGTCATGACTGGATTTCACAAAAAACTTCAATAAACTGCATAATGCTGTGTTAGTTAATAAATACATTGATTATAATGTAAGCTTTGATGTAATAATTTAAAACCTTTGTTGGCTGTAATATAAATTGCATTGAAATTAAAAGATTAAACACTGTTAATTCAGGGAATGTATTAAAAAAAAACAGTTTTTAAGTGAAATAAAACAACCTCTGGTACAAATTAGTTGGCACTTGTCAGCATAAATTTAACACCTGAACTAATTAAGTATAAAATACAAGATTTTTACAGTAATAAAGCATGAAGATTTTTATAGGCCAGACTCCACTAGTTGCTGGTTTGGTGTACTTTCCCATATATTCAAGCATTTATTGATTATTACCAAAATGTTGTGACATACCTATTAATCTAAAATATTGAAAAGAAACATGTTTGGTGTAAACCTGTCTAATTAAACAACTCACATTTCATTCTTTTAAGAGATAAAAACTACAATAAACTTTATTTTTTAGGGAAAAATTTTGATTGTTTTGGTTAAAATCCCTGACTGGTTTAACACTTCATATTTATGATCCTTGAGTTGATAAAAGCTGAACCAAAAAAGCACAAATAAAAATCCCACCTGAAGTAAAACAGGTGCTTTTCTTTGAGACTCTCCTGCATTTGAGAAACGTCCTCTGGTTGACCTTGACCTCGTGGCTGAGGCTTTGCGTTGGTGATTCAACCGTTAAAAGCTGCAAAACAGGTAGAGTTGATAATAATAAGATGCTGAAAACAGGCTGAACCTGTATTAAATCTGCAAATAGCTAAGTATAAGAAGGCAAATTAATCTTTAAAAATCTTAAAAAAACAAATAAACACTTGGTTTTGCATTTGGTAGGAAAGCAGCCACGTTGTGAATGAACACTCTTGTTTGGGACTAATTTGGCTGATAAATGAAAAACTACCTGAAATATATAGAAATCAAATATACAACCTCAACATGGTAATGCTGGAGGAGTTCCGTGACCCATCTGTACTAGATCTAAGTAGTGACCTGATTATATTCAATAAAGAAGCATCTTTTTAGCTCAATTTGTTAATTTTGTGAGAAACCCAAACCGTACACAACACTTAAAATAAGTAAACCTCAATAAGTTGTTAAATACATAGAATGTTTGTTGTTCAATTCATTTTCTCCTTTGCGTTACATTATTGGAAACTATAGATGCCCTTGGAAAATGGAAGTTTTACTGATTTGTTTGTTTTTACTTTGCACTAATAACTTAAACCTTTATGTAAAAACTGGGGAAAAATGTGTTGAAAAGTAATGCCAATTTGGCTTGAAGATAAGCACTTTGAAAGATAAATAACCGAACAATAAATGTTCCATTAAAAAAAATATGAAACATTCGGAACTAGGTGTAGCATTATCTAATGGACAGACAAATTTCGCCAGTATTTGTCAGATTTCAAATACAAATTTTACAACAATTTTTAAACCTTAAATACACATTTCATTGGTCTAAGAAAAACAGTCACAAACTTGCAACAAGTTCCAAATGATTTAACAGTTTGACACAAGTTTAACCGTTGTTTGACATTGCCTATACTTCACACACTTAAATATTTACGCATACATTGCCTCTAGCCAAGTTGTCTTACATTTAAGTGAAAAAAAATGGTTCTTTTATTATCTTTATAGCTGCTAATAAAACTTCAGGGCACAAGTATTATATTGACGTAAAACAAACATCATTCTAAAATCTGTCAAAAGCATGTTTGGGCGTTTCCCATATTTGCTTAATTTAACATATCAAAGCTTTGTTTGGCACAATTCAACAACATTGGGTTAGATAGGTCATAATGGCATATTTTTATTCAACATATTTTTAACAATGTTTTGAGTCGGCTAAAAAAAGGGATAAAGGATTCAAAAATTATTTTGTATTCTACTTTGATAGCATTAAAGTGAAGTGCCAAGTGTTCCGTGCATACAATAACACATTGTGTGCCATCATGGGAGGGTTTAAAAATACAATGAAGTAGAAAAGATTCAAATGGTTTTCCCACCTGGCTGTAAATGTAATATATCCCACTCTTCATAACTTTGACCGTCCCATTGTGCTGGAAATACTGGAAATCATCGTGCGTGCTCCAGTGAGTCTTCGTCCAGTGGTTTAAGGTGCCATCTGAAAACAAAAATCACAATATTGGAATACAAACAACGTTTGAAATGCAAAAGCTCAGAAAGGAGTTATACTATGTTGCGAGGGCCTTTTGCACTAAACATAAAAATAGGAAACGGGAAGAACAACTAAACAAACCGTTATATTTCAGGTACGTTTTGGTCAAGTAGAGTTCAATTTGACAAAGGTTTGGAGCATAATCAAGGTTTTAGTTAGATTCAGCAGGAATATCAAAGGACATATAGAAGTGGGTAACAATTTAAACATTTTTAATAGTTTTTTATTGATTTTCCACCTCCTTTACTCAATTCAAAACAAAAGTTTTAATACTTATATTTTGTTAGTACTTAAAACCTGTTTGTCAAAGAATATGTACATATATGATTCCAAATGACAATAAACATGTATAATGGCAAAGTTGAACACCATAAAATAGAATTTCATACCAAAGCTGCATATCTTAGGTGTTGCCATATTTGTTTAATTATCACTGTAAATCAGGTGTAGCTGGACCAATTTTCAAATTTGACAAGCTATTTTTATTGTGTCTTTCAGAGCAAATTAAGTCTACAACTTGAAGCTATTTTTAATTTCAACATTACCAACCTAATTAACACCTTGTGACAATATAATGATGGTATAAATGTACATTGAGGTTGAATTTTCAGTTGGTGAACTTTCTTAATCCAGAGATAAGCTTGTGATAAAAGTTACACAGTGTCAACATTTCAATATTGACTAAAACCGCAAAGTGGCAAGAAAGTTGTTTTAGCAGCACTTCATAAATATAGCCGAGAGGTTAGATGTGGGCTTAGCGTGTTTAGACGGTATCAGGTGAATCTTGAGCAGGATTTACTCTTTGCACCAAATTAACTTTGCATTGCAATTTAAAACGACTGGTGCTTAAAGACAAAAAAGGCACAATGAAGCACCATTTTTAATGCGGTTAATGTTATCATGATTAAGCTGTCAAGGCAACAATTTAGCTAAAACCAACTAAAGTAATATAAACAATTTTTTTATTAGCCCACGGATGTCTACGGTTTAAACCATAAAGCCAATCATCCTACGTTTAAAAAAATTGGGCTGGCCAAAACAGGATGAAAAACAGGGTCCATGATAATGAACCCTAATCAAAAGTTTGTCCGTCATTTCATTATACCCCTACTTAACACTTTTCAGGCCCAACTGTTTGCAACTTCATATAGGTTTACATTGTTGCAATGATATCAAGGGGTGCAAAGTCTATTTTACATAACTCTTGCTGAGCTTGATCTAATATGTGACATTTATTACACATGAAACACATCATAGAACCATTCAATTGCAATGTGCTTAGGTTAAGCTATTTACCAATGGGGAATTAAGACTCTTTAAATGTGCATATGGTTCAGTTTAATTTCCTTCAAAAAGACAATTTGGCTTTTTCTTAAAAGCAAAATAAATAGTGGGACCTTTGAAAATTTGATAGAAAAATTACAAAAGCTTAAATAGCAGATTGATAAAAACAAAAATTATCTTGTGGTATAGAGGTTTGTGCTTTAGTTTTTCAAATTAATGAGATCACATGTTATAACTTGGCGCCTGATGGCCATAGTGGATTGAGCTCTATGGTTTACAGACATTATACCAGCTCTAGCACTTCAACATACAGTGCTCAAATATTTACAGTAACAACAACAAAGTGTGTAATTTACTCCCACAACCAACAGTTCAACACTCAATGGGTTTCCAGTCTGGAATAACCAAACCGGGCAATTTTTTCTGCTATTCCTTAAACCTTGCATTTGACTTTTAGATAATAAACAATAATCAAGTTAGTGGACAACATAAAAACATACTTTTTGAACACTAAGCCATTTAGTAAAACATGTGATTACCTGGTTATTGCAAAAAATGATATCTTACATTGCATTTATTTAAAAAAATGTGTGTTAAAAGGCATTGATAAAAAATTGTTGCCCAATTGTGTTTAACCAAATAGTTTTATTTCACAGACTGTAAATTATATATCACTATTGAAAAACATATTGTTCTTTTAAAAGCGACAGTCTCCTGCACAATTGTGCTTTATCAGGTGATATATTTAGTGTATTTAAAGAACTTTATAAAGAATTTTAAATTCATTTGAGTGTTTGATTAAAACAGGTAAATCAATGCAAAAGACTAATTTCTCACATCAGTCAATGAAAAGCAACAAACACTCCTTTTTTATGTAAATAGAAACCACGACCAAGTTTGACAAGACACCGAATCCTTTAGATTTGTTTTAGGAGCTTACCGTATTAAATTTTTTTTAGTGAAACTTTTATTTTATTGAATAAATTTTAAATAAGAAAGTTATAAGTGAGTGATTCTGTAAACTCACGTCTGTTTGAAGAAACGCCGAGGGATCCATCTCCTTCCATGTGGATTATCGACATTGAAACCTTAAAAATATTATCCAGTTAGTTCAGTTTAACACTTCAATGAAACTTTATAACAAAAACATTCCAATTACAAATTTAAACTTGTAACATGCAATAGTGGCAGTAAAAAGAATAATTCAGTCATTGCAAGGAAATTTTTAAGAAGTTGTATTAATTGGAAACAAAACAAGTAATAACAAGTAAGTTGACATTGTTTAACATGTGCAGCTTAGAATAGTTTCAAACACATTTGTTACTGGTTCTTTGTAGTTGTATCAACATCAATAGAGAAAACAAGAACTTTTAACGAGAGTTGTTATTGTCCAATAACAATTATGTAAAAAGATGTGTGTAATTCGAAAAAGTGTTGCCAAACTTTAAATACAATATTAGTGTCTCTAATACTGTATGCACATCAATGAAAAACCAGGACCCAAAGGAATATTAATCAAAAGCATTGGGACCCAGTGGGAATCTACGTCAAAAATAGCTTTTTACATCTACTTTGCTTGCTACATTGGTTATGCACTGGAACAATTAGAGGCCATTCGTTTGTAGAGTTTGGTAAACTAGGGCAGATAAAACTTATTTGAAGTAAAATTTTATCCGTTTTTGGTAACCATCAGCTGTTCAGAAGATGGGGAAAGTCAAATTAATATTTTCATCTTGATACGAACAGATACAAGACTAAGCTTCCAGTTTTAAGGTTGAAAATATTGATTTTCTCGCATTGTCATGGACAAATACAAAAACAGCATAATATTAGGTTTCCATGGATTTTTAGGAGTAAAACAGCTTTAGAATTTGTTAATGTACATATAATTAGTTTCTATTTTAAAACATTATGACGTTACTCCGGTGTACTAGCATGTATAAAATCACATTGAGTGTGACGTACACTTCCACTGTGATATAACAAAAAAATTAAATGGAAGGCAGCATTATTACAGTTCACATGTACTGGAATTATGGTTTATGCTTTCATTCTCAAAGATGACAAGTGCCTAGCTTTGTCAAAAACACGACATTGCATTTCAAAACTTGCTTCGGAGATGCAGCAGCAGAAATCACATTAAAATAAACGTGTCATAAAGTAATTTGGTGTTTTCTGTTACTTTACTCAACATAGGTGAACCAGGCAGATATACCGAACTATTAAAAAGAACTAAACGCACATATTACACCAGAAATGTAAGGGGTCCGCCACTATATAAAAGCATTAAAAAAGGGCCACGGGTACAAAAAGGTCGAGAACCACTGAAGTAGACAAAGCCTTCCATAAAAGCAACAACAAGCTTTTCAATCCCTTTTTTTTTTAAATACATCAATATAAAGTCTAAACACCAAATGTCCTTACACTTTGGCCGGGTGGGCCAGGAACTCCGGGAATTCCCCTGGCTCCTTGGGGTCCATGATGGCCTCTTGGACCAGGGGGACCATCTATTCCTATTCCAGGTGGTCCCTGGGGGCCTGGTGGACCCATGGGGCCGGTTGGGCCAACGGAACCATCTCTACCGTCCCTTCCATCACGTCCATGCACAGGAATGGAATCTGGAAGAAGTTTCATTTTGTTTTTAGAAAATAACTAAATTTTATGCAGTTTTAATGGATAGAAGAATTTATAATTTTTTATTTGGAAAATCATAGTAATTTTTATTTGGAAATCATAGAATAATAAATACTGGGAAAACTAGTTCACAGCGATTAAAACACACCTGAATTTTAACTAAAAACAGGATTATAAGTTTTTAACGTATTTTTTGGCAAACCATACAATGATAAATACTGAATGATATAACATATGTCAACTCAAAATACAAAGTTGACAGGCAGCTGTGTATCACAAACAATATTGCAATTGTCCAGCACATTAGTTCAAGAAAGGTGGTACGCGGACAAGTTTTAGTCATACTATATTAGTTACTTTTGAAGTGTTTTTTTTTTAACTTATTTAGTGATGTTGAAAATGAATAAAGAGTTATTCGACACGTTCAAAATGCTACTTTCTTCTGTATGGGCTTTGATATTCTTATTATATTTAGTGGTAGTTTTTTTATTTTAAAGCCATTTTTTAGGAGAGGCTTTGGTGTCCACTATGAAATATTAAGAGATCACTAAAACTGCTTTAAAGAATAATTGATAATTTTCGCTGTAGTTACAAAGATAGGCTATGTTTTGAGAGGCAAGAACTATTTTATCTAGGCATGTAAAACAAAGAATGATTGCTAACAATATTGCCTACACTGCAAGAGGCCATTGTAGAAATGCAAGAGATTGTTTCGGTTGATGAATAAATCTTAGAAACAACTTTACCAGACAATTGCAAAACAGGCAAAAAACACAACTGTTTGCTGAGAATATTTGAAATGACAACATCCAACGACCAAATGACCTTATAGTCCAACGATGTAATTACTAAGCATCCCGTGACATACATTTCTACAGTAAAGTCCTATTATATTAACAGTTAGTAATAAGAACTAAAACATCGTCATTTATGCACATGGTTTTACATTAAAAAACATAAATTGATTTGTGATTGCTTGGCAGTGCTTTTACAATTTTTTTGTTTAAAAAGTGTGCACACTGGTGCAACAAAGTCCATTCATCCTTACTGCACTACAAAGCAATGGGTAAATACAATACAATGATCAGCCAAGTCCGAAATAATTGCCCACGTTGCCTAACAACAACAAGAATAGGTTAAACTCAAGAAAGTTTCTCAAATGCACCAAAAGCCATCGCAGCGGCAGGACAGAAAAACAAGGCAGGCTAGAAAAACATCTAGTCTGTGGTGAGGTTTGACCTCACGACCTCCGGTCATACCGGGACGTCGCTCTAACAACTGAGCTACACAAAAAAACAGGCTTTGAGATGTAAGCAGTAATAGTTGGTCAAAAGGCTTTTCAGACCTTTCACAATTACCAATCTGCTGGAGGTTAGAAGCACTTAACGATATTATTATTCGCAGTTGACATAGATTTCGCAAAAACAAAGGTTTGTGTTGGCATGACTCACCTCGGTGACCTTCATGTCGCCTTGACCTTGTGCTCAGGGGTTCATGAACTTTGGCCGTTGCAGCAATGTATTGAGCTGACTAAATAATGGATTGTAAGACAAGTTACAGCATTTTACTAAATAGTAAAAAAAGTTTTGTTAACTTTTAAAACAGTGGTTCGTAATCTTTTTCCTTGCCGCTTCTACCCTTTCAAATCACCAAACAATTCTCACACCCATTTAGAATTTTTTAAAAAACAAAACCATTGTAATTTTATTTGTATACAGTAACACAGTTTGTTTTACATTTAACTGAGCAAGTAAATGAATTAGTAAATTTCTGTATCTGATTCAGCACCCGCTTGGAACAGTTCTTGAAAAGAAAACTAGATGTTAGCATACTTGGTTTTTGTCCAAAAAGTTGTAAACACTGTACAGATATATGATAGTAAGAGTACCTTACTTTCTTTATTGATTTACAAGATATAAAATATAGATATAACTAGCTTTTACAAAACTGTAAAATTATTCATATAAAATGTTAAATTGTTTAAGATATGGTCAAAAAATTTGTTGCTATTTGTAAAGTTGCACAATTATTTTAGAAATAATAAGATTTTGTCACAAACCTTTTGTTTTTTGGCACCGATCAACTGTGACGTCAATGCTTCGCTCAGTTGCAATTTATTTGCTGAAAACGCAGACGTGCAATCGGTTTGTAGAACCTGTGCAGTAAATAAATCTTTTTATAGGAAATAGGATGCCATACAATACACATACATACTCTTATAGAAATCTAAAACTTTATGAAAGGAATATATAATTATTAAATAAAGCTATATAAACCTAAATGCCATTGTGGATAACATTAAGAGTATAAACAGATATTCACACATCAACATTCTTTCTGTACTTATAACAATTTCATAATATTAGGGCAACTTTAGCGGAAGGTCAACATTTCTCAAATCAAGTATCTAAAAATTAAAAAAAATGATCTCAATCAACTGAACTGACTTAGTGGGAACAACCAGTCGCATTTTATGTCAATCAATTTGCAGGCTCTCTAGTGGTCAACCCAAAGACTAGCTTTGTTTGAAAAAGACAACATAATGCAAATTAATTATTTTGTTGTCCAACATCACGGCATCCTATACAGGTCGACTTTTATTAATATTGGGACAAGTGGTTTTTACTGTACATGTAATGCAGCAGTTTTAGGTGAAGTACAAGTAAAAATCTTTCATAGATTTATTAATCTTACCAAATAATCCTTCTGCAGTTGATCAACTTGCGATGAAAGCTGCGAATATTTCCAGACGCCAAACGAAAGTGCAAAAAATAATCCGAGGGTAGCAATAATTGCCCACAGGCAAGTCCAAGACACTTGGATTAATTTTACTCTGGATTTATTCCTGCTTTTCATTGTAGGAGGTTGATTGGGCTGCGAGCCGTTCTCCATTAAATCGGGATGCAGTGAAGAAAATTCGGTGATAGGGGGATCCATGTTGACAGTGACAAGAATCGACAGAGAATAACTACTCAGCCTATTGCGCAATATTATCCGTTCAGTGTTCCCAGTTTGCACTGGTCAAAGCTATTACTTAAACATTGTGTTTGATTGATTCTCGTTGAATTCTGTGATTCAGGTGGCCTACAGTTTTTAAGTTGTATAAAAAAAAAATAAACAGACACCTAAATAAGGCAACTGCAAAACATTACCTGTTAAGAATATACATTTTTTTAAATTTGAAATGATAATAAATCTCAGATTCTTTGCCCGTACAATAATCATACTAAAATTACAACAATTATTTTTGTTAGACATAAATAACATACCAGGGGTGGGCAAACTGGGGTCCGTGGATGAGGCCTGCCAACGTAAACTTAAAGGACCTGTAGAGATCTTTCTTAGGTTAGTTTTAGCCTGCGACTAGAAGTTTAACCACTCCTGATATAGACAAACAACAAAGCTTACATTTAAAATTGGGCGGGGAATATAATAGACAGCCTAAAACTTGTGTAGCTGCATTAAAATTACTTTAAAAACTAGCGCAACTGTAAATAAATAACTAAGTAAAACTGTACGCATGATTAAACAGATTTAAAGCAATTTTTTAAATGCATGGCAGCAGTCTTGACCGAGAGCGCAACTTTCCAAACCAAAAAAGTTGCTTCGATTGCATCTTGCAATTCATTATGGAAAGACTCATTGTAAAAAACGGGGTGACCAGGTGCGTCAAAGGTCAAAAGTGCACCGGCCCTGACTGCATTCCATTATTTGTGGACCAAATATTTGCGCCAAATTTTTTTTCGGCTGCATTCCAGTTTCCCCGTTGCATCTTACAAAGCAGTTGAAGTGAGCAACTGAATTCTTAAATTGCAAACCTTTGGCATAAAACACCTTTTGTGTGCATGAAACCTTCATTTCATCTACATTTCTGGCGCTGCACAAATAAAGTTCCATTAAATACAGACTAGCCTAAAGTTTATTGAATCTTACCATAGATATTTGGGTGTGCACATAAATTGCTCTAAAACAAATCTTGAGTGTGCATCTGTCACAGAATGCAGACTAAATAAAACTAACGTCCAAATTAAAACTTGGTTTTGGTGAATCATCATATATACAAAAAAACAACAAGATGAAGTTACACTGCAGGAAATTTATAATGCAGTTGCAGATAAGTAATTTGGTTAGACAAAACTGAAAACATTTTACCTGTAACAGCAATAGACGTTTTTACAGCGGCAACACAAGCTGTATGAGAAAGCAGAGCAGCTTACTAGCGATCAAGCGGATATTAATAAGTAACTTGAAACCCTTCAATGATTTGCCTTTCGCGCCAAATGTGCACTTCAAGTCACGTGCCTAGTGATCTGGCGCGAGCCGTTTCTAACCGACCAAAACATAGAGTTTTAATATTTTGGCTTTTTTACTTTGTGACTGGTCTATCTTTTAAATTGACGATGTAATGCTGCTTAAACTTGATCTGAACCGACTAAATTATTGTCATAAACCGTACATAAGCGTTTAATTCGCGGAAATATTGCAAATAAAACAAAGACTTTGCCTAATAAACATTTAAAACAATGCATTTGTTATCAATTTAGGAAAAGCGTAATCAGTTTGGTAAAGAAGCAAGTTTCGGTTAAATTGGGACTGCCAAGTTTGTTTTTCCCGTTTCTTGGAAAAATAGCAAAACAAGAAAGGTGAAAGAGGATTCGTTACGCTTGAATAAACATATTTCCCAAACAAAGACTTTTAGGAAAAAAATTAAATTTGTTAAATAAACGTTCACCATTTTGAATTGTTTTGTCTAATATTTTAAAAAAATTTGAAGTAAAGCCACCTTACTTTAAAATGTGTTTTAATATGTAAACAACACAAGTCGAGCGTATAGTGTACAGCGAGGATGGGATTTTTTCCCATGTGACTAAGTGAGGACCCTGTTCGAGCATTAGCGCACTCAGCGGCGTACCCAGCCGAATATTTTCAATTTTAATGTTTTTCAATGTTTAAGCACATTCAAAATACTCGCATATTGCTCAATATAATCGTACTTTGTAAATATTGCGAGTTCACGCTAGACAACATATACTTTAGATGACGCTTTTTGCCTGAATAAATTTCGGACTATTAGGCCACAAATGTAGAGCGATTAAATAACAGAAACGAGTTAGCGCGAAGCGCAAAATCTTTTTATTTACAGAATACAAGTTGCAAAAAAATAGTTTGGGAGCAAGGCTTGGTGCCCTTCCCTCCCCTGTTCATGACGTATCAAAAAAAACATGCAGCTCATAACTGAAATCTCGAAAAGTGAAAAAACAACTTTTATATAATGAATATTGATTGTTTTTTATCAGTTTTTGTGCTGTTGTTGCAATGGTACTATTATTAGTAATGTCATTGATTGCAGCGTATATTACTTTTTTTTGAAAGTACCGGATATGGTTTATCTAAAAAAACAGCATTTTCATAGCTTTTAAAAAGATATATCTCTGACAAGTACTTTTATAATTTAATAGTTATTCTATATGAGTGGTTACCAAACTTATTTGAGTGTGACCCAAGTTTGAGCTTTGAGAAAACCTCGATGCCCAAGATACGAAAACTAGAATGAATAGTGTTTAGCGAATTTAGTCAATCGTAACAAACAGTTTAAACTGGTTTTATTACGTCGCAGAAAAAAGTGTTTTTTTTTAAATAGAAATTTGTGAATTACTCAACGCATAAACTGAAGTCATTTTCTATAAAAAAACCTTGGACAAATAAAAAACCACTAGATTGTTATCGCGAAAACAAATGGCCATTTTTATGTTGATTTAATATTTCCAGAAGTTTAATCAATGTATAAACAGACTGTTTTTTAAGTCTGTGTGCCATAATTGCCTTGTTAAAGCTAATATTTCCTAAATATACGCAACAAAAGCTCCGCTTTTATTACGTTTTTTTGTTGAATATTAAGGCACTTACCGGTATACTTAAAAAAAAATGTAGCAACAGTGGTTTTGAGTTTGGCAGTATTATTCTTTTATACTTAACACTGTATAGTACATTAAACGCCACTTGTGTTTGGTTGTTTTAACTTTATATAGCAAGCTTGGCATATTGCTGTATATCCATCAGTCTTGTCCGGTTTCAGCAAGGCTTTAAATTGTCATTATACAACTAATTCACGGTAAAACAGTTGGCGATAAAAACTTGTTTTTTCGTGGTGGAGTTACGTCACACTCTGACTATGGTATCAATTGAACTGTACAGTACAATAAAAGGGCCCGACCTAGTTCATAATCGCTAAGATTGGGTTTGGGCCCTGGGGGAAGTTCTATCCACTATAAATGAGTATAACTGACCTTGGGGGCCCTAGTCAGAGATTGCCAGAAATCCCTCCCTAATGGTCGACTTTTGAAAAAGAAATTTTTATTTTGCCGACTAATTTATCAGCTTTACCTGTATACCCTACCTAGACCTGCTCCTTCCTCTCACTCCCCTCTTCTCCCTTTAGCACCTTTGGTTGGCAACAGGGCTTTGGAGACGGAGCTTGGAGCCGTGCATTTTTACCGGAGCTGGAGCCGGAGATCTACGTGAAATTTCATTTAAATGGAGCAGGAGCTGGAGCCAGTTGTTTAAAAAATAGCTCCGGCTCCGATGTATTTTACAAAATGCTTTGCTACTAATGGCCGTAGCTTTTACAAATTTTCTAAATGTAAAAGGTACGAGAACATAGTAAGAAAAAAAAATGGTACGAGAGTAGATAAAGTTTTGGAACCACTGTTATAGCCATTGATTCAACAGGAAAGTTGTGGATAATACTTTGTTTAGTTTATGCTGTAGTCTACCATGCTTTTATTTCTAGTTGATTACCAAATTTTAGAGTACTAAAAAATTTTAATACTGTACTGCATGACGATGAGTAAGAAAAGCTAGAAATCTTCCGCTGTCAGTTATTTTGATGGAGAGAGTTAAATTTGCCAAATTGTAAAAAATGAAGTTATTTGTGCAGCCAAATTAGAATTCAAAATGTTCAATTTAAGACGTCACATAGAACGGCATCACCCTGATATTATGACAAAACCGAGAAGCGAAAAGGGCAAGAATATCAACAACTAATCGGCGAAGAGGGCATAAAACCAAATGGTATTTGGCAAGAAAATCAACCAATTGAAAAAGGCACTCAAAAAGATGGGGAAATTCACCCAAAAAACGTGGACTGTAACAGAAGCAAAAAAGGCAATCCGACAAATAGTATCTCAAGCCAAAAACATCATTTATGATGACGCACCACTATCAACAGACGAGCTACTATTAGTTCTGATAGAAGCAGCTTTAGAAGCCAGGAATGAGGAGGGGGGCATCCAATATGCTCCCCAAATATTGCTCCACGGGGAAGCAGGCAAAGGGAAGACCCTGTTAGGGAAATTTTTCTTTCCAACGGAATATGCGTCTATAATGACCCATGACAGGCAAGGTGTAGGACAGATGTCCCTGCGTTTCAGGCATAAAATACTGAAGATCGACGATGCAGGGCCTTCTTTCTTTAATAATGATGCTCTACTGGCTGCAATAAAGTTTATGCATCACAATGACTGGTCAGCGAAGACCCATGGCGACCGTCAAGACAACGAAGCGACCTTAGCATTCATCACTACAAACACCAAAAATCCGCTCACAAAAATGTCAGCCTTAGAAGATATCCACCCAATGAAGCGAAGATTTGTACAGGCAGAGTGGAACCAAGATTCAACAAATGGAGGACGGGAAAATGGAAGTCGACGTCAAACTTGTACCAATAGCCAACTATGTGAGGCAAGTGTACAAGCTACTCAAAGAAGAAACAGAATCAGAAGAAGAAGAAGCACTACAATCAAATACACCAAGCCAGGAAACATTCCTGACACAAGAAAGCACAACAAGCCGAAAACGAAGAAGCGACACTGAAACTGACACTGCGCCATTTAGTCCCAAGAAATCACACTAGTGCGGATGCCGCGGACTGGAATGGCAAAAGGTTTGTGAACAATCCTATCTGTTGTGAAATTTTTATCAACTATTGACAGCTATTTTACCATCGCGTCATCCTATCGAATGAGCCGATCGGTGGTGTGCAAGGTGATATATGAAACCTGCAAAGCGCTTTGGGAAGTGCTTCAACCGCTTGTGTTGCCAGCTCCCACCAAGGAGAAATGGCACAAAATTGCGACAGATTTCGAACATTTTTGGCAGTTTCCGCATTGCTTGGGAAGTATTGACGGTACTGACACTCTGACTTACTTACTTTCTGTACTAGTTCCACCTTGGTAAAAACCTGAAGTGTCAGTACTAGTACCAATCTTCCTTTTTCTCCTGTTTCTCTTGTTCTATTAGGTCGTTTAACCCATTTAACTCCTCGGTTGTGCCATAGGGTCGCTGTGACGTTACAGTTTCGCGTGGCCCTTCGGGCGCGCTTCGCGCCACCTAAAGGCTCACTGTGACGTCACAGCTTTACTATGGCAGAACCGAGTTCGTTAAATGGGTTAAACGAACTGCGCAAACTAGTATGCAAATGAGTTTGGCACTGGTACTATTAGATATCTCAGTCAGTTGTAGGGCAGTGTCAGTACCAGGAGGATATAAAATAGAGTACCAGTACCGAGAATAAAGGCAATATAATATGCAAATAAGGTAAGTAATGAGTCAGTATGAAGTTGAGGTCAACGAAGAAGCTAGCAAAAGGTGGAATAACGATACCAGGACATCCTCACTGCGGACCGTTTAACGAAATAGGAGAAGAGACAACTGGGGAGTTGGATGCAGCGTGCAAACGACACGATCAAGAATATCAAAGATTGGGGAAGGAAGCGTACTACAAGTTTAATAGTGCGGACAGTGATTTGCTCAGAGATAGTGCTAATATTCCTGGCATTAGCGGGTCTATCGTGCGTGACGTTTTTAAAGCTAAGAAGGCGATACTACCTCATATGCCCCCTGCGAAGAAGGCAAAGAAGAACTGGCATCACAATAGAACAAGAGCTACAACAGCAACCCCTGCCAGCTTACCAAGAGACAGCCCTATGAATGAGGCCATGGAGGATGTTTCCATCGATTCCCAATCAAGGATGGAAGGGGAACCGGCGGCAAAGCGCGCAAGATTGTCGGAGACTGCTACGGGAGGAGTGGGGGGAGGCTCGAGGGGAGGACCAACAATGCCAGTACCTGCATACGGTATGCAACGACGCAACACCAACAAACAAGACAGTGACAACGTACTTCGAAACACCATGGTGGGAAGCATCAGCAGCAAAAGAACCAGCGTGCAGAACATTACTCACACAACTACATGTCTACGACCAGTCCATCAAAAAAAACCTACGAGGAGCAACATTCCTCCCAACAACAACAGGATACGCAGACAAAACGGACAACTACGTATGCATCCCATACACGATGGACCTCGACATAACATTTGGAGATCCATACTAGTGCCGGAAAGACAAGATATTGTGCCAGTGCCTGTGCCGAAAACGTGTATATATGTTCGCAATTTCAAATAAATATTCATTATGAGAAAATGTTCCCGACTATTGATGTGATCAGAAATATAGCAGCAAACTACGTAAAATCTAACCCACTTGATACTGCTTTTCAGAGAACTAGGAGACAAATAAGATTAGTAGAAGAAATAAAACTGAATTATCAACATGAATACGAATGGCGTAGAAACAACCGGGTCCGGATACAGAGGAAGAAAGTGGGCGTTCACCACGACCAATGGAAAGTGCGGTATAACGCAGACGGAACGCTTCACCATATATGTCGGCCCAACGGAGAAGGGGAACTCCAACTGCCCCCGCCGACATGGACTCTTCACCATCAAGAGTCGGGAGGGGCGTCAGGCCATAGCATGGAGAAAGAAGACGGTCGTAGAGGAGTTAGTCAAGCTCGGTTTTTCTTTGACGTATACAGCGGCGATCATGGATCAGGAGGCGTGGCTGAAGTACATATACAAGGGAGCCGTAAAGACGGACATCCCAGAAGAGGTAAAGGCCATGCTAAGCAAAAACATGAAAGGGTCAAAAGGGCAATGGCAGCAGATAGCGGAGGAGGTCGCGGCAGAGTTCGACACCAAGCCGTCGATGAACGCATACAAGGAGCGCCTCTTCGCCAGAGACTTTTCCTTTCCGGAACTCCTGGCGAAGAGGGCCTACAACCAAGTGAAGTTTGGCAAACGGAAAAACAAATTAAAGAACGCCCTGAAAAAGATGGCAAGCACAAAGGTACCGAAATGGAGTATAGAAGCGGCAAAGAAAGTAATTAAGGATATAGTAGCACAGGCGAAGAACATCGAATTCAACGGTGACGTACTATCCACGGACGAGCTCTTACTGGTTCTCGTGCAAGCAGGCCTGGAAGCAAGAAGCGAAGCGGGAGGGATCGAGTACTGCCCCCACATAATGCTCCACGGTCAGCCGGGAAAGGGGAAAACATTCCTCGGCAAGTTTTTCTTCCCGACTGACTACGCGAGTATCATGACTAATGACTCGCA
Source organism: Ascidiella aspersa (assembly GCF_963924565.1). NCBI lineage: Eukaryota > Metazoa > Chordata > Ascidiacea > Phlebobranchia > Ascidiidae > Ascidiella > Ascidiella aspersa. The sequence continues at coordinate 33,073,355 of NC_139451.1, read as the reverse complement.
GGGAGTAGGGCAAATGGCCCTCCGCTTCAGGCATAAAGTGCTAAAGGTAGATGACGCAGGTAGTAGTTTCTTCAACAACGACGCCCTGCTGGCCGCCATAAAGTTCATGCATCACGATGCGTGGAGTGCAAAAACCCATGGCGACCGGCAGGACAATGAGGCGACCTGCGCGTTAAGAATACACCAACATGACAAGATACCAGCTGGGGGAAAGCGTGACAACAATTCCACTCTAATTCCTACAATCAGACACACACACAATATGCAACGACGCAACGCCAACCAACAAGACGGTGACACACTACTTTGAAACACCATGGTGGGAAGCATCAACAGCACAAGAGCCAGCATGCAGAACACTACTAACCTAGATGCACGTGTACGACCAGTCAATAAAGAAAAACCTACGAGGAGCGACGTACCTACCAACAACAACGGGATACGCCGACAAAACAGACAACTACATATGCATACCGTACACGATGGATCTGGAAATAACATTTGGAGACCCGTACTAGTGCCGGAATGTAATATATTTAGTGTCAGTGCCAGTGCCGCAATTATGTGTATATATGTTCGCAACATTCAATAAATATTCATTATGAGAAAATGTACCCCACTATTGATGTGATAAGAAATATAGCTGCAAACTACGTCAAAACTAACCCGCTTGATACTACTTTTCAGAAAACTCTTAGGCAAATAAGGTTAACTGAAGACTTGAAAGTGATATATACCAATGAATACTTACGGCGCAGAAGAGACCGGGAGCAATTACCGCGGCCGAAAGTGGGCCTTTACGACCATAAATGGCAAGTGCGGCGTGACTCAAACGGAACGCTTCACCATCTATGTCGGCCCACTCGAGAAGGGCAACAGCAACTGCCCCCACCGACATGGGCTATTCACTATCAAGAATCCGGGGGGGGGGGGGATACAAAGGGGCGGTGGAAACCGACATACCGGAAGACATCAAGGCCATCATCAACAAAGGGATTGGAGGATCGATAGGGCAATGGCAGCAAATTGCGGAGGAGGTAGCACAAGAATTCGACACGAAGCCTTCCATGAATGCCTACAAAGAGCGCCTCTTCGCCAGAGACTTTTCTTTTCCGGAACTCTTGGCGAAGAGGGCTTACAACCAGGTCCACTTTGGAAAGCGCAAAAACAAACTCAAGAATGCATTAAAGAAAATGGCGACACACCAGATTCCAAAGTGGTCAGTAGCAGCAGCGAAGGAAGCTATCAAGAACATAACAAATCAAGCAAAGAACATAGAGTTTAACGGGGAGCAGCTCTCAACAGATGAGCTGCTATTGGTACTTATCCAGGCAGGTTTAGAAGCGAGGCAGGAGGCATCGAATCACATCATGCTCCACGGTGAAGCAGGCAAAGGAAAGACCTTCCTAGGAAAGTTCTTCTTCCCGACCGAATATGCGAGCATCATGACCAACGACAGTCAAGGCGTGGGTCAAATGGCCTTAAGGTTCCGCCATAAGGTCCTCAAAGTGGACGACGCAGGCGCTTCATTCTTCAACAACGACGCCCTGCTGGCCGCCATCAAGTTTATGCACCACAATGCGTGGAGCGCAAAAACACATGGCGACCGGCAGGACAACGAAGCGACCTGCGCGTAATATTGCCTTAGAATTCGAGAGGCAGCAGAACTTTTCGTTGTGTTTAGGTGCCATAGGTGGAAACTTGTCATTCAAGCACCTCCCATGTCTGGATCAGAATTTTTAAAGGGCACTTTAGCATAGTGCTGCTTTTGCTTTGTGTACTGCAGAATATTGCTTTTCTATGGACTATGGAAATGCATCCAACGCTTTTCGTAATGGGCACGCAGTATTTTTACCTTTTTCGCGTTGATTAAATATTTTTTAACGGGTATGTTTTCAAAATTCGATTAAAACAAATTGCCGAACTTAAAATGTGAAACAAAGCAACAGTTTCAAGCCATATTAGTGATTCAGAATGTAAATTCTTCAATAGAAACTCCTACTGCAAAACACAATCTTCGTTAAGATTCCTGAATTCAAAACTGTACATAACATACCTAATGAAAATAACAAAACTTCTGTGACAAAAATCAATTCAAAACCGAGGTTTCAAACCATAACTGAGGCAGATTTGCTACGACATTTTTGTTGCTTCGTTGCTGCAGTTTGTTGTTCCCACATTTAAATTCCAGTAAGCTTCGACATGTAAAATATGCAGCATTGCTGCAACTAATTCATAAATCTTTAAACTCGACCGCAGTCCGCAACCAACTTTCGTTTTCATCGTCTTTCAAATGAATGAACAAGAAAATGTAAAAATACTGGTTAACACTTCATATAAATCTGATTGGACGAGAAGACAATGGCATTTTTTCATTGGTCCGTTTGAAATTTTTTGTTGACGTCACGCATGTGTTATATGTTTATTAAAAACAAAATAAACCACAATACAAGCTTTACAAAATATAAAACTTGTCGTATTTCGGAGTAGAGTTTATTTTTAACTTGACAAATAGTATTCCATTAAGTGAACGACTGTCGTTTTTTACTAAACTTAAAAACCGTTCAGTCAAGCTTAAAGTAAAATAGGCCATAAAAAATATGCCGGTAGGAAACTAGTTACTAGTCTCTTTTCTGCATGGTCTAATATTTGGAAGGTCCGCGGAGACATGGTTTTCCGGCAATTTTTAAAATACTAATTACATTACGATTCTTGGCAACAGGGCACTTTCAGACAACTGATGGTAACCTTATTCTTATACACTGCAGCCAGAGCAGTCTGTCGAATAGTAAAAAAAAATTGCAGCCATACTTGCAACTAAAAAATATATTTTTATAAATTTTCCTACTTCGGCAAACTAGGCCATTCAAGCTAAAGAAATCGACCCATGCTTCGAGAAATATACGTTAACAGTGTTCATCAGATACAAATTCGAATCAGGGTTTGTCACTGGCTTGTTGCTGGCGGTTACTCATGTCGCTCATATCTAATGACAACATGCAAATGCATCAGTGACGTGTCGTTCTGATTGGTTACAAAAAGTGAAGAAAGGAGGTAGGAGAGCAAATCGATTGTTGAGTTTTAGCAGAGACTGAACTGCCTCTCTGAATACGAAGAAGTGGGGACCTTTATCCTACAAATGACCTTGCCACAAAGAACTGTAGAGGTAGAAAGGACCTTCTCAAAACTCAATGCTAATAAAACAAAGATTAAGAATTCTCAAGCTGTACGTACATTAGAATTATTAAAACGGCAGAAATATTTTCCATCATCACAAGGCTGATTTATCTGTACATCAACGCAAGGAAGACGTACACGGAGAAGTACGAAGAAAAAGGTGAGGAATTGTTTGTTTTAGAATAAATAAAACTGCCATGAAAATTATATGCAATACACGTTCTCTGGGATTACTTTGTAGTCTGTGTCAGTTCCAGTTTCAGGCAAGTAGAGATAAGAAAAAGGTCTAATATGAATTGGGTTTAAAGTTCATTATGAAGTTGAAGTCGAGCAAGAAGCTCGCAACAGAAAGAATAACAATACCCGGCCACCCGCATTGTGGACCGTTTAATAGCATAGGTGCTGACACTACTGGACCGTTGGATGGCGTGTAAACGACACGATAAAGAATACGAATGATTGGGTAAAGAAGCGTACTACAAGTTTAATTCTGCAGACAGCGATCTATTGCGAGATAGCGCTGATATTCCTGGCATTAGTGGGTCTATCATACGTGGCGTGTTCAAACCTGAGAAGGCACTACTACCTCATATGCCCCCTCCGAAACCGAAGAATTGGCCAAAGATACTACGATACAACAGAACAAGGCCACAACCAACCGGAACAAGAAGGACAAGAACTACAACAACAACAACAGCTGCAAACCCAGCCGTACCAAGAAACAACCCTATGAATGAAGCGATGGAAGACCTGGTTATTGAGTACGATTACAGCGAGGGAGAACCGCCGGCTAGGAGACCAAGACTTGACGAAATTACTCAAGAAGGGACTGGGGGAGTGTCCGGAAGTGGAAGAACAATGCGAATACCAAGGTTATTTTCAACTGCTCCAACAGCTAAATTCAAATGCTTCACTAAAGGAATATGGTGGTTCTACTACAGAGCAAGTGGAGGCGCAAAGGGAACATTCGGAAAATGGAGAACATGGCAAAATGGTTCAACGATTGAAGGCATTACTCTGCCTACAGCAGGCAACGAAATGATGGTACACAGCGCAGTAATAAGTAGACAAATGTGCGCATTAAAGTCAAAAGGAAATCTAACAGGTATAAGATGGACGATATACGGACCAAATGGATACACGGGAGCAAACGACCAAGCAAACTTAAAGCTGGTAGCCCCAACATACGAAATGGTAAAATTCGAAAACTGGAAGGTACACCTATGGCCAGCAGGAGCAATGAACCGAAACGAAGACAAAGCAAGAAACATGCCAATGATGTTCATGGACATATAAGAAGACTTCCTATGCATACCATACACAATGGAATTGGACGTCATATTCGGGTCACCATACTAAAGGAGCAGATAAATGTGTCAAGATCTGTGTCAGTGACGTCATACATTATGTGCATATATTCGCTGTAAATATGTTAATAAAATCATTCAAAGAAAATGTTTCCGAGTATGAACGTTATAAGAAATATAGCAGCGATCAAAATGAATACAATGAAAGAAGAAAATGGAGTGACGAACAAGGGGGACGGATTCCGCGCAAGAAAGTGGGCCTTTACCACAACGAATAGCAAACTCGGAATAACGAGGACGAAGAAAGCGATAATCTATATAGGAGGGCTAGAGAAAGGAGGATCGAACTGCCCCCACCGTCATGGGTTATACATGACAACGAGTCCTGTGGCAGGAGGGACGCCAGGATTATGGGGAAGGCCTTACTCGGTAAATTCCTCTTTTTAGTGGAATACGCGCCCGTGATGACAAACGACAGCCAGGGGGTAAGACAGATGGCACTGCGATTTTGGCACAAGGTCCTAAAAATTCTTTAACAACGATCAACTCCAGTCGGCCGTGAAGTTCATGCACCACAATAATTGGAGCGCTAAAGCTCACGGCGACAGGCAGAACAACAAAGCTACGTTAGCTTTTATCACGACCAACACAACAAATCTGTTAACAAAAATGGCATCACTAGGAGACGTCAAGCCGATGCAACGACGCTTCGTGCAGGCAGAATAGCCCGAAAAGGCTTAAACACCACAGACGGGAAGCCAGAAGAGAATAACTGGAGACTTAATAGACTCTGTGATTACAGAATTAGTAAAAGAAGTGACAGGCAACTTAGAAAAAAATCAAATGCAAATAGATGAAAAAATAGTCGACATTGCAAATGTGGGTGATGAATGTAGCTTCCTACGACGAGTTATTGGATTTGGTTCGTCCTCCTACACAAAAAAAGAACACGCCATAGAGACAACCTATTTCGACAATACAACGCCTGCAAAGACGTTAAGCTAAACTAATTGGTAATAACAAATTTAATGTAAAATATGCACAGACACGAGTATTTAAAATTTATGTTTTAGTGAAGTACCGTACTGGGGTACTGTTACGCCCTACCGCGCACTGTGTATTTATGACCGCGTGAGTCCGTAAAATCCGGGTATTAAATTACCTTGATACTAAGGGCCGAATGCACCATCATGGATCAGATCAAACTAGGATCAGATCAAACTAAGATCAACTGATCCCAGTTTGATCTTTTGAGGCACTTGGTATGCACCAAACTACGATCAGTTGAGCCGCGCTTGATCCGATCAAAATCAATTATGGAAACGAGATTTCGGTACTTTCGCTGTTTAATTTTTGTTCTTACAGTCAGTAAATCATCAGTATAATACTGTTTTAATATTGTCTGCTAATAAAAAATAAAATATGCCCCGGTCAACCAATTTCACCGACTTTGAAAAGAATTTACTTGTCCAATTAATGGACAATTATAAAAATATTTTAGAGTGCAAAAAAACAGACTGCGTAACAGCCGCTGCAAAAAATAAGGCATGGGAAAAACTTTGCCAGGCATTTAATGTCGAATCCACAAATGCAACAAGAAATATAGGGCAGCTTCAAGTTCTGTGGAAGAACTTCAAATCAAGGGCCAAAAAAGAATCGGCTTATGTCAGAAGGGAGCGTTTTCAGACAGGTGGAGGCCCGCCACCTGCTGAAGATGCTCAGCTGCAAAAAGTTGAAGGTATAAATGGTATTTTATATCAAAAAGTAACTTCAACAAAACACACTAATATACCATTTGTTGTGTTAAAATCAACTCTATGTTGTAATTTGTTATTTAAAACTAAGTAAACGCACTTGACGTCGTTTATTGTTAGTTAGTTCATGTATCTTTACAAAGAAATCTCAGTTTAAAAATTTATTAAGTAATAGCTACCGTTAGCTAACAATACCTTGCTTTTGCTGTGATAGGAATATAGTTTGACTACCATATTTGGAATATTGGCCAACAATGACTTAGAACTTATTTTATAAAGAAACTAACTATCAATTTGTTTTGTATATATGGCAGCAATGATATCAGGTCAAATAAGCCCATTGAAAAACCCATTTGATGATGATGGAATACTTGACCTAACAGCATCTGACACTGGAGAACCAGTAACTATTCTTTACGTAGATCAAGGTATAAACTACATTACAAATTTAGTTAGTTATATTATAGCTAGAAGTCTTAAATACAGATTTTAGTTAGTTGTCAAGTTTTACTTATAATGAACAATAATCAACTTTGTTTTGAAATAGATTTACAGCAAAGCAGTTCTACGTCAGTTCAAGACAGTCCGCCAGTCAAAAGAATGAAGCAATGCAAAAATAATGTCACCCAGAATGACATAAATGTATTAAAAAAGGCATTTCTAGAAACAGTTCTCAAACAAAAACAGGAAAGGCATAGTATCAAGATGAAAATTTTACAGCTTAAACTTGAAAAAGAACTCAGAAATCAAGCAGATGAGAATACAGATCACTAGGAATTGACAGCTATGATGAACATCGAAATTAGTTAACAGTTAAATTAACATTTTTAGGGTTGTTTTGTTATGTCAACTTGAGAAAAGTGATTATTGCTAGCAATTTTGGTTATATGTAAAATATTTATGGTATTCGTGTAACCACTTACCCCAATATAATATTCATTATTCACACAATACAGGGCAATGACATAAATTGTGGCCATGGCTAACAGTTAATGTGAATGATTTACTCACTGATTTCATTTGTTATCTATGGCCACAATTTACAGTTATGTTCTGACCCTGTATTGTTTTATCATTTTGTGGTCACAGCTTACAAATAAGAATACCATAAATATTTTACATAACAGAAATATTAATACTGTCTAATTGCATGCTGCAGTTTACTGCCTTTTTTAATAATCATCATGTTTTCAATATGTTTTCAGTTACTATTAAACAATTAAAAACAATTATCAATTATTTGTTGTCGAACAATATTTCCTGATGCACTTGAGGCTTCATCAGTAAAGTCATTGTTGGGCAGATCATAGATTTCATCGTCAGGCAGGCTTACATCCCCTCTTCTACGACAATAATTATGCAGACAAGCTGTTGCGATAATTATTGGTAAAGAATTCTCTAATTTTGTGCGAACTGGTATTGTTAAACAACGAAATCGTTGCTTCCACACTCCAAACATCCTTTCAACTATGTTTCTGGTTTTTATGTGTGCTTTATTATATAGTTTCTCTTTAATACTAACAGGATTGCGCAACGGGGTCATCATGTAAGCGCGGCAAGGATAACCACCATCACCAAGCAAAAGTCCTTTAAATATATTATGTTCGAGTTGATAACAAATTGAGCTGTTGTCAAAAATTCTGCTGTCATGTGTGGAGCCTGGCCATCTACATACAATGTTAGTAAACAACATATTCGGATCACAAATAGCTTGGAGATTTATAGAAAAATAACCCTTTCGATTTCTGTAAACTTCTGCATTTTCTCCTCCAGGTGAAACAATAGGAATATGTGTGCAATCTATACAACCAATTACTCCTGGAAATCCTGCAACTTCCTTAAAACTACATTTTACTTCGTTTAAGCTCTCTAGTTCAAGTGAAATAAAGTTCCTTTTTCTGGAAGCTAAAGCAATTGACACCCTGTGTATGATACGGCATGTGGTAGACTGGTGAATTCCTGCAAGATCGCCATCACACCTCTGAAAGTGTCCAGTAGCATAATATCTTAAAGTGACAAGTAGCTGCAACATAGGGGGAATAAAACTGTTTCTTTTTGAATGATGCTCAAGGTCTAACGATATCATAGCCAATAGGTCAACCACGGATTCTTTACTCAGCCGGTACCTATTGTAAAACTGAATACTGTCATATTCTTCAAATGGATTGGACCTGTCAAGTATAACACGTTGCAATGGTCTTTCTATTTCCTCTATAACATCAATTGCATTCATATTAAGTATTTTCTAACGCAAATATATCTGTAAATAAATAAACCAGATAAGGTTTTAGGTCTGGATTCGTGTTTTATTTTGAGGTTTTGTGATTTTTTTAAAGGTTGGTGTGTTTTCAAAGTTACTTACATATTTTACTAGGTCCGCAATTCAAATGATTTAGGTGTCTAATGTCGATGAATAAAAAACGTAAAAATCATTTTATATGTTTCATAAATGACAGTTTAGTGTTAGTTTACTGTTTAAAAGTTTAGTACTTGTGATTAGATTTCAAATATACATTATTAGTCAATGTTAAGTCATTTGATCCTGCACTTAAACCTGCACCACCGAAGGTTTAACTTTCGGATCAAATACGCGTGTTTGATCGTGGTTTGATCGGCGATCAGGTTTGGTGCATACCAAAATAAAGATGATCCTAGTTTGATCTCTGACTCAGCAATATTTGATCTGATCGGGCTTTGATCCGGGTTGGTGCATTCGGCCCTAAGAGTTTATACTAAAGACCACACAATTAGCCCAATCAACTAAGTGTATTCGATGAGAAAGTTGTATAACACCACACCGACGCTTACGCTACAGCTACCGGTGATTGGCTGCAAACAATTGCGTTTAACTTTGGCGTGGTCGATCTACACTCTGCAACATTTTAAAACAAACGTGTGCCGCAATCTCCAAGTTGTTGCAGCCGTTGTTCTTCAAAATGCCAACGACTAAAAACGAGTGGCGTAATATTGGGCGCTCTTTCACTATTGTACGTAAAAAAAGGTATGGTAGCCAAATTAAGGTCACTTTAAGATTGCGATCGCTGTGGGTAGGTCAGCATAATATTTTTTACTTTATCTGAACCAGCTAAACGCCCCCAGATAAAATTGTGCAAAACGTTAATAAATTTAGCTTAGCAAGGTGCGACCACTAGCGGATATTATTATTTAAAAACCACAAAATAAAATTATAAAACACATTGCGTGACAACAAACAACAAGTTCAAGGGTACTTAAAGCTTATTAAACTTATTTAATACTGGTTTAACATTTCATATAAATCTGATCGAGAAGACAATGGCATTTTGTTATTGGTCGGTTTGAAATTTTACGTTGAAGTACCGCATGTGTTACGTGTTTTTTTTAAACAAAATATATCACAATACAATACAAGCTTTTTATTTTTAAATTGACAAATAGTATTCCATTAAGTGAACGACTGTCGTTTTTTACAAAACTTAAAAGCAGTTTAGTCTAGCTTAAAGTAAAATAGGCCATAAAAAATATGCCGGTAGGAAACTAGTTATTACTATAATCACAATTTGTAAGAAATTACCCGTAGGAGGTGAAGAGTGAACGATCTACAGAACAGAGCCCTTTTCTGTATGGTCTAATAAAAAGCAATTTGGAAGGTCCGCGGAGACATGGTTTTCCGGCAACTTTTAAAATACTAATTACATTACGATTCTTGGCAACAGGACACTTTCAGACAACCGATGGTGACCTGATACACTGCAGCCAGAGCAGTCTGTCGAATAGTAAAAGCATTGCGTTGGCAGCATAGATGGAAAGCATATTGTGTAACAAGCTCCAATAACTCCGGGTTAATGTTTTATAATTATAAGCGGAGATACGAACCTGTTTTCAAAATTCGTAGAAAACAAATTCCCGAACTTAAAATGTGAAACAAAGCAACAGTTCCAATTAGTGATTTATGTAAATTCTTCAATAGAAACTCATACTGCAAAACACAGTCTTCGTTAAGATTCCTGAATTCAAAACTGTATCAAACTAATTAAAATAAAATAACAAAACTTCTTTGGCAAAAATCGCTTCAAAACCGAGGGTTCAAACAAAAACTGAGGTAGATTTGCTATGACACATGTGTTTCTTCGTTGTTCCCACATTTAATTAATTCCAGTAAGCTTCGACATGTAAAATATGCAACACTGCTGCAACTAATTCATAAATCTTTAAACTTCAAGTTCGACCGCAGTCCGCAACCAACTTTCGTTTTCATCGTCTTTCAAATGAATGAACAAGAAAATGTAAAAATGCTCGTTAACACTTCATATAAATCTGATTGGACGAGAAGACAATGGCATTTTCTCATTGGTCCGTTTGAAATTTTACGTTGACGTCACGCATGTGTTATATGATTATTAAAAACAAAATAAACCACAATACAAGCTTTACAAAATATAAAACTTGTCGTATTTCGGAGTAGAGTTTATTTTTAAATTAACAAATAGTATTCCATTAAGTGAACGACTGTCGTTTTTTACAAAACCTGAAAGCCCATTCAGTCCAGCTTGAAATAAAATAGGCCATATCGAAACTATATAGTTACTATAATCACAAGGAAATAACTGTTTATATTCTATAGGGCTTTATTTGATATTTTCTGCTTAAACCAAATCATATTTTATTCCTCGTAAATCAAATCCCCAGAGAACAAATTATATTTAATGTCATTTCACAATAACAGATCAACTTTTCGTTGAGTTCGTAGCACACATTTTTGTTTATCGCCTAAATTGTGATTACTAATATTAGCCTGTTTAACAGCAACTATCTATCACACATAGATTCTATGGGTTAATGTGGTGGTTGCAAACCGAAGTCAAAACACAGCTTTAACCGGGAACAAAAATGATTCCACGCACTTAATTTCGAATCACACATTATAACTCAGCCTCACAATATTTATGCCCAATAAAATACGATTTTTGCTTAGTATGGAAATTTCTTTGGCATAGGTTAACAACCACTTTTCTCTGTTTTCAGTTCTTTTAAGTTAACAACACGCGAGACGCGAGCTAATGTTTAATGAAAACACAACATAATAAAATAACATTGACCAACTAGGGTTAAGCTTTTGCGAATTACTTTTGAACAGTTAACTTTAAGCATGCGAATTTAGTTGAACATAGCATAGGGCTACCATATTTACAGCACCCCAAAAAGGACATTTTTTGCCTGCAAGTAATACAAAAGTACAATTGTTACGTTTGAGTTTGATGATGTTTTACAATTCCTTGGTTGCAGGCAAAAGTTACAAAAACAACAAATCAAATTTAATTTTCAGATTGAGCCCACCCGAATTATATTTGAAATTATATACAATCATCAAGATGTTCGAAACTCATCAGCTAATAGGCTGTCTCTTTCTTTGCATCATTTTGGCTGCATCCCAGAAAAAATGCGTTCAACATTTGCATAATGGGCCATAATGCAAAAGTAAAATTGCGCGATCTTTATAAGTTCACTAAACATTTATTCGGTTCTGGAATGCTGGAAATATTGCTAGATACAGTGACACTGATAGTAGGCCTACAAAACTTTGTGTTATTAATGGAAGATGTAGTATTGTGAGGTTCTGTTGCAATATTTCTGGCACAATGTTTGCAATAACAATCAAGAAGGTAGGGCTGGTAGGGCAATTTGTTGGAAAACCTTTTTGAAACCAGAAATTCAGCATGTTTCATGACTACAGTATTTTTTTGGACATAACTACAACGTCTCGCCTAAAAGTCTTGTTGAAAGTATATGGAACTAACTCGAAATGCGAACAAAGGGGAAATTATGGCACTTTTCAGCGTCCTCGGAGGACCATTCACTTTTCTTGAGAAAAGAAGACAAATCCACTTAAAAGAGGACATATGGTTGGCCTAACATAGCGCTGGGTTAAACTTCTTTGCAAACGCCACACGGCAACACAAAAGTTATCAGCAGGTTTACGTAAATTTATTTGTGTTGCAAAATCGCAAAATGCTAAAAGTTCGACATGAAGTCTTCTCGAGAAAATAACCACATAGGACGGAAGACATAATAAAAAACCTAATTGTTCCGAAACAGACGTTGGATCCACACCAAATGTAATTGCTTTTTCTGCTGTCTTCCAAAACTTACCGGGACAAGTCTAAAAAAAGAATTCCAACAAAAAGTACAGCTAAAAATGTTGTCGGACGCAGTACAAAACTAAATTTTAATGAAATTTAAACGTACGACAATTTATTAAAGTTCTCTACAGTCGTTATTGCATATTATTTCACATTTCTTCCTAAAGCTCGACACAAATGTTATATTCGGCCCGCGATGGTAAAACCTAACAGTAACCCGACCCTTAAGAGAAAAGTTTGGCGACCCCTGGTATAGAGCCAGTTTTTACGTCGCGAAACGTTCATGCAAGATGCTTGCAACGCATAAAACGTGTTTTAACCGGGCTTCAAAAAACCTATGCTAGCTACAAAGCCCTACTACTTTATAAAGAATATGTCCTCCAGCAATTCCGAATCCTCTCCGTCAAAAGTTCGAGTGACGTCACCAAACGTCGTAGAACGTCGCATGACGTCATCACCGCTGACGGACAGACCCATGACGTCACGCGACACGTCAGCTGCTCGTTCGACCGTGTCGACCAGCGCGCTCAGGTCGCTCAGGTTGTTCATCGTGCAGTCGTGACGCGATAACGATGACGTCATGCGGTGACGTTGTTCGCTGACGTCATCAGCTTGTGACGTTACGCGTGAAGAGTCGAGCAGTGACGAGGGGCGATTTCGCATTTGGCTGACTGGAGTTGCGTAAGATGTTGAAGTTGTCCATCTGCGGAAAAAATAATTTGGGATTAATGGTTGTATGCTTTTAGACTGGCATATTTTAATTTTGTATTTTTTTAATAAATTCGTACATTATCGAAAACCTTAACAGAGATCGTTGTTTAGATCGGATAACGCTTTAGTTTGAATATATATTTATGTTTTAGCTTAAAAAATGTTTTTTACATGGTTTTACATTGAGGATTACTTACTGTTAAGATTAACAGTGAGCTTGCTAAACCGCATGTAAGTACTTTATGACCTATTTAATTGTGTGATCATTCCATGACTTGAGGTCAAAGGTTACTGAGCACATGGTGCCTTGACATTGTAGTTGTTCTTACGGCAGTTGGTGTTACTATCTTGTCGCGGTATGAGCTCATTTTGTTAGTTACTTGTAAGTGTTTGGAAGTGATGTTTAACTTACTGATTCTGTTTCTGTTTTATTAACATTGTTTTGTATTGAATTCTATTTGAATAAGGATACTTCATGTTAATAATAATAAGTTACTTGTTGTTAAATTATATAACTCTGTGCACTTGTGTGCAACAAGATTCTTCTCCCATTGGTGGTTGCTTGAAGATAAGTTTACACGTACAAACCAAAAAATATAGTCCAGATAATAATAAAAGTTTTATACTTTATGAGTCAGATGTTTCAGCAAATACTTTAGACAATTTATATGACTTGCTATCAAAAAAACAGTCAGCTTCTGAAGTTTATTTTTCGCAAACGAGTGAAATACCGTTAAGTTTTATTTCACCTGCTGTTGGATCGCTGAGATGCGGGTCGTGACCCCTGGGTGAGTTCACTTGTCACGTGACCGCTTCTCTGGCTGCTTCCGTCCAACGTAGTTTGGGTCAAACCTGGAACAAGCAAGCTTAGTTGGAAAGCACGGAGAAAATAAAGAAGGTCAAACATTATTATTGCGTTTTGATGTTGGTGCAAAGCTTTAACAAAACAAGGCAGTTCTGTATCGCGAAGCAAAACAGTTAGCCGGTGGGAGAATTCATTTTAAAATGGCACTTAAGGGCTCCACGGCATATAAAGGTTGCGCACCGCTGAAACTCACCACCTTGCGATGCGTATAGTATCTCCGATGGGATTGGTTGACTCTCGGTCACATGATCGCTTGAATGGTCCAATCGCGCTTCAGAAAAGCTTCCAAACTCATTAGCACTTTGAGGCGCTGTAACCGTGGAGTGGTAAGGCGGGCATGAGGTTGTGGAGTCATATCGCGGACTCCTTGTGTGATTTTCCACTCTTGTCTTGGCAGCTCGCTCATTGTACTCCTCATTTCGTCTCTATACGTGGGAAATATAAAATTTAAACTTAGATGACAATGAATTGCGATTTAAACAAACGTGAGGTTGCTTTAAAACTATTTTGGACTCTTAAGTCGGAAAAATTACACTCGCTAAAAATGTGGTTAACTAATTTCCGTCCTATCTAATAATTGTTTCTAGTTTAAACCTGAGCTGTATTTTGTTGCGTATACAAACAAAGTCTCCGTATGACCAGAGAAATGATCGTTAATAAGTTTTTACTGAAATTTGAAAAAGGGTTGGAATCGCTTATTTTAAAGTAGTGGTGCTCAATTAACCATTTTTTTAATGCATGAGAGTACGGAATTTTTAATCTTTGTAATTGTAATTTTGGCTTTATTATTAAGCCTCTTGACACAATTGTTTGTTGACATTAGGAGTGCAATAAACCAAGGAATATTGCGCACAATTAATGACATTGCGCACAATTAATGACCGCATGTTCAATTTGGTTTCTTATGACCGTACTTGGCGAGAGTGTTAGTAAGGATGCTGCGATCTATACGTGTTTGATGTGCGGTGCTGGCAACAACTGGTTTAAAACCAAAGTATGATTTATCTACTCACCCGGATCTCACTTTTCCTCCTCCTTAGAACTTGCTCCTGCTCTTGGAGGAGAAGCTGGAGGCGAGATTGCTCCTCTTCTAAAGCACGCTTCTGCATCACCAGCTTGTCACGGTGACATAAAAGACCTGTGTCATGTATATATATATATATATATATATATAAAAGACCTGTGTCATACTCATAAATGACCTGTGTCACAATGGAATAAATGACCTGTGTCATGATGCAGACATAAATTGCCTGTGTCACGGTCTCACGGATACATAACAGACCTGTATCATGAATAACCTGTGTCATGTTGACATAAATGATCTGTATTATGGAGACATAAACGACCTTTGTCCTGGAGACATAAATTGCCTGTATCACGGATACATTAATGACCTGTGTCAGTCATGGGGTTTATCAGGATGTGTGTCTTTTTTACCCGACAAATGGATATAAAGTGTTGCTACCAGGCATAATATTATTGAAAAAAGGCATAATATTATTGAAAAGCAATCGTATTTGCTTTCCGACGTTTCGGCGACCTATTAAAGCCGTCTTCTTCACGATGAACGACACTGAACGCTCGTAAAGCAACTTGTATAGGTCGCCCAACGTTGGGAGAACAGAAAACTTGTGTTAAGACGACTAGAGGGACTGCTGTCAAAATGACCTGTGTCATGGAGACCTAAATGACCTGTGTCATGCCTTCCATGAGGACTTGTGTGTCATGGGGACCCAAATGACCAGTATAAATGCGTCATAAATTACCTGTATCATGGCGTCCGTGAGGACTTGTGTCATGGGGACCAAACTGACCAGTGTCAATGCGACCAGAGGGTCTTGTGTCTGGCTGACGTGGACTTTTGTTGAAGCGGTCCGAGGGACTCGCATCCCATCGATTTGTTGGTTCTGCAAAGTAATTAAAAAATTGAAAACCTGAGTGAAGTGCGGGATATTTAGAAAGTTTAATTTAGACTTTTGCTTGATATTAATCAAGTGATTTAAACCTTTTTGTTTAAGTTAAAGCAAAGCTAAATATAGTACACATGCTGTAAACTATCCACTAGTTTTGTTATATAATAGGATATTATTCTTTCACTCGGATTGGTGATTGGCCAAATTAAACAGCATTTGTTAAAATTGTTTTTCACGCTTTACCTTTGAAGTGCATTGCTGGTGGTTCAACCTCGTCAACGTGCGACACATTTCTTATAAAATCATCGGCAAACTGTCGTAAACCAAAATCATCTGAATTTTCGTCTTGTGGATCGAAAGCGGGGTGAACTTTGTGGTTCCGAGGATGCGTTGCTATTAAACTTTCATCCTAAAAACATGAAGGTTAATAAAAAATAAATTTACAAAGGCCTGACGTTTCAAAGATTAGCACTCATTAGGCTGCAGTCAAATCTTGCATCAAACTGGTCTGTAAAATGTCGTAATATATTCCTTGTAGTAAAAGAAGTACAATTTTTTTTTAGTTCTGATACCCCCCAAAAAATTATATAATTTTCCGATGCAATAATTACATATTAATGATTTACTTACCAAGATAAAGTAAAATATGCATTATTAAGATATACAAAAACCTATTTCCGGCTGCTCGGCAGCCTTAATTTCTTTCACAGTAAGCAGGAATACAGCTGCCTTTCACTTTAAAAGTTAAAATGTTCTAAATTTGTTGTGGGGTCGCCATAACCTAACACATTTTTGCTGTTTTAGTAGGCTACGATTTATGTATTGTTTTCTGTTTATAGGCCAACCATATGTCCCTTTTTAGGAGGATTTGTCCTCTTTTCTCAAAAAAAGTGAAAGGTCCTATTTAGTAAAAAACATTCAGGCGGCGTTGATGAACCAGCTGGGTATTTTTTTACTAAACCAACTGAGTTTAAGCTATCTCGTGAATCACAAAAAGGCTTCATGATTTACTGCAGTCAATCAAACTGCTGTTTTTTCTTTGTTTGTTGCCTCTTATCACATTGCAAAAGCAAAAAAAGCAAAATTTCTTAAAGGCAATCATGTTGATGCACATGTGTAGCCACATTTCTCTGGAATGGTGTAATCTATAAACAAACTGGGGTCGCAATGTAAATCCTGATTTTATTTAAATTGGGGTCGCGTAATAAAAAGGTTGAAGACCGCTGCCTTAGATGATCTACAATGGCATAAATGTCAAACTTAATTTGACATAGGACTTATAGGGTGAGCACAAATGCAACCCTGGTACCCTACTATCAGATGTACCAATGGCACAATGTAATATAGGATAAATGTGACCACCTTGGTTTAAAAAAAAACTCCTTAATACAGGTTATATACAATTATAACTTAACACTAATTATATGTTCAAGAATAAGAAACTATTTAAAAAAAAACGTCTTCATTTAGACAGAAAAATAAATCATTTCTTCACTTTACCATAGAAATCTTAAAAAACTACAGTACGCCATATTACCTTATCTCTATAATTTCTCTCCCTGCTATATCCACTTTCTGTTTCGTTTTCCCCTTCACTTGTTAACAGAAATCTGTTGGGACTTTTCAACCTAGAAAAATTAGAAACGTTGATTTGCATTCAGGATAAAACGCTACAATGTGCACATTATTATTTAGTGGCAGTTAATAATTAATGTTTATATGTCAATTTGTGTTTGCTTTGATATTTTGTATGACAATACACCTTCAATAAAGAAACTAAGGAAAGAAATGGTATCCCCTACAATTTCGTCTAATAACTATAACATAGTAAATACAACACACACAACTACAAGAATAAGAAAAGATTTTTTTAGGAAATAGTAAAAACAAGAACAACAAATATATATATCATGAATACTAGTTATACTACTTTATTTTTTGGGTATGTAAACTGAAAAAATAGCTTTAGAACAGGAAAAAAGCATGCTATTTATATATATTTTGAAATCTATTACAACCAATGTTTTATTACTAACCACATGACCAGCAAAAGTAGTTCAAATTCTAAAATAGTAAAAAGAAACATTACTTTGGTGAAACGGCCTGAGCAGCTTTTGATAAGAGTCGTGTGATGTCATGCGTGACTTCTTTCTGTTGGTCAATCAGCTGGCTTTGATAGAAAGCCAAAAGTTTCTGGCAGTCCTGGAACTGTGCCATCAGTTGTTGCCGGTCAGCCTCCATTTGGGCTTTGTCAGCCGAAATCGCCGAAAGCTGAAACACATTCTCACTACAGATTATGCAGGAACATGCTTTGGGATGTTTTCAGGTTAAATACATTTGGCAACTAGGATTTAGAACAAAGATACTGTAGTCAGCAGGCTTGCACATTTTGCCACTAAAACAACTAGTGCTCTATGGACTAACTGTACACAATTATTGATTAAATAAATTATTGTTAGATTTATAAAAAATAAAAAGTCGATTTTTTTCAACTTTCCTTTTTTTTCTTCTGTTTTATCATGAGGTTATTCCCCCCAAATACAATTTAGAGGAAACTACCAGTAAGAAATAAATAAAAAATCTTTTATTTAAAAGAAAACTTCAACATTTATTAAAAGTATGAATACAATACAACCTCCAACCATTATGTTTGGAAGTTTGTTGTCAGTGCTACCTACTTCTGTATGGGCTTTTACATTCATTCCATGTATAAAACTAGATTTTATCATTTATACTCAACAGATTTTTTATGTAGGATTGTGAAGTGCGAAATACAACATATATAATCCAAACCTGTTTATCGAATGACTGCTTGATCCTCCCCAACTCTTGCTCGCTTGATTCCTGCGCTTCATTTGCCCTCGACAATTCCCTCACGAGGTTTGCCACTCGTTGTTTGTCTTCCGGGCAAAGATCCTTCAGTGAGGCTCTCTGCTGCGCCGAGTGAGATTGCTCTGAAAACGACATGATATGCTTAAATCAGTAAAATAATATGTTGAATGTTTCCACTAAGCTTGGTCTAACCCAGAGGTCATTAAACTTTTTCATAGAGGGCCGATAGTTCTAAGGATAAGTTATTGCCGACGAGATAAATGTACCGATTGGGGTTGCATGCCTCATGTTGGACCCCCAGAGCAATGTTGAATTCTTATTGCAATCTGCCTTAGCACTATTATAACCGCTTTGTTCTTTTCTCTCACATGGTGACCCCAAACAATATAAACTAAAAACTTAGCAGTATAAAAAGACCAAGCTTATACCATTTCGTTCAGTAAACCAGCGTGCTTTTTTTATTCTTTAGTTTTGATGCAAATAAACCTTGAACCGTAACTTTGGTTATTGTTGCATGCTCTGGGGTAAATCAAGGCATTCTTAGTTGTGATACAGTTTGTCTATAAATGTGAACATTTTGCCAAATTGTACATGATTGTAATCTGATTTGTGTCCTAGTTACCGAATCCTGGGTCCTGTAGGTTTTAAAATATTAAACGGGGGCACTCTAAAATAAGTGCTTTGGGCCGGCACGAAAAAAGTTTGTCGACCAATGTTTTATACACTCCAATAAAACTACAACTTGACAAAATGACCATCCCCTCCGCAACAACAGAATACGTAAATACTAAACTACACACCATAATCACTACTGCTTCGAACAAACACACAATACCAGCTAAAACTTAACCAGTAAAGATATTTGATTCATTAGATTTTATAAACCAAAATAAGTTAGCAGCAATAAATATTTAAATAAGTTTATTTTTAAACTAACTGTTAAACAGTAAACAGTAATTTAAAATTTACTAAAATTGAAAAACACTATAACAAAAAAAAAAAAATATATGCTGATTCAGTTCAACAGTTAATTTTATATCCACTTACTTTTTGGACTTTGCTTCTGCTTCGATTCAACCACGTCATCAGCTTTTTCCTGTTTACTTTTGGATATCTACAAAAAATAAATTTTTCATTTATTATAATTCTAAACTTCTATGAAGTATCTTTATTTTTATGAAACCAGCAAATCTGTAACATATATTGCTAAACAATAGGATTAACAAATATGCAACTGAAAATGTACCTGGAATTCAGCATTTTTATCTTTTGCCCTTTTTTTCCTTTCCCTGTTGTTTTGTTTCTGAGGTTGATGAGTAGATTTCATAACTCTTATTTGCTTTAAAGGTTTAACATCCGATATTCCTGGCACAAAAGAAACACCATCTTCACCTTGAATTCCTTCACTCCAAAATATATCTCCTGATGCCATATGTCAGGAAAACACTATTTGCTTACCAGATTTTCTTGTTTTACTACAGAATAAGAGAAACAGTAATAAATAAAGCATTAGTGTTTACACCATGTTGTAGGAATATTCGAAGGTTAGCCGCTGGTCTAGAATTTTACCAATTTTTTTTTTACAGTAACAAAACGAGTTATTAAAAATGAAATTGCAAGGAAGAAATAAATATGGAAGAATGAATGTAATTATAATACTTGACCCACCCAAACGCTAATTATTCACCTTAAAAGTTAACGTTATGTTAGCAATATTAACACCCGAACGCAAATGCGCCCTTTCTTTTAGGGACATACCTTGTTTTTTTCAAAATGAAACTGATAAGCATTATATGTGAAACCTACAGATGAAATCCGATTAAAGTAAAAAAAATATAGAGAAATAAGTTAGTGTCGGTAAAATATCCTTGTTTACATTGTTTGTATTTTCATCCGTTAAAAACTTTCTTATTTAAAAGTACCCGCGATGTAATCTTGTTTGTTTACCGCCCTACCATAAGGACAATAGTCAAAGCAAAATTGGACGCCATTTTATAACCAACAATCGTGTTTTTTTTTTTCTTTGTTTTTGATGCTAATTTCAAACCCTTGGTTTATTTAAATCGCGTAAAAGTGGGAAGGAGAAAATAAAAAAATTACAACAATTTTAACTTTTATATAAGTTTTTAAAAGTCCTCATTCTTTTAAAAAATGATTTTTTTAATATTTCAATGTAGCCAAATGATTTATAACCACTAATCTGAGCGGTGCAAGTTTATCATTGGCTTGATACACACTAAAACAGGTATTTTCACTTCCGTTCACATTTTTAATCTTTTTCACTCAAAACATTTTTCACACAGTATAACGTTAACTGTCAGTCATCCATTACCCATGCTAACTAGGCATTCTATTTCTGAGACACCTTTTAAAAAATCTTTTGTTTTTTGCATATTACGAACAACTAATCTTAGCAATAAAATAGTTGATTTGAACAAGACAATCGAACTATTTGAAATATTTAAAATCTTGTATTGAAATGAAAGAATTAGTACATACCACACGCATAAAAGGCAAGTCATGGATAATAAAGAAAAAAACGCGAAGAAAAGAACGATAAATTAACAATAAATCACAATGACACTTATCAATGTTTAGACGAATGATTTTTGATCAAAATAACTCATTAATTCACTAAATAAATCGTATCTATTATTCATCGGATAGAATAAAATTTTATTTTTTTATCTGACACTTGTAAAAAAAATATCAAAAATTGACCTTAAAAAAAGATATTGCAATAAAACGTTGTGAGGTTTTTCAAAGCGGCACGTAACTCGTTGTAGACGCAACAAAGCTCGGCGTACCTGGATTGCATCGCACTCAACATTGCGTTACTCGTGATTTACAAAGACAACTTTCTCAAAGGTATTTTGAAGTTGTAGCCTCATCACTAGGATTGTGAAGGAAATAGTTGGTTTTGTTCGAACGCTTGGTAGTAAAACACTCAATCGACATATTTAAGATTGTGAAGGAAATGGTTGGATGCTGTTCAAACGCTTTGCTATCGAAATATTACAAGAACTATTGGATTTAAAAGATCTAAAAAATTTACAAAAAAAACACAATAAAACAGTTTAAAAGAACGCATTATTTTCATCTTTAAAGGAAAGAAATATTCGATTTCGTGTTCCTAAAGAAAACAACAAAAAAGGAAAACTGTGTATCAGTAAAAATACTAAAATGCGGTATATGAACGATGAATGCACAGTAATGGAAATGGGATGAAGGAATCTTCAGGCATTGGACACAGAGCTGCTAGCTCGCCCTTTCTTCAAACTTGTGTGGGCGAGCAGATGTTCAGGAATCTGGGCTCCGATCCTTCAAATAATCGACGTTGGAAAAAATATTTAGAAAAAGTTTGAAATATAAACGTTTATCATGTTATGAACATTAAAAATAAATTAACCTAAATTACAAGTAAGCTGACAAAATTATAAAGTTGTAATACATTAAACTTTTGGTTCTTATGTTAAAATACAACTCTTTCAAAAATATAAAATGACAAAGAAAGCTAAAGAATTATACAAAATCGTAAAAAAATTGAAAAATAAAAAAGCAAAAGTACCTTTAAAATAGCAAATATAGTTAAAAATAAGAATAAGAGATTTAATGGAAATATGAGCTTGGTTAAATTTTATCCAACAAGTAAATTGTTTTTATTTAAAACTTACTTACAATTCATAGTTATTCAAATCTATCCGTGGTAATGAGCATAGTAAAATCGGTTTGGATTGTGAAACTTTTTATAAAAATAAGTCAATCATGTGACATTGCCAGTTCATCTTTAAAATTACAATAGACATCGACATAAGTCTGTTTAAAATTTTAAGCAACAAACCTCGAGTAGTATCTGTTCCTGATTCCAAATGCACTCATCGGCTCCAACAATTCAGGGTTGGGCCCGAAGTAATCACTGGCGTCCGGTTGTTCACTAAAAATGCACAGAAATAATTTGAGCAAAACGCAACCTAATTCATCACCGTTTTACACCTCTAATCTTACAATTTTAATCGTACTATGCTTACCACTATGATTTCCAAGGACAAAACATTAAGTAATAAAAATTGTAGAAAAATCACAATGATATCCTTCTAAAAAAAATATGTGTATAAAATTTTAAAAAATGTTATACGATCAAAAAACTTTGATTAAGTTGCATTTAATATTATAAATCAATATAAATATACACATACGCCTTTTTTCTTTCATTTTCTTTCTCAATTTCATCGCGAACTTTTGTAGAAAGGTTGAGACCACTTCCCCTTGCAAGGTCAACCAAGTAGAGGATTAGGGAGGCAATCAGGGCAGCTTAACAAATAAAAAAGGTTTGTTAGATGTAAAATCACATGTCACACTTATTTATTATTTCAACCATAAGACACAGTTAAAAAAGCAAACAAACACTAATATTTCAAATCAAATTTGGAAAAACTGAAATAATCCAATTTTAGTCTAATTTTTAAAATCTAAATTCAATTGAAAAACAAGGAAGGTTAGTTAAGAGGTAAATACACACATATCATACAAATATTTATCCACACAAAAACAGAAATAAAATTGCAGTTAAATTAGAATGGTGTGCCAGTACCTTTAGCCAAGAAGTAGATCTCCTTTTA
This sequence comes from Ascidiella aspersa, assembly GCF_963924565.1. Classification (NCBI taxonomy): domain Eukaryota; kingdom Metazoa; phylum Chordata; class Ascidiacea; order Phlebobranchia; family Ascidiidae; genus Ascidiella; species Ascidiella aspersa. The sequence continues at coordinate 33,050,055 of NC_139451.1, read as the reverse complement.
TTGTGATTTTTTATCATTAAATATTTAAAAACTTAAGTTGACAGTGGATTTTTATCCAAACCAAAAACCTAAATTTTTAAATATTTTAAAGGTTTGATTTTCTTAAGATTTAATCACCAACTAGCGCTTTCTAAATAAAATGCAGAAAAGTCAGCAAAATTGGGCCATTGTTTTGCATTGCTAACCGGTACAAAATCTACATTTATGTACCATTGCGTTTATCAATATCTATCAACTATTTTTACATCATTTGTAAAGTTTTACTTAAATCTTTAAGACACTAAATCACTAAAGTGGGTATTTTAGGAGCTTACTCACCACTAACACATGCACTGAAAAATATCTCGAGGATAAAATATCCGTTTGCATCAAGAATTGATCCTGAAACTTGAGAAATAACCGCCAGTCCGAGGTTCTGTATTGACTGCATGCTAAAACACAAGAATTGTTAATTTATTCCACAGAGCTTGGCACTTAAATACAAGCAATGTTATAGTCATAACACCCATCCTTTTGAGCTTGGTCTGACCTTTAAAAAGGCAAATATTTCAGTAAAAATTGCAAGCAGTTTAAAAGTGTTTAAAACTTTAAAGATTAGTTTGTTTTAACTACATACACAATACTGTTGATGCAAACCCATGTTCACGACAAATACAACAACGCAAGTTTGAACTTAAAAGTTGAGCATTTTAAACTTTAAAGGACATAAAGTGACCTCAAACTTAATAGACAAAAATAGTTATTGCCAAGTCTATAACAAGATACAAAATATTGCTGGTTAAAACTCATGCCCCATTAGAAATACAAAAAACGTCTAAGTGCCTGTATTATTTTTTATAATTACGGCAAGGACAAAAAGTGCCAGTGTTTAAGTTTTGTGACCTCAAATCCAACAGACAAAATAAGTTTTGCAAATGCAGGCAGCTTTCACAAATACATACACTACTGCTGCTGCTATATTAAGAAGCTATGTTAAACAGGAGGGGTTATAACTCACAATCCATATGCTGTGGCAAGTTGGTGTTCTGGCACGAGAAAGGAAACCATCGGCCACAAAGCACAAGCCAGCATAGAGTAAGAAACACCCATCAAACACTAAAAGTAAAAAGTAAAAGTGAACATCTGCAAATGTAACATGATTAACTGAATACATTAAGTTAACCAGGTAGAGATTTACAATAAGTTAACTTCAAATGAACATTACAACCCTTGTCTTAAAATCCTGATAAGACTGACTGATTTCAGTGAGATTTTGTAAATGCATCTTGTACTTGTGTACTATATATGGGTGCTGTAATCATTGGCCAACCCGACTGCATAGGCTTGATCATGGAATCACATTATGTAGATGTGCGTTTCACTTGTTCAAATGAACCTAATATACTTTGCAAAATCATAGCATGACTATTAATTTAAAGTAGCATTCCCAAAAGCGGTTTATCTTTGTGCATAGCAGTGCTTCTCAAACTTTTTTAACTTGCTGCAAACTCAGATAATAAAATTTGCAATTTATTACTCTTATTAAGATCTGTTAACTAAGAAACAGCAAAATCTTGGCATACATATTTGTTATGTACAAATATGTTATTTTCTAAATTTTAAGTTACACAAAACAGTTTCTCTTTTGAAAATAAAAGGATGACTATTCAATCTTTAAAATAAAGTTAAAGAAACCTCTAAAATGGGTGATTTTTGATAAAAGGTTGAAAATAGTTAAGACTAATAATTTATATGATGTTTTGGTGACCACTATCATTAGAGGAAACCCTTGTGAGTCATTGCCTAAATTTAATTTATTTGCAGCCGGCATAAAAAATATATATTCTTATACAATTTTTATAAAGTATATAATCATTATAAGGCTCTTTGACATTGAAAATAACCTGAAGATAATTATTATTAACATTTCTTTGAGAACCCACCATCGCAAACCATGGATTCAGGAAGGTAAAAGCGAGAACTCCGTGGCTGACGAGTGTCGATAAAACCGCCGCCAGAACCCAGAAAACATTGAATCCGAGGCGGTCGACGGCAAACCCGAACAGAGGGGAGCAGGGGGCCGACAGGATGAACACAATACTGCCGTAAACAAACGACATTAAGAGTTATTTTGAGACTACAGTTCATTTAACATTGGATTTGGATGGAAGGACTTACTATAACAAAAATACTTGAACAAAACTTCTAAAATGCTTTTTAAATAGTTATATAATGTGATAAACACCACACATTAAGTTCACATTTTAATCTGTAAAAGAAAAAAAAATAGGTAAATTGAACAATAATGTACTAAATCAAAGCGCTTATCACATTACACCAGTGTGTGTTAAAAGATCCTTCAGTGTGGCCAAACTTTTGTTTTTAGTTTAATTTCGAAATTATGCAGACATACATAAAATATGACTATGAATTATGATATTACTGTTTTGCTTTCTTTAGTACTGAAAATTGCAAGATACAATAGTAATTAAGTGTAGAAAGGGTGCAACAGATTCAAGATCTGTTGCTCTAATGCAGTGGTTCCCAAACTTTTTTAGCTCGCGGCACACTAAAAAAACACAATATTTCGCGGCATACTTTTAACAGAACAACAATCGAGTCATTTTACAATCGCCCTTAACACACCACACTATATGTAAATGTCTCAATATGATTAATTTGTAATGGATGGTGCATATTTATATATAAAATGCCTCCCTGTATTTCTATTGGTAATACAAATAACTTACTTTAAAAAATTACAAAAAGTTTCATGGCACACTTGACAGTCTCTCGAGGCACACAGTTTGGGAATCACTTCTCTAATGGCTTAATCACATTGCATTTGCATGCAAGTTTGACAAGCTAATAAATCCTGCAACCATGATGACTGATGACCAAGCATTTCACATAAGCAACCTAAATTTCCTACTCAGCAATACAAATAAATTCTTTCTATTTAATCAACTGCATTGCTTTAAATGCTGCTCTTAATAAGCAGTCATTGAAAATTTCAGTAAAGTGTTTGAAAAGGCAGCTTATTGCCTGAAGTGAGTATGTAACCGTATGTGTCCAAAAAATTGAAATACGAGTCAGATAAAAAATAATGCTAACAATTTAAAACCAGTGAAAATTTGGTTGAACTTTTTGCATAAGTGAAACATTTACATTTTCAGTCTGTTTCTATATTTTAGGAGTTGGACATTCAAAACAATGTTTCACCTGTTGACAGCACTTGCACTTGATGGAGAGAAGCCAAACTTTTCCATGAAAAACACTCTGGAAAATGAATTCAATAATACATAGAAAAATGGTTAAATGATTTCAAAGTGGAGAATTCTACATAATTACCTATCAATTTTTATTTAAAATTTTGAAACATTTTTAGTATGATCATATATTTCCAGTTCACATCAGTTATTAAAGCCTTTAAAACTAAAAAAAAGTGTATTAAGGCCTACATGCGTTGGTATTAAATATTTTTGTTCAAAAGCAAGCAATACATTTCATAACTTAAATATGTTATTGTAATGTTTAGTTTTTAATAAAGTTCCCAATATAGCATTGATTTGAAACGTTTTGGGATTCACTAGTTTAGAACCAACTGGCACAGAAACATTTTAATGCTTTACAGAGCCATATTATTCTTTAAAAAGTTGGCTTATTTTTTGGTCGACTATGCCCAGTTTTAAGATCTTTTTAACAATCTACATCTCTAAGCGAACATCCATATAAACAATGGTGACAAATTAGACTCACTGCCATAAAAATAATGCAATAATTGTCGGTAGAAACTACAGACTGAAAAAACGTAAATAGAGGCAGGGAGTCAAACAAGGTAAATAGATAGACTTACTTGCCAAGACCGATAAATGGAAATACAGCCACATAATATCCGACACAAATAATGAAGATTAACCAGAGTTGCAGGGGAAAATCCTTGACGTCGGTGAACTTTACAACCTCGTCCGTCTTATCTTTGTCCCGTTCCAATATTTTTTCAGCTCGTTTATCGAAGTAGGCCAGAATGAGAGCGCAGCCCAGCGAGAAAATGCATGTTACTGCAGCTGAAAAGTAAATGTTTTTATTATGTTTTGGTCAGACAGAAAAATAAATAAATATGTCTGTTTATTGTCCATTTTAACAGAGCTTCTTTATTCTTTTAAGTAAAATCATATTTTAAAAACAACCACATTATTATATATATAAAAAAATCTGCCAATAATATAACAACGCAATTGAATAATATGTTATGATACAACTAATTAAATTTTTTATAATTGAAAAAACAAAAAATATTATATTTACAGAACAGACAGCTATAACAATCCTAAACCTGTAGTGTATAACTCGTAATAACAAAGTACTGCATACAATATAAAGTTTAAAATAAATAAGTTGGATGTGTTCAATGGATTCAAAATATAAGTTTTACAAACCAAGGAAAAGTGATATTCCAAGGGTTTTGTCTGTGCCCCATCCCTCCACCCAGTTGTAGACCGGCCCCATCAAGTTCATGTTGACTGTGCTCCCCTGAAAATATTATTAACTGTGACAGTTTGTGGTGAATTAATATTCTCTGAAAAGCACTTATGTGACTCTGTTGTTCAATGATGCAAGCAGGGCAGGCTAGAAAAACAACTGGCCCGCAGTGAGGTTCGAACTCACGACCTCGGTCAAGCCGGGACCGTCGCTTTACCAACTGAGCTATGCAGGCTCAGAGAGGAGCGAGTCGAGAATGTACTGTTAGTACAAGCAATTCAATTGAAGGGGATGCACAGTACTATATCATTTATTCAATGAAACATTCACACATATGTGTGTTAATAACTGAGATCTAGCCCTTCGAAGCTGCTTTTTGACCAACGATTATGGCTTACGTATCATTAGTACACCGCAAGCCATTGCAGACTCACCGAATCTGTTGATCTTTGATGCAAGCAGAACAGACTAGAAAAACAACTAGCCTGCAGTGAGGTTCGAACTCATGACCTCCGGTCAAGCCAGGACCGTCGCTCTACCAACTGAGCAGAAAGGAACGAGTCGATACACAACCATATGCCAGTGCTTGTTACGTTTAGCAGCTTGCGGAACGTTGAACACATATGTTTGTGTCTCTTTTATTGAATGTTAGAATTAACTTCACTACAGGTTAGTTGCTTTTCTAGCCTGCTTTGCTTGCATCATTAAACGACAGATTCGGTGAGTCTGCAATGATTCCTGGTGTGGATCTTACACAAATCAGCTTTTTGTTTAACGGTTCCACCTTTTAAATTATTTTTTCAGAAAGCAGGTGTATTTTCAGTATACATGAACAACTACTTACGATTCTTGCCATGCTAAGTTGAAGCCCAAACACCAGGTTCAGCTCCTTTTCTTTGAACCACAACACAGCGTAGGTGTTTTGAGCCACCGCCAGCGACTCACCTCCAATCCCGAAGATAAAACGTCCAACATCCATCAGCCACATCAGCTTAAACGAGGCTCCTACAAAAAAATCACTTTGTCAGAAAACTGGATGGTTTTATTACAATTTTAATAAAAAGACTGATAAAATATTAACAAAGGGTTGCACCTGGTTTGACCTTATGAAGTAGACTTTAATACAATTGATCATTTCCTGATTTCCAAATTTAAAATTAAACAAATCGGCTACCAAAACGTTTGAAAAGGGGAATGTATCCCATGTTTTGGTTTAGTCACCTCTTTATCATTAAAGATACCCTGATGTTTAGTGTAAAATAAAAGAACAAAATCATTTTTTTAACCAGGGGAAGTTTCAATTTTTTAAGTGGAAAATTGGGTGTTTATGTGAAGGATATTTGAAAGAATAGTTTAATGGAAAATATTAGTAGGAAGACTAGTAGTTACAAACCAAATTTAATTTTCCATAAATATAACATTTTACATTTGCCTTATTTCATATGGATTGGCCCTCTTTTCTGCCTTATATAAGACTATTACCCATGTATCCGTAAGATAGAGGCCTCACACAAAAACATTCCTAACTATTGCTGATACATAACTTTGTTTGCCGAGCAGAGCAACTTACTTAGCAGTAAAATTAGGTCTGCTTGATCGCATAGCATCACTAGAATGCCTACAACTTCAAATTGCATTAACAGCACCCTAGTTAAGAATGAGCAACTCTAACTGAGATTTATAATAATATGGGTGAAAGTTAATATCCCAAGCCCTGCAAGTGTATTGATACTCATTTAAAACACAGGATTTCAAGCCATGGTTCGCGATCTAATGTATTGTTTTTTTACTTTTAAAGGTAAATTTGTCTTTTTTATGTTAAAATAAGAATGGAAATTATCTACTTAACATTTAAAGTAAAAAGGCATAAATATGGTTGCTATCACAATATAACAGTTTTGTTTTAGCTATTCTGTATAATTAAACCTTGTTTATGACATAAGAATAATCTAGATAAAACCATCATTCAGACATTTTTACTTTTTGTTAAAAAATTTTTGTCATGGCCGAAATACAAATAACACACCATTCCAAAAAGATGAAAAATGATTATTTTTTAGGTAGCAAGAAATATTTCACCTATTGCAACAACAATCTGTCCGACGAGCACAAATGAGCTGAATATTATGCTTCCCAACCTCACACCAAGAACTCTGTCCAAAAGAAATCCGCCAAAAAAGCACAGAATAACATTTGGCCACGAATACCTGCGACACATTTGTTAGGTGAAAATCTGCAACATCTTGTACATAGGAACAAAGTACAGAGATGCCATCTAGTTTCAAAATAAAATAGTAAACATATTAGAATCTGTTAAGACACATTGACGATGGTTCAAATGAAAACAAACATTTGTTTATGTGATTTTTACACAATTTAGTGCTTTTCTCAAGCTTCAATCTTTCTTCTTAATTTCCAATAGTTGAACGAATTGATTTTATTCTTTGCAGAAATCACAGAAAAGTTATCTCATTAAATTGTTTTAATTTTTAATAACGGGACATTCATTCAATACTTTTTTTTTGACAGAGCAGATATTACCTTGTGCAATATAGATCTAGAAAATTCGATAATATTAGATTTTTAAGGCAACTTTGTGAGTCAAAAAAAGAATTTTCCTAAGATTGTCAAGCCAATTGTTTTAATAAGAAAAAAACAACAGGTATTATAGTTATCAAATAAGCTAATCAGCTTGGCCAAAGATGTTGACTCTTTCCCTTACAAAATTAATACTATAATTAAATTCTTTTAACCATATTTCTTTGGCATTTTTCACTTTTTCATCTAAATTACAAATTTGGCAATGCCAAGTGTCTAGCCGTGAGTAAATCTTGCATAATTTGCCAAACAACATATGCTTCAAACAGATGGTGTCGTTCCTTTAAATTTTGGATGAAAGAAATTGAAATGTTCACATAAGTACATGACAACTGTGACAGGCACAAGTGTCTTTAAAAAGTGAAGTACAATACGATTAAGTTTCTAACCAGGCGTAGAGTTGCATAAAAGTGGCTTCATTTATCTTAAGGTCATCTTTCATCTGGCTGTGGAGCGCGGCAGGGTTGTCGTAGCAGAAGTAACTTCCTGAAAAAAACAAAATCTTACATATTAAATGGTAACTCAGTGGCTGGCACAATTTAAAACATGCAAGTTAATGCTAAGCTAATAACAAATGTGAAAGCAAACACAACATTAAAGTCACAATCAAAGCTGTGGCATCATTTATTGGACTGAACAAAACTTTATTTCGCTAAGTCGACCTCAGAACTCAAGTATTACTTTCTACCAAAGTCAAAGTCCCCACCAAACTCAAAATTATATGTCGCAAACTAAACTGTTAAAGGTGGAAAAGCACATATGGTGGAATAATTGTGTGTGGACGTTCTATATGACAATGCTTTGAGTAGATTGCGGTATACAGTGTCCGATCCATTTTAGTTAGATGGTTTGGTGCAATACAGGCTTTAGATTGGTAGAGTTATATTCAATTTTTTTACCCAAATCCGCACCCCTGGATGCGAATGTCGAAACAGAGAGTAAACACAAATTTGGTCTAATTAAATACCCTCTGCATTTGCACTCTCAGCTGCAGACGCCCATTTCATGAAAATTATGATGAAATTAAGTTGACCACACAAACTTAAGACAGAAAATACAAAAAAATTGGGTAGAGCTAACAATTTTTTGTTATAAATGATTTTAAATTACTATATCATAGCGAGGTAAAAACATGCAACATCTAAGGTTTTAATCTGTTGCACAACAATTATACTGTTTTGCAAATCTTAATATTGTGTAACCGAAATCATCACCAGAAGCTCCTCGAATAAGACAGGTATAAAGTTATAGAATAAAATTTAGTTCTTTAAATGAAGTGAGGCCTTTGTTTGTCTCAAACGTTTTTAGGTTTAGTCTATATTTCACATATATTTTTGTTTTTCGCAAAAAAGTGAAACTGGTCCAGAATTCTACAACATTTTTGTCAGTGGGTTTATATTCATTATTTGTGTTGTTAGGGTGTCAAGTAAGTGTTTGGATAGGTTCCAGGTTGGAAAGTAAGTATAAATCCCCCGCGCAGTTTTCCGCTCAGCCGCGGTCATAGCCGCGCATTTTATGTAAAATCAACGTAAAATGCGGCCAGCCACGAAAAATCGCACAAAAGGGCAAAACTTACGTCGCGCTAACGGTTTTTAGTATATTACTCCATTTTTAGCCGTGAGAATTTTACAAATAACGTTATTACAGCTGCGCTAATTTCGACAGGAAAGTAATTACAGCCGCGCAATTTTAACCTGAAAAATCGTCTCCCCCGCACAAAATCCAAAGTTTCCAATCTGGGATAAGTTAAGTATTAATATTGGATTTATTCTCCCATATTTATTTTTAACTTGCATTTTTATCTTTGACAACTTGTTTTCGCTGTAAAAAAGTAATAGGATTATAGGCAAACGCCCAAAAAAATAAAGCGCTCTTTCACTATTGTACGTAAAAATTATTAAAAAAAAAGTTTCTTCAAATGCCGCATACCACAACACATATTGTTTGGGTTAGGGTGCAGGTTAGCGTTTGGTTGAGGGTGGGTCAAGTTATTATTAATAATAAACATAATATTACTTGACCCACCCTCACCCAAACGCTAACCCGCACCCTAACCCAAACAATATGCGTTGTGGTATGCGGTATTATTATTTTTTTTTTTTGCACAACTTTTCACGTACAATAGTGAAAGAGCGCCAAAAATAATTGCAGGCAAAGTCAACTCACCAAAGCTGAGAAAGCACATAAACACAAGGACAATGATTCTGTGATGCAGACATCTTGGGTCCTTGCACTTCTCCCAGCAAGTTGCACCCCCAGAACCCCCGATTTTTACTTCTGGTAGGGGGTCCGCCAAAAGGGGAGTCTTCTCTTCTGCCATAGTTGGCAAAATCAACTTTTACAAACCACTTTTTTTATTTAAATGCAGGTATAACTCGTAGCTTAAAACAATGATCGATCCACCTGGTTTGCAGAGAAATTTGCTTCTTAATCTCGTTGCTATAAAAAACACTATTTGATTTCTTTCAAGTGTTTTTTGGATTTTGGAAAAGTTGTTTTTGTCTTTTTGTTATTCGATCCTTTGCAAGAAAAACGTCAAGATCTTGCGGCATGTGTTACAAGTAGTGTCAATCTCCTGGTTAATTTGTTTAATATAAAACATTTATTTATTTAACTTTTATTTTATTTTATTTTAGTTAGTTTTGGCAATTCAATTTTAGTACAGCCTTTTCGGACTTCAAATATAAAAAAAATAGTTTACTGCTTACCTGACGTGAACATTTGTCAACTTAATTTTGGGGAAGTACCGTTTTTGCTGAGTTTATTGTTTTTTTAATAATTTGCTTCCCAAGCATAAATAAACATATCTATCGATCTAATAAATCTTTATGCCCAAGTTATTTTTCCCTCTAAATTTAATGCTGCTGCAAGAAAATATAATACAATGTCAAGATATGTCGTAATGTGCAAACTAAGCTATAATGACGATTTTTTTTGTAGAAACAAATAAAATTACTAAATTGAATCAGACCTGCAAATGGTTGACAAGTAAAAATAACATTAAGCCCGTAACTGATTGGGGGGACAGCAGCCAAGTGAAAGATTCGCAAGTCGACAATTTTGCTAGCAAAAAAAATAGCTTTTATGATTTGTCACTTTTTCACGCCTTTTACCAAACACTCGCTGTCATTCTGAAAACAAAGCATTCGGCTGTTTCACACATGAATAATGTTATATCGTGACATATATTTCCGTTATAGATAAAAGTATTTCACCTGTGTGAACGCGTTATTGTAACAGTTCCCGGCCGACAAAAAGGCTTCGGGATATGAAACATTTCTGCTTTTCTGTGTAGCCTTTGTTTTTGTTCATGCAAATTTTCACCTTGTTATAAGCAGCGCGTTATATCAATATATACCAGACCAGTCTTGTCTAGACAATACAGTGAGTGGTTGTGCTTGCCGGCATTAGCCGGTTTGCCCATAATAGCCAACACAAACTGTGTGGAATTGTAATCAGACTACAACAATACTTATTGAAGCAATAGTGAGGTTGATTGCCGAGGCAAATTAGTTTAATGAGACTTGCAATTAAACCCGCTTGCTTCAAATTGTTGCCACGCGAGTGAGGAAAAAAAGAACTCTATTTCTTATGGCCAAGAAAAGAAGTCGTCGAACCAAGCTCAAAATATAAACAAGCGTTGCCGATAAAGACATCACCACCGTTTGGAATCATGGAAAACGCAATTGCACATGGATTTCACTAAACTGCAATTCTGCCTAGTTTATCAGGTGAAAAATCTATTATATTTTAAAATAAAAATAAAATTATAGATTTATAATAAGTAAAAATATCGACTGAAAGGTCTGTAAATTGTTTTTTTTATGTGACTTTTTCTTAAAGCATTTAAATGTGTCTAATTTTGCAAATCATGCATATATAAAAAAAATTTAATTTGTTGTGCGCGAAACAATTTTGTGTAATGTCCAAATTGTTTTAGACAATTCACGCGTTTGAGTTCTAGTTCAGGAAACTCTAAATCGTATAGGCCACGTTGCACGCGTTGACACGCGAGTTGGAACTACTTCGTAAAATCAGTAATTCATTCACGCACAAACTGTTTCAATTCGTGTAAGTCTTTAAACGCGACTTTAGGAATAAACCCTACTCGCGTTTGTAGCCTAATGTCTTAAATATTTGATGTAAATAATTTCAATGCATGGCTTACTTTAGTGCTCACCGAATTCAACCCTAATTAAAAATTAAAAAAAGCGGAAATCAAGCGATTTCCTAAGGCGCTCTACGATTGTGTTCTGACCGCGTTTCTAACCGCATTTTCTCACCCTTAAACACACAGCGTTTCTAGAAACGGATTCGCAAATACTTTTAAAACGCAAGCCAGTCAAATTGACTAATATCGAGTGTACACTGCAACGTCTGCATTATATTACTTTATTTCATACCAATCGGCGCAAGTAAGTGCAGGAACTTTCTAATTAACAAGGATACAAAAATACCGTAAGGACTCCTGAACCCTATCTAAAAAATAGCTTGTTCATCCGTAATCTTACGCCAATGCGTGCCTGGCTTACAAGGCTTAGTTGCCACTCGACCGCTTTTGGATTAGGTAGGAAAATCGCGAATCCGGCTAACTCCATTAGCGGCGTTTTAGTAAGTCAGCGTTTTTCGGCGCCAGTACTAAAATCCCACTCCTCGAAACGTAAAGCATAATTCTACGTTTCAAGATAAATTTTACTTATCTTTTCAAAAGAATACATGGCACAGCATCAACGATGTAAACTTACTTTCACCAGTGCCCAATGTATTTCACGTTACAAATTGCTTGCTGGTCACGGGCCCCGTTGCTAGCGTAATTGTTCTTGCTACGTTGACCCTGATAACCTATTACTACTATTGGTGGTCAATTCTACCATTTCCATAATAAGAAAATTATTACTACTAATTTGGACAACATAGCTGCCGAAATGAAATTTGATTTTCAGAAAACATCACAACAAAGCGTTGGACGACGTGCGAGTGCGCAGTGCAGCCAATGATTTCCGGTGACGTCAGAATTGTCGAACACCGAACAGGAGATTCCCCACCCGATTCGCAAAATTGCTGTCTACAACACTAAAACACAGCTCTGCCGTCGCGTTGAAGAAACAACAAGATCGCCAACCAGCGGAAGCTAACATCAATTCAGCGTTTCCCAATACAAAAGAACTTGGATGAACAGGGCACACAAGAGAAAATGAATCAAGAAACAGGAATCAAAAACAAAGAACATATTGGGCAAGATCGGATGATTCTCGCATTTCGCGTCCAACGTTTTTCCACAAACATTTCACAACAACAAAAACATAACAACACAAACAATGAAACAAATAGCCAGGGCTTTATATGCACCCTGGCCCAAAAAATTAGCGGCCGAGTAAATGTGTAACGACAGGGGTCAATTTAGAGGTTAATTGAATATTTTAAACGTTTATAGAATCTGTGTATTTATCAAATATGTTACGATTTATGATTTGTCACTTTTTCACGCCTTTTACCGAACACTCGCTGTCATTCTGAAAACAAATCATTCGGCTCTTTCACACATGAATAATGTTATATCGTGACACATATTTCCGTTATAGATAAAAGTATTTCACCTGTGTGAACGCGTTATTGTAACAGTTCCCGGCTGACAAAAAGGCTTCGGGATATGAAACACTTCCGCTTTTCTGTGTCGCCTTTGTTTTTGTTCATGCAAAACCCGCCTGCTTCACATTGTAGTGGACGTTTTACTAATTGTTGCTATTACTCGAAACTTAGTTTTATAACCAACTTTTTGACGTGACACAACACAGTCCTCGTGACCACAAAACATTGACCGCGTAAGTAACACGAATATGTTATTTAATTCAGTGAAAATGCCTCTGCTAAATGATTCTATGACCAAGCGATGTGTATAAAGGGGTTGGAAAGCGCCGATGTAGTTTAACTGGACGATAAATACAAATCCCTGAACTAACATGCCATAGGTTATTATGCTGAGAGTTAGCACTGTAACATATGGACCTTACGCAATTCCTGTAAGTTGATTTCCGTTCTGTCTTTTATCCAATAAACACAGATACGTTTAATGTATTGCTGTGGCTGAGCTGTTGGAACACGCAACTTTAACAAATGGAATCGTATCAAGGTTAGTGGAAACCAGAATCAGCCGAGCAGATACGATACCGGTGCCATTACAACTGCTGTTTGTTATACAACGCAGCGGTTTGTAGTTTGAAAGATAATCATTTTTGAAAAATACCGGTACCGTAACGCAAAACCAAACTTTTTTGGTATTTACCGAGCTTAATGAGTAACGACGTCACTTGGCATCCGATTGAATAAAGCAGTGTTTCTTAGTTTTTTTACCTCACTTGCCACCTATAGACCTCTGAAAACCTGACGGCGCATACAGCGAGCTCCCTCATTATTTCAGTTGGACCGGGGTTTATCTTAAAATGCTTGTATTTAAAGGTCATATAGCTTTTTTATCTTTAAATAACTGTGGAATGAATTAGCTAAGCTTTAATGAAAAAATAAAAATATGATGTATATTTTTTTACTTGTCCGCGGCTTACCTGGTAACTGCCCATCGGTTAAGAAGCACTAAAATAAAGGAATCACGCGAAATATTCTTTGTATTTATGTATTTCACGCACTCAAGCATTTATAACGTAAAATGTCATTGTTCAGCTGTCCTATGCAATCCTAAATAACGTCATTAATATAGGTAAATAAGCAATATCGATCAAATTGACGATCGAAAAGTTTTCCGGGATGTTAAGCAAAAATAGCGATTTGAAACTTATTTGTTCAAACGCAATTGTAAAAAATATATTTATAGTAGAAATCGCTCCGTTTAATGGCAAACCAGGACTGAAATGCAAAATTACTTTTGTATTGATTTGAAACCGATACGACCTTCTGTAGTATCGGAACAGTACCGATACTACGCACTTGGTATCGGGTTGTGATATTATGGGACATCCCTAATAGAATCAATAATGTAAACTCTACTTGCGCATGATGCTGAGGTGCGACAGTTGATTGTCACTGCTGGAAGGAAATCCAACTTCTAATCCTACAAACACATCACACAAATACAAAACTAACTCGGGCGATATTAAAGCTAGAATATCTAAAAAAAGGCATAAACAACTGGTGAAGAAATATGGAAAGTAAGCGAAGTCACAAAAATAACACAATTCGTCAAAAAAAAAGCTCAATGACGGCAAACAAATGTGAACTTAACTTGAAGTGATACTAGAATTGCGCGCCTATATACACACAAGGAGGCAATTAAGTGGTTGATAAGTGAAGCAACATGGGTTGATAAAACATCAAGTTGAAAAGTATAAAAACACGAACCTTGCATATTGAGCGAATACAAAGTAACTTTAGTAAAATAACAAAAAAAAAATCGATTCTATAACGCTTAAGACAAAAATACAAAAATTAGTTGCGAACCACAGTCGTTTGTTAAAACAAAAAATGTGCGCAAATGTTATGTTATTGTTCCAAACAAACAACGAAGCAAGTTTATTTGAAAGTTTAACCGTGAGCTATTGGCACTTTAATGACATACCAGCCGAAATATGAACTGAGTATAATATAAAACACCAATTACGTAAATAAAATCACCATTGTTTAATCGACATGCGGGCAATAATACAGGCCAGGAGTTCATTGCATAGTTGAATGTTGAGTGCTGACAAGATCAGCTAAATATGCCGCTGCTCTGATGAAAGGTTTATTGGTGGATTAAAAATACAAATATGTTTGCATTCAACTTAAATGTTTAAAACGCTTGAAACTAAATTTGTCTGAAATAATAATAAACATCACAATTAAAACTACACCGCATTGTTTGACAACTAAACGTAGAGTTTACAAGCAGTAAATTTGATAAATGTTTTGCTGGAAAAGGACATGAGAGAGTCAATCGATTGATTGTTTGTCGCTCGGAGCTAACGAAGAATTTGAACGCCAAAAAACACTCTGTCCTCCTGCAAAGCACAATATGTAAAAAAAAAAAATTAAAGGCTGTAAAAAACATCCTTAACAGATTTTGTTTTTACACTATTCCTTTTTCTGCGATTTAATGCGAAAGATTTCTGACTAAGAAACTTGTTTGTGTGGTAATAAAAACACAGAGTAATAGTAAGTTGTTGGTATTCCGTGTAAAAACAAAATCCCACCGATAAGAGGAACAGGTTAACAAAGCAGAACTATAGTTGCTCGGTTTTAAAGCAGCTTTTGCGTGTGTGACGAGCCAAAGGGCTATTGTGACGTCAGATGTGCAAAACATCAACTATTTTATTTCCTAATCTCAAGCCAAAAAAGTGAGATTTACTTCTATCCGTAAAAATCGGTCTATTTTGTTTTGCTTCGATCTGTCAAAAACATTTAATTTTAAGTGTTTTTGGCGACCTATTCTGACAGAAAGCTTCCAATGTCATCATGACGTAACATTAGGGCGGAATCTTGAAACGTAATAATTTTACGAAAGCAGCGAAGTTACCCAGCCTCGCCCTGAACATAAAAACACGTAAAAAAAGATACCTCGAATTAGAGAATTGTTATTGTGACGTAACACAGTGGCTTCTCGTGTCAGTGATGTAGGCTTTCTATTTATGTATTGTTGTTACTCACGGGAAGTCCAAGTTCTCTCAGTTTCGATCTGATCACCTCCATGCCTTCCACAGTGATGCGACAATTAATGACCTCCAACTTCTCGATGTTTGGGATGACGCGAGAAAGCTCAAGAGCTCCTTTGTCGCCGATTAAGTTATTATTCAGGACTAGCTCCTTGATCTGGAACAACAAATTATTGGGTGAAATAGAGTTAGACTTAGTACATAAAGTGAAATTATTATTAGTTGGTTCGTGGTGTTTGCGGTTCCAACCAACTTTATTTACTACATATTAAATGCATAACACGTTTTTATTCAAATAAATGTTTTTTTATTTAATGGACCAGTGGTGGGCAATTACTGTTTAACAGTCGCGTAAGAATAGGAAAATGGGCTGTGTAAAAAAATAGGATATGAAATGTAAAAACCTTTGGATATAATAGCTCGATTCGTTATTGACAATATTAAATATTATTATTTGAAAAACGTTCCGAAGAGCATTTAGTAAAGATTGTCTGGCAGCAACATCATATTTGTTAATGTTTGTCAACTTACTTTGCACTGTTTGTTCTCGATTGCCTCGGTTAGTTCACTGATGTCTGTGATGACACATCTGTGCAACCACAACACCTCGACCTTGTCAACTATCTTCGACAAATGTTGGACACCGACGTTTCCCAAATCGTTCCCGCTGAGGTCAAGTTTCTTCAACTAAACAACAACTCAAATGTAAGTTGGTGGAAATATGAACACAAAAACAAGTTTGCGACCACCTTAAGTAATATATGTATTTATAACAAAATTATTCAGAGGTCAGAACCAGACATCGATCACAAATACATCCCTTTTGTCTCCGCCAACCGACATTTTGAAATACTGGCTCGATTAAAAATTATTGTTCATATTGCAGTTTTGGGGCTTTTTCTGTTGTATTTTTTAGATTATTTAAATCAATTATTTTTTACCGGATGACATAACATCTACGTTTGAGAGTTCAATAAAAAAAACATTGTTTAAAATGGCCTTACATTTTTATTTTTCCTAAACATTGCATTACATGGAGCTACACGTTCGGTTTATAGAAGTTTCATATTACTCGAAATATTTTTTGCGTTTCTCTATATACAAACATTTTACCTCATTCGTAAAACATCAAAGGCGCTGGTCGTTCCTGTTTGCCGGTGATTGCGTCTAGATTTATAGGTCTGTGTTGAACCGGCATTTACTCGTCTAGCGTTGTATCGTAATTATCATAAAAAATATTTTTTTTGCTTTAGTAAAACTCAAATTCTCATGTAGTTTTGCAAAATATGTGACAAAATATCTTGATTAAATATGTGACAATATAAAAAATAAATAGAAATCGCCAATGAAAGTCTAGCAAAAGCGACCTTTAGTCGCAAAGCGAACACGTGCGTCGTCCACACTCCTGCCAAGTGCCAGCTGCGAAACCGTGTGCATTATTTAACTTCAGACAAAAACTAAACCAAGACCGTGAAATATGTGTGATTGATTTTGGTAGAATCATGTTTCGACTATCAGCAGCGTAGTTCTTACGGGATTGTACGCTAAATTACAAGCACGTCTTTCGTCACCTGCAATACTTGTTATAATGCCACGATTAGCGCAACATCTGCGATGAGCTGTGTGCCAATCAGCTAAAACAAGCTGCGGTTGAGGGAAAATAAGTTGTGTCAATTACACACCAAACACATGGAGTTATAATATGCCTATTGGAAATAATTTTGCGGTACCTAGCATTACGTAAAAAAGACGACTTTAAAACGCGCACGACAGTCACATTTCGACCACCTTTTAAGGAAATCTGCTTTAGTTAAAAAGTGTCGTTGTTACACGAACATAGGATATTAGCGTAGACAGCAAACAGCGAGGAACAAATGCGCCTATTATCTGAAGGAAAAAGGCTTAACTTGCGTTGCCAATTGTCAATTGTCGAATACATACTTGTTAATCAACCAACCTTAACGAATAACGAATGAGAAAAAAGATCCTGCGTTTACGGTCGACCACAGAAGAGACGAAAACCGGTGTTTTGCGTTTGATTTTCGTTTTGCATCATTGGCTTACGACGCGTGACCTAATTACATTAAAAACTCGTATATGGTTGGGCTGGGAAGCGGCCGTGTGTAGTGAATTGTGTTGATTTACATTAGACAACGACATGTTAAGTCATCGGTTGTAAGTTTTCAATTTTTATCAATCGTCAGTTATAACTTAATGGTTGTCATTCGTGATATTTTAGAATACTCGGAAATGTGATACCATGTTTTGTGTGCAGGGCCGGATTAAGGGTACTGTGGGCCTAAGGCTATTTACAAGGGAAGAGCCTAATTTTGCAAACGAGGATACAAAAAGTAGTAAAATTACCTACATGAAAAGTTGAAATTATTTAGGCTACTGCAAAATAACACAAACATAATATAAAAACATGTAATAAATGTAATTAAGTGCCATAGACTCATTGTAGGGGAGCTGTGGGACCAGTGGGTCACTTTTGACGTTTTTGCATCTGCAGGTTTTTTATTTACCTCGTAAAATAGGATTTTGAGGTAACGTGAAGTTTAATCTACCCTTCAACATACCACAGCATTTAACTCAAAATGTAAGAAGAGAAAATTTGAATAAGTGCACCCATTATTTAACAAATCGGTCGTTTTAAACTAACTCAGTTAGTCATTGCCAGGCTTGTTTTTGGACTCCGACGAGTTTTTTTTGTATTCGACTAATGTTTTGTCACTAAATTCGCCGAGATGATTCCTAGATTTTTATTTTAATAATGCGTTACTATTGTTTGGCAAATAAGCTGTGTATAAGCTAGCTCAGGGACAGCAACCTATTTCTAGTCGCGGGCCAAAACCAAACTCAGAAAGTCCTCCGCGGGCCGCACAAAATGTTAACTAAGAATTGTGTTATTACCATGTTAGAACAACTGTAAATCAGGCGGGTCTCGGATCTTTTTTGCACCTAAAGATGTGTTTAATTACGTTTACGGAGGAAGTAAAGTGTTGGCGCAAAATAAAATTCGAGTCTAAACCTCGTTATTCATACTACTTATAAAAAATGTGATAAAACTACTTTCAGGAAAGGCAACAACCTTAATAGTTAATCTATTCAGCGTTTGTTAACCTTTTTCAAGCGCAGATCTATTTGAAAAGACAGCATCAAAACGTAAAGAAACCGGACGTAGAAAGCCATTCGCGCTAGCGCGAAATTTTTTCGCACTCTCGTATAGTCAAAAAGTCAAAAACTATTTTAAATGGAAAGAGGAAACAGCTCTCGAGTCACTGGTCCCACTTCTCCCCTATTACAATGTAGCTTATATGGAAAATTATATTTTCCTTGCCTTACAGCTAGCATACCTATAGGTTGGTTTACACTAAATGCGTTTTGCTACTAGCGTTAGCGTCTGTCGCAAAACGCTAGCGTTGTCCAGATCACACTTAAACGGTTGCTAGCGTTAACGGCAAATTTCCTCGTTCCGAACCAAAAGCGTCATAGTTGAACTGTTTCAACTTCCGCAACCGAAATTTAAAAAAAACATTTTTCGCCAGACGCGTCTAGTGTGAACCAACCTTATGAATGACGTTATCGACATTCAAACCTCTAACAACATCACTATCTATGCTTAAAAGGGACTCCAGCCTTTACCTATCCTCAAACCCACCCCTAAGTACACCACTAACTCCCCTAACAATTTTAACCCCTATCCATTTTCTAACCCCACCAATTACCCACCAATAACCCCAAACAAGGCCAAAAATCCAATGCAAAAACAGCGGCGCCCAAATGGCGCAGGCCAAACTAGGGCGTCCGAACGTCGCACCAAAACGACCCATGCCAGACCTAACACAGCGCCCGATCGACCCATACCCTCTCCATGCAGTTTCAGGTGTTATTTTGCCCATTTAAGGCAATATTAAGATGCATTTAGGACGTATTTTGACAGATTTAGGTCTTATTCAGACGATTTTAATCTCATTCTGTACTGGGCAGTAATCTGCTAAATTAAGCTTTATGTCATTGGTCTTTATTCTATGGGTTTTAGAATTTTTTTTGCTTTAGGTATTGTTCCTTTTTAGGTTTTATTGTGTGTCCTATTTAAAGTGATAGCACAGAACGTAAATAGTTCTTAACTCGTTTGCAGCATAAATAAAACGATTTATTTACCTACTCACACACAAGGCACATATTGACTCGACTCGGTTATTAGTTTTTAAGCAAAAACTGTATTGTACTGATACTGGTTCTGTATCTCTATAAGCCTTACAAAAATTTAACCTTAAAAAATTGAGGGCCGAATTTTTCCAGGGCCTAAGGCTATAGCCTTATTAGCCTATTGGTTAATCCAGCCCTGCTTGTGTACAACAATTGATTCGTTTGATTTGTTTGGCAAAAGGTATGTAAACTAACTTCAATACACTTAACTTATCCATTGGAATTGAGTGGTGTGTGTTGTATTACAAGTTTTAAACAAGATCAAGTTAAGAAAATACCACGAACACACGCCTGTTTGTGTCCACTTTTATGTGGGCAGAATCTGCTAGTTAGTATTCATATTAGGGTTAGCTAATAACGGACATAAGCCGTAACACGTAAGTAACACCTCTCTCCAAAGTTTAACAAGGCAAGCGCAATGTTTTAGTGCCCGCGTCAACTTTTTACGAAATTTTTGTTCAGCCATAATTCTGCGAGGTAACCGACGTCACAAAGTTATGTTTTGCCAAAATGATATTAATAAATGCCACTTGATTAAAAATATGCGCACCTTTTGTGTGCCGAATGCGCCACGTTTTATTCTTAATGAAGAATGTTGCTTTTTAGTTAAATACAACAAAACGCATTTTTTCGGGTGTTGCACAAACAACGCGTCGCCTTCTTTGAATAATAATTAGACTTTTTATATTATATAACATCCTGGTCCATGATTATGAGGTATTAGTCTACTCTAAAATACAAAAATAATGTAGGGGAAAGCACCTGAATTAATTGACAAAAAAATTGTTAGTGGAATTTATTACTGACGTCATACCTCTAGAACAGTGCTCATCAAATGTTGTGCCGCGATATAATCGGACAATCACTTATTTAACAAATAAAGTCATTTTAAAATTTGTTTGCGCTCTCCAAAGGTACCGTGTTAATCGTGAGTGGAATTAGAACTAAAAACATAGACCAGCATTTTAACCGTGTCCAATAATCCAGGTGAAACTTTTACGAACTTTTCTAAATACTTTTTTTTTAACTTAGTTCCGCCTATGTGTCTAAAGTCAACATTTAAACAAATTTTGCAACAAACATTACAGCCACCAGAACCGCTCGTTAACTATCTTCATGGAAATATAATTATTAATCAAAAAATATTTGGTACTTACTTTGCACTGTTTGTTCTCGATTGCCTCGGTTAGTTCACTGATGTCTGTGATGTCACAACTGAACAACTCCAACATCTCGACCTTGTCAACTATCTTCGACCAATGTTGGACACCGACGTTTCCCAAATTGTTCCTGCTGAGGTTAAGTTCCTTCAACTAAACAACAACTCAAATGTAAGTTGGTGGAAATATGAGCACAAAAACAAGTTTGCGACCACCTTAAGTAATATATGTATTTATAACAAAATTATTCAGAAGTCAGAACCAGACATCGATCACAAATACATCCCTATGTCTCCGCCAACTGGCATTTTGAAATACTGGCTCGATTAAAAATTATTGTTTATATTGCAGTTATGGGGCTTTTGCTGTTGTATTTTTTAGATTATTTAAATCAATTATGTTTTACCGGATGACATAACATCTACGTTAGAGAGTTCAATAAAAAAATATTGATTAAAATGGCCTTTTATTTTTATTTTTCCTAAACATTGCATTACATGGAGCTACATGTTTGGTTTATAGAAGTTTCATATTACTCGAAATATTTTTTGCGTTTCTCTATATACAAACATTTTACCTCATTCGTAAAACATCAAAGGCGCTGGTCGTTACCGGTGTTTTGCGTTTGATTTTCGTTTTGCATCATTGGCTTACGACGCGTGACCTAATTACATTAAAAACTCGTATATGGCTGGGCTGGGAAGCGGCCGTGTGTAGTGATTTGTGTTGATTTACATTAGACAACGACATGTTAAGTAATCGGTTGTAAGTTTTCAATTATTATCAATCGTCAGTTATAACTTAATGGTTGTCATTCGTGATATTTTAGAATACTCGGAAATGTGATACCATGTTTTGTGTGCAGGGCCGGATTAAGGGTACTGTGGGCCCAAGGCTATTTACAAGGGAAGGGCCTAATTTTGCAAACGAGGCTACAAAAAGTAGTAAAAATACATGCAAGAAAAGTTGAAATTATTTAGGCTACTGCAAAATAACACAAACATAATATAAAAACATGTAATAAATGTAATTAAGGGTCATAGACTCATTGTAGGGGAGCTGTGGGACCAGTGGGTCACTTTTGACGTTTCGTTTTTGCATCTGCAGGTTTTTTTATTTACCTCGTAAAATAGGATTTTGAGGTAACCTGAAGTTTAATCTACCCTTCAACATACCACAGCATTTAACTCAAAATGTAAGAAGAGAAAATTTGAATAAGTGCGCCCATTATTTAAAAATCAGTCGTTTTAAACTAACTCAGTTAGTCATTGCCAGGCTTGTTTTTGGACTCCGACGAGGTTTTTTTGTATTCGACTAATGTTTTGTCACTAAATTCGCCGAGATGATTCCTAGATTTTTATTTTAATAATGCGTTACTATTGTTTGGAAAATAAGCTGTGTATAAGCTAGCCCAGGGGCAGCAACCTATTTCTAGTCGCGGGCCAAAACCAACTTAGAAAGTCCTCCGCGGGCCGCACAAAATGTTAACTAAGAATTGTGTTATTACCATGTTAGAACAACTGTAAATCAGGCAGGTCTCGGATCTTTTTTGCACCTAAACATGTGTTTAATTACGTTTACGGAGGAAGTAACGTGTTGGCGCAAAATAAAATTCGCGTCCAAACCTCGTTATCCATACTACTTATAAAAAATGTGATAAAACTACTTTCAGGAAAGGCAACAACCTTAATAGTTAATCTATTCAGCGTTTGTTAACCTTTTTCAAGCGCAGATCTATTTGAAACGACAGCATCAAAACGTAAAGAAACCGGACGTAGAAAGCCATTCGCGCGAACGCGAAGTTTTTTCACACTCTCGTATAGTCAAAAAGTCAAAAACTATTTTAAATGGAAAAAGGAAAACAGCTCTCGAGTCACTGGTCCCACTTCTCCCCTATTACAATGTAGCTTATATGGAAAATTACATTTTCCTTGTGTAGCGTGTTTTTCTTGTCATTTTGTCAACTGCGAATTCTAACTTTAATTATTAATTTGCGCCTTACTTTAAAAATAGGGACTAGGGACTTGGGTTCATATTTCGAAATGTATTAAACTGTAACATTGATTCTTATTTTGGTTGGTATGTGTTTAATCTGTTTGTGCACACGGCCCTTTTAAGCCAGTTTAACATTCTCTGCACACGGGACATTTAATGGTGCTTTCTCGTGATGCGTTCTTTCTAATCTGACCTCTGGCGATTCTCCACTGGACTTTTAAATTTAATGACTGCCAATCTCGCAAATAATGGTCACCTTGTTCTGATCTAATCTTTTCGCTGGCGCCAGCTGTCCTCGGACCGAAGAATTAATCTGTTTGCCATCGCTATAATTTTTTACTGTCTTTATTAAACTGCGTACTTTCCTGTAACTCGTCGACGCCCTTCTCGCATTTTCAGTTCTTGCGTAACTGCTTTTTAGAAGGTGTCTATATTAATCAGCGTCTGAACGTCTCTTTTGTCCAGTATTTGGGAAGTGGGCCATTGCGTATAGAGGTCAGCACGTTTTGTGTAGTGTTCTGCCTTGTAAGTAACTTTTGCTCACGTATTAAGCGTTGGTGTGGTGTTTGACATTTTGGCTCATCTAATACACTTAGTTGCTTGGGTTAAGTTGTGTGGTCTGTAGAATAAACTTAAGCATTGAGGCAAATAACTCCCGATTATCTTTTAAGAACTCATTGCGGTTGCGTCCTGTCGGACAAGTATAGGTTAGGCGGTAGATTCTAATATACTAGGGCGCGGCAGGGCGTAACACGTTTGGTGCCCCGGTGTTTGTGGTTGCAATTTGCTTCCGGAATAAGGTATTCGGGAATAAGATTTTGTTGCGCAAAATTTGGTTGTGTTTTGTGTTGCGAACGTGTGTTTTGTCGGAATTTTTGAAGCGTGAATTGGGCGTTTGTGTTGGTGAGAGTTGAAAGAAGTCTAGTCTGAACCCTTTTCGCGTTTGTTAAATCATGGAAAAATTAACGTCCGTTTTGGCGTCTTTAAACAAGCCGGTGGTTACGAGCGAAGGTTCGAGCGTGTCGCATCAGGACCGCAAAATGCAAGCACAGAATTATATTGCTGAAATTGAAAGACTTAATCTTGAGTTGGACTTGTTGCGTTCTTCTAGACAAGATCATTGCATAGCCCTTGAGAAATCTCGCGATATGGCAAAGGGCATCGAACAGCAATTAAGGATTGATCAAAAAGCGCACAAGTTAACTTCGAACGCTAAGGAGGCGGAAATTAAGGCTTTGCAAAAGTTATTCAAGGACGATTCCGCAGTAAAATCGTCCACTTTGGTTGCGTTGGCGTCTAGGCCAGTTTCATATGATGTAGAGGATGTGAAAGATGTCTCGTTAGAAAGTCCAGCGCCTCCGTATGTTTCGAATTTGTATCCGGGATTGGGCGATAAGCAAAGCGATGTTCCTGGCGATGTGCCAGCTGAATCGGTGAAACCAGTGTTGGTAGGTGAGAAATTTACAGAGGATTCTTACAATGCTTTAACGCCTCCGTCGAGCTACATACCGCGAACGAGCGTTTTAGATCCACCTCACTTACCTCGTTCTAGATTTGAAACCCCATGGGCTAATCCGCAGAAGTTAAAGTTTGACAATTCCACTAAGAAGCGCGTTGACTTGGCACAATTAATGCGCGCCGCTCCAGGAAAGGAACTTCAATGGCTTGAATTAAATGTCCGCCAGTTAAGGCAATTAGGTTTAAATACAGAAAATTTGTTGACAACGCTTTTGGCGACTTGTGACACGCATTTGTCTCTACAATCTTTTTTACAAGCTTTGCTTTTGAATATAAACATGACCAGTGAACAAAAGCTAACGACCCTGCAGGAGCACGTAAAGGCAACGTTTAAAAAATCTCATCTGGCATTGATCAGTCATTTGCGCGCTTTGTTGGAGAATGTAAGATATGACAATGTCGTTGTTAACCCAGTTCAGGCGATAACTACGGCTTTTGCTCAGGAAGGCATTTTGTTGGATGACTTGGCAAGCGACAGTCCGTTTTTGCGTTTAGTTGAGGAGGTGTTGTTAAAAAAATTGCCTACCAGTGTTGCGTTGCAAATTGAAGGCGAGCCTTGGAGAAATATGCAGAAAATATTACACCGCTATTTCACCTTATCTACAGCCCGTTCCAGCAACTCGGATCCTGTCAAGAAAGTTTTGGTCTCGCATTTTGATGACGGTAAGACTGTTTTATCTGATAATAATGAGGAGTTGAAAAAACTATCTGAAAAGGTTTCCCATTTAAGCGGGTTGGTGTTGCAGAAAACTATTGATGAAAAAAACGATAGGACTAAAAATTGCGAATCGAATCAGCAATCTAATATGTTATCTAATGATATAAGGTCTCGTTCTAAATGTTTCTTTTGTCAGGTTGAGGGCCACTTTGCTCGTGACTGCGATTTGAAGCGGTTGTTTCGTGCAAATGGTTGGAATGTGTATTCAAGAACAGGTGACGAAGTTTTTTTGTCCTCGAGATCTGCGGGCCGTGGCGGCGGAAGATCAACCTCTGCAGGCCCGTGGAGAGATGGGCGTTGGTCTCGGCAACCGACCTCGGCTCGAGACTCGGACAACGGCGGGAACTCGCAACGTTTTTCCGGCCGAGGGCGGACGCTGGGTCGTTCTGACCAACAGGTACCTCGTTTCAATTCATTCAATCGTTCAAATACCTTTCGGAATAATGATTACTCACAAAACACCTTTTCAAAAAACTAGATTCAGGCTGGGGCTGCAATGAACCGCCGCAACCTCAGCCTTCTCGAATGACGGCACGATTGAATCACGTTTTGACTTCACCTAATGGCACTGCGCATTTCTTTGTAACAGATAACGTGACTTGTCAACCATTTCTTTTAGATACGGGTGCTGGGGCTAACATAATACATCCTTCTGCGTTGCCGAAGTCTATAAAGATAAGCCCTTCGAATGCTAAATTTTCGACTTTAGATGGGACACGCAGTGCTTTGAAATCACAAGGAACAGTCTCTGTTCCGATTATGATCTCTTCCACTACTATAACTCTTGAGTTTGAAGTTTTAGATCAGACGCCTTATAATATCATTGGAATTGCTGACATCATTCAACACAACTTGCTGAACAAAGGAACTCTTTTGATACCCAAAAAAAGTTGACTTACGAACAGGCAGCAAAAATGGCTTCAGATCGACTTCCTCAGGCGGCGATTGAGCCATCCGTAAAAACTTTAATAGCTCCTGAAAAGTTTGACGAAATCTTAAACAAATTTCCGCATATCTCTGATTTAAAATATAATCTGCAGCAACCGTATAAGCTGCCTTATAAATTGTCCATTCAATTAAAACCTGGCAGCCATCGGCCAATAACTGGCCCCATATATAGCACTGGTCCCGAGCAAATGGCGGTTTTACACAAATGGCTCGAAGAATTTTTAGACCTAGGAATTTTGAAGCGGGATTCCACTCCTTGGCGGAATCCAGTATTTTTGGTAAAGAAAAAGCCATCAGGATACAGAGTCGTTGTTGATTTTCGCGCTTTGAATAGCATTTTAACTCAGGATGATTACAGTTTGCCTCGTGTTGACTCAGTTCCGAAATATATACAAGGTAAAAAATTTTTCAGTGCAATTGACTTAACAAAAGCTTTTCACCATGTACAGGTGGATGAGGATTCCACACGTTATCTTCATGGAAGAATTGCCCTCTTGGGGTAAAGAGCGCCCCCGGAGTCTTCCAGGCCAACATGGATCAGTTGAGCAAGGAAATCTTGATTCGTTACAATGAGTGGAGACAGTCGAGAGGTTTGAGTGTTGTTTGTGAAGCTGTAAAATGTTATATTGATGATATTCTAATTGCCACTGAGACTGAATCTGAACATTTGAAACTAATTGACATCGCTTTAGGAGTTTTGTCTGAATACAATTTAACTGTAAATAAGGACAAATGCGCTTTTGGGAAGGATAGAGTCCGTTTCCTGGGTCATGTCGTTTCTGAGGAGGGTCAGCGACCGCTCTACTCTCGTTTACAAGGTTTACTTGAGATTCCTTTGCCTAAAACGGTGCATGATTTACGTCAATTTTTGGGTGTGGTAAGATACGAAAAGAAACATGTGCCGCATTTAGCCGCTCTTACGTGTTCATTGGATCAGATCGGTAAAAATGTACCTGCTAAAATGTCTTCAAAGGTTTTGATAGATTGGACCGCAGCTCTTTTAGAGGCATATTTAGAAACTCGGCAAGCTATGATGAGCGCAACGACACTGCGCTCTTACGATCCCTCGCGGAGGTTGCACATCGCCACAGACGCGTCAAATAAGGCCGCTGGCGCTGTTTTGTTTCAGTTCAACCATAAAAATGAAATGGAACCATTAGGGTATTTCAGTCAATCATTAAACAAAGCTCAACGGTGTTATTCGGCTTTTGTTAAAGAGCTTTTGGCGTTGCGTTTGGGTTTGCATTATTTTCGGAATCATTTAGAAAGTAATCATTTTACGATACACACCGATCATCAGCCTCTTGTCCGAGCGATAGAAAATGGTCATTCGCCTTTAAAAGGTCTTTCGGCAAGACAACGTGATTGGATAGGCCAGATTTTGGAATTTGATTTTGACATACGGCATGTAAAAGGTTGTGACAATGTTATCGCCGACTATTTCAGTCGGGAAGGCTGTAAAGACTCATCTGTAAATGAAAAACCCCTTTTGTATTTCGCTAGAACACAATTTCCTTCAGCTTTGTCCCTAGATCGTTTGTATGAACTACAGAAATCGTCTTTTTGTGACTGCACGAAAACGACTTGCGACAAGCGTCATGTCAAACAGGGCCGACTAGCTAAGTTTCACAACGGTTCATTAATAATGTGCGATGTTCCTGGTTCATTAGATCTGGTTCTCTTGCCAAATGTGGAATCGCAGAAGTATGTTTTTAAGTCATATCATGACTACACTCATCACAGTGCGCGTGTAACCTGGAATGCGCTTCGTAATATCTATTGTGGTCCTAAATTTCGCAAAAATATCTTGCGTTGGTCAGCGGAATGTTCGGTTTGCATCAAAAATCGCCCCAAACGTTTAGAGCAGGTCGCTTTGCAGCCGTTTCAGTATCCAAATGGGCGCCTTCGCACTTGCCATATGGATGTGTTTTCGCTACAAGCTTCTAATACTCAGCCAAGCTATCATAAGCTATTAACTATGATCGATCGCGAGACGACTTTTGTTGTGTTAGCTCCCTTGCTACATGAGACCGCTGAACATACGATTGATGCGTTTAGAAAATATTGGATTGCTTATTTGGGTTAGTCCTTGTAACAGACAATGGAGGGAATTTTAGGTCTATGGCGTTTCATACCTTTTGTACGGAACATAATATCGATCATAGATACAGCACACCTTATAATCCACGGTGTCAAGGAAAAATTGAGCGTTTTCATCGGTCTTTGTGTGATCTTGTTTCAACCCAGCCGGTTCCCGAGAATTGGCTGCAGAACCTCGCATGGCTACAGTTGGCATTAAACTCCATGTGGCGAGAACACATGGATTCGTCGCCTTTCAAAGCTTTAGTTGGCATGACTCCAAGAACTCCTGTAAGTGTAACTGCGCCTTTAGTGTCTGGATTTGCTCCCGAAAATCTTGATTCGGAGCCCGGAATTGTACATAGTCGATTGCCTTCTCCCAGAACGGTGCGAACGGTTCCGTCAAAATGGGAGGACGCTACGCACGCTTATTTACCCGTTCGCTCAAGGTCAAATAAAATCTCTCCACTGCGGGAAGGGCCATTTGAAATTGTTCGCTTGACAAGGACTAACGTGACTGTTGATTTGTCTCAAGGAGAATTACGCAAGCAGCCTCGCGATCAGGCATTTCCTGTAACATTATCCGTTGATGAGTAGGAGAATTTGAATTCAGATGTATGTTGTTTGTCATTGCAATTGCTTGTTTTCGTTTTGACTAACCTTTAATGTTCAATAAGTCCTTTGGGTTTCTGTTGTTCGAAACGTCCGAATTTTTCGGGGATAAATGTTTTGCTCGTGAAATGTTGTTTTGGGCGAGTGGTCATGGAAATATGGTTTCCAATGCCTAAACTAATGCTCAGAATTATTGTTTTTGGAATTCTGATGTTTTTGAAAATATAAGCGCTGTAATTTTCCCCAATGGAGTTTCTTGATAATTGCGTCAGTTTTTGATTTCAACGTTTGTTAGTGATAAGTATGTTTGCAATCTTGCGTTTGTCTGCTGTGTGATGGCGAATGTGATTTTTGGTGTTCTGCGAAATTTGTGTCTTTCAGTTGGTGTGCAGGACTGCGCGTTGTGCAAACTGATTGCGGTGATGTAAAGATTAAAATAAAAAAAAAAGGGGTTATAATGATGAATTTTCCCTTAAAAAAAAAATATAGCCGTAGGAAGGACTTGGGAAGTTCCTTTAGCGGCGAAGGAGGTCGACTTATCCCTCCTAAATTGAAGTGCGGCGGAAGGGTTAATAGGATCCCCTTAGACGCGCACTATCTTTTTGCATATTTAAGTGGTAGGGCCGGTTTGCCTCACAAATGTGTATCTGGGGAGTGGAGAGTCCCCTTTCGTGCTAGTGTCGCACAATTGACGCGTTCTTGAGTAAATGTGGTAGGGCCGGGTAGCCTCACATGTGATAAAATAAGAGATGTAGCATTCCTCTTAGTGATAAAATAAGAGACGTAAAATTCCTCTTAGCGATTTAGAGTCGAAGATGATGACGAGTAATTCCATCTGACGACGATAGGACAGGGTTATGGTCCTTCTAGACTTTATGTCTGATATTCGCCGGCGAGTTTATTAACGTGACAGCTGTATATTTGTTAATTGTTTTTGAACCTATTAAAAATTAAGTGTTAATCAGGTTTTGGTATTCCTAAACGTTTTTGCATAAAGACTGATCATCTTATGTTGCAGCGTTTTTTAGATCTAGGGTTCATTGGATTGTGCACGTCCTTTGAAACGATAAACCTGAACAATAAACAAAAAAAAACCTGTAAATAATGCATATCATGAAGTTGGGATGTGTTCCTATGTTTTTCCTGGTTTGTTTTTGGACATGTAATTCCGTGTCCAATATAAGAGCATGGAGGATAAAACATTTTGTGGAAAACGGGACAAATTCGGTAATGCGTTGTACCCCGTGTACGGCATCCTGTGGAAATAGTTCCAGGATTTGTGAAAACGGGATTCGTTTACCCTGTGTTCTGGCAAAATGTCCTGTTTCATGCCCCAAATGCTCTTCTGCTCCAGGTTCGTTGGGAAAGCAGAATTTTCGTTTAATTCAAGGACGTCAGGTAAAATGTTCAGTGTGTTTACCTACCTGGACCTTATGGAGTGAGTGGTCTGCATGTCACTCTATAAATAAACAGATAAGGTCACGCAATTTTTTTGCGATGCGTGGTTCGGTTTTACGCCCTATTGCTGGTGAAAGTCAGCAAATCCGAAATTGCACCAGTAATGGTCAAATAGCTAATGTAAATGACACAACTAATATATCGGTCCATCCTTATTCTGTAGCGGTGATTGCTGTTATCATGCCACTAACTATATTAGCATTTGTTGTAATTTGTCTGTTTTGTTTGAAGGCATATAACCGGAGCCGTCGACTCCGGGTGCCTCGGATTTAATACCTTGTTTTGTTGTGTAGGTTTAACAATGAATTGGATTTTGTTTTCATTTTTATTTTTAAAATTAGGGGTGGTTTTCACTCAGAATATCCAATTGAACGATGTGGCGGTGACTGATGCGTCCAATCTGGACGCATTAAAGTTAAAAGCAATGGTTCATCCGGAGTCCAATGCATCTCAAACTTCCATTCCGCTTCATCAGCTGCAGACGAACTTTAGCTCCAATGGGTCAACATTTTTTTCACCCATTTTTGGCAATTTCAGGTCTGCAGCCAAGACTTGGACCGAGTACCATTATCCTACAGGAAAGTATTATGCAACGCCGAAGGAGTACGCGGAGGAATGCACATGTGATAGACAACGACAATTGGTAACATTTCGGGTGGGGGTTAACCACATTAGGCTATCAAGCCTACATGAAACCTATCTAGAAGTGAATTCGGAATCCCACACCGATGTATACGGAAAGGTCCACGACCTAAGATCGGCGTATAGTCTGTTAACACTTTTCCTATGCACTCTTTTCCCAAAATATGAAAGAATAAAGGCCGTCGTAACTTTAAATCATGAGCCTTATAATTATCCATCCAAGGCCAAATTAGCTGATTGGTGGCCTGTTCAAGATTATTATGATTTGCATGAGTTAACTCGTTTTCGTGTTTTAAATAGCGCTACGCCTTGTGCTGAGACGGGTTGTTTGGGCACTATGGCTGTTTCTGTCCCTGTAGGAAATCCTAGACTTTTCGATAAAGATCCTCGTGCTTCTTCGACAGATTTTATTTTTCCGAATGATACAAACATTCGTGGTCATCATAACGAACATATAATACGCACTCCCGGATGTTTGCTTTATAGTCAGTTTGGAACTAACGGGTTTTGGGCTCCCTTTAATCAAACCACTCCCGTTGACACTATTGGCTTGCGTATGAATGTACATATATCTGTTTTTAACCTTAGACTCGCTCATTTTTCTAACAAGGGTTTGATTGTAAAATTACCGTATTATAGGCTCGGTGATAAATTTTCAATATTGTTCGCGTCTTATCCAATTAATTGGTTTCCTAATGAGACCATCTTTGCTGATGGTGATGGTCCTCCTGTCCATGATTTAGTATTAGATTTTCAAATCAAGAAAAACTCTTGTGATCATAATGTATCTGTCCCTTATCAAGTTTACAATTTTTATGACACTTATCCGTTAAATCTTGCAGGTGATACCGCCTGTCAAGCTCGGGCATCAAGGTCTGTTTGCACCTCGGCAACAGGCTCATTAGAGGTTTCTTTGATGCATAAGATTCCACACGCGCCGTTTGAAAATGAACGTAATATCCCTGTAACCCCTGTACAATTTTTGCCCACTCACTTTCGTCAAAAACGTTTTTTCTTTGTTGCCTTACTCGCTTGTTTATTTTCTGAAGCCGTAATCCATTTCGAAATGCGAAAATTAGAGAACGAATTTGCTATTCGTTTAAATAAGCTGCAGTCGGAGATAGACGACAAATTTAACCGAGTTGCAGCTCAAATGAAACAATTTGCGGTCTTATTAACCCAGAGTAATTTGTCTCTGGGAGATTTACAGAATACGCAGTTGGCATTGGCACTTGATTTAAGACGCTTCGAGTACATGCAGCTAAATGAAGATCGTTTACTCTTATACGAGATTCAAAAGAATAGAATGCTGATATTACAAACTCAAAAGTCTGCCCTCGAAAATACACGCGCTACCCTGGGTTCCTCCATTGCACAGTCGCATGCCATCCGGGCATGTCTTCGATCGTTGAACACTTTGCAAGCACTTAAAGCCGATAACACGTCGCTTTATTCCCTAGCGATTACTCGCGGCCAAGTTCGTCTTCGCAGATTAGCTACTCTGGAGTTGCGACAACTGAACAACTCGATGGCAAACGATTCATTAAGTCAAGAGGAAGCTGATCTCAACAATCGAACGAGCGTTCTTCATCAAGACCTCGATCGCGACATCTCAGCTTTGCAAAACGTCAGCGTCGCAACGAGCTTCACGCTACATCCGCTTGTGTTCACGGAAGACCCATCACTGTTCAAGTTTTCCAACAGCGGTTTCCTTGGCGATGTCGGAGCTGGTTTAAATTCATTGGAAAACGTCGCGATCCATGGGCTAGATGATGTGCGGCAGGTGGTTACATCGACTATTGATGACGCCACTGGAATTCTCGGCAAGCCTCTTCTTGTGCTTGCAATTTTTGGAGGAGCTGCAGCTGCTATCATCCTGTTGACTAGCTGCTACGCGTACAGACATTTTCGTGCCAGGAATGACTATTAAATGAACTTTTTAAAGGCGGAAGGAAATGTAGCGTGTTTTTCTTGTCATTTTGTCAACTGCGAATTCTAACTTTAATTATTAATTTGCGCCTTACTTTAAAAATAGGGACTAGGGACTTGGGTTCATATTTCGAAATGTATTAAACTGTAACATTGATTCTTATTTTGGTTGGTATGTGTTTAATCTGTTTGTGCACACGGCCCTTTTAAGCCAGTTTAACATTCTCTGCACACGGGACATTTAATGGTGCTTTCTCGTGATGCGTTCTTTCTAATCTGACCTCTGGCGATTCTCCACTGGACTTTTAAATTTAATGACTGCCAATCTCGCAAATAATGGTCGCTTTGTTCTGATCTAATCTTTTCGCTGGCGCCAGCCGTCCTCGGACCGAAGAATTAATCTGTTTGCCATCGCTATAATTTTTTACTGTCTTTATTAAACTGCGTACTTTCCTGTAACTCGTCGACGCCCTTCTCGCATTTTCAGTTCTTGCGTAACTGCTTTTTAGAAGGTGTCTATATTAATCAGCGTCTGAACGTCTCTTTTGTCCAGTATTTGGGAAGTGGGCCATTGCGTATAGAGGTCAGCACGTTTTGTGTAGTGTTCTGCCTTGTAAGTAACTTTTGCTCACGTATTAAGCGTTGGTGTGGTGTTTGAAATTTTGGCTCATCTAATACACTTAGTTGCTTGGGTTAAGTTGTGTGGTCTGTAGAATAAACTTAAGTATTGAGGCAAATAACTCCCGATTATCTTTTAAGAACTCATTGCGGTTGCGTCCTGTCGGACAAGTATAGGTTAGGCGGTAGATTCTAATATACTAGGGCGCGGCAGGGCGTAACACCTTGCCTTGCAGCTAGCAGTATAGGTTGGTTCACACTAAATGCGTTTTGCTACTAGCGTTAGCGTCTGTCGCAAAACGCTAGCGTTGTCCAGATCACACTTAAACGGTTGCCAGCATTAACGGCAAATTTCCTCGTTCCGAACCAAAAGCGTCAAAGTTGAACTGTTTCAACTTCCGCAACCGAAATTTTAAAAACGTTTTACGTTAACGCCAGGCGCGTCTAGTGTGAACCAACCTTATGAATGACGTTATCGACATTCAAACCTCTAACAACATCACTACCTATGCTTAAAAGGGACTCCAGCCTTTACCCATCCTCAAACCCACCCCTAAGTACACCACTAACTCCCCTAACAATTTTAACCCCTATCCATTTTCTAACCCCACCCATTACCCACCAATAACCCCAAACAGGGCCAAAAATCCAATGCAAAAACAGCGGCGCCCTAATAGCGCAGGTCAAACTAGGGCGCCCGAACGTCGCACCAAAACGACCCATGCCAGACCTAACCCAGCGCCCGATCGACCCATTCCTCTCCCTACAGTTTCAGGTATTATTTTGCCCATTTAAGGCAATATTACGATGCATTTAGGACGTATTTTGACAGATTTAGGTCTTATTCAGACGATTTTGATCTCATTCTGTAGTGGCCAGTAATCTGCATATTTAAGCTTTATGTCATTGGTCTTTATTCTATGGGTTTTAGAATTTTTTTTGCTTTAGGTATTGTTCCTTTTTAGGTTTTATTGTGTGTCCTATTTAAAGTGATAGCACAGAACGTAAATAGTTCTTAACTCGTTTGCAGCATAAATAAAACGATTTATTTACCTACTCACACACAAGGCACATATTGACTCGACTCGGTTATTAGTTTTTAAGCAAAAACTGTATTGTACTGATACTGGTTCTGTATCACTATAAGCCTTACAAAAATTTAACCTTAAAAAATTGAGGGCCGAATTTTTCCAGGGCCTAAGGCTATAGCCTTATTAGCCTATTGGTTAATCCAGCCCTGCTTGTGTACAACAATCGATTCGTTTGATTTGTTTGGCAAAAGGTATGTAAACTAACTTTTTACCTTATCCATTGGAATTGAGTGGTGTGTGTTGTATTACAAGTTTTAAACAAGATCAAGTTAAGAAAATACCACGAACTCACGGCGGTTTGTGTCCACTTTTATGTAGGCAGAATCTGCTAGTTAGTATTCATATTAGGGTTAGCTAATAACGGACATAAGCCGTAACACGTAAGTAACACCTCTCTCCAAAGTTTAACAAGGCAAGCGCAATGTTTTAGTGCCCGCGTCAACTTTTTACGAAATTTCTGTTCAGCCATAATTCTGCGAAGTAATTGACGTCACAAAGTTATGTTTTGCCAAAATAATATTAATAAATGCCACTTGATTAAAAATATGCGCAACTTTTGTGTGCCGAATGCGCCACTTTTATTCTTAATGAAGAATGTTGCTTTTTAGTTAAATACAACAAAACGCATTTTTTCGCGCTTCGCACAAACACCGCGTCGCCTTCTTTGGATAATAATTAGACTTTTTATATTATATAACATCCTGGTCCATGATTATGAGGTATTAGTCTACCCTAAAATATAAAAATAATGTAAGGAAAGGCACCTGAATGATTTGACAAAAAAATTGTTAGTGGAATTTATTACTGACGTCATACCTCTAGAACAGTGCTCATCAAATGTTGTGCCGCGGTATAATCCGACAATCACTTATTTAACAAATAAAGACATTTTAAAATTTGTTTGCGCTTTCCAAAGGTACTGTGTTAATCGTGAGTGGAATTATAACTAAAAACATAGACCAGCATTTTAACCGTGTCCAATAATCCAGGTGAAACTTTACGAACTTTTCTAAATACTTTTTTTCAACTTTGTTCCGCCCATGTGTCTAAAGTCAACATTTTAAACAAACTTTGCAACAAACATTACGGCCACCAGAAAAGCACCGCTCGTTAACTATCTTCATGGTAAATATAATTATTAATCAAAAAATATTTGTTACTTACTCTGCACTGTTTGTTCTCGATTGCCTCGGTTAGTTCACTGATGTCTGTGATGTCACAACTGTCCAACCTCAACACCTCGACCTTGTCAACTATCTTCGACCAATGTTGGACTCCGACGTTGCCAAAATCGTTGCTGTTGAGGTTAAGTTCTTTCAACTAAACAACAACTCAAATGTAAGTTGGTGGAAATATGAACACAAAAACAAGTTTGCGACAACCTTAAGTAATATATGTATTTATAACAAAATTATTTATAGGTCAGAACCAGACATCGATCACAAACACACCCCTTTCTAAAAAACTAACCCATCAAATAACATTAAAAACTTATAGATGCTTACATAATTATACTAGCGATTGTCAAAGGCTAAATTTTGGTGAGACTTAATAAAAGTTGCTTATACATTGAATATTACATTTAACAATCTTGTATTTTTATACAAATTTCATTCCACATTTCCAAAGTGACGACCTAAGCATGAACGAGTTTAGTTACATCCATTAATACAAGCTGGTTCCCGAATGGTTAAGCAGCCGTTGTTATTTACAAAATGGCCAGATGAGCTTATTTTCAGTATGATCGAAAACATCGACTGAGTTTATAGGAGGGGCCATACGTATGTGATTTTGAGTATTTTCTTTTTAAGAAAGCAAAGGTAGAGGTGGCTTCTTTTTTTCTTTCAAAAACCTACAATCGTTTTTAAATCTCGCCTTAAGAAAGCAAACGTACTTCTGAATGATATAATAGCACAGGGGTGACCAACACTTAGTAACTTACACTTTCAATCAATCTAAAGTTTGAGTCATAAATAAAGGCAAATCTGCTGCACATTTAAACGGTTTGCATCAGACGACTGGACAAATAAATAACACGCAACTTTCAAAGAAATTGGTAAAAACGGAGTGGATGTGTGACTGTCATAGGCTTAGCCAGGGGGCCACAGAGGCCATAACCCCCTAAAAATTTATAAATATGTTTTGTTTTGTAGGATTTATGAGCAATCCACAAAAAGTCGATTTTTGAGTATTGCGCTAAAACTCAGTAAGTTGCTGCTTGAAACGGTTTGCTAGCATATTTGTTTGTGTTCGATACGCAGTTCATACAATGGCAAAAGCTAAACAACAAAAGTTTAAACTTTTTGCCCAGCCCCCCACCTTGCTAAATTTTCGGCTAGCTAGGCTACCGGTGGCTGTGCTTTAAAAAAATCGCCTTTTCTACTTTCCCTGTTTCTTGTTTTCATTTTTTCTAATAAACGTGAAAGCATGCTGCTAATTTTTTTATTTTTATTAGTACAATGCCGTTTTTGTGATTGTTAAAGATAAGCGTGGCTAGAACAAATTAGTGCCTCACCATCTAGGAACCTCACCGCACGTCACTGATTTTAACCGTATTCAATAATCCAGGTGTAACCTTATGAACTTCTCTAATACTCACAATTTTTAAAACTTTGTACCGCTCAGCTGTCTGAAGCAGGGCAGCCTACGGCCGACCGCCTCTTTTGCAAACCGGACACGAGGTAACCATATATTTTGGCTGTATTAACAAAACCTGGTTTGCCTTTATCGTATGTTTGCGTTGTTGTGAACGTGCTCAAATGCTCAACCTAAAGACCCTCTCATGCAATGGAACTTTTCATCAATGAAATTTTGCCAAAGTAGTCCACAACAAAAGCATTTTATCGCACTTTGCGCGAATACATTCCGTCTTTTAAATATGGCTTAACATTACATTGCGTCTTTTCAATGGTATAAGAGTACATTGCGTATTTTAATATGGGATAACATCGAGGCGAGAGTATACAGGCCCTATTCAAATTGCACCATAAACTATATAAATGAAACATTCGTCGGGATTGCCAGCCATGTAACGAGCTCAACGCCAGACAAACGTAAACTATAACAATTATAACACGCATCATTCACATGGCTGGGCTGGAAAGCGGCCGTGTTTAGTGATTTGTGTTGGTTTACATTAGACAATGCGGTTTTCGTTTTTTCTCGCTAAAAACGTTGAGTTAGGCGCAACTGGTGTTTCTCGCTGTTCGCTGTCTGCGCTAATATCCGATGTTGGTGTAAGTCTGCAAGACGTGCTTTAGCTGACATGGCACACAGCCCGGTGCGGATCTTTCATTCTAAATGAGAAGGTTTGCTTGTTAAATACAACAAAACACATTTTTTCGAGCTTTGCACAAACACCGCGTAGCCTTCTTTTGATAATAATTAGACTTTTTATATTATATAACATCCTGGTCCATGATTATGAGGTATTAGTCTACTCTAAAATACAAAAATAATGTAGGGGAAAGCACCTGAACGATTTGACAAAAAAATTGTTAGTGGAATTTTTTACTGACTCATACCTCTAGAACAGTGCTCATCAAATGTTGTGCCGCGGTATAATCCGACAATCACTTATTTAACAAATAAAGACATTTTAAAATTTGTTTGCGCTTTCCAAAGGTACCGTGTTAATCGTGAGTGGAATTAGAATTAAAAACATAGACCAGCATTTTAACCGTGTCCAATAATCCAGGTGAAACTTTACGAACTTTTCTAAATACTATTTTTCAACTTTGTTCCGCCCATGTGTCTAAAGTCAACATTTAAACAAACTTTGCAACAAACATTACAGCCACCAGAAAAGCACCGCTCGTTAACTATCTTCATGTAAATATAATTATTCATCAAAAAATATTAGTTACTTACTTTGCACTGTTTGTTCTCGATTGCCTGGGTTAGTTCACTGATGTCTGTGATGTCACAACTGAACAACTCCAACACCTCGACCTTGTCAACTATCTTCGACCAATGTTGGACACCGACGTTTCCCAAATTGTTCCTGCTGAGGTCAAGTTTCTTCAACTAAACAACAACTCAAATGTAAGTTGGTGGAAATATGAACACAAAAACAAGTTTGCGACCACCTTAAGTAATATATGTATTTATAACAAAATTATTTATAGGTCAGACCCAGACATCGATCACAAATACATCCCTATGTCTCCGCCAACTGGCATTTTGAAATACTGGCTCGATTAAAAATTATTGTTTATATTGCAGTTATGGGGCTTTTGCTGTTGTATTTTTTAGATTACTTAAATCCATTTTATTTTACCAGATGACATAACATATACGTTTGAGAGTTCAATAATGAAAAAATATTGTTTAAAATGGCCTTACATTTTTATTTTTCCTAAACATTGCATTACATGGAGCTACACGTTCGGTTTATAGAAGTTTCATATTACTCGAAATATTTTTTGCGTTTCTCTATATACAAGCATTTTACCTCATTCGTAAAACATCAAAGGCGCTGGTCGTTCCTGTTTGCGGGTGATTGTGTCTAGATTTATAGGTCTGTGTTGAACCGGCATTTACTCGTCTAGCGTTGTATCGTAATTATCATAAAAATATTTTTTTGGCTGTAGTAAAACTAAAATTCTCATGTAGTTTGCAAAATATGTGACAAAATATCTTGGCGTAACAGCGTAAAAGTTGTTCTACTATAAACGCATGTGCTAACCATGGGTCGGCAACCCCTGGCATGAGATGATGTTTTAGGGCACGACAAATCATTCAACGCGCACGTAATATCAACTTAACAAAGTGCAACCAGGGGCGCATCCAGAAATTCAAAAAAAAAGGGGGGTTTTGAATTCTCAACTTAAGGAATTTCCCTATTTTTCGTCCGACGTTAATTACTAATGACGTCATAAAAATAATGATTTGTAATGACGTCACCAATAGGAAAAAAACTAAATAGAAATCGCCAATGAAAGTCTAGCAAAAGCGAGCTTTAGTCGCAAAGCGAACACGTGCGTCGTCCACACTCCTGCCAAGTGCCAGCTGCGAAACAGTGTGCAATATTTAACTTCGGACAAAAACTAAACCAAGACCGTGAAATATGTGTGATTGATTTTGGTAGAATCATGTTTAGACTATCAGCAGCGCAGTATCCAAGTTCCATGTACGGGACTACGCTTAATCACAAGCACGTCTTTCGCCACCTGCAATACTTAACGAAGAACGTTTTCCCGGGTGTTATTATGCCACGATTAGCGCAACATCTGCGCCGAGCTGTGTGTCAAGTCAGCTAAAACAAGCTGCGGTTGAGGGAAAATAAGTTGTGTCAATGGCACACCAAACACATGGACTTATAATATGCCTATTGGGAATGATTTTGCGGTACCTAGCATTACATAAAAAAGACGACTTTAAAACGCGCACGGCAGTCACATTTCGACCACCTTTTAAGGAAATCTGCTTTAGTTAAAAACTGTCATTGTTACACGAACATCAAATAATAGCGTAAACAGTGAACAGCAGGAACAAATGCGCCTATTAACTGAAGGAAGAAGGCTTAACTTGCGTTGCCAATTGTCAATTGTCGAATACATACTTGTTAATCAACCAACCTTAACGAATAACGAATGAGAAAAAAGATCCGGCGTTTACGGTCGACCAAAGAAGAGACGAAAAGCGGTGTTTTGCGTTTGATTTTCGTTTTGCATCATTGGCTTACGACGCGTGACCTAATTACATTAAAAACTCGTATATGGCTGGGCTGGGAAGCGGCCGTGTTTAGTGATTTGTGTTGGTTTACATTAGACAATGACATGTTAAGTAATCGGTTGTAAGTTTTCAATTATTATCAATCGTCAGTTATAACTTAATGGTTGTCATTCGTGATATTTTAGAATACTCGGAAATGTAATACCATGATGTCTTGCAAACAAAAATCGATTCGTTTGCCAATAAGAATGGAAAATAACTTTAATACATTCAAGTTGTCAATTGGAATTTAGTGGTGTGTGTTGTATTACAAGTTTTAAACAAGATCAAGTTAAGAAAATACCACGAACTCACGGCGGTTTGTGTCCACTTTTATGTAGGCAGAATCTGCTAGTTAGTATTCATATTAGGGTTAGCTAATAATGACATAAGCCGTAACACGTAAGTAACACCTCTCTCCAAAGTTTAACAAGGCAAGCGCAATGTTTTAATGCCCCCGTAAACTATTTTCTGTTCAGCCATAATTCTGCGGGGTAATTGACGTCATAAAATTATGTTTTGCCAAAATAACATTAATAAATGCAATTTGATTAAAAATATGCGCACCTTTTGTGTGCCGAATGCGCCACGTTTTATTCTTAATGAAAAATGTTGCTTTTTAGTTAATTACAACAAAACGCATTTTTTCGCGCTTTGCACGAACACCGCATCGCCTTCTTGTAATTATAATTAGACTTTTTATATTATATAACATCCTGTTCCATAATTATGAGGTATTAGTCTACTCTAAAATACAAAAATAATGTAAGGAAAGGCACCTGAACGATTTGACAAAAAAATTGTTAGTGGAATTTATTACTGACGTCATACCTCTAGAACAGTGCTCATCAAATGTTGTGCCGCGGTATAATCCGACAATCACTTATTTAACAAATAAAGACATTTTAAAATTTGTTTGCGCTTTCCAAAGGTACTGTGTTAATCGTGAGTGGAATTATAATTAAAAACATAGACCAGCATTTTAACCGTGCCCAATGACCCAGGTGAAACTTACTAACGTTTTTAAACATTTTTTAACTTTGTTTCGTCCAATTGTCTAAAGTCAACATTAGAACAAATTTTGCAACAAACATTACAACCACCAGAACCGCTCGTTAACTATCTTCATGGTAAATATAATTATTAATCAAAAAATATTAGTTACTTACTTTGCACTGTTTGTTCTCGATTGCCTCGGTTAGTTCACTGATGTCTGTGATGTCACAATTGTACAACCCCAACACCTCGACCTTGTCAACTATCTTCGACCAATGTTGGACACCGACGTTTCCCAAATTGTTCCCGCTGAGGTCAAGTTCCTTCAACTAAACAACAACTCAAATGTAAGTTGGTGGAAATATGAACACAAAAACAAGTTTGCGACCACCTTAAGTAATATATGTATTTATAACAAAATTATTTAGAAGTCATGAACCAGACATCAATCACAAATACATCCCTTTCTAAATACCTAACCCATCCAATAACTTTAAAAACTTATATATGCTTACATAATTATACTAGCGATTGTCAAAGGCTAAATTTTGGTGAGACTTAATAAACGTTTCTTATACATTGAATATTACATTTAACAATCTTGTATTTTTATACAAATTTCATTCCACATTTCCAAAGTGACGACCTAAGCATGAACGAGTTTAGTTACATCCATTAATACAAGCTGGTTCCCGAATGGTTAAGCAACCGTTGTTATTTACAAAATGGCCAGATGAGCTTATTTTTAGTATGTTCGAAAACATCGACTGAGTTTATAGGAAGGGCCATACATATGTGATTTTGAGTAATTTTTTTAAGAAAACAAAGGTAGAGGGGGCCTCTTTTTTTCTTTCAAAAACCTACAATCGTTTTAAATCTCGCCTTAAGAAAGCAAACGCACTTCTGAATGATACAATAGCACAGGGGTGGCCAGCACATAGTTCTTTCACCTAACAATTACAACCGGTCCGTTTGCTAAACGCTAAACTCTTGTATTCTTTGCAATGTCTGATTTTCTGTTAATACTTTGCTTTGAACAAAGTTTAGTTTCAACGATGCACCCTTTTGGAAAAGTGAAATATTAAAAAATGATTTAATATGTAATCTAAAGTTATTCCAGTGGCTGGTTTGGCAATATCTTTAAATTCTTATATTAAAAATCGATTACTTCGCAACACCACCTAGCAAAGTTACGGGAATGCACTCATTCAGCCGTTTTAGTTGCACCAGTGCCTTATAAAGTTGAAAACTTGCACAACAATATCTAAAAGTCGTAGTAACATCGCTAAGTTGCATATAATTATGTCACTTTACCTTGTGAGCCATTTTCCCGATTGCTTCACAAATGTGTTCGAAACCTTGACTTGTCAGGTTGCAGCCGTACAGACCCAACAACTTGATTGGTTTGTCGACATGCTGGAGCATCCGTCCCAAAGCGTGGCATGCACTTGTTCCGATGGGTTGGTCGCTAAAATCAGCATCCACAGGGAAGTGCTTTGCGAAAGATTGGAGCACTTCTTCGCTGCATTCTTGCAAATCAACAA
Source organism: Ascidiella aspersa (assembly GCF_963924565.1). NCBI lineage: Eukaryota > Metazoa > Chordata > Ascidiacea > Phlebobranchia > Ascidiidae > Ascidiella > Ascidiella aspersa. The sequence continues at coordinate 33,007,122 of NC_139451.1, read as the reverse complement.
TCATTCCAATCTCTAAACAAAACTTTATATTCAACAAATATTGGAAAATACAACAAAAAGTTTTAGGTTGGAACAAGTAATTGGCATTGTGACGTCACAAATGCCAAAACAATAGTTTAATTAACTCAAAATATTGCAAAAAGTAAAAGAAATGTTATAAACTTACCGCTAGGATATTGTTTAAATTCTTTGAGATAGTATTCGAAGAACATCGTAGCCTTGCCTGGAAATATGACAATAAACATGGTTTAGCTTAAAAAACTATTTATTATCCTTTCAAGTGGATGTAATAAAATTAGAAAATCACTTGAAAGGACAACAAACCGTTCAAGTGATATTGTAGTGTTAATAACATTCGCTCTCTGCCTAACTATTTGTTTCTTGTGTCAAAAACTTTGCAATTTTTTTACTTGCTATTTATTGTTACTCCTGATAATATACATTAGACAGTTTTATTTTGATTTAGGAATAAAGTTTTGAAACGTGGCAAATTTACTTAATCAGGTATTAATACATAAGTTTTGACACAAACTTGTGCAAATGATTCAGACCTGTCAAATAAATACTTAAAAATACAGGGTGGAATTGACAACGTTTGCATTCAAAGGAAGGAATATAAAAAAACTTTGAGATACTACAAATGGTTAACTTAGAAACAATTAAAATGGTTTTGGTCAATTATAGCAGGCCAATGAATAATGTGTGTTAAAGAAACAGACAACACTCAGAAAGTATGACTTACTTGTAGTGAGCTGACTTGGTTGAGTGGCAAGTGTGGTTGCTGGTGGCCCTGCAAGAAATCCAGGGCGTCAAAAAACGTTCTACACATTCACGTTTGGCGCATATAGGTTTAACATAGGGTGGTATATTTTCCACTATTAAGGTAGATAAGTTAAACGACATCCCTATGAGTGGATTGCTGTATATCTACCCTATGTTAGTTACATAGACGGGGGCTGTAGATTTGTAACCGGACTTGGAACTCAACGTTGTAGAAAATGTGGCCGGAGTTAGACATAACCTTTTTTTAGACAGTGTCACTCAAATTTTTTACCGACTTCATAGCCCTGATTAATAATGTTAATAAAAAAGATCCCATGAAACAATTTGTGCAGCCAGTGCAGCCCCCAAAGTGTTAATTGTCAAAATAACTAATTGTTTATTTAGAGTAGTGGTGTTTAACTGTAGCATACAAGGACTTAACAGTTGGTAGCAAATAACAACTATAATTTCAACTATGTGGATGAAGTTAGAAGTAAGGTTTTAGTTTATATTTGGTCTTTAACAAAAACATGTAAATGTGAATTAAAGTTGCTTTGAAACCAAGTAGATCACAGCGACATTAAAACATCTGTAGGTGGTAAGGGCTAGAATAGGTTAGGAACCACTAGTGAACACAGAAAGGTTTCACCAAAGTACATTTTTACCACACATACAGTTTTTATAAACAACATATTAAAGTGTATGTGCTGCTGATAACAAACAAAAGTATTAAAATAATGACCGCTACATCCAAACAATACTTCATCTGCCAGCAGGGTGTCATGGTATGTACCATGAATATATATATATATTTTATATACTTCCTAAATGTTAAAACATACCTTTGTCCTCAATCGTTGACTTTGGAACAATGAAATTTTTAAAGAGTAGAGAACCACATAGAAATCTCCTCACCATCGCCCAGTGAGGAACACTGACCAGTTTCATAACGATCTGACTAAACTCATCTAAACTCAAGTTCTGGCTAATATGGAGGGCCGCAAAGAATTCTTGAAGTAACTGATGTGAAAAATAAAACTTTTTGTTACCGTCAAAAAGTTTCTGGTTAAAGTGAGAATACCCAGGTACTGCGATTATAATATCCTGGACTTTAACATCATTTAAACCTTGCTCAGCCATTTGTGGAAAGGTTATAATGACGGTTGAATTCTTTGTAGCGTTGTAAGCAATTTTGGCGAGTTTAACTTTGATTAGGTTAATGTCATGACCCTTGGCATGTTCAAAGTGTCTCAGGTTTTCAAGTAAAACTATAAAAATCTGAGTGATGTTACAAAGTTCGGTGAGATTATCTGTGCCCAAAGCAGCCAAAAGGATCAATTGAAGCATGATTGGGGTAAGACAAAGCTCAAGTAACACAGGTGCACGTTTGGTAAAGCTATCCCATATTCTCTGGGCTTCATTTTTAGCGAAGGCAAAGAATAGTGTTTGCATATTTTCTGGCGTAAACTCATGTACGAAAACAATTTCCTTGGGGCGAAGTAATTCATGGAGGGTGACTATAGAATGTGGTCTGGAAGTCAAAACTATAGAAATGCCTGGCAAGAATTTTCCAGTGCATAAATTTGCGACTACCTCTTCAACTAACATGGGAGTATCGTATGATGCATATCTAGGCTTTACATTGTTAAGTGACCAAGTTGCCTGATCATAACCATCAAGTATGATCCCAAATTGGTCTGGAAACTCCATCATTGCTGCAAATATGGCGTTTCGTTTTCTTTCGTTTAACCATGGATACGCATGATCAACCACAACCTGCCTTAGAGTGACTTTTTCTGACCCATAGAGCATGTTCATGCACAACAGGAGGATCCACGTTATGCAAGAGGTGTTTGACAGTCGTCTAGCAATAGTAGATTTCCCAGAACCAGGAGCCCCAACTAAGGCTGTGTAGCGATTAGGTACTACACTATCAAGCAATCGCTTAAAACTGATCGCCCCTGAACCATAATCGACATGCCTTGGTTCTGTGGAAGGCTCATAGTTTTCAGTTTTACCGGCTCCACCTCGATAAAAGTTTTCCTCTTTCCTTAGAACTGGATGAACACAGGGAAAGTTTTCCTGCTCGTAGTTTAGCCCGAGTGAAACAACTTCTTGCTGTGGTCTCTTGAGATCTTCCTTTATAGTTTCCAGCAAAATATCTTCAGGAGTATCTAAAAACATGTTTTATTTGCTAGATGTATTATACAGAACAAACATTCAGAAATATTACAATTATTTATTGATTAGTCAAAAAAGGCAAAATTTATACAATAGTTTAAAATCAAAATGCGCAAAAACTAAAAATGCACAAAAACTGTAACAAGCTTTTAGAAATGGTCGCTCAGTTTAAAATTTTATCAAAATTTTGTTTTGAATTGCAGGTAAAAACTAGGTCGCGCCAATTTTTTCCAATTCTTCTCATTTTGTATTTCAATAAGGCGGTTATTAATTAACTGTTTACTCAACAATTTTCTCAAACAACCAGCAATTTTTTTTTTTGACATTTTTAAGTTATTTGTTGTTTTCACAAAAATATCAACTAAGCAATTTTAAAACATTAACATAAAACTGAAAAAATAACTGATATTTGCACCATCTATTGTCCGTAAAACATTCAAATCAAGTGGAGGCGACACTAAGACACCATAATGCAATACTTTATACAACAATGCGTTGTTTAAATCAATGTATTTATAATAGGTAAAAATTCTGTCATAGGTTGAAATTTTAGATAAAAATTCCTCATTTTATTGGTAAAGAAAATTGCCCTGGTGATTACTGTTGCAAAAATGTTTGAAAACAACCTGAGGATAAATGAAACGATTCCTACATTAAGCTGTTGCAGCTAATAATGCAAACATTGTGTCAACACCAACTAAAATAGTTACCTATATCATAATGTTGTTGACAACTGTGTTTCAACTGTGCTATGGTTGTGTCTTTGTATGACTAGCGTTCCCTGTCTGAATATTTTTGTGTTTGGAAGAAAAATCACACTTGCACAAAGTTTTTTCAGATGTAATCAGTGATTTGCAAGGAAAGCCAATTAACTTTCAGCAAAAGCAAACCTTTAAGACATGTGTGGAAGCTTAGTGTGCAGAAAAACTAAACCAAGATGGTGAAATATGTGTAATTGATCAGCAGCACAGTTTTCTAAGTTCCATGTACGGGCTTAATTTACAAGCTCGCCTTTCGCCACCTGCAATACTAAACCAAGATTGTTTTTCCTGGGTGTTATTATGTCATGATTAGCGCAACATCTGCGCCGAGCAATCTAAGTCAGCTAAAATACAAGCTGCGTTGATGAAAAACAAGTTGTGTCAATTACACACTAAACGCATGGTCTTAGGATAAGCTTATAGAACAGTGGTTCTCGAACTTTTTAGCTTCCGCCAACTTTTAACAGAACAACAATAGAGTAGTTTTACGATAGCCCTTAACACCCGACAAACTATATGTAAATGTCTCAATATTAATACCTGGTAATGGATAGTGCATGTTTAAGTCTAAAATGCTTGAGTGTATGTTTATTGGTAATACAGAAACCTTATTTTCTAAAATTACAGTTTGGTGACACTCGACAATCTCTCGAGGCACACTAGTATGTCGTGGCACACAGTTTCACCGTAGTAGAGAATAATTTTGCGGTAATTATCATTCCATAAAAAAGGCGACTTTGAAAAGTCAAAGTTAGACCACTCTTTAAGAGAATCTGCTTCAGTTAAAAAAAAAATGCTGTTGTTACACCAACATCAGATATTAGCGCAAACAGGGAGAAAGATTAGCCCAACTCGGCGTTTTTAGCGTGACAAAAAGGCAGTGGGATTGACTTAGTGTTGTCATTTGTCGAATACACCCTTGCTAATCAGCCAACCTAAATGAATAATGAAATGTGAAAGAGAAAAAAATATTGTGCGTTTATGGTCGACCAAATAAGAGGCAAAAAACAGCCTTTTATGTTTGTTTTTGGCTTTGAATTATCTTAAGATGCATGACCTAACTACATTAAAAACATCAACGCTTCGGACGGTGAGTTAAACCCTGACAAAAACGAAAAGGGGGGAGGGGGAGTTTCGAACTGGATACGCCACTGGTCTTGTATTACAACCTTTTAATGTGGCCCACAAAGTAATCGCATCTATCTGTCTATTAAAGCAGGTTTGGCTTTGCTTGGAGTGGTATAACATGCAGTGATTTTTTAAAGGTTTAAAAAACATTGTCATAAATGTTTTGGTATTACGAATTTTTAAATAAAAATTGGCCTCTTTAAGGCTTTGATAAAAAAGGTAAATTTGCCTTAAACTGGAACTTAAAAAATAGCATAACAACATTGGCTATATTCTCAAAACTAAGAAAATGGGTACTTTTTAGTTTTCAAACGACCATGATTTCGACAAATATTTTTCCATGAGCTCATTACTGAGAGGGCTTGTACATTGAGTGGTAAGTTGTGGCACTGTTGTAAATAAAGTTATTAAATTAGCATATTTCCCTTAATTTTGTAAACATATATACAAAATGTGTGAGCTACATGTGCAGGGTACATTATATGCAATGCAAAATATGTGTGAAATAAAGGTTTGAAAATTTCTAAATAAAAATGCGTCCAATCAATTACTTTTTACCTTGTTGAGAAGTTGATGGCTCATTAGTGAGAGACCCGGCACCTTGAATTGCAGGTTGTGGAACTGTTGAACAATACAAGGTAATAAAATCAGTATATTTTTCATATATTTGGAAATTGAAACAGTTTACTTGGAGTATGTCGAGTCTAGTGCAGTGGCATATCCAGGGAACTACGGACCCGCCCCAATTTTGTGTGATATTATTGTTTTTTTTCAGGTTTTCCTTAATTTCTTCAGTGGCAATGCTTTTAATGTAATTGGAGCATGCGTATTACATTAATGCGAAACCAAAATCAATACGCCATTCTTCGTCTCTTGTTTGGTCGACCATCAACGCAGGATATTTATTTCTCTTTCGCTATTCGTTCAGGTTGGCTGTTGACAACTCTAAATCAAGCTTTTATTTGTTTTTCTATTCATTTTTTTATTCATTACAATCATTATTTTAGGACGTCATTATTTAATAATGTCAGAGGTAAAAACGGTGAATTCCCTAAGTTGACAATTCAGGCCCTCCTTTTGGATTTCTGTATACGCCATTGATCTAGCGCCGCGGTTCCCAACGTGGGTGGTACCGCCGCCTTGTGGGCGTTGGAGAGTTACAAGGGGGCGTTTCGGGTCTTTGTCTCATTTAGGAACGCTATGTAAAAGTACTTTCTGTAAAGCATTTTACACAAAAATAGTATCAAACAGCACTGTAATTCTGTATGTAACATTTAAGATTAAATGGCAACTTTGTACTGAGAACTTGTAGAAGTTACCCACCCATTGTTAAATTCTGACGTAACAATTGGCTTTCTTATGTGAGGTTGTTGGTTGTTGTTGCGTTTTCTACTTGACTAACCCTCACCCAAAAACTAACCGACACCCTAACCCAAATGTTATGCGTCATTTATAATTGTTTCAACGCTCTGGTAGGATTGTAGACCAGTGCTCCGCAACCACTGTGCCGCGTAACCATGTTAAGTATGCCGCAACAATCGCTGAGGTGTGTTACTTGCAATTTTAAGGGTACTGTTTAATCAGTCGAATTAACGTAACATATCATATCAAGGCAGGTATTTTAATCTTTTGGATAATCCCCAGGTGTAATTTTATGATAAATACAATTTTTTGTATTTAATCATCATTCGCTTCTTTTTCTATAAGCTGCCTCGGAATTTTGCTGATGTTGTCTATTGTCTGTGGACATATTATTCATAGGTGTGCCGACAAATTTTTGTGGAGCACTGTTCTAGACCAGCGCAAGTAATCTTTGATGTTGAGCCAACGACAAAACTGGTTGCATTCTCAAGTTAGTGTAGTGTTACGTTTAACTGCATGAAACAAGTTGAATTGTCAGCCATTTTAATTGCAGTAGCGTAGAGTAGCTTACACCAGTGTGTACTTTAAGTTATGCACATCATTAATTTAGGAGGCGATATAAATAATATGGAGTCCAAGGGGGCACTAGTATAAAAAAGCTGGGAAACACTGGTCTAGTGGATTATTTCCTATGCAATTCATGTGTGGGATTCTAATGGTTTAAAACAGGGATGTCCGACCTTTTAGCACAGAATGGGCGGCATTGCCACTTTTTTTTTATTTCGATGGGCCGCAAAACCTCTCAAATTAAAGGGGTGACGTCATAAGTTACGTCATATCGTGACGTCATAAAATATCTTATCTTATAAACACCCGCTCTTCCAGAGTGAACTCATGCGCAAATATGCAAGTAATCTTGACCTCATTTATTATTTTTATTATGTGCAAAGCGTGTAAATTTGTGTTTTTGCATGTTTGGGCTGATACATTTCCTTAAAACGGTCGATATGGCTATGCCCCCCCAAACTAAAAAGGATGTAATGGTGGTCTGCGATGACTGCACAAGTGGTCTGTGGCAAAATGACAAAAAATTAAAAGGTCACACATATACATTGTACAGTTTGTGCCCTTTCAAAGATAATTGCCGCAGCTTTTTACAACCTAATGATTGAAAACTTTTGCTATCCAGTATCGTAAATCTTACTTGTAGCTCGTTGGAGACAAAAAGGTAATTATGAAAAATTATTGTATTCCTTGTCTATGGCGTAATCATTAGGGCGAATATTTTTTTGACCTATAAAATGAGAAATTTTACCTAAAAAAAAATATTAAAATTTGGACAAAATTTTCGACCTATTAGAAATACATTGATTTAAGCAACATATTATTGTTTGAAGTACAGTATTAGTTTCTTGGCGTCGTTAACCACACCTTTTTGATGTTTTACCAACTATACCGGTCGAACACAAATTGGTTATTTTTCAGTTTTATGCAAAACTTGTGCAAATGCTTAGGTTATATTTTTGTCATTTTAAAAATACACCGCAGAAAATTAGTAAAGACCTAGGTATCAAAATAGGAAATAGGGAGTGTTACCATACCGTGCTTATTTCTAAGATTTGTGCTTATTTTTGGGCGCAGTGTCTTAGAAAACGCAAATGTGCTTATTTCTAAGAAACGTGCTTATTTTAGAGTTGTGTGCTTAGTTTGTCTTATTTAAGTTTCTAAAAGCGTTCTTTATCAATTTTTTATTTATATTTACCAAGTTATTTAACCCAGATTATAACAGTAATGCATTAAGTTACATAATAACAATGGATTGTGATTGTTTATTGTAAATCTAAAAAGTACATTGTAGCCTATAGAAGTGTGGTAGGTTGCTTTAGCAATCAAGTAAACTTTCGGCTTGACGTGAGGACTGGCTTTTTTGTGTCAGTACAGACAAAATGCTAAATCGGTCCAGAGGCTATATGGAAAACACAATGTTACTACAAAAAAAATTGCTAGATGCATTACAGTAAATCATTCAATGAATAATTTTATTACAAGCATAACTCCGCCATGTGAACCAAACTTAACTACCAGGCAGGGTCAGAATTAAGCGTTTCATGCTGCCATGCCACATGGTTCCTTTTAAACTTTAAAAGTATAACTGGTTCGCTCTGACGCGAAAAAATTGACAGAGATTGCATTGAATAAGGGTGATTAACTTGTCAATTTTAACCTAATAAATGCATATTTTTGCGCTTCGCGCGATTAAGCTACGTTTGTGCATACAAAAATAGCTGTTTTTCAAGTTTTTATCTTATTTTATAAGGTTATTTCTGAAACCTTGGATTTCACACCCGGAGTTCTGGATCTGTCCCTGAGCGTGCTTATTTTTTTGGAGTGCGTACTTATTTTTTGGTCTGAGCAGATGGTAACCCTGGAAATAGGACAATTGCAAGTCAAAGCAAAAAAAAGACAGCAAATGCTGTTCAATAAATTTGTCCAAATCAGAGATAAAAACTATATAGCCCAATTTTGCCAGTTCGCATATATCGTATTGCTCTAATGAAGATATAACAGCTTTAAAATGTCATTGAATTTAACTCAAAACTTTTTTTGATAAAATTTTAACTGAAAGACAATTTCAAAAGGCTGACTATAGTTTTTTTGATTTTGTAAACAAATTATGTTTGTTTTAAACCTATTTTGAATTTTGACAAATTTTGACCTGGCGAGTAAATTTTCAAAAAATATTGACTTTTGTGACAAGTTAAAAAATAATCGCCCTAGTTATCACTTATCGCCATTCAGAATTTGCGGTTTTGTTGAGATTATTCGAACCGTTTGCCTAAGCAAAAGTTAGTAAAACAAACCAGAAAGAAGCAATCGCATCCGTCCATTGATGTTGTCAGTTTTGTAAATAGATAAAATCCAGTTTTATTTATTTTTTGCTTTGTCTTGTGGTCCGCGAAAAAACAGATTTAAAAATAGTAGTCTATGGTCCAAAAAGTTTGGGAAACCCTGCTGTAGATGCTGATAAACACAATTCCAAAACTAACATTTAGTGAAAAAAACAAAATACACCAAACGCATTATTTACTAGATTTTACATTTTAAACACTTCTTTGCACTGTCTGATTTTGGTCCTGTTAATATTAATATGAAAACTCTGGCTGTATAATACAGCTTATACAGGGTTGGGATTACGCACTTGACCGCTCGCCAATGCGAGTAAAAAATCGCTCCGGGGAATACTGATTGAAACCCATTCACCCAACTGGCGAGTGGCTCGGCGAGAAATTCACTTAGTTGGTGTAGGACAGGGATTGCGAACCTTTTCATCGCGCGGGTCACAAACGCAATCTCAATCCTTGCAAAATGCACAAGTGGGTCATTATATTGTAATATATTATAATTTGATGCAAAACTTTGCTGCTGCGTCGTTGTAAGTGGTATTGTCTTGGGTTGGTAATTCAAGGTATTTGGGCGATTTCCAAATTTGGATTCCCACGAATGTTAAGAACCTAAATAGTTAACAAATGCTGCAGCATTTTTTATGGGATTACAGGAGTTCAAGAGAAAACTTTTCAGCATGGTTTAACCAGGGTTTTCAAAAATTTTAGTCTGCGATTTCTTAAATTCCCCTTATCGCCACCTACGTTTTACAGCGATAAACAAAATGTTTTTAGTTTTCTGCTCTTCTGCCAGCATTTGTTAAAGTGCAGTTAATCTACTAGGCCTAGTGATCACCCTTAAAATAATTTTGCGCGACCCACAGATTGGGCAGCCCTAATTTAAACAGTATACTGCTTTTCAACGATTTTTTTATATTTATCCTTTCCTGACAATGATTGACAACATTTCGATATTTCTAAAAAGGCAAGTGGGTCATTAAAAATCTGCGGTGGGTCACTTTGTGACCCGCAGGTCAGTGGTTCGCCATCCCTGGTGTAGGACAACTTATGTTAAGCAGTATGGGTCATTATCATTCGATCCATTTCCAATGTTGTTATGACTTCACAATGACATGCCTTTTATGTACTTAAGTGTTTTCAAATAACTTGACTTAAATCTGTTGACCAAAATGACTTGACTTGGACTTAAGTCATTTTGTTAAATAACTTTGGTTAAAATTAAAACTTTTCATTAAACATGTATTACTGAAATTGTTGTTTTAATTTTTGCACTAAAAACAATTTGCTTTCTATATATTTGATTTTTTTTTAGCTAAGAAATTGCTAATAATCAGAAGAGTTTACCAGTTTTATATCAATGGATTTACTTTCTCCCATAATCACTTGACTTGGGCAACTGATGATTTGGACTTGACTTGTTATTTATTCAAAAAGATTTGACTTTAACTTTATTTTAAAAGTTTCTGATTAATTTTTAATCTTTTTTCTGTTTTATTTTAAGAATTTTTATTTTTATTTTTATCTTTAAACAATGCCAAACACTTACAGTTGGTGGGCTTTGGCTGGGCTGATTCAGCAGATTCACTTGGTGTCTTAATTGAGTAATAATAGTGATGGTCTACCTTGACATTTCCAAATATTGAATCTTTTACCGTGCTGCCTTCCACTGAAATTTCCAAATGTTAGAAACATATGTGAATCAAACACATTAATTGCAAAATAATGAAAGTTATGACAAAGATTTACATTCTTTAATAAAAAAACCTAAGCTAAGCTAATCACATGTTACCCGTTTTTATAAAGAATTAAAACAATACAATAGCATCGTTAAAATAATATAGAATGGTAAAAACAGATATGATTTGTTTAAAACGTGGTTACTATGGATAGACCTTGTTACATGTCTCACCATAATGAAACACAGTGTTCTTTACAGTTTGTGTAATAACCTTAACATCTATGTATTTTTACACATTTCATCAAAGAGCAAGCCAACCAAACAAAAATATTATTTAGTCACCCTTTGTACTTAGTGGTTTATTAAAACAATTCAATGTTTAATGTAACATTTATTGTGGGTTATAAATATTTTAGTTTTTATGAAATACAAAGTTTAACACTTTACCAAACTACTTACCCGTTGTATTATGAGGGTTGTTGTAAGTGTTGTCAGTTTTGTTGATATCCCTCCCAGCCTGCAGGGCATTGTCTGTAATAGTAATTTAATTTTAAAAACGATAAATCCTATTGAAAGTTTGATTAAATAGTAATGGTAACACATCATTTCCTAAAGAAGAACTACCGGTGCCAATCATTTCCTAAAACTAAAAAAGTATTCCACCCAATAGACAGATAAACAAACACTTTAGGTAGGTATTAGATTTTTACAAAGACTGCATGATTACATTTTTTGATGTTATTAGTGTGGATAATACGATAATTATATTTATCATCCAATCTAAGCAAAGGTTTTTTGTCATTGTTGACAATATCAAACAAAACATTTAAGCAGGGGCGTATCCAGAAATTAAAAAAGGGGGGGTTCCGAATTTTCAACTTAGGGAATTCCCCGTTGTTTTTTCGTCCGATGTTAATGACTTCATAAAATAGTGATGGATATGACGTCATAAAATAGGTAATGATGTCGTAAACAAGAAAAAAAATCATCCGAAACAGCCAATTAAGCAAAAGCGAACATTTAGGCGCAAAGCGAACACTTGCGTCGTCGACAATCCTGCCAGGCGCCAGCTGCGAAACCGCTTAGTGTGCAATCGTTAACATCCGGCAAAAAAATAAACCAAGACCGTGAAATATGTGTGATTGATTTTGGTAGATCCATGTACGGGACCAGGCTAAATTACAAGCACGTCTTTCGCCACCTGCAATACTAAACGGAGATCGTTTTTTTCCGGGTGTTTTTCGATTTGCGCGACATATAAAACTACTTCAAAGAAACAGTATAACTTTAATAGTTAGTTAATCTAGTTCAGCGTTTGATAACCGTTTTAAGTTTGAGCGCACCTTGGGAGCGAAGCGAGCACAATTTTTTTTTGGTATAACGGCATTTCTTTTAAATTTTTTGCAAGTTTTTATTACATTGCCGAAAATGAAAAATGTTAAAAAATATATGTCAAATATTTTTGAATAAGTTTTCGGTTTGTCCGCGACGCACTTTTTTCGGTTTTGTCCGTGACGCGCAGATTTCCATGGCGCAACGGTAAAGAAGCGCTGATCTAGTTTAAAATACAGCATCAAAACGTTAACAAACCGGACGTAGTAAGATCATTCGCGCCAAGCGCGAAAATTTTTCGCACTTACGTAGTTAAAATAGTCAAAAAGTATTTGAAATGAACTCGTGTATAGTTTGTCAAAGAGGAGACGGGCCCGATGAATTACAGTAGTTTGCCGTCTTACACCAACATCTGATTTTAACGCAGACAACAAACAGCGAGAAACATCAGCACCGTCTAACTCGACGTTTTCAGAGAGAAAAAAGCGGAAACCGCTTGATTTATATTATTAATTGTCGAACACACACTTGTTGATTAGCCAACCTGAACGAATAACGAAAGAGAAAAACTATCTAGCGTTTACGGTCGACCAAACAAAAGACGAAAAACAGCGTTTTGCGTTTGATTTTGGTGTCGCATTGGCTTAAGACGCGTGACCCAATTACATTTAAACCCCCCCTGGATACGCCACTGCATTTAAGTAAGCTGACCAGGAATAACAAATACCTTTTGCATGCATTGTGGAGTCCACGTTTTGATGTCTTGGATCTACAAAACAAAAACAACTAATATAATGTGGTGTATTAAGTAGGGATGTTCAAAGTAGGAATCCAATTCTGCCATTTATTTCGGGTAATTGGAACCGATATAATTTAATATTTTACTGCGGATTGTTGCGCCTAATTGTACAAACGCTTGTGGTAAGTTGGTCTGTCGCTGCGGCGACAAATTTATAGTGCTTGCTTTAAATGCAACCTGGTAGTGCAGTGTCAGCGTTTTTTCGGGTCGACCAATTACTTCGCGTCTCGCGATAACGTGCGTCTAATAATTAAGTGTCAATCAAGTGTTATTGGGTGAGCGACTAACGTGTAATGTCTGGTGTGGAGTTCGCAATTGCCCTAAATGCGTTAAGTTGCAAAAGTAATATTACGTTGTAAAACGTGCTGGCCGTCGACAAAATGCGTTACAGGGTTACTAAGGCCAACTTTTAGGCCAATATTCAGCGAGGGTATGCAGTTATGCACAGCGTAATTGTCAAGAATTTGTTATGTCAAGAGTAACTTTGTATTTTTTGCAATACATTATTTAACTGCATAACAGATCATGTTAGTGACCCAACAATGCTTTAAAAACAGGACCGAATTGCTAAAGAGTTTGTGTGAAGTAATGAGTATTGTGTTGTACTCAGGGGCGTATCCAGAAATTTAAAAAGGAGGGGGTCCCGAATTTTCAACTTGGGGAATTCCCCGTTTTTCCGTCTGACGTTAATGACGTCATAAAATAGTGACGAATATGACGTCATAAAATAGTGATTGTGATAACGTTATAAATAATAAAAAAGTCAACAGAAACAACCGATTAACTTCCAGCTAAAGAGAACCTTTAGGCGCAAAGTGTACACGTGCGTCGACACTACTGCCAGGCGCCAGCTGCGAAACCGCTTAGTGTGCAATCGTTACCTTCAGGAGAAAATCGAAAACAAGACGTTGAAATATATGTGATTGATTTTACTAGATCCCTGTACGGGACCACGATAAATTACAAGCACGTCTTTCGCCACGTTCAATACTAAACGAAGATAGTTTTCCCGGGTGTTATTCGACTAGCACAACATAAAAACGCCACTTCAATAGTTAATCAAAATCAGTGTTTTTAACCTTTTTAATTGTGGGCACACCTGACGAGCGAAGCGAGCGCGATTTTATTTGGTATAACAGCATTTCGTTTAAATTTATTGCAAGTTTTAGTACATTGCCGCTAAAAGATAAAAAAATCAAAATATATGTCTAATATTTTTGAATACGTTTTCCGTTTGTCCGCGACGCTCTTGGCAGCCTTCTACGGCGCAATGATAAAGAAACGCTGATCTAGTTCAAAAGATAGCATTAAATATAAAAAAAAACGGCTGTAGAAAAATCATTCAAAATTTTTCGCACTTCCGTAGTTAAAATAGTCGAAAAGTATATAAAATGGACTCGTGTATAGTTAAGAGGCAGCTGGCCCGATAAAATACACCGGCCAGCGGGCCGTAGGTTGCCGACCCCTGTGACGTTGGATAACAGCTCGTTGTTGTTGTAGTCCTTCTACTGCCTGATTTTGTATCATTGCATGTTGCTGTTGCAGCCCACTCACACCTTGACGTTGGATAACAGCTCGTTGTTGTAAATCTTCTATTTTCTGTCGTTTTATTTGTGCTCTCTGTTCGTGAATTCCTACAACCGCCTGACGTTTAATTTTTGCTCTCTGTTGGTGCATTCCTGCAACAGTCTGATGTTCGATTTGTGCATCTTGGCGTTCGATTTGTTGATCACCAGCAACAAAGTCCTACATAAAATAATAAAATGAAGCACAAAAAGTTTATATTAAATTATTATGTTTTTGTTTTTTATTGTTAAACAGTTTTAGTAATCTCAAATTACAAATATTTCACAAAAATAGAAACAAAATATTTAAAACAAACTCACTGTGCAAGTGATGTTGGTTGTTTGTTCTTCAGCCATTTAAACTATTTACAAAACAAAAATGCCTGGACTACGTCTATATTACATACCAAAATAAAATAAATATGGTACAGCCAAGTAAGTGTGTATGACATAAACACATTTTGCTAAACAATAACTTTGACAAAATTATGCTGGTATTATTGCAAATACAAATGAATTAAAAATGGTAGTTGTTCGGATGCAGGCTCAAAAAAATTTTGCACATTATGCACCAATTGTTTGACGTATGTGCACAGAATGTGAATTTGCACTTGTGCCAGGTTGAAAAGTGAGCAAAAGGCCTGTTGGCTGATTCCTAGAAAGCTTTAGTGTGAATCATTTCTACTAATACCAATGCGACTATTTCAGGAATATTAGCCTACTGACATGTTGGGAAACTGGTCTGTAGAGTGTTAACATCTTAATGGCAATGTGAAACTTGACTTTAGTTAAGGGCAGCAAAATATGGAATTAACCACAGCTTTTTGACCAAATTAACATTAGTGAATGATTTGGTGACACTCACAGGGTGTCTATAAAACATCATAAGACCTCCTCTAATTTTATGTCAAAGCTACCTACAGTAAATTTTTTTTGTCCTGAAATATTTCAAATAACAATAAACATTTTTGGTTTGAAAGCTCAGTAGTCAGATAAATGAATAACTAACGCATCTATACCCCTAACTATAAATGCACAGTGCAGCCATAGGAAGAATTTTACCAAATTATACTGCCGTGATCTAAGGTGCATGTTTTGTTGGAGTGCAGACAGATATCGCCAGTATGTTGGGGATAAATTTATATATACCTGAAGCTACCACTATCATTGTTTGTATTTGCTGTAAAAAATATTAGTAATGAGTAGGGCGATTATTTTTTGACTTGTCAAAAAAAGTCATTTTGTCAAAATTTACACGTTAGGTCAAAATTTGTCAAAATTATTGTTTAAAGTCAGAATTGAACAAAAATGCACATAAATTCTTTAAAGTATGAACAAAAATAAAATAAGTCAGCTTTTTGAAATTGGCGTTAAGCGTTTGTGAAATTTGTCGATTAATTTTATCAAACAAATGCAGTCTTGTTTTATATTCAATGACATTTTAACTGTACTATATTTGCATTAGAGCAAAATATGGTATACGCGAGAAAAATTTAACCACCGAGGCCTCTCTGATTTGGACCAATGTTTTGAACAGCATTGCTGTCTTTTTTCGCTGGTGATTTGCGGTTGCCTATTTCCTATTTTAAAAACTGGGCCTAAATTTTTTTAATGTATTTTCATGAGTTTCGCATTAACCCGAAAAATAACTCATTTGTGTTCGGCTGGTAGCCAGTGAAACATCAAAAATGTGTAATTGACAACGCCAAGACACTAATGCAATATGTTAAACAACAATATGTTATTTAAATCAATGTATTTTTAACAGGTCAAAATAAATTATTTTTAGGTCAAAATGTTAATTTTTGGCGCTCTTTTACTATTGTACGTGAAAAGTTATGCAAAAAACAAAACAAAATAATACCGCATACCACAACGCATATTGTTTGGGTTAGGGTGCGGGTTAGCGTTTGGGTGAGGGTGGGTCAAGTAATATTATGTTTATTATTAATAATAACTTGACCCAACCTCAACCAAACGCTAACCCGCACGCCGCACCCTAACTCAAACAATATGCGTTGTGGTATGCGGCATTTGAAGAAAGTTTTTTTTTTAATAATTTTCACGTACATAAGTAAAAGAGCGCCTAATTTTTCAGGTCAAAATTTCTAATTTTTTTGGTCAAAAAATAATCGCCCTAGTAATGAGTTTTAAAACACAGTCACAGAGAAAGTAGAACATGTACCTAAACGCTAACTAACAATAATGTTTTTAATAAATAATCTGATTCCACACTATAAACTTGCAACTGCCAACCCAAGTGGAATTAGTTCCTCGTTCCGCAATTTGGAGGATGTGACGTACGACCTTTATGGTTTATTGAAAAGATGTTTTCTACTGTCGAACCAAGCCCCAACTTTTTGCACAGGTTTTGGAAGGCTTTTCCCGAACCAGATCCTAATTTGAACCGTTCTTTGTACGATTTTAAGGACCTGAACCGAATAATTTGAAAGTACCTGATACTTAACCGAACCAAAATCTATTAAAAAAAGCTATTTACCAAGGGTGGAATTCATAAACTCGGATTATGGATCAGTTAACCTTGACCAGGGGCGGATCTAGGGAGGGGGGGCGATATGGCTTTTTTGTTGTTAATGCAAATCTGTATCAGAACCAGCCTGCCAATATACCTGATCCGGCCAGCCGCCTTTTTGACTAATTTGACACGAGTCCATTTTAAATACTTTTTGACTATTTTAAGTGTGTAAATGCGAAAAATTTCGCGCTTTTCGCCAATGATCTTTATACTTCCAGTGTGTTTACGTTCTGATGCTCTTTTTGAACTAGATCAGCGCTTCTTTACTGTTGCGCTGTGGAAAGCTGCCAAGTGCGTCGCGAACAAACGGAAAACGTATTCAAACATAGACTAACCGACAAATATTTTTTGACCATTTTTTTTAAATGTAACAAAAACACGAAATTTAAAAGAAATACCGGTATACCAAAAAAATCGCGCTCGCTAGCTTCGCTCGCCAGGTCTGCCCCCAAATAGTTAACAAACAATAAAATAGATTAACTTTAAAGATCTATCGTGTTTTCTCAAAGTAGTTTTATTACACTTTTTTAATAGTAGTAGGGGGATGACGAAGTGTGGACTCGAATTTTAAACCAAGTATACGCTTTTTTTAGCGAATTTGCGCCAAGACTTAACTGCCTCCTTAAAAGTTATTATTATAAACATGTTTTTTTGCAAAAAAAATCCGAGGCCCACCTGATTCACAATTGTTATAAAGTTGTAATAACACAAAATCTCATTTAACATATGTTGTGCGGCCCGCAGAGAACTTTTTGAGTTTGCTTTTGGCCCGCGACCACTACACAAAGGTTGCCGACCCTTGTGTAAGGAATTGAATAACCTATCTAATGTTAGGATCAACTCTGCATAGAGTTTTGTTCATTTCAGCAACCTTATTTGTCAAAAACCAACTACAGTAACTTAAAAATTGAGAAGTGTCATGAAAGAACCACAGCTGACCGCAGCAGACAACGCTATGGTTGTATTGTGACCTGGCCTCGGCGCTTTTTCGGTGGCATGTGCGGTTGCTCTCGCCTTTTCGGGAAAAAGCAAGATGTGCAGACAATTGACATGGTGGCGTCTTTCAGCGATATTCTTCATACCGGGTCAAACTAGGAAACCGGCCCACTGTAGAGGCTAACCTTATTACTTTTTCGTGCTTTCAAAAGGTCTGTTTTTCGCGTTATTTTGCAGGAGTTAGTTTATTCGGCCAGCCGATGTTATTTTTACCTGAATTATGACGTCACGCAATGGTATACTTTTGTGACGTCATATCTGAAAAATTGTGACGTCATATCTGACAAAAATTTATGGGAATCCGGACACTTTATTTTAAGTAGTTCGCTTCAAGTATAATACCCAATAATATCCTTACTGCGTTTTCTTTTCTATGCCAATAAATGATTTACAGCAAATAGGGAAAACGCAAAATTGGAAAAAAAATTACAAAGCAAATAGACTTCTTGATTGTTTATTACTCTTATAGACGTGTAATATAACAGTCATCACAATTAAACACAGGTATAGTTTAGGCAAAACCGTTTCAAAAATGTGCTTGTTAAAAACTTTGTCATAATTGTTAATTGTTGATTTTCATAACTGATAAATTCTACTGTTTAAAGTTGTAGCGACTGGGGTCATTTAAGATGTTTGTTTGAGTTGTGCTCTTTTCACAATGTAATGATTGATGATTTTGTAAATCGAGCATCCCTTTACCAAAACACCCCGTCGCTTGCGAACCAACCGCTTGGCATTTTCACACATGATAAATGTTTTTGTGTGACACATATTTCCGTTATAGATAAAAGTATTTCACCTGTGTGAATGCGTTATTGTTGCAGTTCCCGGCTGCCAAAAAGGCTCCGGGTTAGCTAAAATATTCTTTGGAATTCAGCAAGTGCCTGATTTTTCAGCCAAATGCACAAGCTTGCATGATAGTGTCTGCTCTAGGGCTCCAGGCTATATTTATTTAACTTTTGTAAAACCACATGGGGTCACTATGATAAGATAACATTTATAAAATTACACCTATTTCAAAACAGTATAACAGTACAAATAGTTAGTTGTTTTGAAAGGATGTGGATCACTCGACTATTTTCCTAAGATGTGAGGTATCTTGTATTAAAAGGTGTTAAATTAATGTTGAGTACAAAATAAATATCTGGTTAAAATTTTAAGTGCACAAGCAATACAATGTCGTTTGAGGAATACCACATAGAAGATATATTTTTGAATTAAAAATGTCTGTTAAAAAGTGTGAATGAAACAACTTGCAAAATGCAAAGTTATAGGTTAAAAAACAGCAGTACCACAAAAACTACAATATTCCCTCATAAAAATGCTTATTTCAACTTTGTTTGCAACTAGCTGACCTTAAATATTCTAATTACATTTTATTTCTAATTTAAAGTTGACGCAAATGCTTCCTGGTTTTAACCGAAACCCTATTTTAAGTACAAAATTAAAGTTGTAACAGTATATGTTTAACCACTTCTCGCTACCAGTATTTGAAGAAATTGCGAATAAAAAGTGATTATAGATATTAATTAAAGTTAACTTAAAAAGAATAATTAGCTTCACAATAGATTCTACAAAAACAAAGCGCGAAAACACGTAACTGAAAACAACGAATAACCATTGGAAAAGATAGGCGCTCGCAACAGTTCATCTCACTCACGCAACGCCTCTAGTGGTGGAAACCATCCCATTAAAAACATTTGGATGAGTGGCAATAATTAATACTAGTCAAACTAAACATTTTCGATCAAAATATATAAAAATTGCTTAAAAATGGCATAAATATACTAGATATTAGCGTGTCGTGTCAGGATCATGATTTGTCGTCCTAAATACTTTGGTTAACCATGCAGACAAAAATATGAGAAACTAATGTAAAGTGTAATGAAAATAAAGAAAATGTTTCATTGGTGCGACTGGTTGAACAAGAATTTAAATTTTCAAGTAACTGTTCCTATTTAAAGCCTGCATTGAGGAGACATAATACGTTAAAAGGCAGTGCTGTCCATTGGAATAGATTTAATTATTGGTTTGTTAATGGATAATAGCGTTGTGTGTGTTGTAAGCAAACTTTATTTTTCATCTTTTTACAGCGGAGTTAAAAAATCGATGGATTTACAACTTGATAATAGGGTAATGGAAACAATATTTTTTATATGAAATTTCTCTAAAAATGAAACAATTTTGAAAACTGAATTTATGGACGACATATCTCTGAAGGTTAATCGCACAGTGTCTTCTGTTTCTAGTCAACCTTTGCAGCATATTTTTCTGTCTAACAAGACTTATTTAGTTTTTTGCATAAGCTTGCTTCAAAGTGTAAACAAAGTGGAATTTGCACAGCACAACACTCCTAAATTGCAAACGGTGTGGCCAAAGCAAGCATCAAGTAATGGAACAAATAGACCCTATCACTAGTAAACAATTTATCAACTAGGTCTGAGTGCAATGTTAATTTCTCCTACACCAATGAAGTTTATATTTTGTGGATTTACCTTGCTAGTCATTTGTTTTCCCCTTTTTTAGTATGTTTGTGTTGCATTTAGTTATTATTATTTTTTTTTTTGCATTGTTTTTATTATTTGTGAAAGAATGGAATTTGTAATAAAATGAACCAAAAAAAAATTGTTTTTTTCTTTTAAACAGTCTTTGGTAAGTGTTTTTATATTGGCAAGTTTTAATCTTCAACTAAAAAAAATTACAAAATCACAATAGTTGCAAACATTTGTTATAATTTCACATAAACACACAATTTTATGAAAAATGAATTTTCAAGAATGTAAATAAACACCAAAAATCAAACTTAAATAAAGGAAGTTTACTTTTCATGTTTACAGTGTAGCTTAAAAACAAGGTTGAACAATTTTTTTTGTTAAATTTGTAACGACAGGGGTCAATTTAGAGGTTAATTGAATATTTTAAACGTTTATAGAATCTGTGTATTTATCAAATATGTTACGATTTATGATTTGTCACTTTTTCACGCCTTTTACCAAACACTCGCTGTCATTCTGAAAACAAAGCATTCGGCTGTTTCACACATGAATAATGTTATATCGTGACATATATTTCCGTTATAGATAAAAGTATTTCACCTGTGTGAACGCGTTATTGTAACAGTTCCCGGCTGACAAAAGGGCTTCGGGATATGAAACATTTTCGCTTTTCTGTGTCGCCTTTGTTTTTGTTCATGCAAAACCCGCCTGCTTCCCAGCTAACACACAACGTATTTTCGACGTTCGGGTTTTTTTTTTAAACTAAGTAAACGTTGTGGGAATGTGTCCAAACGAACGTTAAGAAAATACGTCGAGGCCGTGTTATCAAAACGTAATGTAAAACATAGCACTAACGTCAAAATTAACGTTAGGAAAAACCGCAATGCGACCAAATTTCAACGTCATTTCTAACGTACAAACAACGTTGATTACAGACGTCGATCTTAACATGTTTTACATCATTTTGGACGTCACTTCGAACGTTTGTTGAACGTTATTTTTTAACGTTGCGACGAACCACAATGAAACAAATTTACAACGTCACAGGTGACATGCAAATAACGTTGATTACTGACGTAAAATCTAACATTTTTAGACGGGTTTAGACGTCTTTTACACGTTTAATTAACGCTGTATATTTAACGTTCCGTAAAACTATAACGCAACCAGCTTAGAACCTCATTCGTGACGTAGAATGTACGTTAATTTCTGACGTTACAATTAACTTGTTATAGACAAATTTTAACGTAACTTCAAACGTTTGATTAACGTTCTTTCGTAACGTTGAAACAAACCAAATGCAACTTATTTTAAAACGTCATAAATCTCGTACAAAAAACGTTGTTTACTGACGTCAAAACTAACGTCTTTTCAGCCAGTTTTGACGTCGTTTAAATGTTTTTTCAATGGTATTCTTTAAAAAAATTGTGGCGCACCACAATGTAACCTGATTATAAAGTCAAAGGTGACGTACGAACAAGGTTAATTACTTACTTCGAGGCTAATAACTTGTTTTAGGCTATTTTGTACGTCAGAGCGAACGTTTTGCTAACATTATTTCTAAACTTTGCGACCACCATTGATGTAACTAATTTACAACGTGATACGTGACGTACAATCAACATTAAATTCTGACATCAAAGCTAATTTCTTGGAGACTATTTTGGACGCCATTTTAGGCATTATAATAACGTTTACCGTTTTGACTAACTACATTGTTATATAATTAAAACGTAAAACGTGACGTAACAACAACGTTACCTTTTGTTACAAGGATAACTTTTTTATGACTATTTTATACATCATTTCTAACGTTTTAATAACGTCATTTCTCAACCTTATTACAAACCTTAATGTAACCAATTTAGAACGTCATAGGTGACGTACATGCAACGTTATTTACTCACGTCAAAGTAAACTTGATTTCATTTCATACGTTGTCGTGAGAAACCACAATGGACCCCATTTAGGAAGTCATACGTGACGTACAATCAACGGTGATTTCTGACATCAAAGCTAACTTATTTAAGACCGTTTTGGATGTAATTTTAAACGTTTTAATAGCGTTATTTCTTGACGTTGCGACAAACTAAGATCCAACTAACTGACAACGTCACGCGTGAAGTATAAATGACGTTGAATTCTAAAGTCAAAGCTAACTTCTTTGACAGCATTTTGGACGTGATTTTAAGCTTTTTAACAACGTTATTTTTTGGTTTGTAACTAACAACAATGCAATCTAATTAGAACTTCGCGTGACGTAAAAACTACGGCAAATACTGACATCGAAGCTTACTTGTGTTTAGAATTAGACTATTTTATACGTCATTTTTAACGTTAATATAACGTTATTTTTTAACGTTATTACAATCTTCAATGTAACCAATTCAAAACATCATACGTGGCGTATACGCAAAAAGCAATGATCGTTGAAGATAACTTATTTAAAACCATTTTAAATGTTATTTTCAAAAGTTCCAATAACTTTATTTCTTGACATTACGAAAAACTAAAAAGCGACCAAATTTGCAACATGTTAAATGAACTTAGTCATTTCGAAGGTTACGGCAAACCAAAATGCAACCGGATTAAAACGTTAAACGTGACGTATACAACAAGGTATATACCTGACATCGAGGTCAACTTGGTTTAGACTATTTTATACATAAAGCTGAAGTACAATCGAATCAAAATGTCATACGTGACGTATAAAAAACGTTGTTTACCGACGTCAAAACTAACTTTCCAAGTTTTAATTTTCGTTAAATAGAAATGCTCTCTTTTAAGGAATGCGTCGGGATTATGTAGGCTATGTACAAAATATTTGTTGTTTTCTGTGATGTGTTCTGATTAACTTTTTTAGAAAATGTAAGAAGTATACTTATGCTTACATAAAATAGAGATGTGACATTGTCTTTACATGAAACAAATCGCATAAAAAAGTACTTAGCGCAGCGACCGCTATAGACGTAGTTTCCTGGATAGACAAGAATGTCGCTCCCTGCTGCTTTTTTTTCGCGGTTTTCGAACGGCGCGTAAACTCGTGATTGGCCAATATGCAGATGACATCACAGTCCAGTTTGAACATTTATTATCAGGACATTGGAATTCAAAATAAGTTTTGGCAGCTCAGCGCTAGAGTGCTCGTTAGATATTTAGGTTGTTTACCTTAAATCATGAAGATTAGGGTTACATAAAAAGATTAGGCTTTGTTATCAAATATATTTTCAGGTTAAATAGTCTAAGCTGTATTTGTAGTTTTATTTATAATTTTTATTTTAAGTAGGAAAAAATAATTTACTGAATAAATGACTTTAAAGCCTCCACTAATTTTCATTTAACATAGAAAACAAGCTATATTACCTCTGTGGGCAATTGCAGGCGCTGGTCTAGAATCCTACCACAGTGCACAATATTTGGGTTAGGGTGCGGGTTAGCATTTTGGGTTAGGGTGGGTCAAATATATTAAATAATAAATATAATATTACTTGACTCACCCAAACGCTAACTCGCACCCTAACCCAAATATTGTGCGTTGATTTAATCATTGTGGTAGGATTCTAGACCAGCGCCCAATTGCATTCTACGGCGACTCAAAGTTTTTAGACAATTTTAATGCAAATCTTGATCTGTGTCATTCCAGCGTAAATACCTTGGTGTGCATAAAACCCCAAATGCACACTAGAAAATTCATTACTGAAGATCTCAACTAAAGGCAAATTAAAGGTTCAAGATGGGATTTGAAGAAGGGTATACATGTTAAAGATGTTCCTCATGAACTTGACTGCTCATCAAAATTTACAGGTAAATTAGTGATTAATATTTTAATTAAATAGCATCCCATATAAATGTGTATGATTTTTGTTAATTATTATATTTATTTGACTCTTAATGTTTTGTTTTATGCTTGCAATTGCCCTAGATGCTAACAATAAAGACTTTAAAATGTATCCTGGCTGCGTTTAAATTTTTTTATTGGGCAGCAATTTTTTTCAAAACCTACCAGTGATAGTTATACAATGTCACCAAAATTTTAATTTTATATATTTCTGACCAGTCTGCATTCTGTGGACCAGAAGCTACACAGCACAAAACGCTATCACACAATAAGTAAAGGCAAAATAAACATGATAGAATTATTGGGAAAAAATTGTACCATAGTACTAAAAAAAAAGGTCTATATTTTTTTAATATAAAAACAATGTTTAAAAAATATAAAAAATACTAATATTCATTATTAAATATTATTATTGGCAAAAAAATGAGATAAAAATTCTTGATCCTAAATTTTACCAAACAAATTCAGGTTGCACAAGAAAATACGTTAACAGTGATATAAAATTTCTGTGCTTGGTTAGATTAGTAAATGGCACATCTAAATTTTGAAACTATGGTTGAATTGTGTTAGGATTCCAAACGTCTAGGTCAGTGATTCTCAACCTTTTTTAGAGCAAGAGCCGCATTTCAAACCTAAGGTTTGCAAGGAGCCGCATAAAAAACAACAGTAGTCATATAATTAAAAAACATTAAGAAAGCAACTAGAAAACAACAAATATACATTACGCTAACCTAGGCTAACTAAGTAACAGTGTTTGCCATAGCTTGTCGATCAGGACTAAATATATTGTGATGTAACAAACCACAAAATTATTTTAAAGAGCCGGATGGAAGTATACCCGGTAACATTAGGACTTCGTACTCGGGATCCTTGCTGATACAATTCACTAATTCTTGATTTCTCTTACTTACTTTGTTGCAATTCTGCTACTTCTAACTAATTTTTCACTCGGTTAGAGAGCCGCAAAATGTTCAGTTGAGAGCCGCGGTTGAGAATCACTGGTCTAGATTATAATATTACCAATAGTGAGAACAATTAATCACAAAACACTCTGCTGACATAATAAAAAAATAAAAAACATGAAATAACTATCAGGTTGTTTTCAATCTTTGTTTAAGGCAACCAGTTGGGCATTTATTTTACCATGTAGAAGCACGAACATCATTGCAATTAGTTTTTTTGGCTTTGCTCATTGCGATTTGGTTCATAAGGTAAATGAAGTTAAGTTATGTTTGTAGTCATTAATCACATTTCCCAGTTAATGCAGCTTAAACAGATGAAAGTTGGATAAATGGGGTTTTCCTTAGCTTGACAAACACATGAGCCATTTTTATAAGGTACCTACTACCTATTCTCCTGTTCGACCATATAGCCCTAGCAGTCACTTCCCTATTACCTAAATTTTTTTCAAATTTGAGCCACAGTATAAAATAAAACAAGTTATACAAAACAAATAATTACAAATATTTGTTACCATCTTGTTAAATATATTCACTAACATAAAATTCTTGTACAACAATGCATGTATGCATTTTTGCCTTGAGAAACAACCATGTCTTTAAAGTTTATTAGGTAATTATATGACCAAAGGTAAATTAATGTACCAAACATAATACTAGAAAAAAATACTGTTTACAACATTTTGTACTGCTGATTTTAATGTGTAAATGGCGATGTGGACAACTGGACATATTATGCATTCTAACTAATGTATGTGAGAATCAGTACCATTGGGAATCATATCCACCTCACCTAATCACTAAGGCGAATATTTTTTGACCTTTCAAAAAATGTCATTATTTACATGTTAGGTCAAAATTTTTTTTAATTATTTCAAAATTGTTGTTTAGTTAAAGTTTTATTAAAATTTATGTTTGATTTGCATCCAACAGCATTTTATCTGCATTATATGTAATTTTATGTTTGTGATACGGTCAGCCGGTATAATTTACCATGCAGGCCAGTTTACATCGCATAAGGTTCATCTCAAACTTTGTTTTTGCTTCAGTTTGTTGTGTATCTCTGATTTGATCAAATGTATTAAACAGTATTTGCTGTGTTTTATTTCTGCGGTGGTTAGCAATTATTCCAAATTTCCTATTTAGATTATATGGGAGCTCTTTGTTGTATTTGGCAAATATTTGCCTTGTATTTTAAGTTTTTACTTAACTGTAGTCAACAATTTTCTAAAATAACCTATGTTTTGGTTTTTTTTAAATGCAGTACTTCTTACAACAATATGTTGTTTAAATTAATGTATTTCTAAAAGGTAAAAATTTTGTCAAAAAAAAATATTTATTTAACATTTTTTAGGTTAAAAAATAACCGCTTTACTACTGACGTATTTCACCAAAAGTTCTAACTATTTCGATTATAATTGCAGGGTGAAAGTGCCAACAGCTCACTCGATGTATCACACACGCATTCAGATTCGGATTAAACTGCTGGATTTTCGTTTTACACCGCTGGATTTGTATTGTTCTTATTTTTTCAATACGTTGTTGTTGTTAACGTTACTTTCCTATTTTAATGTGCATCTCAGTTTTCTTTTTTTACAGTTCTTTACTGTCAACATTTTTATACTGCCGTGTTTGTTTAACTTCAATACTATATTATTTCTATATTTTCCTGGATGGTAATTGTTTAGAAGATTTAGTAAGAATTTGCAAGTGTAAATAATTACAGTCAGATATGTCACAAGTATAATAGTGTAGTTGCGAACGTAATTTGTAACGTCATTGCAAGCGTAATTTGTAGGGCATGGAGTCCAAACTATTACGCAAACATAACATTGTGAGTTGCTTTCAATAACCTAGTTATACAACGTAGTTTCCAACGTCGCATGAACTTTGTCCGGATCACACATTCTTACGTAAAAATAACATCTATGATAAACGTATAAATAACGTCGCTGAACATCGTAATTTGCAACGTCTAATCTACGTCGTCTGGAGTAGACACTTCTACGTTTAAATAACGTAGTTGCACAACGTCGCATCTACGTCGTAAAGTGTCGACGCTTTTACGTGAAAATAACGTTCATGATAAACGTAGAAATAACGTAGTTGCACAACGTCGCATCTACATCGTTTAGTGTCGACGCTTTTACGTGAAAATAACGTTCATGATAAACGTATAAATAACGTCGCTGAACATCGTAATTTACAACGTCTAATCTACGTCGTCTGGAATAGACACTTCTACGTAAAAATAACGTTTATGATCAACGTATAAATAACGTAGTTGCATAACGTCGCATCTAGGTCGTAAAGTGTCGACGTTTTTACGTAGAAATAACGTTAGGTGCAACGTCTTATCGACCAAACTTAAACCAAAAATCTACGTCGCTGCGACGTCAAATTGTTAGCTGGGTTCACATTGTAGTGGACGTTTTACTAATTGTTGCTATTATTCGAAACTTAGTTTTATAACCAACTTTTTGACGTGACACAACACAGTCCTCGTGACCACAAAACATTGACCGCGTAAGTAACACGAATATGTTATTTAATTCAGTGAAAATGCCTCTGCTAAATGATTCTATGACCAAGCGATGTGTATAAAGGGGTTGGAAAGCGCCGATGTAGTTTAACTGGACGATAGATACAAATCCCTGAACTAACATACCATAGGTTATTATGCTGAGAGTTAGTACTGTAACATATGGACCTTACGCAATTCCTGTAAGTTGATTTCCGTTCTGTATTTTATCCAATAAACACAGATACGTTTAATGTATTGCTGTGGCTGAGCTGTTGGAACACGCAACCTCAACAAATGGAGTAGGATCAAGGTAAGTGGAAACCAGAATCAGCCAAGCAGATACGACACCGGTACCATTACAACTGCTGTTTGTTATACAACACAGCGGTTTGTAGTTTGAAAGATAATCATTTTTCAAAAATACCGGTACCGTAACGCAAAAGCAAACTTTTTTGGTATTTACGGAGCTTAATGAGTAACGACGTCACTTGGCATCCGATTGAATAAAGCAGCGTTTCTTAGTTTTTTTTACCTCACGTGCCACTTATAGACCTCTGAAAACCTGACAGCGCATACAGCGAGCTCTCTCATTATTTCAGGTGGACCGGAGTGAATGTGGAATAAATTAGCTAAGCTTTAATGGAAAAATAAAAATATGATGTATATTTTTTTACTTGTCCGCGGCTTACCTGGTAACTGCCCATCGGTTAAGAAGCACTAAAATAAAGGAATCACGCGAAACATTCTTTGTATTTATGTATTTCACCCACTCAGGCATTTATAACGTAAAATGTCATTGTTAGCTTTCTTATGCAATCCTAAATGACGTCATTAATATAGGTAAATAAGCAATATCGATCAAATTGACGATCGAAAAGTTTTCCGGGATGTTAAGCAAAAATAGCGATTTGAAACTTAGTTATTTGTTCAAACGCAATTGTAAAAAATATATTTATAGTAGAAATCGCTCCGTTTAATGGCAAACCAGGACTGAAATGCAAAATTACTTTTGTATTGATTTGGAACCGATACGACCTTCTGTAGTATCGGAACAGTACCGATACTACGCACTTGGTATCGGGTTGTGATATTATGGGACATCCCTAATAGCATGAATAATGTAAACTCTACTTGCGCATGATGCTGAGGTGCGACAGTTGATTGTCACTGCTGGAAGGAAATCCAACTTCTAATCCTACAAACACATTAAACAAATACAAAACTAACTCGGGCGATATTAAAGCTAGAATATCTAAAAAATAGGCATAAACAACTGGTGAAGTGATATGAAAAGTAAGCGAAGTCAGAAAAATAAAACCATTTGCCATAAAAAAAAATATTGAAAGACGGCAAACAAGTGTGAACTTAACTTGAAGTGATACTAGAATTGCGCGCCTATATACACATAATGGGTTGATAAAAACATCAAGTAGAAAAGTATAAAAACACGAGCCGTGCATATTGAGCGAATACAAAGTAACTTTGGTAAAAAAAACAATACAATCGATTCTATAACGATATAAGACAAAACACCAAAACTAGTTGCGAACCACAGTCGTTTCTTAAAACAAAAGCTGTGCGCAAACGTTATGTTATTGTTCCAAAAAAACAACGAAGCGAGTTTATTTGAAAGTTTAACCATGAGCTATTGGCACTTTTATGACATACCAGCCGAAATATGGACGAGTATAATATAAAACACCAATAACGTGACTAAAATCGATCCACAGCATTGTTTCATCGAGGATTGCATTTGTGCAATAATACAGGCCAGGGGGTTTAATGCATAGTTGAACACAAGCACAATGTTAAGTGCTGAAAAGGTCACCAAGTATGTCGGTGCTCTAAAAAAAGGTTTATTGGTGGATTGAAAATACAAATATATTTGCATTCAACTTAAATGTTTAAAACGCTTGAAACCAAATTCGTCTGAATGGTAATAAACATCACACTTAAAAATACAAACAGTAAAGATGATAAAAGTTTTGCTGGAAAACAACATGAGAAAGTCAAACGAGTAATTCTTTGTCGCTCGGAGCACTCGAAGTAAAACTTCAAAACCGCACTCTGTCCTCCTGCAAAGCACAATATGTAAAGAAATTTTAAACGCTGAAACACGTCTGGCAGATTTTGTGTGTTTACTATTCTTTTTCTGCGATTTAATGCGAAATATTTTTCAATACTGCTGGTAAAGAAACTTGTTTGTGTGGCAATAAAAACATAAAGTAGTAGTAAGCTGGTAGGTATTTCATGTGAAAGCAAAAATTCCACTGATAAGAGGAACAGGCCAATGAAGCAGAACTACAGTTGCGTGGTATCGAAGCAACATTTGCCTGTGTGTCGCACATCTGTGGTTTGTAGCACTTATATGACGGTATTTGGTCACCTAATATCTCTTCAGGCACTGGACAGGTGGTTAGGCCAACCATATGTCCTCTTTTAGGAGGATTTGTCCTCTTTTTCAAGAAAACTGGATGGTTCTCCGAGGACGCTCAAAAATGCCCAAATGTCCTTTTTTTACGCATTTCGAGTTAGTTGCTTATACTTTTAACAAGACTTTTGACGTTGTATTTATTTCCAAAAAAATACTGTAGCCATGGAACATGCTGAATTGCTGGTTCAAAAAAGGTTTTCTAACAAATTGTCCTACCGGCCCTACCTTCTTAATTGTTATTACAAACATTGCGCCACAAAAATTGCAACCGAACCTCACATGTAAAAAGGCCAATTAATAAATCAAAGGTGTGTGTTATGTGTTTATCAACACTTAAACACCCAAATTGATTAACTGCCATAAGCCAAATCTTAGAGTTCATTAAGTGATTTTACGATGTGATAAATAGGGTTTTAGATTACGCGTTTCAGCTTTCGTTTGCCAAATATGTTCTTCAGTTACATAATATCATATTTGATGATACAAAGTTTTCCGTATTGTTGTGTGTAAAATTCCTGAGTTTTCCTGCTTCAGTTCGCCTCGTTTCAAACTTGACATGTAACCTTTAATCTCGTAATCTATAACTGTCAGTCTTGCGGGTGGTTTTCTCACGTTCTGCAAAACAAGCCACTTGTTTCGCTGGCGTCTGACTCCCGCTGCAAATTGGCCTTAGAATAGCCGCTGTAATGCCTAAGCCACGTTTTAGAGTGCCGGCCAGTCTTATTGGCCAAATATGACGTAACTTTCGTGTTCTTTTTCTTCCTACGTATTGGCTATATACACGTGGTTTCTTAGCTGCTTTGAGCTTTTCTCTAGAGAAGTCTTTTGCGAAGTTTTAGCCGACAGTCGCTGCAATAGGCGGTGGCTGTCTGTCTCACATTAACTTGAAAATAACGTTCACTAATGCTATTTGATAACGTTTTAATTCGTTGTAACAATATACTTTTGATTGGAATTTTAGTTGTGGTTATGACAGGTAGCATATCTGACCAGAAGCCTTTGCAAACAACAAGAACTCGCGCGTTTGCGTCCCGCCGGGCAACTGTATGGGGTCAGGGGTCAGACCCCAGTGCGCAGGTCGCGGCGGGGGCGCAACAGTGTGTCATTTTAAACCGTAGGATTTTAAATCGTCAATTATAACTCTCTTGTAGCCGCCAACAGCAAAACCATCGCGCTCGCAACAAATAGCGCTCAGTCGCAAGCAACACCTAATTTCCTATCGAAATTTAATACGAGAATCCCAAAACAACCAAATATCCCGAAAATCAGCGTAAAAAATCATTAAACTTAAAAGTAACAATTCTACTTTCGTTTTACTTGCCGGCAAAAAATGTCCTCCTTTTGAGTGCTGCAAATATGGTAGCCCTAGTGGTGGTTGGTTTTAAAACTTTTAACTTTCGACGACAAAAGGCCACCATGACGTCAGTGTGTACAAATGAGTAATTAATGACGATACAAAAGGCTATTGTGACGTCAGATGTGCAAAACATCAACTGTTTTATTTCCCAATCTCAAGACGAAAAAGAGAGATTTACTTCTATTCTTTAAAAATCGGTTTATTCGATTGTGCTTCGATCTGCTCGAACAAAACGTAATTTTAAATGTTTGTGCGACTTATTCCGACAGAAAGCCTCCGATGTCATGACGTAATATTGCGGCGAGAACATAACAGTTTTATGAAAGCAGCGAAGTTACCTAGCTTTGCCTGAACATAAAAAAACACGTAAAAAAGATAGAAGCTTCTCGTGTCAGTGATGTAGGTTTTTAAAATTAATTTGTTGTTGTTACTCACGTCAAGTCCAAGTTCTCTCAGTTTCGATCTGATCACCTCCTCGCCTTCCTCAGTGAAGCCACAACCACCGACCCGCAACTCCTCGATGTTTGGGAGGACGCGAGAAAGCTCAAGAGCTCCTTCGTCGCCGATGCGGTTATAACTCAGATCCAGCAACTTGATCTGAAACAATAAATTATTGGGTGAAATACATTTAGACTTAGTACATAAAGTGAAAATATTATTAGTTGGTTCGTGGTGTTTGCGGTTCCAACCAACTTTATTTACTACATATTAAATGCTTAACACGTTTTTATTCAAATAAATGTTTTTGCTTTTATGGACCAGTGGTGGGCAATTACTGTTGGACAGCCGCGTGAGAATGGGAAAATAGGTGCTTCAAAAATAGGATGTGCAAAGTAAAAACCTTTGGATATTATAGCTCCGTTCGTTATTAACAATATTAAAAAATATTAATGTTTGAAAAAGTCCTGAAGAACATTTAGTAAAAATTATCTGGCAGCAACATCATATTTGTTGATATTTGTCAACTTACTTTGCACTGTTTGTTCTCGATTGCCTCGGTTAGTTCACTGATGTCTGTGATGTCACAACAGTCCAACCAAAACACCTCGACCTTGTCAACTATCTTCGACAAATGTTGGACACCGACGTTTCCCAAATAGTTCATGCCGAGGTTAAGTTGCTTCAACTAAATAACAAGTCAAATGTAAGTTGGTGGAAATATGAACACAAAAACAAGTTTGCGACCACCTTAAGTAATATATGTATTTATAACAAAATAATTCAGAGGTCAGAACCAGACATCGATTACAATCATCCCGCCGAGGTAAAGTTGCTTCAACTAAATAATAAATCAAATGTAAGTTGGTAGAAAATGTGATTATATCAACTGACTTTTTAAACAAATTAGGTTTATTTCCAAAATGTTTCAAAATAATTAGATAAGCGATTATTTTACAGACAGGCATAACACAACAATGTTTATGTGCTAAACCAATCCACTCATCAAATCCATTGTTATGGACAGATCAAGTTTTCATTTCAGAAATATTTCAGAGCTATACATCACAAAATGTAAAAAAACTAATGCCTTTTTTGCAACATAATTCGACGCGACGGTCAGTCGGTGCCTTATCTGAAAAGAAAGTAATTTTAGAATTTATATTTTCAAGTCCAATTATATTTTCAACTGATTAAATGCAAAAATGGTCATGGGAGCCAAGGTAGAAATCCTTAAAAATCTATATTAAAAATATTTTGTTATCAGCGCAAAATATAAAGATACCTTAAAACTGAACAACTTTTGATAACCCAACCCGAAATATGTAATCAATGGTTAGTAAGTCATTATTTTAGAACAGCGCTCATCAACCGCGTAACGCGGTGCAATCCGACAATCACTTATTTAAAAAAATACATTATTTTTTAAGTTGTTTTTTTTCTTCCAAAGATGTCGTTTTAGAGTGAGTAGAATTAACACTGGAAATACCAAGACTCGCATTTTAACCGTATTCAATAATCTAGGTGTAAGCTTATGAACTTTTCTAAATACTTAAACAATTTTAAAACTTTGTACCGCTCAGCTGTCTGAAGCAGGGCAACCTACGGCCGACCGCCTCTTTTGCAAACCGGACACGAGGTAACCATATATTTTGGCTGTAGTAACAAAACCTGGTTTGCCTTTATCGTATGTTTGCGTTGTTGTGAACGTGCTCAAATGCTCAACCTAAAGACCCTCTGATGCAATGGAACTTTTCATCAATGAAATTTTGCCAAAGTAGTCCACAACAAAAGCTTTTTATCGCACTTTGCGCGAATACATTCCGTCTTTTAAATATGGCTTAACATTACATTGCGTCTTTCCAATGGTATAACATTACATTGCGTCTTTTCAATGGTATAACATCGAGACGAGAGTATACAGGCCCTATTCAAATTGCACCATAAACTATATAAATGAAACATTCGTCGGGATTGCCAGCCATGTAACGAGCTCAACGCCAGACAAACATAAACTATAACAATTATAACATGCACCATTCATATGGCTGGGCTGGGAAGCGGCCGTGTTTAGTGATTTGTGTTGGTTTACATTAGACAATGACATGTTAAGTAATCGGTTGTAAGTTTTCAATTATTATCAATCGTCAGTTATAATTTAATGGTTGTCATTCGTGATATTTTAGAATACTCGGAAATGGAATACCATGATGTCTTGTGAACAAAAATCGATTCGTTTGCCAATAAGCATGGAAAATAACTTTAATGCATTTAAGTTATCAATTGGAATTTAGTGGTGTGTGTTGTATTACAAGTTTTAAACAAGATCAAGTTAAGAAAATAACACAAACTCACGGCGGTTTGTGTCCGCTTTTATGTAGGCAGAATCTGCTAGTTAGTATTTATATTAGGGTTAGCTAATAACACGTAAGTAACACCTCTCTCCAAAGTTTAACAAGGCAAGCGCAATGTTTTAGTGCCCGCGTCAACTTTTTTATGTTCAGCCATAATCTGTGGGGTAACTGACGTCACAAAATTCCTGTTTTGCCAAAATAATATTAATAAATGCCACTTGATTCAGTGGCGTATTGAGGTGAGGGTCCAGGGCCCCCCCCCCTTTTCGTTAGTGGTATTATTTTTAATGTAATTAGGTCACGCGTCTTAAGATGATGAGAAACCAAACTCCAACGCAAATCGCCGTTTTTCGTTTCTTGTCTGGTCGAACGTCAATGCAAGATTTTTTCTCTTTTTTCGCGCTTCGCACAAACACCGCGTCGCCTTCTTTTGATAATAATTATACTTTTTATATTATATAACATCCTGGTCCATGATTATGAGGTATTAGTCTACTCTAAAATACAAAAATAATGTAGGGGAAGGCACCTGAATGAATTGACAATAAAATTGTTAGTGGAAATTATTACTGACTTCATACCTCTAGAACAGTGCTCATCAAATGTTGTGCCGCGGTATAATCCGACAATCACTTATTTAACAAATAAAGACATTTTAAAATTTGTTTGCGCTCTCCAAAGGTACCGTGTTAATCGTGAGTGGAATTAGAATTAAAAACATAGACCAGCATTTTAACCGTGTCCAACAACCCAGGTGAAACTTTTACGAACTTTTCTAAATACTTTTGTTTTTAACTTTGTTCCGCCCATGTGTCTAAAGTCAACATTAGAACAAACTTTGCAATAAACATTACAGCCACCAGAAAAGCACCGCTCGTTAACTATCTTCATGGTAAATATAATTATTCATCAAAAAATATTAGTTACTTACTTTGCACTGTTTGTTCTCGATTGCCTCGGTTAGTTCACTGATGTCTGTGATGTCACAACTGTACAACCTCAACACATCGACCTTGTCAACTATCTTCGACAAATGTTGGACACCGACGTTTCCCAAAGCGTTGCAGCTGAAGTTAAGTTTCTTCAACTAAACAACAACTCAAATGTAAGTTGGTGGAAATATGAACACAAAAACAAGTTTGCGACCACCTTAAGTAATATATGTATTTAGAACAAAATAATTCAGAGGTCAGAACCAGACATCAATCACAAATATATCCCTATGTCTCCGCCAACCAACATTTTGAAATACTGGCTCGATTAAAAATTATTGTTTATATTGCAGTTTTGGGGCTTTTACTGTTGTATTTTTTAGATTATTTAAATCAATTATTTTTTACCGGATGACTTAACATCTACGTTAAAGAGTCCAATAATAAAAAAATATTGATTAAAATGGCCTTACATTTTTATTTTTCCTAAACATTGCATTACATGGAGCTACATGTTCGGTTTATAGAAGTTTCATATTATTCGAAATACTTTTTGCGTTTCTCTATATACAAGCATTTTACCTCATTCGTAAAACATCAAAGGCGCTGGTCGTTCCTGTTTGCCGGTGATTGTGTCTAGATTTATAGGTCTGTGTTGAACCGGCATTTACTCGTCTAGCGTTGTATCGTAATTATCATAAAAAATATTTTTTTTGCTTAAGTAAAACTCAAATTCTCATGTAGTTTTGCAAAATATGTGACAAAATATCTTGGCGTAACAGCGTAAAATTTGTTCTACTATAAACGCATATGCTAACCATGGGTCGGCAACTCCCTTGTTGCGGTCTTGCAACATCTTTAGCCGTTAGTAATTACTTAAGGAATACTAAATTAACACTCAGAACCCCAATGCGTTTTAAACATTCGTGCATTTCATAGGCGCCGGTTACCACGATATTACCTCGCCACTCAGTGTATGACTAGCATGTGATATCACTCGTTTATTGTGTAGATAATGTAATTATTGGATCAATAGAGATGGTAATTGGAATAGTAATTGTGATAGGATTAGGTATATAGTATATAATTGTTATAGTAAATGCTTAGTTATGTATATAGTGAATATTAGCGTATTTGTCGCTATGTATTGCTGCCGTTTTGAAGATATATTCTATGAAAACTGGCACAACAATATCTAAAAATCGTAGTAAAATCGCTAAATTGCATATACTTATGCCACTTTACCTTCTGAGTCATTTTCCCGATTGCTTCACAAATGTGTTCGAAACCTTGACTTGTCAGTTTGCAGTACTTCAGATTCAACATCTCGATTGGTTTGTCGACATGCTGGAGCATCCGCCCCAAAGCGTGTCCTGCACTTGTTCCGATGGGTTGGTTGCTAAAACCAGCCTTCACAGGGAAGTGCTTTGCGAAAGACTGGAGCACTGCTTCATTGCATTCTTGCAAATCAACAATCATTCCAATGTCTAAACACAACTTTATATTCAACAAATATTAGGAAATGCAACAAAAATATTTTTAGGTTAAAACAAGTAATTGGCATTGTGACGTCACAAATGCGAAAACAATAGTTTAATTAACTGCAAATGTCGCAAAAAGTAAAAGAAATGTTATACACTTACCTTTAGGAATTCGTTTAAATTGTTGGAGCAAGTATTCGTAGAACATTGTAGCCTTGCCTGGGAATATGACAATAAACATAGTTTAGCTTAAAAAACTATTTATTATCCTTTTAGGTGGATGTTATAAAATTGCAATATCACTTAAAAGGACAACAAACCGTTCAAGTGATATTGCAGTGTTAATTACATCCACATGTGTATTCTGATGTAAACGATATGACTGTTAATGTCACTGGTTATTCACAAGTCTGTTTAAAGATAAGCAGCAGAATAGTGGATTTTCATGTCACTTCGCCAAAGCACTTTTCCTTCGCTGCCTAACTATTTGTTTTTTGTGTCGAAAAACATATGCAATTTTTTTATTTGTTATTTGTTTTTACTCCTAATAATATACGTTAGACTGTTTTATTTTGATTTAGGAATAAAGTTTTGAAACATGGCAAACTTACTTAGTCAGGTATTAATACATAAGTTTTGACACAAACTTGTGCAAATGATTCAGACCTGTGAAATAAATACTTAAAATACTTAAACTTGATAACCTTTGTTAGTTCACACAATGTTATAATAAAATCCTGCACCAAACTGGGAACATATTTTATAATTTAAATAAACAACAAGCAAACTCAGATACAAGGCCACAAACATCTGTTTACAGTTTGTAATTTTGCTATGTGGTGTGGGTTTTGAAATATTTTTATGTGTGTAATGCTGGCTGTGTCACAACTCCCAAGCCCCTAGCATATTTCCCATGGACTTTAACCAATAGTTATAAAACCAGGTATACAACTAATGAAATGTATCTGTACTTTAAACATCCGTCAGATGACATTTTACCGGCAAGTTACATCGTCTAAGGCAGTCGTTATAAAAAAATTTAGAAAAGAAAAACATAAAAAATTAAATATTCTACTTTCAGTCACTATGCTCCCTTAGGGAGGAAAAATGATTAAAAAATTTAAGTTTTAATCGGTTATATGCAATAAAAAACTTATTTAACTGTAATGATTGGAATTGCAAATAGTCTCTTGGGCCCATAATAGAAGTCCGTTGTTTATTCACAGTTACGTTTTAGTCTATTGTTATTTCACAATTACATATTTGTCTGTTGTTTCTTCGCATTTACAGCCATTTAAGAAATATACACGAATGCAGGCATTTTTGCAAACGTACAAAATTAAAACCCAAGTTATACATTCAAACAAAGTTAACTTACGGACGGTCAGCGCATCTAAATTTTGTACCAAGTCTTAGCTTTTGGTGCAGATGTGGCTATTGTAGCTTTACATATTTGTTTGAAATTTGTTTACTCTGTTTTCGTAGTATTGATTTTCTGTTAGCAGGGTACATCGAAATAATAAATAAAACAGGTGGTGTACTTTGTGTTTTTTTCTGGGGGGAATTGACAATGTTTGCTCTTGAAGAAAGGAATATGAAAAAAAACTTTGAGAACCACAAATCTAAGGAATAAACTTGAACTGCAAACGGTTAACTTAGAAACAGATAATGAAATGACTTATTAACTTTTGAGTAATGTGTGCTAAAGAGATAACACTCAGAAAGTACAACTTACGAGTTTCGAGTTGACTTTGTTGAGAAGCAAGTGTGGTTGCTGGTGGCCGGTTAGCAAGCTGTAAACAAACAATATTTCTCAAATAAGTACACCAAAACAACTTAAAAACAACACCTTAATTAAAAACTGCCTTTTAAAATGCCAGTGAATTGTGAAATGATAAAAAGTTTAAATACACATTAATTTATAAATGATTAGCCGGGCAAAATTTTTTGACTTATCCTAAAAAGTCAAAATTTTGTCAAAATTCACATGTTAGGTCAAAATCTGTCAAAACTATTTCAAGTCAAAATCGATTAACAAATTTAGTTTTGACTTATATTCACTGACGTTTTAATTGAACTATGTCTTCAACAGAACAATATTACGGTATAAGCGAGCCCTCAGAATTAACTATCCAGGTCTAGTTTATCGCATAAAATTCAGCTCGAACTTTGTTTGGACAAATCTATTCAACATTATTAGCTCGGTCTTTTTTCACTTGTGATTTGAAATTATCCAGTTTGTATTTTGATAATATGCTTGGTTTCTGTTAACTTTCTGCAATTATTTTATTTGTATTTCAACTGTTTATATAACAATTTTCTAAAATAACCAGCGTCTTGTTTTTCTTTGGCATTTTTATAGTGGTTTGTCTTTTTGAAATGACAAAAATATCAACTAAGCATTTTCATTGGCGGCGCCAAGACACCAATGCGCTTCAACAACAATATGGTGTTAAAATTAAAGTATTTTTAATAAGTCAAAAGTTTGTTAAAAAAATATATTTTTAGGTCAAAAATAATCGCTTTATTGATTAGTAAAACGTGTTTTAAATCAGTAATTGTTAAATACTTTAAAATATCTGCAAAGTAATGTAAACATCTCAGACTGTGTTTTCATACTTGCGGTATTGATGATGTGCCATCTAGTGTCAGTGTCATCTGTCCTGATGCCGTAGATGTCTGTTGTCTGGTTTCTACGAGTGTAAAACCACAAATGAATTTTATAGGTCTTTTTACAGTAGCAGAACAAATTTCTCAACAAAAACAAAAATTAAGTAATATTTCTTAATGTTTAAATAATGCTTAAAAATACACATGAATTTAGTCGATCAGGGCATGTCTTTTTGAACACTGCTCAATTGTTTACAGCTGTTTTTCATATGACTTGCTTGTCAGCTAGTTTTAGAATTTGTAATATTTAGTAATAAATGAAGTATTTATGTCAAATATTGTTCTATTGATGCACATGATAAAAATAGTAAATGGTTTGTTTAATCAGTTTGATTTTAGTTCAATTGGAATAAAAGCAGGTTGCCTATAATTTAATGAAGGAATATTTATCAGAACTAATTGATAGTAAAACTGAGCGATTTTTAGCAAATGATTTTCAAACTATTATTCCCAGAAATATGCGACTTTTTATACTCAGGACTTGAATAGGGCTACTAGAGTCTCTAGTCTGCAATGCGCATTCCCAAATTCCAAACCGATATGAACACACAATGTAAATCATAAAAGTGGTTTAACCATAGGCCCCGAACTTTCAAAATCACAGGGCATTTTTTAAAACAGTCCTTACTCATTACCAGGGGCGTATCACGAAAATCACCAAGGGGGTCCCAAAATTTTAACTTATTTTTCATCTGACGTTAATGAATAATGACGTCGTAAAATAGTGACTGTAATGACGTCATAAAAAATATAACCAGACACAGCCAATTAACGTCCAGCAAAAGCGAACCTTTAAGACGCTAAGCAAACCTGTGCTTTGAAACCACTGAGTGTGCAATCTTTAACTTTAGACGAAAAACTAAACCTAGACCGCCAAATATGTGGGATTGATTTTAGTAGAAGCGCGTTAGACTATTAGCAACGCAGTTTACCAAGTTACATGTACAAGACTAGGCTAAATTACAAGCACGTCTCTCGCCACCTCCAATACTAAAAAAAAAAGATCATTTTTCGCGGGTCTTATTATACCCAATTAGCGCAACATCTGCGTCAAGCAGTGTACCAAGTCAACTAAAATACAAGCTGTGGTTGAGAGAAAATAAGTTGTGTTAATTGCACACCAAACACATGGTCTTTGAATATGCTTATAGAGAATAATTTTGCGGTAACTAGCATTACATAAAAGGTGACTTGAACTAGTCACAGCTAGACCACCTTTTAATTAAGAAAATCTGCGCACTTTGGTTTCGTTAAGATCCTTAAGATACATAAACCAATTACATTAAAAACATTGCTTCTTCAGATGGTGAGTTAAACCCTGACAAAGACGAACCAAATGTGATAATATCACTTGCGGGGGGGTGGTCCGATGGTTATTGCAAATCTACTTTCAGCAGTGTTTCGTAAGTTATTATCCGCCATAGCTTTCGTGCAAAAGGGGCGAACGAAGAGAGGGAGGAATTTTGGGGGCTATACCGATATTAAATATTGAAGAGACTTGTGCAAGAGGAGTCAGCGTTATTGAACAAGGATTTTTATATTTGTTTGGCGTTTACAAGCTTAAGTTCGGAAATACGTTTATTTATCTATTTAGGTGACTAAATATCCCAGCATATTTAACATTAGGAATTGTGACGCTAGACGAAGCACTGTGTTATACAGCGTTTAAAAGTTAGGAAATATGTCAACGCTTGTCTATTTCAGCCTCAGTAATTGGCTTGACACATTGTATATCACATAGAAGATTTTTTTTCTAAACACAAATTTCCCACCATCTTAAGTTTGACCTACGTTAGCGCAACCTGGTATTTAGTATTTTCAGCGTTTCGGTTTAAATAGGTGCAAACAAACACTTTTGCAGATCTCCCCATGTAATTCAGGAAAGTCGCGCATACTGTTATCGAACCACGATTGTGCTACCAGCGGTGTACATAGCACTAGCTTTAATATAGTCTTCACAGAATTGGAGTTGCACACTAATTGCACATGAAACCTAGTCGAATTTCAGGGCGTTTTGACGCCCTGCAAGAAATCCATGGCATTAAAATACGCTTTGCACACCCACGTTTGGCGCATATGGGTTAAACGACATTCCTATGAGTGGACTGGAGTATATCTACCCTATGTTAGTTACATAGACGGGGGCTGTAGATTTGTAGCCGGACTTGGAACTCAACGTAGTAGAAAATGTGGCCGGAGTTAGACACAACTCTTTTTTAGACAATGTCACTCAA
Organism: Ascidiella aspersa; assembly: GCF_963924565.1. NCBI lineage: Eukaryota > Metazoa > Chordata > Ascidiacea > Phlebobranchia > Ascidiidae > Ascidiella > Ascidiella aspersa. Next base: position 32,965,403 of record NC_139451.1, on the reverse strand, counting down.
ATTTTTTACCGACTTTGTATCCCTGATTAATAATGTTAGTAAAAAAGGTCAACATCCCATAAAACAATTTGTGCAGACAGTGCAGCCCCCAAAGTGTTAATTGTCAAAATAACTAATTGTTTATTTAGAGTAGTGGTGTTTAACTGTAGGATACAAGGACTTAACAGTTGGTAGGCGAACAGCAAATATTAACCTCTAATTTCAACTCTGTTGATGAAGTTAGAAGTAAGGTTTTAGTTTATATTTGGTCTTTAACAAAAACATGTAAATGTGAATTAAAGTTGCTTTGAAACCAAGTAGATCACAGCGACATTAAAATTTCTGTAGGTGGTAAGGGCTAGAATAGGTTAGGAACCAATAGTGAACACAGAAAGGTTTCACCAAAGTACATTTTTACCACACATACACTTTTTATAAACAACATATTAAAGTGTATGTGTTGCTGAAAACAAACAAAAATATTAAAATAATTCCCCCTACATTCCGTAGAATATTTCATCTGCCATCAGTGTGTCATGGTATGTAACATACAGATATATACATATTTTTTATATACTTCCTAAATGTTAAAACATACCTTTGTCCTCAATCGTTGACTTTGGAACAATGAAATTTTTGAAGAGTAGAGATCCACATAGAAATCTCCTCACCATCGCCCAGTGAGGAACACTGACCAGTTTCATAACGATCTGACTAAACTCATCTAAACTCATGTTCTGGCTAATATGGACAGCCGTAAAGAATTCTTGAAGTAACTGATGTGAAAAATAAAACTTTTTGTCCCCATCAAAAAGTTTCTGGTTAAAGTGAGAATACCCAGGTACTGCGATTATAATATCCTGGACTATGACATCACTTAAACTTTGCTCAGCCATTTGTGGAAAGGTCATAATGACAGTTGAATTCTTTGTAGCGTTGTAAGCAATTTGGGTAAGTTTAACTTTGATTAGGTTAATGTCACAACCCTTGGCATGTTCTGAGCGTCTCAGGTTTTCAAGTAAAACTATAAAAATCTGTGTGATGTTACAAAGTTCAGTGAGATTATCTGTGCCCAAGGCAGCTGACAGGATCAATTGAAGCATGATTGGGGTAAGACAAAGGTCAAGTAGCACAGGTGCAAAATTGGTAAAGCTATCCCATATTCTCTGGGCTTCATTTTTAGCAAATGCTAAGAATAGTTTTTTCATATTTTCTGGTGTAAGCTCATGTACCAAAACAATTTCCTTGGGGCGAAGTAATTCATGGAGGGTGACTATAGAATGTGGTCTGGAAGTCAAAACAATAGAAATGCCTGGAAAGAATTTTCCGTTGCATAAATTTGCTACTACCTCTTCAACTAACATGGGAGTATCGTATGACGCATTTCTAGGCTTTACATTATCAAGTGACCAAGTTGCCTGATCATAACCATCAAGTATGATCCCAAATTTCTCTGGGAACTTCATCATTGCTGCAAATATGGCGTTTCGTTTTCTTTCGCTTAACCATGGGTATGCATGATCAACCACAACCTGCCTTAGAGTGACTTTTTCTGACCCATAGAGCATGTTCATGCACAACAGGAGAATCCACGTTATGCAAGAGTTGTTTGACAGTCGTCTGGCAATAGTAGATTTACCAGAACCAGGAGCCCCAACTAAGGCTGTGTAGCGATGAGCTACTACGCTATCGTGCAATTGCTTAAAACTGATCTTCTTTGAACCAGAACCGACATACCTTTGTTGTGTGGAAGGCTTATAGTTCTCTGTTTTACCAGCTCCACCTCGATAAAAGTTTTCCTCTTTCCTTAGAACTGGATGAACACAGGGAAAGTTTTCCTGCTCGTAGTTTAGCCCGAGGGGAACAACTTCTTGCTGTGGTCTCTTGAGATCTTCCTTTATAGTTTTAAGTAAAATATCTTCAGGAGTATCTAAAAAGATGTTTTATTTGCTAAATGTATTATACAGAACAAACATTCAGAAATAATACAACTATTTTTTGATTAGTTAAAAAAGGCAAAATTTTGTCAAAATTTATACAATAGTATAAAATCGTTTACAAAATGTACAAAAACTGTAACGAGCTTTTAGAAATGGTCGCTTAGTTTAAAATTTTATCAAAATTTTGTTTTGAATTGCAGGTAAAAACGTGTTAACTCCATTATATATTCACAATTATTACATTTACCATTTCCATAATATGCTAGGTTGTGCTAATTTTTTGCAATTTTTCTTATGTTGTATTTCAATATGGAGGTTGTTAAGTAGCTGTTACTATTACTCAACAATTTTCTCAAACAACCAGCTATTTTGTTTTTCTAAGACATTTTTAAGTTACTTCTTGTTTTGACATGCTAAAAATATCAACTAAGCATTTTTAAAACATTAACATAAAACTGAAAAAATAACTGATATTTGTACCATCGGCAAAAAATTTAAATCATCAAGTAACTGGAGACGCGCCAAGACACCATAATGCAATACTTTATACAACAATGTGTTGTTTAAATCAATGTATTTATAATAGATAAAAATTCCTCATTTTCTAATAAAACAAAATCGCCATAGTGATTGCTGTTACAAAAATGTTTGAAGACAACATAAGGATAAATGAATAGATTCCTGCATTAAGCTGTTGCAGGTGATAATGCAAACATTTGTTTCAACTCCAACTTAAAAAAATAGCTACTTATAGCACAGTGTTCCCACCCTTTTTTACACTAGTGCCCCCTTGGGCTTCATATTATTTCATATCGCCCCCTCATCTTGCTTTACAGTAAAGTTTTATATTGATCGTAGTCTAGCAATATAATTTCATTTCGATGAGCTGTCAGTCATATTTTAGGTTGTCTAACATACATTCACTAAAATAATTTACATGAACATGTGTATAAATCGAACTAAATTAATGACGCCGGTCCCTTTTAAAAAACTAAGGCATGTAGGTAACAGAACAAATAATTTACATACAACAATAATTGTTAAGATTTAAACACACTTGTGCAAACTACTTTGCGCTTCTACAATTAAAATATCTGACAATTCAACATATTGTTTCATAATGAAATCCAGTTTTGTCGTTAGCTAAAGATAAAAGATTAATTCTTAATATACATACATTATTTGACAAGGTTATGTCATTAACAGGAAAAAAGAACTCCTGCACCAAGACTTTAAATCAAAGGTTGGCAAAAGTTTTTTAGTCGCGAGCACCAGCCAAACTCAGAAAGGTCTCTGCAGGCCGCACAAAATGTTAACTAAGAATTGTGTTCTAAAATGTTAGAACAACTGTGAATCAGGCGGGCCTCGGATTAGAAAAAAACAACGTTTGTATGGTTTAAAATTTGAGTCCACACGTCGTCATCCATTCTACTAATGAAAAGTGTAATAAAACTACTTTGAGAAAACGCGGTAACCTTAATAGTTAATCTAGTTCAGTGATTGTTAATGTTTTTGAGTCTGGCACACCTGGCGAGTAAACAAGCATGATTTTTTGGGGGGTTGTCGCAGACTAGGTTGGGACACAATCCCCTAAGTAGCTGCTAAGGATAGGAATGACTTTACTTTCTCAAGCAAGACGTTTATTGGACAGAACAACAATCAGTACGGCAAATAACCATGTACACCAAGTGCTCGCATAAGGCTACAGCTTGTCTCTAACCAACGAGATTGCAAACTGTGCTCAAAATGCATCCGATTCTCTCGGTATACACCCGACGAATAATACCAAAACGACACCACACAATAGCGAACGAAATCGACACAAAGATATCACGCAGCGCTGAGAAAAGGGAGGCTACGAAACTCACACAAAGTTCTATCCCCGAGGGGAAACCGTGGCGGCGGGTAGCCAACCCGGACGGCAGTTACCGCGGCCTAACACATTAGTTATGCTTCAAAGAGCTACAATAATTAAATTTGTGACAGGGGTACATGCTACTTTTTATTGCATTGCGCAAAAAAATGTTAAAAAACATGTCCAATATTTTTGAATACGTTATCTGTTTGTCCGCTACGCACTTCTCAGCGCCGGCACAGCGCTAAAGAAGCACTGATAAAGGTCAAAAGATGGAATCAAACCGTAAACAAATTGGACACAGAAAGATCACTCTCACCAAGCGCGAATTTTTTTTACATGTATGTAGTTAAAATAGTCTAAAAGTATTTACAATGAACTCGTGTCTAGTTGTCAAAGAGGCGGCAGGCCGAATACGACAACCTAGATGTTATGTGTTTATCAACACTTAAACACCCAAATTGATTAACTGCCATAAGCCAAATCTTAGAGTTCGTTAAGTTATTTTATGATGTGATAAATAGGGTTTTAGATTACGCGCTTTCCGCTTTTTTTATTTTCATTTGCCAAATATATTCTTCAGTTACATAATATCATATTTGATGATGTAAAGTTTTCCGTATTGTAGTGTGTAAAATTCCTGTGTTTTCCTGCTTCAGTTCGCCTCGTTTCAAACTTGACAAGTAACCATTAATCTCGTAATCTATAACTTTCAGTCTTACAGTCGGTGTTCTCACGTTCTGCAAAACAAGCCACTTGTTTTGCTGGCGTCTGACTCCCGCTGCAATTTGGCCTTAGAATGGCCGCTGTAATGCCTAAGCCATGTTTTCAGAGTGCCGGCCAGTCTTATTGGCCAAATATGACGTAACTTTCGTGTTCTTTTTCTTCCTACGTATTGGCTATATACATGTCGTTTATTAGCGGCTTTAGGCTTTTTCTCTAGAAGTCTTTTGCGAAGTTTTAGCCGACAGTCGCTGCAATAGGCGGTGGCTGTCTGTCTCACATTAACTTGAAAATAAATTTACGTTCACTAATGCTATTTGATAACGTTTTAATTCGTTGTAACAATATACTTTTGATTGGAATTTTAGTTGTGGTTATGACAGGTAGCATATCTAACCAGAAACCTTTGCAAACAACAAGAACTCGCGAGGTTGCGTCCCGCCGGGCAACTGTATGGGGTCAGGGGCCAAGCCCCAGTGCACAGGTCGCGGCGGGGCGTAACATAGGGCAGTGGTTCTCAAACTGGGATCCGCAAGACAATTTTCTGGGACCGCGAAGCACCGCATAAAAATCAGCACGATGCTCCTGAAGAACAACATTTTTTGTGCAATAAAATTTATCAGGCAACTTACTTTTACAATCCAAATTGATTAGTTGTTCATTCGCATTATTGCACGCTTTAAGTTGAATTGTCCTTTGTGACGTCATAGTGTTGCATTGTTCTAATGAGATTTACGTTTTTACAGCTTGCTGCGCTGCCACTGTGGGCACTACGGCCATGGTTTTAAAACTGTTCGTGATTGCTTGACTTAAATAAAGTGATTCGTAAAGCTAAGATGATAGCAAAGAAGCAAGTGGACATTAAAGAAATTGCTGGAGGGCCGTTAAGAAATTTTTTTTCAAGTTTGAAAACCACTGACCTAGGGGTTGCCAAACTTTACTTAAGAAAGTCAATTGTTACATCACAAGTTAGGCAGAAAACTACTACAAGTTCACAATACAAAAGTTGCCATTTAAGCTTAAATGTTACCTACAGTGCTGTTTGGTACTATTTTAATGTAAACTTTTTATAAAATGTTGCGAAAAGTACCTTAATATAACTCCCCCTTATGTGCGTTCAGCGCCCCGCAAGTGATAAAGACCCAAAACGCCCCCCCCTACCCCCCCCCCCCCCTGTAACTTGCCAACGCCCACAAGGGGGCGGTACCACCCACGTTGGGAACCTCTGCTATAGCATAACGTTGTAGACAAAGTGAGCAACTTGGCTCCCTTAGGGAGTAATTGGGGAGGAAAAATGGATAAAAAAAGAAGTTATTTAATCTGTTAAATGCAACAAAAAGCTTATTTAACTGTAATAATTGGTGTTGTAAAAGTCTATTAGACCCTAAGTCCATTTAATATGTATAGTTATATGTTGGCAAAAAATGTAAAATTGCAGGGCTGTTTGTATTGTTCTCATTTAAGGCAGGACATGCTGTGCACCAGAAATATATTAGGTAAGTTTGCAAAACTTTGATTACGAAGTTTCGTTGAAAGATTCAGCCTTTTGGATTTTAAGAGATTCTCTCAAATGGGACAACAGTTTCGAAAAACAAATAGGATCCGCGCAAAGCGCCAAAAAATTGCTACTGTGTAATATGTGTAATAAAAAAGTAAATATAAAGTTAGGAAAGCGGCTGTGACTGTGTAGTTTTATTTAGATCATGCTGAGAAATAATGGACAGATTTTTCTGCAAGCAAATTATTTCATCAAAAGAGCCATATGGTGTCATAAAAAAGAGCTAAATATGGCTCGCGGAAAAAATTACACACTTGCACAAATTTTTTACAGATGTAATCGGTGTACTTAGGAGATATTGTTTTGCATTGTAGCTTTATTGTCATTACTGCTTGAGAGTAGTTTTCAAGTGTGTGCTAAAATATAGTGTACCAAGAAACTCAAATAGACGGGGTCCCGAATTTTCCACTTAAGGAACTACCCTATTATAATAATGACGTCATAAAATAGTGATGGGTCTGAATGCCCAAAACCCCCGGGATACGCCACTGGTCTTGTGTTACAACCTTTTAATTTGGCCCACAAAGTAATAGCATTTATCTGTCTATTAAAGCAGGTACGACTTTGCTTGGAGTGGATTAATACAAAGCATATTTTTTTGAGCTTTGAAAAACATTGTTATAAATGTTTTGGTATTACGGATTTTTAACAAAATTGGGCTCTTTAAAGCTTTGATAAATAAGTTAAATTTGCCTTAAACTGGACCTTGTAAAATAGCATAACAACATCGGCTATATTCTCAAAACTAAGAGAATGGTTACTTTTTAATTTTAAACAACTATGATTTCAACAAATATTTTTCTCGCACAAAATCCCCCAAAATTGGCAAATTGTTTATAAATACCTTGTTGAGAAGTTCGCTCAACAGTGAGAGGGGTTGCACCTTGAATTTCAGGTTGTGGCACTGTCGGAAATAAAAGTTAATGAAATCAGCATATTTTTCATTCTTTTGTAAATATAGAAAATATTGCTAACTATATGCCCAATACATTTTTGCTATGCACAATTGTGTGGGATAGAATGGTTTCAAATTTGCATATGAAACAGTTTGCTTGCTATGCTAGTAACTTGACTTACAGTTTGACAAAGAATATGAATTTCCACTGACTAATGTGAAAAAAAATGTTTTAAACTTCAAAAACAAGTGTTGGCAAGCCGTGTCCTGCAGGATTGTATTTGCCTTTTAAGTATATAGTTTTGAGAAGGTCTTCTTAGACCAAAGGCACTGTGTGCGCATGGAAGCTATATTCCTATGTCCTTTATCAGGATTGGCGAACCTTTTCATTGCGCGGGTCACAAACACAACCTACATCCTTAAAAATGCACAAGTGCGTCATATATTTAGTTACATGCTAATTTTATGCGAATCTTTGCTGCTATGTCGCTTCAAGTGTCATTTGCTAGATTGGTATTTGTTTTGGGGTGTTTTTTTTCACGATTTTCAAATTTGAATGCCCACGAATATTACGAACCTAAATAGTTAACAAAATAGTTCAAAATAGTGCTGCAGCATTTTACATGGGATTACGGTTTTAACAAGGGTATTTAGAATTTTTTTTAGTTTGCGATCTCTTAATTTACCTTAAAGAATCGCCACCCTTTACATTTTACAGCAATAAACAAATGCATTTGATTGTTTGCTTTTCTCCACACATTTGTTGAAGTGCAGTGATGTAGCCCTACTCGTCACCCCTACTTTTGCATGACCCACAAATTGGGCAGCCCTGATTTATACAGTGTGGTGCTATTTAACAAAAAAAAGTTAATTACATTTATTCTTTCCTGAAAATGATTGATAACCTTTAGGTATTTCTAGAAAGACAAGTGGGTCATTTAAAAACTGTGGTGGGTCAATTTGTGACCCACAGGTCAGTGGTTCGCCATCCCTGCCCTATATCTAAGTGGAAGTTTTTATAGAATGGAACTCCCTGAAATGAAAGTTCAACTAATCCACAATTTTTTTCGCTGATGTATTCCGTCTTTTATGACAAACATAAAACAACAATATTTACCTTGTTGTTGAGAAGTTGAAGGTTGCATACTGAGAGGGCTTGCACCTTGAGTGGCAAATTGCGAAACTGTTGTAAACAAAAGTTAATAAAATTGGCATATTTTCCTTTATTTTGTGAACATATATACAAAATGTTTGAGCTACATGTGCAGTACATTATATGCAATGCAAAACATGTGTGAAATTGAAAAATGACGAAATAAAAATGCGTCCAGCCAATTACTTTTTACCTTGTTGAGAAGTTGATGGCTCATTAGTGAGTGGGCTTGTACCTTGAATCGCAGGTTGTGGAACTGTTGAACAATACAAGTTAAAGAAATCCAGTATATTTCCAATAACTTTGTAAACATAGAACATTTTGCTAAATGGCCACAGTATAGGTTGCTATACATTTGTGTGGAATAGAATAGGTTCAAAATGACTAATTTAAATAATTACATTTTACCTTGTTGAGAAGTTGATGGCTCATTACTGAGTGGGCTTGTACCTTGAATCGCAGGTTGTGGAACTGTTGAACAATACAAGTTAAAGAAATCCAGTATATTTCCAATAACTTTGTAAACATAGAACATTTTGCTAAATGGCCACAGTATAGGTTGCTATACATTTGTGTGGAATAGAATAGGTTCAAAATGACTAATTTAAATAATTACATTTTACCTTGTTGAGAAGTTGATGGCTCATTACTGAGTGGGCTTGTACCTTGAATCGCAGGTTGTGGAACTGTTGAACAATACAAGTTAAAGAAATCCAGTATATTTCCAATAATTTGTAAATATAGAACATTTTGCTAAATGAACACAGTATAGGTTGCTATACATTTGTGTGGAATAGAATAGGTTCAAAATGACTAATTTAAATAATTTCATTTTACCTTGTTGAGAAGTTGATGGCTCATTACTAAGTGGGCTTGTACCTTGAATCGCAAGTTGTAGAACTGCCAAACAAGACAAGTTAATGAAATCCAGTATATTTCCAATAATTTTGTAAACATAGAACATTTTGCTAAATGGCCACAGCATAGGTTGCTATACATTTGTGTGGAATAGAATAGGTTCAAAATGACTAATTTAAATAATTACATTTTACCTTGATGAGAAGTTGATGGCTCATTACTGAGTGGGCTTGTACCTTGAATCGCAGGTTGCGGAACTGTTGAACAATACAAGTTAAAGAAATCCAGTATATTTCCAATAACTTTGTAAACATAGAACATTTTGCTAAATGGCCACAGTATAGGTTGCTATACATTTGTGTGGAATAGAATAGGTTCAAAATGACTAATTTAAATAATTACATTTTACCTTGTTGAGAAGTTGATGGCTCATTACTGAGTGGGCTTGTACCTTGAATTGCAAGTTGTAGAACTGTTGAACAAGACAAGTTAATAAAATCAGTATACTTCCAATAACTTTGTAAACATAGAACATTTTGCTAAATGGCCACAGTATAGGTTGCTATACATTTGTGTGGAATAGAATAGGTTCAAAATGACTAATTTAAATAATTACATTTTACCTTGTTGAGAAGTTGATGGCTCATTACTGAGTGGGCTTGTACCTTGAATTGCAAGTTGTAGAACTGTTGAACAAGACAAGTTAATAAAATCAGTATACTTCCAATAACTTTGTAAACATAGAACATTTTGCTAAATGAACACAGCATAGGTTGCTATGCAGTTGTGTAGAATAGAATAGGTTCAAAATGACTAATTTAAATAATTACATTTTACCTTGATGAGAAGTTGATGGCTCATTACTGAGAGACCCGGCACCATAAATTGCAGGTTGTGGCACTGTCATAAAAAATATGTGTTAATAAAAACAGCATATTTCCAACAATTTTAAAAACATGGAACAGTTTGCTAAATGACCACTACATAGTTATGCACAATTGGGAGGAATAGAATGGGTTCAAAATGACTAATCTAAACAGTTGCGTATCCAGGGGGGAGGGTTTGGGTGTCCGGACATTTGAAAAACAATAAATTAAGCAGTTTTCGTTTTTTCTCGCTAAAAACGTTGAGTTAGGCGCAGCTGATGTTCCTCGATGTTCGCTGTCTGCGCTAATATCCGATATGGTGTGTCTGCAAGACGTGCTTGTATTTAAGCTGACTTGGCACACAGAGCGGCGCAGATGTGCGCTAATCGAGAAACACCCAGGAAAACGATCTTCATTTACGATTGTAGGTGGAGAGAAACGTGCTTGAAATTTAGCGTAATCCCGTACATGTATCTACCAAAATCAATTACACATATTTCACAGTCTTGGTTTAGTTTCTTGCCCAAAGTTAACTATTGCACACAAAGCGGTTTCATAGCTGGAGACTGGCGGAGTGTCAACGATGCACCTGTTTGCTTTGCGTCTAAAGTTTTGCTTTTGCTGGCCGTTGATGAACGATTTATGATTAGTTTTTTAGTTAAAATGACGTCATTAGAATCACTATTTTATGACGTCATAAAATAATACATCAGACGAAAAAACAGGGACGAAAAAACAATTTGCCTAAATTAAAAATTCGCAACCCCCTCCTTTTTGGACTTCTGGATACGCCCCTGAATTTAAATAAATACGTTTTACCTTGCGGAGAAGTCGATGGCTCAATATTGAGAGGGCTTGCATCTTGAATCGCAGGTTGTGGAACTGTTGAACAATACAAGTTAATGAAATCAGCATATTTCTCATAATTTTGTAAACATAAAACATTTTGCTAAATGACCACTACATAGTTTGCTATACACAATTGTGTGGAATAAAAAGGGTTCAAAATGACTAATTTAAATGATGTAGCATTTATCAAGCATTATTACACTTTGTTGCTTAATTTACATCCGGTGTCCACTGAGGTGTGACCAGAAGCCGAACTGAGTGGTATTGGCGTTTCGCGATTCATTATACTTTTTTGCGATTCTACTTAACTGTGTTCTTTTATTGTGTGTTCTGAGATTTGTGAATATATTCTCAACGAGCAATATCAACTGAGTGAAGTGACTCTGTCTAGAGTGCAAGAAGTTAAGGACAAATATTTTAGGGGCCTGCTCCTTGGAATCAGATATATAGAAGGAACGTGTAAGACACTTAGGCAGCCGTAGGTACAGGGTTGGAAATGACTAATTTGAATGCATTAACTTTTTACCTTGTTGAGAAGTTGAAGGTTGTATGCTGAGAGGGCCTTTACCTTTAGCGGTGAGTTGTGGCACTGTTGTAAATAAAAGTTAATAAAATCAGCATTTAAAAGACACACACACATATGTGTTTAATATCAACTAGTATCTAGCCCTTTGGAAGCTGCTATATGACCAACGATTGCAGCTTCTGTATCAATGAGCAAGCATTGGCGTATGGTTGTTTGTCGACTCGCTCCTCTCTGAGCCTGCATAGCTCAGTTGGTAGAGCGACGGTCCCGGTATGACCGAAGGTCGTGAGTTCGAACCTCACTGCAGGCCAGTTGTTTTTCTGGTCTACTCTGGTTGCATCATATAAACATATTCGGCAAGTCTGTGATGGCTTTTCGGTGTACTAAAATCAGTATATTTATAACATAATTTTAAAAAGATAGAACAGTTTGCTTGCTACATGCCTGCATTTTTTGCTATGTACAATTGTGAGGAATAGAATGGGTTCAAAAAGTGTATATACATAAAAAAGTTCGCTTGCTATGCTAGTATAATTTGTAAACATGGGTAGCTGAAAACTTAAGTAATCTACCTTGTTCAAGAAGTTGTTCAATGCTTGGAAGGGTTTCTCCTTGAATGGCGGCTTGTGGCACTACCAGTGTAACATTCTGTTGAATGCTTAATTGCTGATGTACCGTCTGATGTACTGTCTGATGCTGGATACTGGCCTGCTGTTGTAGTCCTTCTACTGCCTGATGTTGTATCATCGCATGTTGATGCTGAAGCCCACTGACATCTTGACGTTGGATAACAGCTCGTTGTTGTTGTAATTCTTCTACATTCTGACTATTTATTTGTGCTCTCTGTTCGTGCATTCCTGCAACAGTCTGATGTTCGATTCTAGCATCTTGGTGTTCGATTTGTTGATCCCCAGCAATAAAATCCTACATAAATAACAAAAAGTATAGGTTTCATGTGAAAAGTAGACTGAAACTCAGTATAATATTGGTCAAAACCAAAAAAGTATATATTTATATGTATTGTTGTTTTTTTTATTGCTAACAGTTTTAGTAAACCCAAATTGGAAAATTCCTAAAATTAGAAACTAAGTATTTAAAACAAACTTACTCTGCAAGAGATGTTGGTTGTTTGTTCTTCGGTCATTTGAACTATTGACAAAATAAAGAAGCCTGGACTTCTTAGTCTATTTACATTTCTTAAAAAACAAAATCAATATGCTGTAGCCAAGTGAGTCGTATGAAATAAACATGTTTTGCTAAACAATACCTTTAAAAATTTATGCTTATATTATTGTAAAGAAAAGCGCAGTGTTTAAATGGTGGTCAGTTGGAAAGAAAGTTTTTTTTCGGAACATCAATCAATGGTAATTGAAGACATTGCTCTTTACTAGTTGTGAATATTTAAATAACAAGTTTGTTGTCTGTTGTTTATAAAAAATATAGTACTTGTTAAAATCTCTGAAGCTACCACTTTCATTGTTTGTATTTGCTGTTAAAAAATTAAAAAAGAGTTTTACAAACACAACAACAGAGAAAGTAGAATATGACTTAAACGCTTACTTATGTAGCAGTGCAAAATTATTCGATTTTACCTAATTTGAAAAGCGACTTCGGCAGCCGTCGGCTCTCCTATTAACAACCGGCGCCGTCTTACCCGTAACTATAAACGAGCTCATCGCTTACTAAAAATAATGTGTTTAATAAATACTGATTCCACACTAAAACTTGCAGTTGCGACTGCCAACCAAGTAAAATTAGATCCTCTTTCCCCAATTTGTAGGATGTGACTACGACCTTATTTTGACAGGGTGTTATAATTCATAAAAAATACACACACTAATTGAATTTCTTATGAAGTTTATCGCGAACTGCAGCATGAACACTCAATAATAAACGCAGATGATGCAGAGTTATTAAAAACTTATTTATCATGGCACTTTGGTTTTATTTGTAAGATCGCGTTGATTTCTATGTTGCTAGGCACACACCTGGTTACGGTCAAGTAATACTAAGTATTCTATGGTCGAGCATCGTTTAGGAAAATTAAAAAATTAAAGTAAAATTGTTTTTTTGGGATAAAAAACAGATGTTTTTGGGATAAAAAATCGCGATATTGGGAATGTTTATAGAATAAATTCAGAATTTAATATATTTTGCCTTTTGACAAACTACGTAATTCAAAATCATCGTGCGAAAGTTTTGTTCTATTCTGATTTACATTGAGCATATACTATCGGTTATGAATATTGATATCGTTTTTATTTATTTAAACTACCCCCCAACAAATTTATATCAAGCGAGGCACCGTTGGAAAGGTAAGATCGATGCCTATGCTGTTTTTGGTTCCATCCTGGGATGAAATTTTAATTTGATTATAATCGCGAATATTAATATTGAAATTAAAATATCTTTTAATTTTTTTTCAAAAGTTGAAAAAAATACTGTCCGAATGTCCGTTCTTAAATCAGTGGTAGCCTTACGTAAATTTGTTCTTTTATTTGGCGTTAAACATATCTAAAAAAATTTTATTTATGCGGACTAGCCTTTGGTGTAATTCTACAACCTTGCGTAATGTAAATATTATATTGTACCTCACTGATGTTTGCTGATGTGTGCGCTTGAACACCTCACGTGTAAATGTTATTCGATTTCATACGCGAATCAATTAAGTCGCCGCTTTATGCTGTCGTATGCGCAAAAATGTTATAATTTGGGCGATTATTTTTTGACTTGTCAAAAAAAGTCAAAATCATTTAAAAATGAACATAAATCGTTTATAAATTAAAAAAAAACGTATAGTCAGCAATTTAAATTGTCTTTCAGTTAACATTTTATCATAACAATTTAGTTTTTAATGACGTTCAACGACATGTTAAGCGTATTAAATCTTCACTAGAGCAATATTGTGTATACGCGAGTCTGCAGAATTAACGACCCAGGTCTAGTTTATCGCATTAGGTTCATCTCGAACTTCTTACGCTTTATATAGTTGTGTATTCCTGATTTCCTTTTCATCGCTTGTGATTTGCAATTATCCTATTTCTTATTTGGATAATATACTAGGTCATAATTGTTAATTTCTGCAATTCTTTTTACCTGGTATTTCAACTGTTTACACAACATTTCTCTAAAATAACCAGCGTCTTGTTGTTTTTTTTGTATTTTATCGCTGTTTGTCTTTTTGAAGTGACAAAAACATCAATTAAGCAATTTTATGAGTTTTGCATAAACCTGAAAAAATAACTGATTTGTGTTCGACAAACATCAAAATTATGTGGTTGACGACTAACCAAGACACTAATTTAATACTTTATACAACAATTTGATGTTTAAATCAATGTATTTTTAATAGGTCAAAATTTTGTCCAAAAATTAAATTTTAATTTTTAAAGTCAAAATTTCTAATTTTTTTGGTCAAAAAATAATCGCCCTAGTTATAATACGCAATGATCAAAAACAAACAAGTGACTCAGTTTAAAAGGATCGTGTAAAGACGTTCGGTTTTTCAACGATACGAGAACGACATAACATACAAGGCGATACCGACGTCAAGTGCGACTAGTGGTGCTCGTCAGATGTTAGGGTGATGGTTGTGCTGATGTTATTATTATACAAACTTGAAAAGCCACGAATTGCTGACCAAATTACCTGGAAAAATTCTCTTTAAACGTTTCCCTTTCATCGATTTTGCTGAGCATAGTAATGACGTCATTAGGTAACGGACCGCGGTACTTTTTGTCAAAAATATCAGGCATAGGAAACAAATTTTAGGTTCCGAACATACCTTGTTAAACTTCATCATTACTACGAAACTTAAATGAAATACATTTCAAGATGTTGTGGCAATCCCGTGAATGCGACAGAAAATACCTTGAAATCCGCGGACAGGATTGACACAAAAACCTGCACAAAAAAACTTTTTTCGCAATTCTAAAAAAAAGTACTAAAAAAACTATATTTGAACCCTGATTGGACAATAAAACAATGGCATTTTTTCATTGGTCTGTTTGAAAACGTCATTTGACGTCATCGATTTACATTGACTTTATACGAAGGGTGACATTCATAAAATCGGATTGATCAGAGTTCTGATTCAAGTTTATGAATTCCACCCTTAATTTCAACCCACGCCATTTGGCTCAATAATTTTAGTCCAAGTCAAATCGTTTGTCCATTAAACTTAGTCAAGTTTCGCTAAAATGTCAAGTAATTTGAAGATGGTGACTTAGTTAAGTCAATGGCTTACGTCCAGAGGCGTAGCCAGGGTATTTTGCGCCCGGGGAAAAACTTGAAAATGGCGCCCCTTCCTCCATGTTTAGTCACATTTTCTATTACAATAACATAATTTACCTTACTTTACACGAAAAAACAATTATAATTTTAATAGAACATTGTATTTAAAGAAGAGGCAGCCTCATTTTGGCGCCCCTGTACCTTGACGCATATGTCTCTACGCCCCTGCTTACGTCATCAATCATTACAATCCCTAATCTTTTAAAATCTGTTGCATGATGAAAAATCTTTCTTAGTTTATGTAGTTCTTAAATGCCGATATGTTTTTTACTTCAGGATGCAATAAAATTCTAAGAAAAAAACAATCTTTTTTATACCACCTTTAATAGTAAACTACTTGCTAGGATTAAAACAATTTGTTTTTATTTCATTAAGAATTTGGTAGGTTTGTTTATGTGTGAACGGACTGCAGCTATTCGTAAAACCGTCTCCTTAAAAAATGCTAGTTAATATGTTTTAATCATTTTGTCTAATGATAGCAGGTTTCTTGACTTCACCTTGCAAAGATTCGAGCTCGTAACTCAGTGATTCTTAACGTGATTTCTGGTGTGCATGTGAGTATATAACGTGTGTACACTGCCTCTGCAGACACACAAATGCAAAATTAAATAGGGCGATATTAAAGCTAGAAGATATAAAAAAGGCATTTAACTGGTGGTGTAATATGTAAAGCAAAAATTAAACTATTCGCCAAAAAACAAAATTTGAAAGACGGCAAACAAATGTTATCTGCACTTGAAGTGATATTGGAATTGCGCGCCTATATACACACAAGGAGGCAATTAAGTGGTTAATAAGTGAAGCAACATGGGTTGATAAAACATCAAGTAGAAAAGTAGAAAAACACGAACCTTGCAAATTCAGCAAATACAAAGTAACTTTAGTAAAAAAACAATACAATCGATTCTATGAAGCCTAAGACTAAAACACCAAAACTAGTTGCGAACCACAATCGTTTCTCAAAACAAAAGCTGTGCGCAAACCTTATGTCTTTGTTCCAAACAAACAACGAAGCAAGTTAATTTGAAAGATATTGGCACTTTTATGACATACCAGCCGAAATATGGACGAGTATAATATAAAACACCAATTACGTAAATAATATCTCCATTGTTTCATCGAGGACTGCATGCGAGCAATAATACAGGAGTTCATTGCATAGTTGAACACAGATACAATGTTGAGTGTTGAAAAGGTCAGTTAAATATGTTGCTGCTCTGATGAAAGGTTCATTGGTGGATTGAAAATACAAATATGTTTGTATTCAACTTAAATGTTTCAAATGCGTGAAACCAAATTCGTCTGAATGGTAATAAACATCACAATTAAAAATACAAAAAGTAAATATGATTAAAAGTTTTGCTGGAAAAGAACACGAGAAGTCAAACGATTGATTCTTTGTCGCTCGGAGCATTCGAAGTAAAACTTCAAAGCTGCACTCTGTCCTCCTGCAAAGCACAATATGTAAAGAAATTTTAAACGCTGAAACACGTCTGGCAGATTTTGTGTGTTTACTATTCTTTTTCTGCGATTTAATGCGAAATATTTTTCAATACTGCTGGTAAAGAAACTTGTTTGTGTGGCAATAAAAACATAAAAGTAGTAGTAAGCTGGTTAGGTATTTCATGTGAAAGCAATAATTCTGCTGATAAGAGGAACAGGCCAATAAGTACAGGCTAAAATCAACTATTGCCTGTGTGTCGCACTTCTGTGGTTTGTAGCACTTATATGACGGTATTTGGTCACCTAATATCTCTTCAGGCACTGGACTGGTGGTTAGGCCAACCATATGTCCTCTTTTAGGAGGATTTGACCTCTTTTTTCAAGAAAACTGAATGGTTCTCCGAGGACGCTCAAAAATGCCCAAATGTCCTTTTTTTCGCATTTTGAGTTAGTTGCTTATACTTTTAACAAGACTTTTGACGTTGTATTTATTTCCAAAAAAATACTGTAGCAATGAAACATGCTGAATTGCTGGTTTAAAACAGGTTTTCTAACAAATTGCCCTACCGGCCTACCTTCTTAATTGTTATTACAAACATTGCGCCAGAAAAATTGCAACCGAACCTCACATGTAAAAAGGCCCATTAATAAATCAAAGGTGTGTGATTGTTCATTTTAAACCGTAGGATTTTAAATCGTCACTTATAAGTCTTTCCGTAGCCGCCAACAGCAAAACAATCGCGCTCGCAACAAATAGCGCTCAGTCGCAAGCAACACCAAATTTCCTATCGAAATCTAATACGAGAATCCCAAAACAACCAAACATCCCGAAAATCAGCGTAAACTTAAAAGTAACAATTCTACTTTCGTTTTATGTGTCGGCAAAAAATGTCCACTTTTTTGGTGCTGAAAATATGGTAGCCCTAGTGGTGGTTGGTTTTAAAACTTTTAACTTTCGACGACAAAAGGCCACCATGACGTCAGTGTGTACAAATGACTAATTAAAGACGATACAAAAGGCTATTGTGACGTCAGATGTGCAAAACATCAACTGTTTTATTTCCCAATCTCAAGCCGAAAAAGAGAGATTTACTTCTATCGATAAAAATCGGTTTATTCGATTGTGCTTCGATCTGCTCGAACAAAACGTAATTTTAAATGTTTGTGCGACTTATTCCGACAGAAAGCCTCCAATGTCATGACGTAATATTGGGGCGAGAACATAACAGTTTTATGAAAGCAGCAAAGTCACCTAGTTTTGCCCTGAACATAAAAAACACGTAAAAACAGTTGAAAGTAAAAAAAATAAATTAGGAATCACTGAATTAGAGAACTGGTATTGTGACGTAACACAGGGGGTTCTCGTGTCAGTGATGTGGGCTTTCTATTTATTTATTGTTGTTACTCACGGGAAGTCCAAGTTCTCTCAGTTTCAATCTGATGACCTCCTCGCCTTCCTCAGTGATGTCACAATTATCTACCCACAACTGCTCGATGTTTGGGAGGACGCCAGAAAGCTTAAGAGCTCCTTCGTCGCCGATGCGGTTATCATCCAGATACAGCTGCTTGATCTGGAACAACAAATTGATGGGTGAAATAGATTTTGACTTAGTACATAAAGTGAAAATATTATTAGTTGGTTCGTGGTGTTTGCGGTTCCAACCAACTTTATTTACTACATATTAAATGCATAACACGTTTTTATTCAAATAAATGTTTTTGCTTTTATGGACCAGTGGTGGGCAATTACTGTTGGACAGCCGAATAAGAATAGGAAAATAGGCTGTGTAAAAAAATAGGATATGAAATGTAAAAACCTTTGGATAAACGTCCCGAAGAGCATTTAGTAAAAATTGTCTGGCAGCAACATTATATTTGTTAATGTTTGTTTACTTACTTTGCACTGTTTGTTCTCGATTGCCTCGGTTAGTTCACTGATGTCTGTGATGTTACACCTGTCCAACTCCAACACCTCGACCTTGTCAACTATCTTCGACCAATGTTGGACGCCGACGTTTCCCAAAGCGTTGCTGCTGAGGTGAAGTTCCTTCAACTAAACAACAACTCAAATGTAAGCTGATGGAAATATGAACACAAAAACAAGTTTGCGACCACCTTAAGTAATATATGTATTCATAACAAAATTATTCAGAGGTCAGAACCAGACATCAATCATAAATACACCCCTTTCTAAAAAACTAACCCATCCAATAACTTAAAAACTTATATATGCTTACATAATTATACTAGCGATGGTCAAAGGCTAAATTTTGGTGAGACTTAATAAAAGTTTCTTATACATTGAATATTACATTTAACAATCTTGTGTTTTTATACAAATTTCATTCCACATTTCCAAAGTGACGACCTAAGCATGAACGAGTTTAGTTACATCCATTAATACAAGCTGGTTCCCGAATGGTTAAGCAACCGTTGTTATTTACAAAATGGCCAGATGAGCTTATTTTTAGTATGTTCGAAAACATCGACTGAGTTTATAGGAGGGGCCATACGTATGTGATTTTGAGTATTTTTTTTTAAGAAAACAAAGGTAGAGGGGGCTTCTTTTTTTCTTTCAAAAACCTACAATCGTTTTTAAATCTCGCCTTAAGAAAGCAAACGTACTTCTGAATGATACAATAGCACAGGCGTGGCCAACACATAGTAACTTACACTTTCAATCAATCTGAAGTTAGAGTCATAAATAAAGGCAAATCTGTTTTCCATTTAAACGGTTTGCATCAGACGACTAGACAAATAAATAACACGCAACTTTCAAAGAGATTGGTAAAAACGGAGTGGATGTGTGACTGTCATAGGCTTAGTCAGGGGGCCACAGAGGCCATAACCCCCTAAAAATTTATAAATATTTTTTGTTTTGTAGGATTTATGAGCAGTCCATAAAAAGTCGATTTTTGAGTATTGCGCTAAAACTCAGTAAGTTGCTGCTCGAAACGGTTTGCCAGCATATTTATTTGTGTTCGATACGCAGTTCATACAATGGCAAAAATAAACAACAAAAGTTTAAACTTTTTGCCCAGCCCCCCCCACCTTACTAAATTTTCGGCTGGCTACGCTACCGGTGGCTCTGCTTAAAAAAATCGCCTTTTCTACTTTCCCTGTTTCCTGTTTTCATGTTTCTAATAAACGTGAAAGCATGCTGCTAATTTTTTTATTTTTATTAGTACAATGCCGTTTTTGTGATTGTTAAAGATAAGCGTGGCTTGAACAAATTAGTGCCTCACCATCTAGGAACCTCACCGCACATCAGTGATTTTAACCGTATTCAATAACCCAGGTGTAACCTTATGAACTTTTCTAAATATTTGAACAATTCTAAAAACTATGTTCCGCTCAGCTGTCTGAAGCAGGGCATCCTACGGCCGACCGCCTCTTTTGCAAACCGGACACGAGGTAACCATATGTTTTGGCTGTAGTAACAAAACCTGGTTTGCCTTTATCGTATGTTTGCGTTGTTGTAAACGTGCTCAAATGCTCAACCTAAAGACCCTCTCGCATGCAATGGAACTTTTCATCAATGAAATTTTGCCAAAGTAGTCCACAACAAAAGTATTTTATCGCACTTTGCGCGAATACATTCCGTCTTTTAAATATGGCTTTACATTTTTAATATGGCATAACATTACATTGCGTCTTTTCAATGGTATAAGAGTACATTGCGTCTTTTAATATGGGATAACATCGAGGCGAGAGTATACAGGCCCTATTCAAATTGCATCATAAACTATATAAATGAAACATTCGTCGGGATTGCCAGCCATGTAACGAGCTCAACGCCAGACAAACATAAACTATAACAATTATAACATGCACCATTCATATGGCTGGGCTGGGAAGCGGTCGTGTTGTGTGATTTGTGTTGGTTTACATTAGACAATGACATGTTAAGTAATCGCTTGTAAGTTTTCAATTATCAATCGTCAGTTATAATTTAATGGTTGTCATTCGTGATATTTTAGAATACTCGGAAATGTAATACCATGATGTCTTGTGAACAAAAATCGATTCGTTTGCCAATAAGAACGGAAAATAACTTTAACACAATTAAGTTATCAATTGGAATTGAGTGGTGTGTGTTGTATTACAAGTTTTAAACAAGATCAAGTTAGGAAAATACCACGAACACACGGCGGTTTGTGTCCACTTTTATGTAGGCAGAATCTGCTAGTTAGTATTCCTATTAGGGTTAGCTAATAACGGACATAAGCCGTAACACGTAAGTAACACCTCTCTCCAAAGTTTAACAAGGCAAGCGCAATGTTTTAGTGCCCGCGTCAACTTTTTTCTGTTCAGCCATAATCTGTGGGGTAATTGACGTCACAAAATTCCTGTTTTGCCAAAATAATATTAATAAATGCCACTTGATTAAGTGGCGTATTGAGGTGGGGTCCAGGGCCCCCCTCCCCCTTTTCGTTAGTGGTATTATTTTTAATGTAATTAGGTCACGCGTCTTAAGATGATGAGAAACCAAATTCCAACGCAAATCGCCGGTTTTTCGTTTCTTGTCTGGTCGAACGAAAATGCAAGATTTTTTCTCCGTCATTATTCGTTCGGGTTGGCTGATCAGCAAGTGTGTTTGACAATTAAAAACATTAAATCAAGCGGTTTTCGTTTTTTCTCGCTAAAAACGTAGAGTTAGGCGCAACTGATGTTTCTCGCTGTTCGCTGTCTGCGCTAATATCCGATGTTGGTGTAAGTCTGCGAGACGTGCTTTAGCTGACTTGGCACACAGCCCGGTGCGGATCTTTCATTCTAAATGAGAAGGTTTGCTTGCTAAATACAACAAAACACATTTTTCGAGCTTCGCACAAACACCGCGTCGCCTCCTTTGGATAATAATTAGACTTTTTATATTATATAACATCCTGGTCCATGATTATGAGGTATTAGTCTACTCTAAAATACAAAAATAATGTAGGGGAAAGCACCTGAATGATTTGACAATAAAATTGTTAGTGGAAATTATTACTGCCCGCCGAGACACAAATCAATGATGTAAACAACTGTTTTTTGACGTCATACCTCTAGAACAGTGCTCATCAAATGTTGTGCCGCGGTATAATCCGACAATCACTTATTTAACAAATAAAGACATTTTAAAATTTGTTTGCACTTTCCAAAGGTACTGTGTTAATCGTGAGTGGAATTATAATTACAAACATAGACCAGCATTTTAACCGTGGCCAATAACCCAGGATTTACGAACTTTTCTAAATACTTTTTTTAATTTTATTCCGCCTAATTGTCTAAGGTCAACATTTAAACAAATTTTTCAACAAACATTACGGCCACCAGAAAAGCACCGCTCGTTAACTATTTTCATGGTAAATATAATTATGAATCAAAAAATATTTGTTACTTACTTTGCACTGTTTGTTCTCGATTGCCTCGGTTAGTTCACTGATGTCTGTGATGTCACAATCGTCCAACTCCAATACCTCGACCTTGTCAACTATCTTCGACAAATGTTGGACACCGACGTTACCCAAATCGTTCCCGCTGAGGTTAAGTTCCTTCAACTAAACAACAACTCGAATGTAAGTTGGTGGAAATATGAACACAAAAACAAGTTTGCGACCACCTTAAGTAAATATGTATTTATAACAAAATTATTCAGAGGTCAGAACCAGACATCGATTACAATCATCCCTATGCCTCCGCCAACCGACATTTTGAAATACTGGCTCGATTAAAAATTATTGTTTATACTGCAGTTATGGGGCTTTTGCTGTTGTATTTTTTTAGATTATTTAAATCAATTATTTTTTACCGGATGACATAACATCTACGTTAGAGAGTTTAATAATAAAAAAATATTGTTTAAAATGGCCTTACATTTTTATTTTTCCTAAACATTGCATTACATGGAGCTACATGTTCGGTTTATAGAAGTTTCATATTACTCGAAATACTTTTTGCGTTTATCTATATACAAGCATTTTACCTCATTCGGAAAACATCAAAGGCGCTGGACGTTCCTGTTTGCCGGTGATTGTGTCTAGATTTATAGGCCTGTGTTGAACCGGCATTTTCTCGACTAGCGTTGTATCGTAATTATCATAAAAAATGTTTTTTTGCTTTAGTAAAACTCAAATTCTCATGTAGTTTTATAAAACATGTGACAAAATATCTTGATTAAATATGTGACAATATAAAAAACAAA
This sequence comes from Ascidiella aspersa, assembly GCF_963924565.1. Taxonomy (NCBI): domain Eukaryota; kingdom Metazoa; phylum Chordata; class Ascidiacea; order Phlebobranchia; family Ascidiidae; genus Ascidiella; species Ascidiella aspersa. The sequence continues at coordinate 32,942,281 of NC_139451.1, read as the reverse complement.
TAGAAATCGCCAATGAAAGTCTAGCAAAAGCGACCTTTAGTCGCAAAGCGAACACGTGCGTCGTCCACACTCCTGCCAAGTGCCAGCTGCGAAACCGTGTGCAATATTTAACTTCAGACAAAAACTAAACCAAGACCGTGAAATATGTGTGATTGATTTTGGTAGAATCATGTTTCGACTATCAGCAGCGTAGTTACCCAAGTTCCATGTACGGGACTATACGCTAAATTACAAGCACGTCTTTCGTCACCTGCAATACTTGTTATAATGCCACGATTAGCGTAACATCTGCGCCGCGCTGTGTGCTAAGTCAGCTAAAACAAGGTGCGGTTGAGGGAAAATAAGTTGTGTCAATTGCACACCAAACACATGGACTCATAATATGCCTATTGGAAATAATTTTGCGGTACCTAGCATTACATAAAAATGACGACTTTAAAACGCGCACGACAGTCACATTTCGACCACCTTTTAAGGAAATCTGCTTTAGTTAAAAGCTGTCGTTGTTACACGAACATCAGATATTAGCGTAAACAGCAAACAGCGAGGAATAAATGCACCTATTATCTGAAGGAAGAAGGCTTAACTTGCGTTGTCAATCGGTAATTGTCGAATACATACTTGTTAATAAACCAACCTTAACGAATAATGAATGAGAAAAAAGATCCGACGTTTACGGTCGACAAAAGAAGAGATGACAAACGGCGTTTTGCGTTAGATTTTCGTTTTGCATCATTGGCTTAAGACGCGTGACCTAATTACATTAAAAACTCGTATATGGCTGGGCTGGGAAGCGGCCGTGTTTAGTGATTTGTGTTGGTTTACATTCGACAATGACATGTTAAGTAATCGGTTGTAAGTTTTCAATTATTATCAATCGTCAGTTATAACTTAATGGTTGTCATTCGTGATATTTTAGAATACTCGGAAATGTATTACCATGTCTTGCGTACAGGGCCGGATTAAGGGTACTGTGGGCCTCAGGCTATTTACAAGGGAAGGGCCTAATTTTGCAAACGAGGCTACAAAAAGTAGTAAAATTACCTACATGAAAAGTTGAAATTATTTAGGCTACTGCAAAATAACACAAACATAATATAAAAACATGTAATAAATGTAATTAAGTGCCATAGACTCATTGTAGGGGAGCTGTGGGACCAGTGGGTCACTTTTGACGTTTTTGCATCTGCAGGTTTTTTATTTACCTCGTAAAATAGGATTTTGAGGTCGTAACGTGAAGTTTAATCTACCCTTCAACATACCACAGCATTTAACTCAAAATGTAAGAAGAGAAAATTTGAATAAGTGCACCCATTATTTAACAAATCGGTCGTTTTAAACTAACTCAGTTAGTCATTGCCAGGCTTGTTTTTAGACTCCGACGAAGCAAATACGCTGTGCATAAGCTAGCTCAGGGGCAGCAACCTATTTCTAGTCGCGGGCCAAAACCAAACTCAGAAAGTCCTCCGCGGGCCGCACAAAATGTTAATTAAGAATTGTGTTATTACCATGTTAGAACAACTGTAAATCAGGCGGGTCTCGGATCTTTTTTGCACTTAAAGATGTGTTTAATTACGTTTACGGAGGAAGTAACGTGTTGGCGCAAATTAATATTCGCGTCCACACCTCGTTATTCATACTACTTATAAAAAATGTGATAAAACTACTTTCAGGAAAGGCAACAACCTTAATAGTTAATCTATTCAGCGTTTGTTAACCTTTTTCAAGCGCAGATCTACTTGAAAAGACAGCATCAAAACGTAAAGAAACCGGATGTAGAAAGCCATTCGCGCGAACGCGAAATTTTTTCGCACTCTCGTATAGTCAAAAAGTCAAAAACTATTTTAAATGGAAAGAGGAAAACAGCTCTCGAGTCACTGGTCCCACATCTCCCCTATTACAATGTAGCTTATATGGAAAATTACTTTTTCCTTGCCTTACAGCTAGCATACCTATAGGTTGGTTCACACTAAATGCGTTTTGCTACTAGCGTTAGTGTCTGTCGCAAAACGCTAGCGTTGTCCAGATCACACTTAAACGGTTGCTAGCATTAACGGCAAATTTTCTCGTTCCGAACCAAAAGCGTCAAAGTTGAACTGTTTGAACTTCCGCAACCGAAATTTTAAAAACGTTTTACGTTAACGCCAGACGCGTCTAGTGTGAACCAACCTTATGAATGACGTTATCGACACTCAAACCTCTAACAACATCACTATCTATGCTTAAAAGGGACTCCAGCCTTTACCTATCCTCAAACCCACCCCTAAGTACACCACTAACTCCCCTAACAATTTTAACCCCTATCCATTTTCTAACCCCACCCATTACCCACCAATAACCCCAAACAGGGCCAAAAATCCAATGCAAAAACAGCGGCGCCCTAATGGCGCAGGTCAAACTAGGGCGTCCGAACGTCGCACCAAAACGACCCATGCCAGGCCTAACACAGCGCCCGATCGACCCATTCCTTTCCCTACAGTTTCAGGTATTATTTTGCCCATTTAAGGCAATATTACGATGCATTTAGGACGTATTTTGACAGATTTAGGTCTTATTCAGACGATTTTAATCTCATTCTGTACTGGGCAGTAATCTGCTAAATTAAGCTTTATGTCATTGGTCTTTATTCTATGGGTTTTAGAATTTTTTTTGCTTTAGGTATTGTTCCTTTTTAGGTTTTATTGTGTGTCCTATTTAAAGTGATAGCACAGAACGTAAATAGTTCTTAACTCGTTTGCAGCATAAATAAAACGATTTATTTACCTACTCACACACAAGGCACATATTGACTCGACTCGGTTATTAATTTTTAAGCAACAACTGTATTGTACTGATACTGGTTCTGTATCACTATAAGCCTTACAAAAATTTAACTTTAAAAAATTGAGGGCCGAATTTTTCCAGGGCCTAAGGCTATAGCCTTATTAGCCTATTGGTTAATCCAGCCCTGCTTGTGTACAACAATCGATTCATTTGATTTGTTTGGCAAAAGGTATGTAAACTAACTTCAATACATTTACCTTATCCATTGGAATTGAGTGGTGTGTGTTGTATTACAAGTTTTAAACAAGATCAAGTTAAGAAAATACCACGAACACACGGCGGTTTGTGTCCACTTTTATGTAGGCAGAATCTGCTAGTTAGTATTCATATTAGGGTTAGCTAATAACAGACATAAGCCGTAACACGTAAGTAACACCTCTCTCCAAAGTTTAACAAGGCAAGCGCAATGTTTTAGTGCCCGCGTCAACTTTTTACGAAATTTCTGTTCAGCCATAATTCTGCGGAGTAATTGACGTCACAAAGTTATGTTTTGCCAAAATAATATTAATAGATGCAACTTTTTTCAAAATATGCGCACCTTTTGTGTGCCGAATGCGCCACGTTTTATTCTTAATGAAGAATGTTGCTTTTTAGTTAAATACAACAAAACGCATTTTTTCGAGCTTCGCACAAACACCGCGTCGCCTTCTTTGAATAATAATTAGACTTTTTATATTATATAACATCCTGGTCCATGATTATGAGGTATTAGTCTACTCTAAAATACAAAAATAAGGTAGGGGAAAGCACCTGAATTAATTGACAAAAAAATTGTTAGTGGAATTTATTACTGACGTCATACCTCTAGAACAGTGCTCATCAAATGTTGTGCCGCGGTATAATCCGACAATCACTTATTTAACAAATAAAGACATTTTAAAATTTGTTTGCGCTTTCCAAAGGTACCGTGTTAATCGTGAGTGGAATTATAATTAAAAACATAGACCAGCATTTTAACCGTGTCCAATAACCCAGGTGAAACTTTACGAACTTTTCTAAATACTTTTTTTCAACTTTGTTCCGCCCATGTGTCTAAAGTCAACATTTTAAACAAATTTTGCAACAAACATTACAGCCACCAGAAAAGCACCGCTCGTTAACTATCTTCATGGTAAATATAATTATTAATCAAAAAATAATTGTTACTTACTCTGCACTGTTTGTTCTCGATTGCCTCGGTTAGTTCACTGATGTCTGTGATGTCACAACTGATCAACTCCAACATCTCGACCTTGTCAACTATCTTCGACAAATGTTGGACACCGACGTTTCCCAAATCGTTCCTGCCGAGGTTAAGTTTCTTCAACTAAACAACAACTCAAATGTAAGTTGGTGGAAATATGAACACAAAAACAAGTTTGCGACCACCTTAAGTAATATATGTATTTATAACAAAATTATTTATAGGTCAGAACCAGACATCAATCACAAACACACCCCTTTCTAAAAAACTAACCCATCAAATAACATTAAAAAACTTATATATGCTTACATAATTATACTAGCGATTGTCAAAGGCTAAATTTTGGTGAGACTTAATAAAAGTTTCTTACACATTGAATATTACATTTAACAATCTTGTGTTTTTATACAAATTTCATTTCACATTTCCAAAGTGACGACCTAAGCATGAACGAGTTTAGTTACATCCATTAATACAAGCTGGTTCCCGAATGGTTAAGCAACCGTTGTTATTTACAAAATGGCCAGATGAGCTTATTTTTAGTATGATCGAAAACATAGACTGAGTTTATAGGAGGGGCCATACGTATGTGATTTTGAGTATTTTTTTTTAAGAAAACAAAGGTAGAGGGGGCTTCTTTTTTTCTTTCAAAAACCTACAATCGTTTTTAAATCTCGCCTTAAGAAAGCAAATGTACTTCTGAATGATACAATAGCACAGGGGTGACCAACACATAGTAACTTACACTTTCAATCAATCTAAAGTTAGAGTCATAAATAAAGGCAAATCTGTTTCCTATTTAAAAGGTTTGCATCAGACGACTGGACAAATAAATAACACGCAACTTTCAAAGAGATTGGTAAAAACGGAGTGGATGTGTGACTGTCATAGGCTTAGCCAGGGGGCCACAGAGGCCATAACCCCCTAAACCCCCCTAAAAATTTATAAATATGTTTTGTTTTGTAGGATTTATGAGCAATCCACAAAAAGTCGATTTTTGAGTATTGCGCTAAAACTCAGTAAGTTGCTGCTTGAAACGGTTTGCTAGCATATTTGTTTGTGTTCGATACGCAGTTCATACAATGGCAAAAGCTAAACAACAAAAGTTTTTGCCCAGCCCCCCACCTTGCTAAATTTTCGGTTAGCTAGGCTACCGGTGGCTGTGCTTTAAAAAAATCGCCTTTTCTACTTTCCCTGTTTCTTGTTTTCATTTTTTCTAATAAACGTGAAAGCATGCCGCTATTTTTATCTTTATTAGTACAATGCCGTTTTTGTGATTGTTAAAGAAAAGCATGGCTTGAACAAAATAGTGCCTCACCATCTAGGAACCTCACCGCACGTCACTCACTTTAACCGTATTCAATAATCCAGGTGTAACCTTATGAACTTTTCTAATACTTCAACAATTTTAAAACTTTGTACCGCTCAGCTGTCTGAAGCAGGGCAACCTACGGCCGACCGCCTCTTTTGCAAACCGGACACGAGGTAACCATATGTTTTGGCTGTAGTAACAAAACCTGGTTTGCCTTTATCGTATGTTTGCGTTGTTGTGAACGTGCTCAAATGCTCAACCTAAAGACCCTCTCATGCAATGGAACTTTTCATCAATGAAATTTTGCCAAAGTAGTCCACAACAAAAGCATTTTACCGCACTTTGCGCGAATACGTTCCGTCTTTTAAATATGGCTTAACATTACATTGCGTCTTTCCAATGGTATAAGAGTACATTGCGTCTTTTAAATATGGCATAACATTACATTGCGTCTTTTAAATATGGCATAACATTACATTGCGTCTTTTAATATGGGATAACATCGAGGCGAGAGTATACAGGCCCTATTCAAATTGTACCAAAAACTATATAAATGAAACATTCGTCGGGATTGCCAGCCATGTAACGAGCTCAACGCCAGACAAACATAAACTATAACAATTATAACATGCATCATTCACATGGCTGGGCTGACAACGACATGTTAAGTAAAGTTTTAGAACACTCGGAAATGTAATACCATGATGTCTTGCGTACAGGGCCGGATTAAGGGTACTGTGGGCCTCAGGCTATTTACAAGGGAAGGGCCTAATTTTGCAAACGAGGATACAAAAAGTAGTAAAATTACCTACATGAAAAATTGAAATTATTTAGGCTACTGCAAAATAACACAAACATAATATAAAAACATGTAATAAATGTAATTAAGTGCCATAGACTCATTGTAGGGGAGCTGTGGGACCAGTGGGTCACTTTTGACGTTTTTGCATCTGCAGGTTTTTTATTTACCTCGTAAAATAGGATTTTGAGGTAACGTGAAGTTTAATCTACCCTTCAACATACCACAGCATTTAACTCAAAATGTAAGAAGAGAAAATTTGAATAAGTGCGCCCATTATTTAAAAAAATCAGTCGTTTTAAACTAACTCAGTTAGTCATTGCCAGGCTTGTTTTTGGACTCCGACGAGGTTTTTTGTATTCGACTAATGTTTTGTCACTAAATTCGCCGAGATGATTTCTAGATTTTTATTTTAATAGTGCGTTAATATTGTTTGGCAAATACGCTGTGCATAAGCTAGCTTAGGGGCAGCAACCTATTTCTAGTCGCGAGCCAAAACCAAACTCAGAAAGTCCTCCGCGGGCCGCACAAAATGTTAACTAAGAATTGTGTTATTAACATGTTAGAACAACTGTAAATCAGGCGGGTCTCGGATCTTTTTTGCACCTAAACATGTGTTTAATTACGTTTACGGAGGAAGTAAAGTGTTGGCGCAAATTAATATTCGCGTCCACACCTCGTTATCCATACTACTTATAAAAAATGTGATAAAACTACTTTCAGGAAAGGCAATAACCTTAATAGTTAATCTATTCAGCGTTTGTTAACCTTTTTCAAGCGCAGATCTATTTGAAAAGACAGCATCAAAACGTAAAGAAGCCGGACGTAGAAAGCCATTCGTACGAAGCGCGAAACTTTTTCGCACTCTCGTATAGTCAAAAAGTCAAAAACTATTTTAAATGGAAAGAGGAAAACAGCTCTCGAGTCACTGGTCCCACTTCTCCCCTATTACAATGTAGCTTATATGTAAAATTACATTTTCCTTGCCTTACAGCTAGCATACCTATATATAGGTTGGTTCACACTAAATGCGTTTTGCTTCTAGCGTTAGCGTCTGTCGCAAAACGCTAGCGTTGTCCAGATCACACTTAAACGGTTGCTAGCGTTAACGGCAAATTTCCTCGTTCCGAACCAAAAGCGTCAAAGTTGAACTGTTTCAACTTCCACAACCGAAATTTTAAAAACGTTTTACGTTAACGCCAGACGCGTCTAGTGTGAACCAACCTTATGAATGACGTTATCGACATTCAAACCTCTAACAACATCACTATCTATGCTTAAAAGGGACTCCAGCCTTTACCTATCCTCAAACCCACCCCTAAGTACACCACTAACTCCCCTAACAATTTTAACCCCTATCCATTTTATAACCCCACCCATTACCCACCAATAGCCCCAAACAAGGCCAAAAATCCAATGCAAAAACAGCGGCGCCCTAATGGCGCAGGTCAAACTAGGGCGTCCGAACGTCGACCCCAAAACGACCCATGCCAGACCTAACACAGCGCCCGATCGACCCATACTCTCTCCCTACAGTTTCAGGTATTATTTTGCCCATTTAAGGCAAAATTTCGATGAATTTAGGACATATTTTGACAGATTTAGGTCTTATTAAGACGATTTTAATCTCATTCTGTACTGGGCAGTAATCTGCTAAATTAAGCTTTATGTCATTGGTCTTTATTCTATGGGTTTATAATTTTTTCTGCTTTAGGTATTGTTCCTTTTTAGGTTTTATTGTGTGTCCTATTTAAAGTGATAGCACAGAACGTAAATAGTTCTTAACTCGTTTGCAGCATAAATAAAACGATTTATTTACCTACTCACACACAAGGCACATATTGACTCGACTCGGTTATTAGTTTTTAAGCAAAAACTGTATTGTACTGATACTGGTTCTGTATCACTATAAGCCTTACAAAAATTTAACCTTAAAAAAATTGAGGGCCGAATTTTTCCAGGGCCTAAGGCTATAGCCTTATTAGCCTATTGGTTAATCCAGCCCTGCTTGTGTACAACAATTGATTCGTTTGATTTGTTTGGCAAAAGGTATGTAAACTAACTTCAATACATTTACCTTATCCATTGGAATTGAGTGGTGTGTGTTGTATTACAAGTTTTAAACAAGATCAAGTTAAGAAAATACCACGAACTCACGGCGGTTTATGTCCACTTTTATGTAGGCAGAATCTGCTAGTTAGTATTCATATTAGGGTTAGCTAATAATGACATAAGCCGTAACACGTAAGTAACACCTCTCTCCAAAGTTTAACAAGGCAAGCGCAATGTTTTAGTGCCCGCGTCAACTTTTTACGAAATTTCTGTTCAGCCTTAATTCTGCGGAGTAATTGACGTCACAAAGTTATGTTTTGCCAAAATAATATTAATAAATGCAACTTTTTTCAAAATATGCGCAACTTTTGTGTGCCGAATGCGCCACGTTTTGTTCTTAATGAAGAATGTTGCTTTTTAGTTAAATACAACAAAACGCATTTTTTCGCGCTTCGCACAAACACCGCGTCGCCTTCTTTGAATAATAATTAGACTTTTTATATTATATAACATCCTGGTCCATGATTATGAGGTATTAGTCTACTCTAAAATACAAAAATAAGGTAGGGGAAAGCACCTGAATGAATTGACAATAAAATTGTTAGTGGAATTTATTACTGACGTCATACCTCTAGAACAGTGCTCATCAAATGTTGTGCCGCGGTATAATCCGACAATCACTTATTTAACAAATAAAGACATTTTAAAATTTGTTTGCGCTTTCCAAAGGTACCGTGTTAATCGTGAGTGGAATTAGAACTAAAAACATAGACCAGCATTTTAACCGTGTCCAACAATCCAGGTGAAACTTTTACGAACTTTTCTAAATACATTTTTTTTAACTTTGTTCCGCCTATGTGTCTAAGGTCAACATTAGAAACAAATTTTGCAACAAACATTACAGCCACCAGAAAAGCACCGCTCGTTAACTATCTTCATGTAAATATAATTATTAATCAAAAAATATTAGTTACTTACTTTGCACTGTTTGTTCTCGATTGCCTCGGTTAGTTCACTGATGTCTGTGATGTCACAACTGAACAACTCCAACACCTCGACCTTGTCAACTATCTTCGACCAATGTTGGACACCGACGTTTCCCAAATCGTTCCTGCTGAGGTCAAGTTCCTTCAACTAAACAACAACTCAAATGTAAGTTGGTGGAAATATGAACACAAAAACAAGTTTGCGACCACCTTAAGTAATATATGTATTTATAACAAAATAATTCTGAGGTCAGAACCAGACATCAATCACAAATACATCCCTATGTCTCCGCCAACTGACATTTTGAAATACTGGCTCGATTAAAAATTATTGTTTATATTGCAGTTATGGGGCTTTTGCTGTTGTATTTTTTAGATTATTTCAATCAATTATGTTTTACCGGATGACATAACATCTACGTTAGAGAGTTCAATAATAAAAAAATATTGTTTAAAATGGCCTTACATTTTTATTTTTCCTAAACATTGCATTACATGGAGCTACACGTTCGGTTTATAGAAGTTTCATATTACTCGAAATATTTTTTGTGTTTCTCTATATACAAGCATTTTACCTCATTCGTAAAACATCAAAGGCGCTGGTCGTTCCTGTTTGCCGGTGATTGCGTCTAGATTTATAGGTCTGTGTTGAACCGGCATTTACTCGCCTAACGTTGTATCGTAATTATCATAAAAAATATTTTTTTTGCTTTAGTAAAACTCAAATTCTCATTTAGTTTTGCAAAATATTATGTGACAAAATATCTTGATTAAATATGTGACAATATAAAAAACAAATAGAAATCGCCAATGAAAGTCTAGCAAAAGCGACCTTTAGTCGCAAAGCGAACACGTGCGTCGTCCACACTCCTGCCAAGTGCCAGCTGCGAAACAGTGTGCAATATTTAACTTCAGACAAAAACTAAACCAAGACCGTGAAATATGTGGGATTGATTTTGGTAGAATCGTTTCGACTATCAGCAGCGTAGTTCTTACGGGACTGTACACTAAATTACAAGCACGTCTTTCGTCACCTGCAATACTTGTTGTAATGCCACGATAAGCGCAACATCTGCGCCGCGCTGTGTGCCAAGTCAGCTAAAACAAGCTGCGGTTGAGGGAAAATAAGTTGTGTCAATTACACACCAAACACATGGACTTATAATATGCCTATTGGAAATAATTTTGCGGTACCTAGCATTACATAAAAAAGACGACTTTAAAACGCGCACGGCAGTCAGATTTCGACCAACTTTTAAGGGAATCTGCTTTAGTTAAAAAGTGTCGTTGTTACACGAACATCAGATATTAACGTAAACAGCAAACAGCGAGGAATAAATGCGCCTATTAACTCAAGAAAGAAGGCTTAACTTGCGTTGTCAATCGTTAATTGTTGAATACATACTTGTTAATCAACCAGCCTTAACGAATAACGAATGAGAAAAAACATCCTGCGTTTACGGTCGACCAAAGAAGAAATGGCAAACGGTGTTTTGCGTTTGATTTTCGTTTTGCATCATTGGCTTACGACGCGTGACCTAATTACATTAAAAACTCGTATATGGCTGGGCTGGGAAGCGGTCGTGTTTAGTGATTTGTGTTGATTTACATTAGACAACGACATGTTAAGTAATCGGTTGTAAGTTTTCAATTATTATCAATCGTCAGTTATAACTTAATGGTTGTCATTCGTGATATTTTAGAATACTCGGAAATGTAATACCATGACTTGCGTACAGGGCCGGATTAAGGGTACTGTGGGCCTAAGGCTATTTACAAGGGAAGGGCCTAATTTTGCAAACGAGGATACAAAAAGTAGTAAAATTACCTACATGAAAAGTTGAAATTATTTAGGCTACTGCAAAATAACACAAACATAATATAAAAACATGTAATCAATGTAATTAAGTGCCATAGACTCATTGTAGGGGAGCTGTGGGACCAGTGGGTCACTTTTGACGTTTTTGCATCTGCAGGTTTTTTATTTACCTCGTAAAATAGGATTTTGAGGTAACGTGAAGTTTAATCTACCCTTCAACATACCACAGCATTTAACTCAAAATGTAAGAAGAGAAAATTTGAATAAGTGCTCCCATTATTTAAAAAATCAGTCGTTTTAAACTAACTCAGGTAGTCATTGCCAGGCTTGTTTTTGGACTCCGACGAGGTTTTTTGTATTCGACTAATGTTTTGTCACTAAATTCGCCGAGGTGATTCCTAGATTTTTATTTTAATAATGCGTTACTATTGTTTGGCAAATACGCTGTGCATAAGCTAGCTCAGGGACAGCAACCTATTTCTAGTCGCGGACCAAAACCAAACTCAGAAAGTCTTCCGCGGGCCGCACAAAATGATAACTAAGAATTGTGTTATTACCATGTTAGAACAACTGTGAATCAGGCGGGTCTCGGATCTTTTTTGCACCTAAAGATGTGTTTAATTACGTTTACGGAGGAAGTAAAGTGTTGGCGCAAATTAAAATTCGAGTCCAAACCTCGTTATCCATACTACTTATAAAAAATGTGATAAAACTACTTTCAGGAAAGGCAATAACCTTAATAGTTAATCTATTCAGCGTTTGTTAACCTTTTTCAAGCGCAGATCTATTTGAAAAGACAGCATCAAAACCTAAAGAAACCAGACGTAGAAAGCCATTCGTACGAAGCGCGAAACTTTTTCGCACTCTCGTATAGTCAAAAAGTCAAAAACTATTTTAAATGGAAAGAGGAAAACAGCTCTCGAGTCACTGGTCCCACTTCTCCCCTATTACAATGTAGCTTATATGTAAAATTACATTTTCCTTGCCTTACAGCTAGCATACCTATATATAGGTTGGTTCACACTAAATGCGTTTTGCTTCTAGCGTTAGCGTCTGTCGCAAAACGCTAGCGTTGTCCAGATCACACTTAAACGGTTGCTAGCGTTAACGGCAAATTTCCTCGTTCAGAACCAAAAGCGTCAAAGTTGAACTGTTTCAACTTCCACAACCGAAATTTTAAAAACGTTTTACGTTAACGCCAGACGCGTCTAGTGTGAACCAACCTTATGAATGACGTTATCGACATTCAAACCTCTAAAAACATCACTATCTATGCTTAAAAGGGACTCCAGCCTTTACCTATCCTCAAACCCACCCCTAAGTACACCACTAACTCCCCTAACAATTTTAACCCCTATCCATTTTATAACCCCACCCATTACCCACCAATAACCCTAAACAAGGCCAAAAATCCAATGCAAAAACAGCGGCGCCCTAATGGCGCAGGCCAAACTAAGGCGTCCGAACGTCGACACCAAAACGACCCATGCCAGACCAAACACAGCGCCCGATCGACCCATACCTCTCCCTACAGTTTCAGGTATTATTTTGCCCATTTAAGGCAATATTAAGATGCATTTAGGACATATTTTGACAGATTTAGGTCTTATTCAGACGATTTTAATCTCATTCTGTACTGGGCAGTAATCTGCGTAATTAAGCTTTATGTCATTGGTCTTTATTCTATGGGTTTTAGAATTTTTTTTGCTTTAGGTATTGTTCCTTTTTAGGTTTTATTGTGTGTCCTATTTAAAGTGATAGCACAGAACGTAAATAGTTCTTAACTTTTTTTTTTCCAGGGCCTAAGGCTATAGCCTTATTAGCCTATTGGTTAATCCAGCCCTGCTTGTGTACAACAATTAATTCGTTTGATTTGTTTGGCAAAAGGTATGTAAACTAACTTTTTACCTTATCCATTGGAATTGAGTGGTGTGTGTTGTATTACAAGTTTTAAACAAGATCAAGTTAGGAAAATACCACGAACTCACGGCGGTTTGTGTCCACTTTTATGTAGGCAGAATCTGCTAGTTAGTATTCATATTAGGGTTAGCTAATAACGGACATAAGCCGTAACACGTAAGTAACACCTCTCTCCAAAGTTTAACAAGGCAAGCGCAATGTTTTAGTGCCCGCGTCAACTTTTTACGAAATTTCTGTTCAGCCATAATTCTGCGGAGTAATTGACGTCACAAAGTTATGTTTTGCCAAAATAATATTAATAAATGCCACTTGATTAAAAATATGCGCACCTTTTGTGTGCCGAATGCGCCACGTTTTGTTCTTAATGAAGAATGTTGCTTTTTAGTTAAATACAACAAAACGCATTTTTTCGCGCTTCGCACAAACACCGCGTCGCCTTCTTTGAATAATAATTAGACTTTTTATATTATATAACATCCTGGTCCATGATTATGAGGTATTAGTCTACTCTAAAATACAAAAATAACGTAGGGGAAAGCACTTGAATTAATTGACAAAAAAATTGTTAGTGGAATTTATCACTGACGTCATACCTCTAGAACAGTGCTCATCAAATGTTGTGCCGCGGTATAATCCGACAATCACTTATTTAGCAAATAAAGACATTTTAAAATTTGTTTGCGCTTTCCAAAGGTACCGTGTTAATCGTGAGTGGAATTAGAACTAAAAACATAGACCAGCATTTTAACCGTGTCCAATAATCCAGGTGAAACTTTTACGAACTTTTCTAAATACTTTTTTTTTAACTTTGTTCCGCCTATGTGTCTAAAGACAACATTTTAAACAAACTTTGCAACAAACATTACAGCCACCAGAAAAGCACCGCTCGTTAACTATCTTCATAGTAAATATAATTATTCATCAAAAAATATTCGTTTACTTACTTTGCACTGTTTGTTCTCGATTGCCTCGGTTAGTTCACTGATGTCTGTGATGTCACAACTGATCAACTCCAACATCTCGACCTTGTCAACTATCTTCGACAAATGTTGGACACCGACGTTTCCCAAATCGTTCCTGCCGAGGTTAAGTTTCTTCAACTAAACAACAACTCAAATGTAAGTTGGTGGAAATATGAACACAAAAACAAGTTTGCGACCACCTTAAGTAATATATGTATTTATAACAAAATTATTTATAGGTCAGAACCAGACATCAATCACAAACACACCCCTTTCTAAAAAACTAACCCATCAAATAACATTAAAAAACTTATATATGCTTACATAATTATACTAGCGATTGTCAAAGGCTAAATTTTGGTAAAACTTAATAAAAGTTTCTTATACGTTGAATATTACATTTAAAAATCTTGTGTTTTTATACAAATTTCATTCCACATTTCCAAAGTGACGACCTAAGCATGAACGAGTTTAGTTACATCCATTAATACAAGCTGGTTCCCGAATGGTTAAGCAGCCGTTGTTATTTACAAAATGGCCAGATGAGCTTATTTTTAGTATGATCGAAAACATCGACTGAGTTTATAGGAAGGGCCATACATTTGTGATTTTGAGTATTTTTTTTTAAGAAAACAAAGGTAGAGGGGGCTTCTTTTTTTCTTTCAAAATCCTACAATCGTTTTTAAATCTCGCCTTAAGAAAGCAAACGTACTTCTGAATGATACAATAGCACAGGGGTGACCAACACATAGTAACTTACACTTTCAATCAATCTAAAGTTAGAGTCATAAATAAAGGCAAATCTGTTTCCTATTTAAAAGGTTTGCATCAGACGACTGGACAAATAAATAACACGCAACTTTCAAAGAGATTGGTGAAAACGGAGTGGATGTGCGACTGTCATAGGCTTAGCCAGGGGGCCACAGAGGCCATAACCACCTAAAAATTTATAAATATGTTTTGTTTTGTAGGATTTATAAGCAATCCACAAAAAGTCGATTTTTGAGTATTGCGCTAAAACTCAGTAAGTTGCTGCTTGAAACGGTTTGCTAGCATATTTGTTTGTGTTCGATACGCAGTTCATACAATGGCAAAAGCTAAACAACAAAAGTTTAAACTTTTTGCCAAGCCCCCCACCTTACTAAATTTTCGGCTAGCTAGGCTACCGGTGGCTGTGCTTTAAAAAAATCGCCTTTTCTACTTTCCCTGTTTCTTGTTTTCATTTTTTCTAATAAACGTGAAAGCATGCTGCTAATTTTTTTATCTTTATTAGTACAATGCCGTTTTTGTGATTGTTAAAGAAAAGCGTGGCTTGAACAAAATAGTGCCTCACCATCTAGGAACCTCACCGCACGTCAGTGATTTTAACCGTATTCAATAACCCAGGTGTAACCTTATGAACTTTTCTAATACTTCAACAATTTTAAAACTTTGTTCTGCTCAGCTGTCTGAAGCAGGGCAACCTACGGCCGACCGCCTCTTTCGCAAACCGGACACGAGGTAACCATATATTTTGGCTGTAGTAACAAAACTGGTTTGCCTTTGTCGTATGTTTGCGTTGTTGTGAACGTGCTCAAATGCTCAACCTAAAGACCCTCGCATGCAATGGAACTTTTCATCAATGAAATTTTGCGTAAGTACTCCACATTTTATCGCACTTTGCGCGAATACGTTCCGTCTTTTAAATATGGCTTAACATTACATTCCGTCTTTTCAATGGTATAAGAGTACATTGCCTCTTTTAATATGGGATAACATCAAGTATACGGGCCCTATTCAAAATATACAAAAAACTATATTAATGAAACATTCGTCGGGATTGCCAGCCATGTAACGAGCTTAACGCCAGACAAACATAAACTATAATAATTATAACATGCATCATTCATATGGCTGGGCTGGGAAGCGGCAGTGTTTAGTGATTTGTGTTGGTTTACATTAGACAATGACATGTTAAGTGATCGCTTGTAAGTTTTCAATAAATATCAATCATCAGTTATAATTTAATGGTTGTCATTCGTGATATTTTAGAATACTCGGAAATGTAATACCATGATGTCTTGTGAACAACAATCGATTCGTTTGCCAATAAGCATGGAAAATAACTTTAATACAATTAAGTTATCCATTGGAATTGAGTGGTGTGTGTTGTATTACAAGTTTTAAACAAGATCAAGTTAGGAAAATACCACGAACTCACGCCTGTTTGTGTCCACTTTTATGAAGGCAGAATCTACTAGTTAGTATTCATATTAGGGTTAGCTAATAACGGACGTAAGCCGTAACACGTAAGTAACACCTCTCTCAAAGTTTAACAAGGCAAGCGCAATGTTTTAGTGCCCCCGTCAACTATTTTCTGTTCAGCCTCAATCTGTGGGGTAACTGACGTCACAAAATTCCTGTTTTGCCAAAATAGTATTAATAAATGCCACTTGATTCAGTGGCGTATTGAGGTGAGGGTCCAGGACCCCCCTCCCCCTTTTCGTTAGTGGTATTATTTTTAATGTAATTAGGTCACGCATCTTAAGATGATGAGAAACCAAATTCCAACGCAAATCGCCGTTTTTCGTTTCTTGTCTGGTCGACCGTAAACGCAAGATTTTTTCCCTATTATTATTCGTTCGGGTTGGCTGATCAGCAAGTGTGTTTGACAATTAAAAACATTAAATCAAGCGGTTTTTATTTTTTCTCGCTAAAAACGTTGAGTTATGCGCAACTGATGTTTCTCGCTGTTCGCTGTCTGCGCTAATATCCGATGTTGGTGTAAGTCTGCAACGCGTGCTTGTATTTTAGCTGACTGGGCACACAGCCCGAAGCAGATGTTTCAATCTAAATGAGAAGGTTTGTTTGCCAAATACAACAAAACACATTTTTTCGAGCTTCGCACAAACACCGCGTGACCTTCTTTTGATAATAATTAGACTTTTTACATTATATAACATCCTGGTCCATGATTATGAGGTATTAGTCTACTCTAAAATACAAAAATAATGTAATAAAATTGTTAGTGGAAATTATTACTGACGTCATACCTCTATAACAGTGCTCATCAAATGTGCCGCGGTATAATCCGACAATCACTTATTTAACAAATAAAGACATTTTAAAATTTGTTTGCGCTTTCCAAAGGTATTGGGTCAATTGTGAGTGGAATTATAATTAAAAACATAGACCAGCATTTTAACCGTGTCCAACAATTCAGGTGAAACTTAACTTTTCTAAATACTTTTTTTAACTTAGTTCCGCCCATGTGCCTAAAGTCAACATTTAAACAAACTTTGCAACAAACATTACAGCCACCAGAAAAGCACCGCTCGTTAACTATCTCCATGGAAATATAATTATTCATCAAAAAATATTAGTTACTTACTTTGCACTGTTTGTTCTCGATTGCCTCGGTTAGTTCACTGATGTCTGTGATGTCACAACTGCTCAACCCCAACATCTCGACCTTGTCAACTATCTTCGACCAATGTTGGACACCGACGTTTCCCAAATTGTTCCCGCTGAGGTGAAGTTCTTTCAACTAAACAACAACTCAAATATAAGTTGGTGGAAATATGAACACAAAAACAAGTTTGCGACCACCTTAAGTAATATATGTATTAATAACAAAATTATTTAGAAGTCATGAACCAGACATCGATCACAAACACACCCCTTTCTAAAAAACTAACCCATCCAATAACTTTAAAAACTTATATATGCTTACATAATTATACTAGCGATTGTCAAAGGCTAAATTTTGGTGAGACTTAATAAAAGTTTCTTATACATTGAATATTACATTTAACAATCTTGAGTTTTTATAAAAATTTCATTCCACATTTCCAAAGTGACGACCTAAGCATAAACGAGTTTAGTTACATCCATTAATACAAGCTGGTTCCCGAATGGTTAAGCAACCGTTGTTATTTACAAAATGGCCAGATAAGCTTATTTTTAGTATGATCGAAAACATCGACTGAGTTTATAGGAAGGGCCATACGTATGTGATTTTGAGTATTTTTTTTTAAGAAAACAAAGGTAGAGGGGGCTTATTTTTTTCTTTCAAAAACCTACAATCGTTTTAAATCTCGCCTTAAGAAAGCAAACGTACTTCTGAATGATACAATAGCACAGGGGTGGCCAGCACATAGTAACTTACACTTTCAATCAATCTAAAGTTAGAGTCATAAATAAAGGCAAATCTGTTTCCTATTTAAAAGGTTTGCATCCGACGACTGGACAAATAAATAACACGCAACTTTCAAAGAGATTGGTGAAAACGGAGTGGATGTGCGACTGTCATAGGCTTAGCCAGGGGGCCACAGAGGCCATAACCACCTAAAAATTTATAACTATTTTTTGTTTTGTAGGATTTATGAGCAGTCCACAAAAAGTCGATTTTTGAGTATTGCGCTAAAACTCAGTAAGTTGCTGCTTGAAACGGTTTGCTAGCATATTTGTTTGTGTTCGATACGCAGTTCATACAATGGCAAAAGCTAAACAACAAAAGTTTAAACTTTTTGCCCAGCCCCCCACCTCCCTAAATTTTCGGCTAGCTAGGCTACCGGTGGCTGTGCTTTAAAAAAATCGCCTTTTCTACTTTCCCTGTTTCTTGTTTTCATTTTTTCTAATAAACGTGAAAGCATGCTGTTATTTTTATCTTTATTAGTACAATGCCGTTTTTGTGTTTGTTAAAGATAAGCGTGGCTTGAAAAAATGAGTGCCTCACCATCAAGGAACCTCACCGCACGTCACTGATTTTAACCGTATTCAATAACCCAGGTGTAACCTTATGAACTTTTCTAAATATTTGAACAATTCTAAAAACTATGTTCCGCTCAGCTGTCTGAAGCAGGCAACCTACGGCCGACCGCCTCTTTTGCAAACCGGACACGAGGTAACCATATGTTTTGGCTGTAGTAACAAAACCTGGTTTGCCTTTATCGTATGTTTGCGTTGTTGTGAACGTGCTCAAATGCTCAACCTAAAGACCCTCTCATGCAATGGAACTTTTCAATGAAATTTTGCGTAAGTAGTCCACAACAAAAGCATTTTATCGCACTTTGCGCGAATACATTCCGTCTTTTAAATGTGGCTTAACATTACATTGCGTCTTTCCAATGGTATAAGAGTACATTGCGTCTTTTAATATGGGATAACATCGAGGCGAGAGTATACAGGCCCTATATAAATGAAACATTCTTCGGGATTGCCAGCCATGTAACGAGCTCAACGCCAGACAAACATGAACTATAACAATTATAACATGCATCATTCATATGGCTGGGCTGGGAAGCGGCCGTGTTTAGTAATTTGTGTTGGTTTACATTAGACAATGCGGTTTTCGTATTTTCTCGCTAAAAACGTTGAGTTAGGCGCAACTGGTGTTTCTCGCTGTTCGCTGTCTGCGCTAATATCCGATGTTGGTGTAAGTCTGCAAGACGTGCTTTAGCTGACTGGGCACACAGCCCGAAGCAGATGTTTCAATCTAAATGAGAAGGTTTGCTTGTTAATTACAACAAAACACATTTTTTCGAGCTTCGCACAAACACCGCGTGACCTTCTTTGGATAATAATTAGACTTTTTATATTATATAACATCCTGGTCCATGATTATGAGGTATTAGTCTACTCTAAAATACAAAAATAACGTAGGGGAAAGCACCAGAACGATTTGACAAAAAATTGTTAGTGGAATTTTTTACTGACGTCATACCTCTAGAACAGTGCTCATCAAATGTGCCGCGGTATAATCCGACAACCACTTATTTAACAAATAAAGACATTTTAAAATTTGTTTGCGCTTTCCAAAGGTATTGGGTCAATTGTGAGTGGAATTATAATTAAAAACATAGACCAGCATTTTAACCGTGTCCAACAATTCAGGTGAAACTTAACTTTTCTAAATACTTTTTTTAACTTAGTTCCGCCCATGTGCCTAAAGTCAACATTTAAACAAACTTTGCAACAAACATTACAGCCACCAGAAAAGCACCGCTCGTTAACTATCTCCATGGAAATATAATTATTCATCAAAAAATATTAGTTACTTACTTTGCACTGTTTGTTCTCGATTGCCTCGGTTAGTTCACTGAT
Source organism: Ascidiella aspersa (assembly GCF_963924565.1). Classification (NCBI taxonomy): domain Eukaryota; kingdom Metazoa; phylum Chordata; class Ascidiacea; order Phlebobranchia; family Ascidiidae; genus Ascidiella; species Ascidiella aspersa. The sequence goes on along the minus strand of NC_139451.1, from coordinate 32,922,341 downwards.
GTCTGTGATGTCACAACTGCTCAACCCCAACATCTCGACCTTGTCAACTATCTTCGACCAATGTTGGACACCGACGTTTCCCAAATTGTTCCCGCTGAGGTGAAGTTCTTTCAACTAAACAACAACTCAAATATAAGTTGGTGGAAATATGAACACAAAAACAAGTTTGCGACCACCTTAAGTAATATATGTATTTATAACAAAATAATTCTGAGGTCAGAACCAGACATCAATCACAAATACATCCCTATGTCTCCGCCAACTGACATTTTGAAATACTGGCTCGATTAAAAATTATTGTTTATATTGCAGTTATGGGGCTTTTGCTGTTGTATTTTTTAGATTATTTCAATCAATTATGTTTTACCGGATGACATAACATCTACGTTAGAGAGTTCAATAATAAAAAAATATTGTTTAAAATGGCCTTACATTTTTATTTTTCCTAAACATTGCATTACATGGAGCTACACGTTCGGTTTATAGAAGTTTCATATTACTCGAAATATTTTTTGTGTTTCTCTATATACAAGCATTTTACCTCATTCGTAAAACATCAAAGGCGCTGGTCGTTCCTGTTTGCCGGTGATTGCGTCTAGATTTATAGGTCTGTGTTGAACCGGCATTTACTCGCCTAACGTTGTATCGTAATTATCATAAAAAATATTTTTTTTGCTTTAGTAAAACTCAAATTCTCATTTAGTTTTGCAAAATATTATGTGACAAAATATCTTGATTAAATATGTGACAATATAAAAAACAAATAGAAATCGCCAATGAAAGTCTAGCAAAAGCGACCTTTAGTCGCAAAGCGAACACGTGCGTCGTCCACACTCCTGCCAAGTGCCAGCTGCGAAACAGTGTGCAATATTTAATTTCAGACAAAAACTAAACCAAGACCGTGAAATATGTGGGATTGATTTTGGTAGAATCATGTTTCGACTATCAGCAGCGTAGTTCTTACGGGACTGTACGCTAAATTACAAGCACGTCTTTCGTCACCTGCAATACTTAACGAAGAACGTTTTGCCGAATGAATATACTATTGCTACCAGGCATTATATTAATTATAAAGAGGGTTCTTTCCGACAAAATATGAACACAAAAACAAGTTTGCGACCACCTTAAGTAATATATGTATTTATAACAAAATTATTCAGAGGTCAGAACCAGACATCGATCACAAATACACCCTATGTCTCCGCCAACCGACATTTTGAAAAAAAAAAATTTTTTTAAAAACCTAACCCCTCCAATAACTTTAAAAAACTTATATATGCTTACATAATTATACTAGTGATGGTCAAAGGCTATATTTTGGTGAGACTTAATAAAAGTTTCTTATACATTAAATATTACATTTACCAATCTTGTGTTTTTATACAAATTTCATTCCACATTTCCAAAGTGACGACCTAAGCATAAACGAGTTTAGTTACATCCATTAATACAAGCTGGTTCCCGAATGGTTAAGCAACCGTTGTTATTTACAAAATGGCCAGATGAGCTTATTTTTAGTATGATCGAAAACATCGACTGAGTTTATAGGAGGGGCCATACGTATGTGATTTTCACTAATTTTTTAAGGTACAGGGGGCTTCTTTTTTCTTTCAAAAACCTACAATCGTCTTAAATCTCGCCTTAAGAAAGCAAACGTACTTCTGGATGATACAATAGCACAGGGGTGGCCAGCACATAGTTCTTTCACCTAACAATTACAACCGGTCCGTTTGCTAAACGCTAAACTCTTGTATTATTTACAATGTCTGATTTGCTGTTAATACTTTGCTTTGAACTAGGTTTAGTTTCAACGATGCACCCTTTTGGAAAAGTGAAATATTATGATTTTAATATGTAATTTAAAGTTATTCCAGTGGCTGGTTTGGCAATATCTTTAAATTCTAATATTAAGAATCTATTACTTTGCAACAACCTAGCAAAGTTACGGGAATGCATTCATTCAGCCATTTTAGTTGCACCAGTGCCTTATAAAGTTGAAAACTGGCACAACGACATCTAAATATCGTAGTAAGATCGCTAAGTTGCATATAATTATGTCACTTTACCTTGTGAGCCATTTTCCCGATTCCTTCGCAAATGTGTTCGAAACCTTGACTTGTCAGTTTGCAGCTGAACAAATTCAACAGCTCGATTGGTTTGTCGACATGCTGGAGCATCCGCCCCAAAGCGTGGCATGAACTTGTCCCGATGGGTTGGCCGATAAAATCAGCCTCCACAGGGAAGTGCTTTGCGAAAGACTGGAGCACTGCTTCATTGCATTCTTGCCAATCAACAATCATTCCAATGTCTAAACACAGTTTTCTATTCAACAAATTCTAAAAAATACAACAAAAATAATAATTGTAGGTTGGAACAAGTAATTGGCATTGTGACGTCACAAATGCGAAAGCAATAGTTTAATTTGGTGCAAATGTCGCAAAAACTAAAATAAATGTTATAAACTTACCTTTAGGATTTTGTTTAAATTTTTGGACCAAGTATTCGTAGAACATCGTAGCCTTGCCTGGGAATATGACAATAAATATAGTTTAGCTTAAAAAACTATTTATTATCCTTTTAGGTGGATGTTATAAAATTAGAAAATCACTTAAAAGGACAACAAACCGCTCAAGTGATATTGTAGTGTTAATCACATCCACATGTGCATTCTGATGTAAACGATATGACTGTTAATGTCACTGGTTATTCACAAGTCTGTTTAAAGATAAGCAGCAGATTAATGGATCTTCATGTCACTTCGCCAAAGCACTTTTCGTTCGCTGCCTAACTATTTGTTAAACATATGCAATTTTTTTTTATTTGTTATTTATTTTTACTCCTAATAATATAAATTACACAGTTTTATTTTGATTTAGGAATAAAGTTTTGAAACATGGCAAATTTATTTAGTCAGGTATTAATACATAAGTTTTGACACAAACTTGTGCAAATGATTCAGACCTGTGAAATAAATACTTAAAATACTTAAACTTGATAACCTTTGTTAGTTCACACAATGTTATAATAAAATCCTGCACAAAACTGGGAACATATTTTATAATTTAAATAAACAACAAGCAAACTCAGATACAATGCCACAAACATCTGTTTACAGTTTGTAATTTTGCTATGTGGTGTGGGTTTTGAAATATTTTTATGTGTGTAATGCTGGCTGTGCCACAACTCCCAAGCCCCTAGCATATTTCCCATGGACTTTAACCAATAGTTATAAAACCAGGTATACAACTAATGAAAATGAAATGTATATGTACTTTAAACATCCGTCAGATGACATTTTACCGGCAAGTTACATCGTCTAAGGCGGTCGTTATCAAAAAATTTAGAAAAGAAAAACGTAAAAAATTAAATATTCTACTTTCAGTCACTTGGCTCCCTTGGGGAGTAAAAATGATTAAAAAAATTTAAATTTTAATCGGTTATATACAATAGAAAACTTATTTAACTGTAATGATTGGAATTGCAAATAGTCTCTTGGGCCCATAATAGAAGTCTGTTGTTTCTTCACAGTTACATTTTAGTCTATTGTTATTTCACAATTACATATTTGTCTGTTGTTTCTTCGCATTTACAGCCATTTAAGAAATATACACGAATGCAGGCATTTTTACAAACGTACAAAATTAAAACCCAAGTTATACATTCAAACAAAGTTAACTTACGGACGGTCAGCGCATCTAAATTTTGTGACAAGTCTTAGCTTTTGGTGCAGATGCGGCTATGGTAGTTTTACATATTTGTTTGAAATTTGTTTACTCTGTTTTCGTAGGTTTGATTTTCTGTTAGCAGGGTACATCAAAATAATAAATATAACAGGTGGTGTACTTTGTGTTTTTTTCTGGGGGGAATTGACAATGTTTGCTCTTGAAGAAAGGAATATGAAAAAAAACTTTGAGAACCACAGATCTAAGGGATAAACTTGAACTGCAAACGGTTAACTTAGAAACAGATAATGAAATGACTTATTAACTTTTAAGTAATGTGTGCTAAAGAGATAACACTCAGAAAGTACAACTTACAAGTAGTGATTTGACTTTGTTGAGAAGCAAGTGAGGTTGCTGGTGGCCGGTTAGCAAGCTGTAAACAAACAATATTTCTCAAATAAGTACACCAAAACAACTTAAAAACAACACCTTAGTTAAAACTGCCTTTTAAAATGCCAGTGAATTGTGAAATGATAAAAAGTTTAAATAAACATTAATTTATGAATGATTAGCCGGGCAAAATTTTTTGACTTATCCTAAAAAGTCAAAATTTTGTCAAAATTCACATGTTAGGTCAAAATCTGTCAAAACTATTTCAAGTCAAAATCGATTAACAAATTTAGTTTTGAGTTATATTCACTGACGTTTTAATTGAACTATGTCTTCAACAGAACAATATTACGGTATAAGCGAGCCCTCAGAATTAACTATCCAGGTCTAGTTAATCGCACAAGGTTCAGCTTGAACTTCATTTGGACAAATCTATTCAACATTATTAGCTCGGTCTTTTTTCACTTGTGATTTGAAATTATCCAGTTTGTATTTTGATAATATGCTCGGTTTTCTTAACTTTCTGCAATTTTTTTATCTTGTATTTCAACTGTTTATATAACAATTTTCTAAAATAACCAGCGTCTTGTTTTTCTTTGGCATTTTTATAGTGGTTTGTCTTTTTGAAATGACAAAAATATCAACTAAGCATTTTCATTGGCGACGCCAAGACACCAATGCGCTTCAACAACAATATGGTGTTAAAATTAACGTATTTTTAATAAGTCAAAAGTTTGTTAAAAAAATATATTTTTAGGTCAAAAAATAATCGCTCTATTAATTAGTAAAACGTGTTTTAAATCAGTAATTGTTAAATACTTTAAAATATCTGCAATGTAATGTAAATATCTCAGACTGTGTTTTCATACTTGTTGTGTTGATGATGTGCCATCTAGTGTCAGTGTCATCTGTCCTGATGCCGTAGATGTCTGTTGTCTGGTTTCTACCAGTGTAAAACCACAAATGAATTTTATAGGTATTTTTACAGTAGCAGAACAAATTTCTCAACAAAAACAAAAAATTAGTAATATTTCTTAATGTTTAAATTATGCTTGAAAATACACATGAATTTAGTCGATCAGGGCATGTCTTTTTGCACACTGCTCAATTGTTTATAGCTGTTTTTCATATGACTTGCTTGTCAGCTAGTTTTAGAATTTGTAATATTTTGCAATAAATGAAGTAATTATGTTAAATTGTTTTATTGATGCACATGATAAAAATAGTAAATGGTTTGTTTAATCAGTTTGATTTTAGTTCAATTGGAATAAAAGCAGGTTGCCTATATTATAATGAAGAAATATTTATCAGAAATAAATGATAGCAAAACTGAGCGATTTTTAGCAAATGATTTTCAAACTATTATTCCCAGAAATATGCGACTTTTTATGACTTGAATAGGGCTACTAGAGTCCCTAGTCTGCAATGCGCATTCCCAAATTCCAAACCGATAAGAACACACACTGTAAATCATAAAAGTGGTTTAACCATAGGCCCCGAACTTTCAAAATCCCAGGGCATTTTTTAAAACAGTCCTTACTCATTACCAGGGGCGTATCAGGAAAATCACCAAGGGGGTCCCAAAAATTTCAGCTTATTTTCCATCTGACGATAATGAATAATGACGTCGTAAAATAGTGACTGCAATGACGTCATAAAAAATATAACCAGACACAGCCAATTAACGTCCAGCAAAAGCGAACCTTTAAGACGCTACGCAAACCTGTGCTTTGAAACCACTGAGTGTGCAATCGTTAATTTCAGACGAAAAACTAAACCTAGACCGCCAAATATGTGGGATTGATTTTAGTAGAAGCGCGTTAGACTATTAGCAACGCAGTTTACCAAGTTACATGTACAAGACTAGGCTAAATTACAAGCACGTCTCTCGCCACCTGCAATACTAAAAAAAAAGATCATTTTTCGCAGGTCTTATTATACCCAATTAGCGCAACATCTGCGTCAAGCAGTGTACCAAGTCAACTAAAATACAAGCTGAGGTTGAGAGAAAATAAGTTGTGTTAATTGCACACCAAACACATGGTCTTTGAATATGCTTATAGAGAATAATTTTGCGGTAACTAGCATTACATAAAAGGTGACTTGAACTAGTCACAGCTAGACCACCTTTTAATTAAGAAAATCTGCGCACTTTGGTTTCGTTAAGATCCTTAAGATACATGAACCAATTACATTAAAAACATTGCTTTTTCAGATGGTGAGTTAAACCCTGACAAAGACGAACCAAATGTGATAATATCACTAATATCACTTGCGGGGGGGTGGTCCGATGGTTATTGCAAATTTACTTTCAGCAGTGTTTCGTAAGTTATTATCCGCCATAGCTTTCGTGCAAAAGGGGCGAACGAAGAGAGGGCGGAATTTTGGGGGCTATACCGATATTAAATATTGAAGAGACTTGTGCAAGAGGAGTCGGCATTATTGAACAAGGATTTTTATATTTGTTTGGCGTTTACAAGCTTAAGTTCGGAAATACGTTTATTTATCTATTTAGGTGACTAAATATCCCAGCATATTTAACATTAGGAATTTTGACGCTAGACGAAGCACTGTGTTATACAGCGTTTAAAAGTTAGGAAACATGTCAACGCTTGTCTATTTCAGCCTCAGTAATTGGCTTGACACATTGTATATCACATATAAGATTTTTTTTCTAAACACAAATTTCCCACCATCTTAAGTTTGACCTACGTTAGCGCAACCTGGTATTTAGTATTTTCAGCGTTTCGGTTTAAATAGGTGCAAACAAACACTTTCGCAGATCTCCCCATGTAATTCAGGAAAGTCGCGCATACTGTTATCGAACCACGATTGTGCTACCAGTGGTGTACATAGCACTAGCATAGTCTTCACAGAATTGGAGTTGCACACTAATTGCACATGAAACCTAGTCGAATTTCAGGGCGTTTTGACGCCCTGCAAGAAATCCATGGCATCAAAATACGCTTTGCACACCCACGTTTGGCGCATATGGGTTAAACGACATTCCTATGAGTGGACTGGAGTATATCTACCCTATGTTAGTTACATAGACGGGGGCTGTAGATTTGTAGCCGGACTTGGAACTCAACGTAGTAGAAAATGTGGCCGGAGTTAGACATAACTTTTTTTTAGAGTGTCACTCAATTTTTTACCGACTTCGTATCCCTGATTAATAATGTTAATAAAAAAGGTCAACATCCCATAAAACAATTTGTGCAGACAGTGCAGCCCCCAAAGTGTTAATTGTCAAAATAACTAATTGTTTATTTAGAGTAGTGGTGTTTAACTGTAGGATACAAGGACTTAATAGTTGGTAGGCGAACAGCAAATATTACCCTCTAATTTCAACTCTGTTGATGAAGTTAGAAGTAAGGTTTTAGTTTATATTTGGTCTTTAACAAAAACATGTAAATGTGAATTAAAGTTGCTTTGAAACCAAGTAGATCACAGCGACATTAAAATTTCTGTAGGTGGTAAGGGCTAGAATAGGTTAGGAACCAATAGTGAACACAGAAAGGTTTCACCAAAGTACATTTTTACCACACATACACTTTTTATAAACAACATATTAAAGTGTATGTGTTGCTGAAAACAAACAAAAATATTAAAATAACGACCGCTACATCCGTACAATATTTCATCTGCCGTCAGTGTGTTATGGTATGTAACATACAGATATATACATATTTTTTATATACATCCTAAATGTTAAAACATACCTTTGTCCTTAATCGTTGACTTTGGAACAATGAAATTTTTGAAGAGTAGAGATCCACATAGAAATCTCCTCACCATCGCCCAGTGAGGAACACTGACCAGTTTCATAACGATCTGACTAAACTCATCTAAACTCATATTCTGGCTAATATGGACAGCCGTAAAGAATTCTTGAAGTAACTGATGTGAAAAATAAAACTTTTTGTCCCCATCAAAAAGTTTCTGGTTAAAGTGAGAATACCCAGGTACTGCGATTATAATATCCTGGACTATGACATCACTTAAACTTTGCTCAGCCATTTGTGGAAAGGTCATAATGACAGTTGAATTCTTTGTAGCGTTGTAAGCAATTTGGGTAAGTTCAACTTTGATTAGGTTAATGTCACAACCCTTGGCATGTTCTGAGCGTCTCAGGTTTTCAAGTAAAACTATAAAAATCTGTGTGATGTTACAAAGTTCAGTGAGATTATCTGTGCCCAAGGCAGCTGACAGGATCAATTGAAGCATGATTGGGGTAAGACAAAAGTCAAGTAGCACAGGTGCAAAATTGGTAAAGCTATCCCATATTCTCTGGGCTTCATTTTTAGCAAATGCTAAGAATAGTTTTTTCATATTTTCTGGTGTAAGCTCATGTACCCAAACAATTTCCTTGGGGCGAAGTAATTCATGGAGGGTGACTATAGAATGTGGTCTGGAAGTCAAAACAATAGAAATGCCTGGAAAGAATTTTCCGTTGCATAAATTTGCTACTACCTCTTCAACTAACATGGGAGTATCATATGACGCATTTCTAGGCTTTACATTATCAAGTGACCAAGTTGCCTGATCATAACCATCAAGTATGATCCCAAATTTCTCTGGGAACTTCATCATTGCTGCAAATATGGCGTTTCGTTTTCTTTCGCTTAACCATGGGTATGCATGATCAACCACAACCTGCCTTAGAGTGACTTTTTCTGACCCATAGAGCATGTTCATGCACAACAGGAGAATCCACGTTATGCAAGAGTTGTTTGACAGTCGTCTGGCAATAGTAGATTTCCCAGAACCAGGAGCCCCAACTAAGGCTGTGTAGCGATGAGCTACTACGCTATCGTGCAATTGCTTAAAACTGATCTTCTTTGAACCAGAATCGACATACCTTTGTTGTGTGGAAGGCTTATAGTTCTCTGTTTTACCAGCTCCACCTCGATAAAAGTTTTCCTCTTTCCTTAGAACTGGATGAACACAGGGAAAGTTTTCCTGCTCGTAGTTTAGCCCGAGGGGAACAACTTCTTGCTGTGGTCTCTTGAGATCTTCCTTTATAGTTTTAAGCAAAATATCTTCAGGAGTATCTAAAAAGATGTTTTATTTGCTAGATGTATTATACAGAACAAACATTCAGAAATAATACAACTATTTTTTGATTAGTCAAAAAAGGCAAAATTTTGTCAAAATTTATACAATAGTATAAAATCGTTTACAAAATGTACAAAAACTGTAACGAGCTTTTAGAAATGGTCGCTTAGTTTAAAATTTTATCAAAATTTTGTTTTGAATTGCAGGTAAAAACGTGTTAACTCCATTATATATTCACAATTATTACATTTACCATTTCCATAATATGCTAGGTTGTGCTAATTTTTTGCAATTTTTGTTATGTTGTATTTCAATATGGAGGTTGTTAAGTAGCTGTTACTATTACTCAACAATTTTCTCAAACAACCAGCTATTTTGTTTTTCTCAGACATTTTTAAGTTACTTCTTGTTTTGACATGCTAAAAATATCAATTAAGCATTTTTAAAACATTAACATAAAACTGAAAAAATAACTGACATTTGTACCATCAGCAAAAAATTTAAATCATCAAGTAACTGGAGACGCGCCAAGACACCATAATGCAATACTTTATACAACAATGTGTTGTTTAAATCAATGTATTTATAATAGATAAAAATTCCTCATTTTCTAATAAAACAAAATCGCCATAGTGATTGCTGTTACAAAAATGTTTGAAGACAACATAAGGATAAATATATAGATTCCTGCATTAATCTGTTGCAGGTGATAATGCAAAGATTTGTTTCAACTCCAACCTAAAAAAAAGCTACTTATAGCACAGTGTTTCCACCCTTTTTTACACTAGTGCCCCCTTGTGCTTCATATTATTTCATATCGCCCCCTCATCTTGCTTTACAGTAAAGTTTTATTTTTTAATCGTTGTCTAGCAATATAATTTCATTTCGATGAGCTGTCAGTCATATTTTAGGTTGTCTAACATACATTCACTAAAATAATTTACATGAACATGTGTATAAATTGAAGTAAGGTAATGACGCCGGTCCCTATTAAAAAACTAAGGCATGTAGGTAACAGAACAAATAATTTACATACAACAATAATTGTAAAGGTTTAAACACACTTGTGCAAACTACTTTGCGCTTCTACAATTAAAATATCTGACAATTCAACATATTGTTTCATAATGAAATCCAGTTTTGTCGTTAGCTAAAGATAAAAGATTAATTCTTAATATACATACATTATTTGACAAGGTTATGTCATTAACAGGAAAAAAGAACTCCTGCACCAAGACTTTAAATCAAAGGTCGGCAAAAGTTTTTTAGTCGCGAGCACCAGCCAAACTCAGAAAGGTCTCTGCAGGCCGCACAAAATGTTAACTAAGAATTGTGTTCTAAAATGTTAGAACAACTGTGAATCAGGCGGGCCTCGGATTAGAAAAAAACAACGTTTGTATGGTTTAAAATTTGAGTCCACACGTCGTCATCCATTCTACTAATGAAAAGTGTAATAAAACTACTTTGAGAAAACGCGGTAACCTTAATAGTTAATCTAGTTCAGTGATTGTTAATGTTTTTGAGTCTGGCACACCTGGCGAGTAAACAAGCATGATTTTTTGGGGGGTTGTTGCAGACTAGGTCGGGACACAATCCCCAAAGTAGCTGCTAAGGATAGGAATGACTTTACTTTCTCAAGCAAGAGGTTTATTGGACAGAACAACAATCAGTACGGCAAATAACCATGTACACCAAGTGCTCGCATAAGGCTACAGCTTGTCTCTAACCAACGAGATTGCAAACTGTGCTCAAAATGCATCCGATTCTCTCGGTATACACCCGACGAATAATACCAAAACGACACCACACAATAGCGAACGAAATCGACACAAAGATATCACGCAGCGCTGAGAAAAGGGAGGCTACGAAACTCACACAAAGTTCTATCCCCGAGGGGAAACCGTGGCGGCGGGTAGCCAACCCGGACGGCAGTTACCGCGGCCTAACACATTAGTTATGCTTCAAAGGGATACAATAATTAAATTTGTGACAGGGGTACATGCTACTTTTTATTACATTGCGCAAAAAAATGTTAAAAAACATGTCCAATATTTTTGAATACGTTATCTGTTTGTCCGCTACGCACTTCTCAGCGCCGGCACAGCGCTAAAGAAGCACTGATAAAGGTCAAAAGATGGAATCAAACCGTAAACAAATTGGACACAGAAAGATCACTCTCACCAAGCGCGAATTTTTTTTACATGTATGTAGTTAAAATAGTCTAAAAGTATTTACAATGAACTCGTGTCTAGTTGTCAAAGAGGCGGCAGGCCGAATACGACGACCTAGATGTTATGTGTTTATCAACACTTAAACACCCAAATTGATTAACTGCCATAAGCCAAATCTTAGAGTTCGTTAAGTTATTTTATGATGTGATAAATAGGGTTTTAGATTACGCGTTTTCCGCTTTTTTTATTTTTATTTGCCAAATATATTCTTCAGTTACATAATATCATATTTGATGATGTAAAGTTTTCCGTATTGTAGTGTGTAAAATTCCTGTGTTTTCCTGCTTCAGTTCGCCTCGTTTCAAACTTGACAAGTAACCATTAATCTCGTAATCTATAACTTTCAGTCTTACAGTCGGTGTTCTCACGTTCTGCAAAACAAGCCACTTGTTTTGCTGGCGTCTGACTCCCGCTGCAATTGGCCTTAGAATGGCCGCTGTAATGCCTAAGCCATGTTTTCAGAGTGCTGGCCAGTCTTATTGGCCAAATATGACGTAACTTTCGTGTTCTTTTTCTTCCTACGTATTGGCTATATACATGTCGTTTATTAGCGGCTTTAGGCTTTTTCTCTAGAGAAGTCTTTTGCGAAGTTTTAGCCGACAGTCGCTGCAATAGGCGGTGGCTGTCTGTCTCACATTAACTTGAAAATAAATTTACGTTCACTAATGCTATTTGATAACGTTTTAATTCGTTGTAACAATATACTTTTGATTGGAATTTTAGTTGTGGTTATGACAGGTAGCATATCTAACCAGAAACCTTTGCAAACACCAAGAACTCGCGAGGTTGCGTCCCGCCGGGCAACTGTATGGGGTCAGGGGCCAAGCCCCAGTGCACAGGTCGCGGCGGGGCGTAACATAGGGCAGTGGTTCTCAAACTGGGATCCGCAAGACAATTTTCTGGGACCGCGAAGCACCGCATAAAAATCAGCACGATGCTCCTGAAGAACAACATTTTTTGTGCAATAAAATTTATCAGGCAACTTACTTTTACAATCCAAATTGATTAGTTGCTCATTCGCATTATTGCACGCTTTAAGTTGAATTGTCCTTTGTGACGTCATAGTGTTGCATTGTTCTAATGAGATTTACGTTTTTACAGCTTGCTGCGCTGCCACTGTGGGCACTACGGCCATGGTTTTAAAACTGTTCGTGATTGCTTGACTTAAATAAAGTGATTCGTAAAGCTGAGATGATAGCAATGCAAGTGGACATTAAAGAAATTGCTGGAGGGCCGTTAAGAAATTTTTTTTCAAGTTTGAAAACCACTGACCTAGGGGTTGCCAAACTTTACTTAAGAAAGTCAATTGTTACATCACAAGTTAGGCAGAAAACTACTACAAGTTCACAATACAAAAGTTGCCATTTAAGCTTAAATGTTACCTACAGTGCTGTTTGGTACTATTTTAATGTAAACTTTTTATAAAATGTTGCGAAAAGTACCTTAATATAACTCCCCCTAATGTGCGTTCAGCGCCCCGCAAGTGACCAAGACCTAATTGGGGAGGAAAAATGGATAAAAAAAGAAGTTATTTAATCTGTTAAATGCAACAAAAACCTTATTTAACTGTAATGATTGGTGTTGTAAAAGTCTATTAGACCCTAAGTCCATTTAATATGTATAGTTATATGTTGGCAAAAAATGTAAAATTGCAGGGCTGTTTGTATTGTTCTCATTTAAGGCAGGACATGCTGTGCACCAGAAATTTATTAGGTAAGTTTGCAAAACTTTGATTACGAAGTTTCGTTGAAAGATTCAGCCTTTTGGATTTTAAGAGATTCTCTCAAATGGGACAACAGTTTCGAAAAACAAATAGGATCCGCGCAAAGCGCCAAAAAATTGCTACTGTGTAATATGTGTAATAAAAAAGTAAATATAAAGTTAGGAAAGCGGCTGTGACTGTGACAGTTTTATTTAGATCATGCTGAGAAATAATGGACAGATTTTCTGCAAGCAAATTATTTCATCAAAAGAGCCATATGGTGTCATAAAAAAGAGCTAAATATGGCTCGCGGAAAAAATTACACACTTGCACAAAGTTTTTTACAGATGTAATCGGTGTACTTAGGAGATATTGTTTTGCATTGTAGCTTTATTGTCATTACTGCTTGAGAGTAGTTTTCAAGTGTGTGCTAAAATATAGTGTACCAAGAAACTCAAATAGACGGGGTCCCGAATTTTCCACTTAAGGAACTACCCTATTATAATAATGACGTCATAAAATAGTGATGGGTCCGAATGCCCAAAACCCCCGGGATACTACACTGTTCTTGTGTTACAACCTTTTAATTTGGCCCACGAAGTAATAGCATTTATCTGTCTATTAAAGCAGGTACGACTTTGCTTGGAGTGGATTAATACAAAGCATATTTTTTTGAGCTTTGAAAAACATTGTTATAAATGTTTTGGTATTACGGATTTTCAAAATTGGGCTGTTTAAAGCTTTGATAAATCATAAATGGTAAATAAATTCAATTTGCCTTGAACTGGACCTTGTAAAATAGCATAACAACATCGGCTATATTCTCAAAACTAAGAGAATGGTTACTTTTTAATTTTAAACGACCATGATTTCAACAAATATTTTTTCCCACAAAATCCCTAAAATTTAGCAAATTGTTTATAAATACCTTGTTGAGAAGTTCGCTCAACAGTGAGAGGGGTTGCACCTTGAATTTCAGGTTGTGGCACTGTCAGAAATAAAAGTTAATGAAATCAGCATATTTTACATTCTTTTGTAAATATAGAAAATATTGCTAACTATATGCCCAATACATTTTTGCTATGCACAATTGTGTGGAATGGAATGGTTTCAAAATATGCATATGAAACAGTTTGCTTGCTATGCTAGTAACTTGACTTACAGTTTGACAAAGAATATGAATTTCCACTGACTAATGTGAAAATAAGCGTTTTAAACTTCCAAAACAAGTGTTGGCAAGCCGTGTCCTGCAGGATTGTATTTGCCTTTCAAGTATATAGTTTTGAGAAGGTCTTCTTAGACCAAAGGCACTGTATGCGCATGGAAGCTATATTCCTATGTCCTTTATCAGGGTTGGCGAACCTTTTCATTGCGCGGGTCACAAACACAACCTAAACCCTAAAAAATGCACAAGTGCGTCATATATTTAGTTACATGCTAATTTTATGCGAATCTTTGCTGCTACGTCGCTTCAAGTGTCATTTGCTGTATTGGTATTTGTTTTGGGGTGTTTTTTTTTCACGATTTTCAAATTTGAATGCCCACGAATATTACGAACCTAAATAGTTAACAAAATAGTTAAAAATAGTGCTGCAGCATTTTACATGGGATTACGGTTTTAACAAGGGTATTTAGAATTTTTTTTAGTTTGCAAGCTCTTAATTTTCCTTAAAGAATCGCCACCCTTTACATTTTACAGCAATAAACAAATGCATTTGATTGTTTGCTTTTCTCCACACATTTGTTGAAGTGCAGTGATGTAGCCCTACTCATCACCCCTACTTTTGCATGACCCATGCTATTTAACAAAAAAAGTTAATTACATTGATTCTTTCCTGAAAATGATTGATAACCTTTAGGTATTTCTAGAAAGACAAGTGGGTCATTTAAAAACTGTGGTGGGTCAATGTGTGACTCGCAGGTCAGTGGTTCGCCATCCCTGCCATATATCTAAGTGGAAGTTTTTATAGAATGAAACTCCCTGAAATGAAAGTTCAACTAATCTACAATTTTTTCGCTGATGTATTCCGTTTTTTATGACAATATTTACCTTGTTGTTGAGAAGTTGAAGGTTGCATACTGAGAGGGCTTGCACCTTGAGTGGTAAGTTGCAGAACTGTTGTAAACAAAAGTTAATAAAATTGGCATATTTTCCTTTATTTTGTGAACATATACACAAAATGTTTGAGCTACATGTGCAGTACATTATATGCAATGCAAAATATGTGTGAAATAAAGGGTTGAAAATGACTAAATAAAAATGCGTTCAGCCAATTACTTTTTACCTTGTTGAGAAGTTGATGGCTCATTAGTGAGAGACCCGGCACCTTGAATTGCAGGTTGTGGAACTGTTGAACAATACAAGTTAAAAAATCAGTATATTTTTTAATATATTTGGAACTTGAAACAGTTTACTTGCTATATGTCTAGTGCATTGGCATATCCAGGGGAAGGGGTTCGGACCTCGCCCCAATTTTGTAAGTTATATTATCGTTTTTTTTCAGGTTTACCTTAACTTCTTCAGTGGAATGTTTTTAATGTAATTGGGGCATGCGTATTACACTAATGCAAAACCAAAATCAAAACGCCATTCTCCGTCTCTTGTTTGGTCAACCATCAACGCAGGATATTTATTTCTCTTTCGCTATTCATTCAGGTTGGCTGATTGACAACTCTAAATCAAGCTTTTTCTATTCATGACGTCATTATAATCATTATTTTAGGACGTCATTATTTAATAATGTCAGACGTAAAAACGGTGAATTCCCGAAGTTGACAATTCAGGCCCTCCTTTTGGATTTCTGTATACGCCATTGGTCTAGCGCCGCGGTTCCCAACGTGGGTGGTACCGCCCCCTTGTGGGCGTGGGAGAGTTACAAGGGGGCATTTCGGGTCTTTGGCTCATTTAGGAACGCACATAAGGAGGCGCTATGTAAAAGTACTTTACGTAAAATTTTATAAACATTTTACACAAAAATAGTATCAAACAGCACTGTAATTCTGTATGTAACATTTAAGATTAAATGGCAACTTTGTACTGAGAACTTAAGTTACCCACTGAGAACTTAAGTTACCCAACTTAAGGTAGAAGTTACCCACTCATTGTTAAATTCTGACGTAACAATTGGCTTTCTTATGTAAGGTTGTTGGTTGTTGTTACGTTTTCTACTTGACTAACCCTCACCCAAAAACTAACCGACACCCTAACCCAAATGTTATGCGTCATTTATAGTTGTTTCAACGCTCTGGTAGGATTCTAGACCAGTGCTCCGCAACCACTGTGCCGCGTAACCATGTTAAGTATGCCACAACAATCGCTGAGGTGTGTTACTTGCATTTTTAAGGGTACTGTTTAATCAGTCGAATTAACGTAACATATCATATCAAGGCAGGTATTTTAATCTTTTGGATAATCCCCAGGTGTAATTTTATGATAAATACAATTTTTGGTATTTAATCATCATTCGCTTCTTTTTCTATAAGCTGCCTCGGAATTTTGCTGATGTTGTCTATTGTCTGTGGACATATTATTCATAGGTGTGCCGCCTAATTTTTGTGGAGCACTGTTCTAGACCAGCGCAAGTAATCTTTGATGTTGAGCCAACGACAAAACTGGTTGCATTCTCAAGTTAGTGTAGTGTTACGTTTAAGTGCATGAAACAAGTTGAATTGTCAGCCATTTTAATTGCAGTAGCGTAGAGTAGCTTGCACCAGTGTGTACTTTAAGTTATGCACGTCATTAATTTAGGAGGCGATATAAATATTATGGGAGTCCAAGGGGGCACTAGTATAAAAAAGCTGGGAAACACTGGTCTAGTGGATTATTTCCTACGCAATTCATGTGTGGGATTCTAATGGTTTAAAACAGGGATGTCCGACCCTTTAGCACAGAATGGGCGGCATTGCCACATTTTTTTAATTTTGATGGGCCGCAAAATTAAATTAAAGGGGTGACGTCATAAGTAATGTCATATCGTGAAGTCATAAAATATCTTATCTTATAAACACCCGCTCTTCCAGAGTGAACTCATGCGCAAATATGCAAGTAATCTTGACCTCATTTATTATTTTTATTATGTGCAAAGCGTGTAAATTTGTGTTTTTGCATGTTTGGGCTGATACATTTCCTTAAAACGGTCGATATGGCCATGCCCCCCCAAACTAAAAAGGATGTAATGGTGGTCTGCGATGACTGCACAAGTGGTCTGTGGCAAAATGACAAAAAATTAAAAGGTCACACATATACATTGTACAGTTTGTGCCCTTTCAAAGATAATTGCCGCAGCTTTTTACAACCTAATGATTGAAAGCTTTTGCTATCCAGTATCGTAAATCTTACTTGTAGCTCGTTGGAGACAAAAAGGTAATTATGAAAAATTATTGTATTCCTTGTCTATGGCGTAATCATTAGGGCGAATATTTTTTTGACCTATAAAATGAGAAATTTTACCTAAAAAAAATTATTAAAATTTGGACAAAATTTTCGACCTATTAGAAATACATTGATTTAAGCAACATATTATTGCTTGAAGTACAGTATTAGTTTCTTGGCGTCGTTAACCACACGTTTTTGATGTTTTACCAACTATACCGGTCGAACACAAATTAGTTATTTTTCAGTTTTATGCAAAACTTGTGCAAATGTTTAGGTGATACTTTTGTCATTTTAAAAATACACCGCAGAAAATTAGCAAAGACCTAGGTATCAAAATAGGAAATAGGGAGTGTTACCATACCGTGCTTATTTCTAAGATTTGTGCTTATTTTTGGGCGCAGTGTCTTAGAAAAAGCAAATGTGCTTATTTCTAAGAAACGTGCTTATTTTAGAGTTGTGTGCTTAGTTTGTCTTATTTAAGTTTCTAAAAGCGTTCTTTATCAATTTCTTATTTATATTTACCAAGTTATTTAACCCAGATTATAACAGTAATGCATTAAGTTACATAATAACAATGGATTGTGATTGTTTATTATAAATCTAAAAAGTACATTGTAGTCTATAGAAGTGTGGTAGGTTGCTTTAGCAATCAAGTTAACTTTCAGCTTGACGTGAGGACTGGCTTTTTTGTGTCAGTACAGACAAAATGCTAAATCGGTCCAGAGGCTATGGAAAACACAATGTTACTACAAAAAAAATTGCTAGATGCATCACAGTAAATCATTCAATGAATAATTTTATTACAAGCATAACTCTGCCAAGTGAACCAAACTTAACTACCAGGCAGGGTCAGAATTAAGCGTTTCATGCTGCCATGCCACATGGTTCCTTTTAAACTTTAAAAGTATAACTGGTTCGCTCTGACGCGAAAAAATTGACAGAGATTGCATTGAATAAGGGTGATTAACTTGCCAATTTTAACCTAATAAATGCATATTTTTGCGCTTCGCGCGATTAAGCTACGTTTGTGCATACAAAAATAGCTGTTTTTCAAGTTTTTATTTGATTTTATAACGTTATTTCTGAAACCTTGGATTTCACACCCGGAGTTCTGGATCTGTCCCTGAGCGTGCTTATTTTTTTGGAGTAGCATGCTTATTTTTTGGTCTGAGCAGATGGTAACCCTGGAAATAGGACAATTGCAAGTTAAAGCAAAAAAAAGACAGCAAATGCTGTTCAATAAATTTGTCTAAATCAGAGATAAAAACTATATAGCCCAATTTTGCCAGTTCGCATATATCGTATTGCTCTAATGAAGATATAACACCTTTAAAATGTCATTGAATTTAACTCAAAACTTTTTTTGATAAAATTTTAACTGAAAGACAATTTCAAAAGGCTGACTATAGTTTTTTTGATTTTGTAAACAAATTATGTTTGTTTTAAACCTATTTTGAATTTTGACAAATTTTGACCTGGCGAGTAAATTTTCAAAAAATATTGACTTTTGTGACAAGTTAAAAAATAATCGCCCTAGTTATCATATATTCTTATCGCCATTCAGAATTTGCGGTTTTGTTGAGGTTATTCCAACCGTTTGCCTAGGTAAAAGTTAGTAAAACAAACCAGAAAGAAGCAATCGCATCCGTCCATTGATGTTGTCAGTTTTGTAAATAGATAAAATCCAGTTTTATTTATTTTTTGCTTTGTATTGTGGTCCGCGAAAAAATAGATTCAAAAATAGTAGTCTATGGTCCAAAAAGTTTGGGAAACCCTGCTGTAGATGCTGATTAACACAATTCCAAAACTAACATTTAGTGAAAAAAACAAAATACACCAAACGCATTATTTACTAGATTTTACATTTTTAACACTTCTTTGCACTGTCTGATTTTGGTCCTGTTAATATTAATATGAAAACTCTGGCTGTATAATACAGCTTATACAGGGTTGGGATTACGCACTTGACCGCTCGCCAATGCGAGTAAAAAATCGCTCCATGCTGATTGAAACCCACTCGCCCAACTGGTGAGTGGCTCGGCGAGAAATTCACTTAGTTGGTGTAGGACAGGGATTGCGAACCTTTTCATCGCGCGGGTCACAAACGCAATCTCAATCCTTGCAAAATGCACAAGTGGGTCATTATATTGTAATATATTATAATTTGATGCAAAACTTTGTTGCTGCGTCGTTGTAAGTGGTATTGTCTTGAGTTCGTAATTCAAGGTTTTTGGGTGATTTCCAAATTCGAATTCCCACGAATATTAAGAAGCTAAATAGTTAACAAATGCTGCAGCATTTTTTATGGGATTACAGGAGTTCAAGAGAAAACTTTTTAGCATGGTTTAACCAGGGTTTTCAAAAATTTTAGTCTGCGATTTCTTAAGTTCCCTAAAATTATCGCCACTTAGGTTTTACAGCGATAAACGAAATGCTTTTAGCTTTCTGCTCTTCTGCACGCATTTGTTAAAGTGCAGTTAATCTACTAGGCCTACTGGTCACCCTTAAAATAATTTTGCGCGACCCACAGATTGGGCAGCCCTAATTTAAACAGTGTACTGCTTTTTAACGATTTTTTTTTTATATTTATCCTTTCCTGACAATGATTGACAACATTTCGATATTTCTAGAAAGGCAAGTGGGTCATTAAAAATCTGTGGTCACTTTGTGACCCGCGGGTCAGTGGTTCGCCATCCCTGGTGTAGGACAACTTATGTTAAGCAGTATGGGTCATTATCATTCGATCCATTTCCAATGTTGTTATGACTTCACAATGACATGCCTTTTATGTACTTAAGTGTTTTCAAATAACTTGACTTAAATCTGTTGACCAAAATGACTTGACTTGGACTTAAGTCATTTTGTTAAATAACTTTGGTTAAAATTAAAACTTTTCATTAAACATTTATTACTGAAATGGTTGTTTTAATTTTTGCACTAAAAACAATTTGCTTTCTATATATTTGATTTTTTTTTAGCTAAGAAATTGCTAATAATCAGAAGAGTTTACCAGTTTTATATCAATGGATTTACTTTCTCCCATAATCACTTGACTTGAGCAACTGATGATTTGGACTTGACTTGTTATTTATTCAAAAAAATTTGACTTTAACTTTATTTTAAAAAGTTCCTGATTAATTTTCAATCTTTTTTCTGTTTTATATTATGATTTTTTTTTTATCTTTAAACAATGCCAAACACTTACAGTAGGTGGGCTTTGGTGGGTAATGATGGTGATGTACTACCTTGACATTTCGATTTCCAAATATTGAATCTTTTACCGTGCTGCCTTCCACTGAAATTTGCAAATGTTAGAAACATATGTGAATCAAACACATTAATTGCAAAATAATGAAAGTTATGACAAAGATTTACATTCTTTAATAAAAAAACCTAAGCTAAGCTAATCATGTTACCCGTTTTTACAAAGAATTAAAACAATACAATAGCATCGTTAAAATAATATAGAATGGTAAAAACAGATATGATTTGTTTAAAACGTGGTTACTATGGATAGACCTTGTTACATGTCTCACCATAATGAAACACAGTGTTCTTTACAGTTTGTGTAATAACCTTAACATCTATGTATTTTTACACATTTCTTTAAAGAGCTAGCCAACCAAACAAAAATATTATTTAGTCACCCTTTGTACTTTGTGGTTTATTAAAACAATTCAATGTTTAATGTAACATTTATTGTAGGTTATAGATATTTTAGTTTTTATGAAATACAAAGTTTAACACTTTACCAAACTACTTACCCGTTGTATTATGAGGGTTGTTGTAAGTGTTGTAAGTGTTGTAAGTGTTGTAAGTGTTGTCAGTTTTGTTGATATCCCTCCCAGCCTGCTGGGCATTGTCTGTAATTGAGTAATTTAATTTAAAAAACAATAAATCCTATTTAAAGTTTGATTAAATAGTAATGGTAACACATAATTTCCTAAAGAAGAACTACCGGTGCCAATCATTTCCTAAAACTAAAAATAGTATTTCATCAAATAGACAGATAAACAAACACTTTAGGTAGGTATTAGATTTTTACAAAGACTGCATGATTACATTTTTTGATGTTATTAGTGTGGATAATACGATAATTATATTTATCATCCAATCTAAGCAAAGGTTTTTTGTCATTGTTGACAATATCAAACAATACATTTAAGCAGGGGCGTATCCAGAAATTAAAAAAGGGGGGTTCCGAATTTTAAACTTAGGGAATTCCCCGTTGTTTTACATTTTTGCTATGCACAATTGTGTGAAATAGAATGGTTTCAAAATATGCATATTAAACAGTTTGCTTGCTATGCTAGTAACTTGACTTACAGTTTGACAAAGAATATGAATTTCCACTGACTAATGTGAAAAAAAGCGTTTTAAACTTCCAAAACAAGTGTTGGCAAGCCGTGTCCTGCAGGATTGTATTTGCCTTTTAAGTATATAGTTTTGAGAAGGTCTTCTTAGACCAAAGGCACTGTGTGCGCATGGAAGCTATATTCCTATGTCCTTTATCAGGGTTGGCGAACCTTTTCATTGTGCGGGTCACAAACACAACCTAAATCCTTAAAAATGCACAAGTGCGTCATATATTTAGTTACATGCTAATTTTATGCGAATCTTTGCTGCTATGTCGCTTCAAGTGTCATTTGCTAGATTGGTAATTTTATGCGAATCTTTGCTGCTATGTCGCTTCAAGTGTCATTTGCTAGATTTGGTGTTTTTTTTTTCACGATTTTCAAATTCGAATGCCCACGAATATTACGAACCTAAATAGTTAACAAAATAGTTAACCTAAATAGTGCTGCAGCATTTTACATGGGATTACGGTTAAGCAAAAAGTTTTTTGAACGATTTAACAAGGGTATTTAGAATTTTTTTTAGTTTGCAAACTCTTAATTTTCCTTAAAGAATCGCCACCCTTTACATTTTACAGCAATAAACAAATGCATTTGATTGTTTGCTTTTCTCCACACATTTGTTGAAGTGCAGTGATGTAGCCCTACTCATCACCCCTACTTTTGCATGACCCATGCTATTTAACAAAAAAAAGTTAATTACATTTATTCTTTCCTGAAAATGATTGATAACCTTTAGGTATTTCTAGAAAGACAAGTGGGTCACTTAAAAACTGTGGTGGGTCAATTTGTGACTCGCAGGTCAGTGGTTCTCCATCCCTGCCCTATATCTAAGTGGAAGTTTTTATAGAATGGAACTCCCTGAAATGAAAGTTCAACTAATCTATAATTTTTTCGCCGATGTATTCCGTTTTTTATGACAAACATATAACAACAATATTTACCTTGTTGTTGAGAAGTTGAAGGTTGCATACTGAGAGGGCTTGCACCTTGAGTGGTAAGTTGCAGAACTGTTGTAAACAAAAGTTAATAAAATTGGCATATTTTCCTTTATTTTGTGAACATATATACAAAATGTTTGAGCTACATGTGCAGTACATTATATGCAATGCAAAATATGTGTGAAATTGAAAAATGACGAAATAAAAATGCGTCCAGCCAATTACTTTTTACCTTGTTGAGAAGTTGATGGCTCATTACTGAGTGGGCTTGTACCTTGAATCGCAGGTTGTGGAACTGTTGAACAATACAAGGTAATGAAATCCAGTATATTTCCAATAACTTTGTAAACATAGAACATTTTGCTAAATGGCCACAGTATAGGTTGCTATACATTTGTGTGGAATAGAATAGGTTCAAAATGACAAATTTAAATAATTACATTTTACCTTGATGAGAAGTTGATGGCTCATTACTGAGTGGGCTTGTACCTTGAATCGCAGGTTGCGGAACTGTTGAACAATACAAGTTAATAAAATCAGTATACTTCCAATAACTTTGTAAACATAGAACATTTTGCTAAATGAACACAGCATAGGTTGCTATACATTTGTGTGGAATAGAATAGGTTCAAAATGAATAATTTAAATAATTACATTTTACCTTGATGAGAAGTTGATGGCTCATTACTGAGAGACCCGGCACCATGAATTGCAGGTTGTGGCACTGTCGTAAATATAAGTTAATAAAATCAGCATATTTCCAACAATTTTAAAAACATAGAACAGTTTGCTAAATGACCACTACATAGTTATGCACAATTGGGAGGAATAGAATGGGTTCAAAATGACTAATCTAAACAGTTGTGTATCCAGGGGGGAGGGTTTGGGTGTCCGGACATTTGAAAAACAATAAATTAAGCAGTTTTCGTTTTTTCTCGCTAAAAACGTTGAGTTAGGCGCAGCTGATGTTCCTCGATGTTCGCTATCTGCGCTAATATCCGATATGGTGTGTCTGCAAGACGTGCTTGTATTTAAGCTGACTTGGCACACAGCGTGGCGCAGATATGCGCTAATCGAGAAACACCCAGGAAAACGATCTTCATTTACGATTGTAGGTGGAGAGAAACGTGCTTGAAATTTAGCGTAATCCTGTACATGTATCTACCAAAATCAATTACACATATTTCACAGTCTTGGTTTAGTTTCTTGCCCAAAGTTAACTATTGCACACAAAGCGGTTTCGTAGCTGGAGCCTGGCGGAGTGTCAACAATGCACCTGTTTGCTTTGCGTCTAAAGTTTTGCTTTTGCTGGCCGTTGATGAACGATTTCTGATTAGTTTTTTAGTTAAAATGACGTCATTAGAATCACTATTTTATGACGTCATAAAATAATACGTCAGACGAAAAAACAGGGAATTGCCTAAATTAAAAATTCGTAACCCCCTCCTTTTTGGATTTCTGGATACGCCCCTGAATTTAAATAAATACGTTTTACCTTGCGGAGAAGTCGATGGCTCATTATTGAGAGGGCTTGCATCTTGAATCGCAGGTTGTGGAACTGTTGAACAATACAAGTTAATGAAATCAGCATATTTCTCATAATTTTGTAAACATAAAACATTTTGCTAAATGACCACTACATAGTTTGCTATACACAATTGTGTGGAATAAAAAGGGTTCAAAATGACTAATTTAAATGATGTAGCATTTATCAAGAATTATTACACTTTGTTGCTTAATTTACATCCGGTGTCCACTGAGGTGTGACCAGCAGCCGAACTGAGTGGTATTGGCGTTTCGCGATTCATTATACTTGATGCGATTCTACTTAACTGTGTTCTTTTATTGTGTGTTCTGAGATTTGTGAATATATTCTCAACGAGCAATATCAACTGAGTGAAGTGACTCTGTCTAGAGTGCAAGAAGTTAAGGACAAATATTTTAGGGGCCTGCTCCTTGGAATCAGATATATAGAAGGAACGTGTAAGAGACTTAGGCAGCCGTAGGTACAGGGTTCGAAATGACTAATTTGAATGCATTAACTTTTTACCTTGTTGAGAAGTTGAAGGTTGCATGCTGAGAGGGCCTTTACCTTTAGCGGTGAGTTGTGGCACTGTTGTAAATAAAAGTTAATAAAATCAGCATTTAAAAGACACACACACATATGTGTTTAATATCAACTAGTATCTAGCCCTTTGGAAGCTGCTATATGACCAACAATTGCAGCTTCTGTATCAATGAGCAAGCATTGGCGTATGGTTGTTTCTCGACTCGCTCCTCTCTGAACCTGTATAGCTCAGTTGGTAGAGCGACGGTCCCGGTATGACCGAAGGTCGTGAGTTCGAACCTCACAGTTGTTTTTCTGGTCTACTCTGGTTGCATCATATAGACATATTCGGCAAGTCTGTGATGGCTTTTCGGTGTACTAAAATCAGTATATTTATAACATAATTTTAAAAAGATAGAACAGTTTGCTTGCTACATGCCTGCATTTTTTGCTATGTACAATTGTGAGGAATAGAATGGGTTCAAAAAGTGTATATACATAAAAAAGTTCGCTTGCTATGCTAGTATAATTTGTAAACATGGGTAGCTGAAAACTTAAGTAATTTACCTTGTTCAAGAAGTTGTTCAATGCTTGGAAGGGTTTCTCCTTGAATGGCAGATTGTGGCACTACCACTGTAACATTCTGTTGAATGCTTAATTGCTGATGTACCGTCTGATGTACTGTCTGATGCTGGATACTGGCCTGCTGTTGTAGTCCTTCTACTGCCTGATGTTGTATCATCGCATGTTGATGCTGAAGCCCACTCACATCTTGACGTTGGATAACAGCTTGTTGTTCTTGTAGTCCTTCTACTGCCTGATGTTGTATCGTCGCATGTTGCTGTTGCAGCCCACTCACATCTTGACGTTGGATAACAGCTCGTTGTTCTTGTAGTCCTTCTACTGCCTGATGTTGTATCATTGCATGTTGCTGTTGCAGCCCACTCACATCTTGACGTTGGATAACAGCTCGTTGTTGTTGTAGTCCTTCTACTGCCTGATGTTGTATCATCGCATGTTGATGTTGCAGCCCACTCACATCTTGACGTTGGATAACAGCTTGTTGTTGTTGTAATTCTTCTACATTCTGACTATTTATTTGTGCTCTCTGTTCGTGCATTCCTGCAACAGTCTGATGTTCGATTTGTGCATCTTGGTGTTCGATTTGTTGATCACCAGCAATAAAATCCTACATAAATAACAAAAAGTATAGGTTTCATGTGAAAAGTAGACTAAAACTCAGTATAATATTGGTCAAAACCAAAAAGTATATATTTATATGTATTGTTGTTTTTTTATTGCTAACAGTTTTAGTAAACCCAAATTGGAAATATTCCTAAAATTAGAAACTAAGTATTTAAAACAAACTTACTCTGCAAGAGATGTTGGTTGTTTGTTCTTCGGTCATTTGAACTATTGACAAAATAAAGATGCCTGGACTTCTTAGTCTATTTACATTTCTTAAAAAACAAAATCAATATGCTGTAGCCAAGTGAGTCGTATGAAATAAACATGTTTTGCTAAACAACACCTTTAAAAATTTATGCTTATATTATTGTAAAGAAACGCGCAGTGTTTAAATGGTGGTCAGTTGGAAAGAAAGTTTTTTTTCGGAACATCAATCAATGGTAATTGAAGACATTGCTCTTTACTAGTTGTGAATATTTAAATAACAAGTTTGTTGTCTGTTGTTTATAAAAAATATAGTACTTGTTAAAATCTCTGAAGCTACCACTTTCATGGTTTGTATTTGCTGTTAAAAAATTAAAAAAGAGTTTTACAAACACAACAACAGAGAAAGTAGAACATGACTTAAACACTCACTTATGTAGCAGTGCAAAATTATTCGATTTTGCCTAATTTGAAAAGCGACTTCGGCAGCCGTCGGCTCTCCTATTAACAACCGGCGCCGTCTTACCCGTAACTATAAACGAGCTCATCGCTTACTAAAAATAATGTTTTTAATAACTACTGATTCCACACTAAAACTTGCAGTTGCGACTGCCAACCCACGTGGAATTAGTTCCTTCTTCCGCAATTTGGAGGATGTGACGTACGACCTTAAATGTTTATTGAAAATAGGTTTTATTTTGACAGGGTGTTATAATTCATAAAAAATACACACACTAATTGAATTTCTTATGAAGTTTATCGCGAACTGCATCATGAACACTCAATAATAAACGCAGATGATGCAGAGTTTTTAACAACTTATTTATCATGGCACTTTGGTTTTATTTGTAAGATCGCGTTGATTTCTATGTTGCTAGGCACACACCAGGTTACGGTCAAGTAATACTAAGTATTCTATGGTCGTGCATCGTTTAGGAAAATTAAAAAATTAAATTAAAATCTATAGATTAGAGACAATTTAACGAAATAGTTTTTCGCTGTACCTACGGCAGCACTTTGCTTGTATTACCTCCACGAATTCTTGCCAAAGGCTATTAAGCAAAATAATTGGTATAACTTTACCGTCAAAATAAACATTTTCCTTTTGACAAACTACGTAATTTAAAATCATCGTGCGAAAGTTTTGTTCTATTTTGATTTACATTGAGCATATACTATCGGTTATGAATATTGATGCCGTTTTTTTTTCGATTTAAACTACTTCCACAACAAATTTCTACCAAGCGAGGCACCGTTGGAAAGGTAAGATCGATGCCTATGCTGTTTTTGGTTCCATCCTGGGATGAAATTTTATTTTGATTTTAATCGCGAATATTAATATTGAAATTAAAATATCTTTTAATTTTTTTTCAAAAGTTGAAGAAAATACTGTCCAAATGTCCGTTCTTAGATCGGTGGTAGCCTTACGTAAATTTGTTCTTTTATTTGGCGTTAAACATATCTAAAAAAATTTATTTATGCGGACTAGCCTTTGGTGTAATTCTACAACCTTGCGTAATATAAATTTTATATTGTACGTCACTGATGTTTGCTGACGTGTGCGCTTGAACACCCCACGTGTAAATGTTATTCGATTTCATACGTAAATCAATTAAGTCGCCGCTTTATGCTGTCGTATGCACAAAAATGTTATAATTTGGGCGATTATTTTTTTTTTTTTTTTTTTTTTTTTTTCTGATTTCCTTTTTATCGCTTGTGATTTGCAATTATCCTATTTCTTATTTGGATAATATACTAGGTCATAATTGTTAATTTCTGCAATTCTTTTTACCTGGTATTTCAACTGTTTTCCCAACATTTCTCTAAAATAACCAGCGTCTTTTTTTTTTTGGTATTTTATCGCTGTTTGTCTTTTTGAAGTGACAAAAACATCAATTAAGCAATTTTATGAGTTTGCATAAACCTGAAAAAATAACTGATTTGTGTTCGACAAACATCAAAATTATGTGGTTGACGACTAACCAAGACACTAATTTAATACTTTATACAACAATTTGATGTTTCAATCAATGTATTTTTAATAGGTTAAAATTTTGCCAAAAAATTAAATTTTTTAAAGTCAAAATTTCTAATTTTTTTGGTCAAAAAATAATCGCCCTAGTTATAATACGCAATGATCAAAAACAAACAAGTGACTCAGTTCAAAAGGATCGTGTAAAGACGTTCGGTTTTTTAGCGATAGATACGAGAACGACATAACATACAAGGCGATGTCTGTTTGAAAATGTCATTTGAAGTCATCGATTTACATTGACTTTAATGAAGGGTGGAATTCATAAAATCGGATAGATCAGAGTTTTTATTCAAGTTTATGAATTCCACCCTCAATTGTGTCCAACCTTTCAGCTCTTGACGGTCGCATTGACAGTCTTATTTTCCTCACGGCCGCAAGTTATATTTTTATAGGAATGACTCAAAAAGTTGTCAAATCGTGACGTCATAAGATAATTAATCTTAAAAAGACGTTTTATGTCTAACGAACTAAAATATGGAACCTAAATGTAGATTAATCGCGCGAAGCGCAAAAAAAAATGCGTTTGATACGTTTAGATTTGGCAAAACTTTTAATTCAATCGAAATGGGCTTAGGCATTGCATTGAAATTTGTCAAAAATAATATTTTTAGGCGGCCTGCTCTAATGCTCTTAGCCAATCTATTGACCAGCAACGGTAGACGTGTAGAGGGTGGGTCTAATTAATGAGTCTTCATTTATATAATTGCCAAGATAAATCGACCACACTCCTACAAGATTTGGCGCGACCCGAGTGAGGATCGAAGAACTCAAATTTCACGCATATGTACAAGAAAAGATGTGCCTTCCAGCTACAAGCGACCGCCTAAAAACTGTCATGTTTGGAACTTGCAAGAAGCCAGCTTTAGAAGAAAATAATCTCATCGAAAGATACGTGAAGAGACGCTCCATAGCGTCAGCAAAGCATTTGCTTGGAATTCGAAACACGAAATACAAACAAGCGTTGCCGATAAAGACATCACACGACCGGGAAAACCGACTAATGTTCAGACCGCGGTGTTTTGAAACATATACAAAAAAACGGATGTAAATACCTTGACGCATAAAAATTGGTGTCAGCAATTTGAATTTTTGCAAATTCGCTGCAAGGATATCGCAAACATTAGAATGTGGTTGCAAGAAATCTACGTAACGGAATTTTACCGAAAACTTTCCGTTTATCGTTTGCACATTGGCTGCAAGGAGTAACGCAAACATTGAAAGGATTGCAAAGAATTTAGGCCATAGATTTTTACTGAAAATTTTCCGTTACGACACATCGATTAAAACAAAAATTCTCCGTGTAAACACATTATGACGAAGTGGCTGCTATAGACGAATGTCTGGCTGGCCTATAAAATAAAAACCCCGTCTAATTTTAGACATGTCTCAAAGTTCCAAATTCAGCATTTTTTTCTATACTGGCATTTGTTTTAAATTTCGTGCAAGTTTTTATTACATTGCCAAAAATTAAAAAAATATGCCCAATATTTTTGAATACGGTTTCCTTTTGTCAGCAACCCACTTCTCAGCCTTCCACTGTTCGGCGGTGAAGAAGCGCTGATCTAGTTCAAAAGACAGCCTCAAAACGTAAACGAAACGGACGTAGAAATATCATTCGCGCGAAGCGCGAAAAATTTTACGCACTTGCCTAGTTAAAATAGTCAAAGTATTTGTAATGGACTCGTGTCTATAGTTTGTCCAAAGAGGCCGCTAGCCGGATAAATTGCATTGGCGATCCGATCCGGTCCGCGGGCCGTAGGTTGCCTACCACTGTCATACACATTTTGATAATGCGGCCGTACGGCCGCCGGGTCACCGTGTGTTTAAGTCAAAGTCAAATCGTTTGTCTATTAAACTGAAGTGAAATTTCGCTAAAATGTCAAGTAATTTAAAGAGGTGACTTAGTTCACTAAGTTAAGTCAATGGCTTAGGTCATTAATCATTGCCATTCCTGCTTGGCCCCCAATGATTTAGTTATTCCTTCTTTAAAAATCTGTTGCATGATGAAAAATCTTTCTGAACTCATAGAGTTCTTAAATGTCGCTAATTTATTAGTTTAGAATTCAATAAAATTTTACAAAAAAAAGCTTTTACCACCTTTAATAGTAAACTACTTGCTAGGTCAGCTAGGATTAGAACAAAACTATTTTTTTAAAGCCTACTTTTATAGTAAAGCAAAATTGTTCGATTTTTTTACCAAACTATGGCTAGGATAACTTAAGCTTGCCCATTGTTAAGTATCGTTGTATGATTACCATAATTCTACACACACATAAATCTATGATTGTTGCACAACTCATTACATTGCAGGTTTCGCTATAATGCAATTTTTGACGATTCATGAAGAGAATTGCGTTAGTTAAAACTTGTTTTAATTTTTGTAAGAATGCTAGCCTGTCATATTTCGGTGCTGGTTTAGAATTTTTTTCACAAATAGTAACCAAACCATTTTCCAAAACTAAAAGTAAAACAGGGAGAATAAATATAACAATACTACGCTAACCAGCACCCTAAGCCAAGGTAGGATTGTAGACCAGCGCCCGTATTTTAGTTGATTAAAAACAGCATTTTATTCCTCTAAAGGATGTTCCTGCAAAGTTTTTCTGTGTAATATCTGTATAAGGTGATTGGCTGTATAAGGTGATTTGGCTGTCTTGCAACTTTGAGCTCAAAGCCCAAGATTCAAGTTCCAGTGACTAAAATGGATGCTTCTTATTTTCACAACGCTTTAGCCAAGCAAAGGCAAATGCAGCAGCAACAGCAGGTTGACTACGGTCTGACGCCGGGCCTAGACTTTGCCTCCTTCTCTCATTTGGCCCAGGTGGCTGCCGGCAATGTGGCACCAGCTGCCATGATGGGCAAACAGGTTGTGCTGGCTTCTGGAATTACACAGGATTACTACAACGAAAGCAGCTGGAAAGAGCGCCAGGTGAAAATATGGCTGTTTGTTATGAATGGTGGTGTGTTTGTCTGTTGTTGGATATATTGTGTGAGTCTGGACCAGGTTGGAAAGTAAGGCCTGCATGGGGGATGCGCAGTTTCCTGTTCGACCGCGGTCATAGCCATGCATTTCATGTAAAATCAAA
The DNA here is from genome assembly GCF_963924565.1 of Ascidiella aspersa. NCBI lineage: Eukaryota > Metazoa > Chordata > Ascidiacea > Phlebobranchia > Ascidiidae > Ascidiella > Ascidiella aspersa. The sequence continues at coordinate 32,891,067 of NC_139451.1, read as the reverse complement.
AAATTGCTCAAATGCGCAAAACTGTCGTAACACTAAAGGTTTTTCAGCATTTACAATGCACAATTGTTTATCTGTGATCTACACATGTGGAAAAAGGAAAAATTTTGGCTAATGCACCTGCGATTTTTTTAAAAGACTAAACCTGCAACTTCCCAAAATGAATACATATGTACCCAATGTTTTTTTATTTGTAGTAGTGCGGTTCATTTTTTACCTTAGTTGGCCCGGTTACCCCAATATTTAGCCGTGCATCGCCACATATCGTTAAGAGTCTTTCCCACTTTCAAGCAGGCCGTCATATACCTCAAATTTTAAAAACTTTTCTTCCTGATGAAATCTTATTTTTTTAACCAGCAATCGGTGATAATGGGTGGTGCTCCCGGTCAACCGCTATACAACGCTAACAGCTCCGAACAACATCACCCAAGTATGACCTCCCATGACCTTTCTCCTGACGACTTTAACATGTTGGCGGCATCGCAAATCAACGCAGTGCGATCATCGTACATCCAAAGTAACAACTCAGCAGCTAATGAGCCTGATGTTGGGTTCCAACACGACACCATGAACGTACGTTGTTGTCAGCTTGTTTTGTTTTTAAGTGTTAAAAACTACTCCCATGTTCAGTTGATATTTCTGTTCTAAGAAGTAGAAGCTATTCTTTTTTTTAAATGTAGCGATCTCAGAAACTATTGTTTTTGTTCATCAGCGTTAGAATGTATTTAACTGAAGTTAAAGCCAAAAAATATATATTTTACTCGTTTCTGGATCATTGGCACCAGTTAAATAGATTGCTTCAAGAATAAATCGTCAAACTAAATTAGTTTAGGAAGAATATCAAATCCCATGGAGAAGTAGGTAGCATCTTGAATGTTTCAAATATACTTTTATTCATTTTTGTAAAAGATATTCGAAACGTTTTTCATGTTACCTACTTCTGTATGGACTTTGATATCCTTACTACATCTAACTACAACCTCCAATCCAACCATTAGGCTCCTAAATTACTCTTAATTTGTCAAACGTAACTTTGGGTATGCACTATGCAGTCATTCATTGCACAATAAACAGTTTCTTACAATATTGATATATTTAATTTATCTACAGACATTATGCTGTGCTTTGGTAAAGATTGTTATAAGGCAGTAAATAGTTTTGACTTTTAACAACAAGCTAAACATTTTTAAACACTGTAAAAAGTTATTTTTTATTACTGTGCCTCAAGAGATTGTTAAGTGTGCTGTGAAACGTTGAAATTTAAGAGAATATCTTCTTTGTGTAACAAATAGTCATACGAGACTGAACAAAATACTTTTTATTATATATATATGTATATATATACAACTAATTATATTATCGTATTTACCTATTTATTTGTATTAATTTAATGGGCGTTTGTCAGGTTATAATATAGTTGCTTTGTAAGAAGTGAGCCTGAATATTAATATTCTTAGCATGCCAAAAAATTTGTGTTTTAAAACAATTGATCTTAAAATTATATATATACGGTTTATTTACAATTGGGCAAAATGTTTCAAGGGGTAATCCAAATCTATGTTTATAAGGGAAGAACTGTAATTGCAAAGATTTTGCTTTTAGTTGTCAAGATGATTTGTAATTTCCTAAACACTATTAAACAGTGCCAAAGCAATGTATGGGCCTCAATGGACACCAGCCGTTTAAAATGCACCTCATAAATCTTTGATAAGTCTTGTGATGGGGACTGGACATCAATTGATTTTCTGCCTGCCTTCTCACATGAAAATAAAAATTTGCCCAGTATTTAGCCTGAGAATGCAACCAGTAAACTTTTGTATTAGTAAAAATATTTTTTTATGTCTCAAAGGTTTCTATAGTTAATTTTTTCCAACACTATGGTTAACTTTCTTGATTTTTATGCTGGATGAAATTATATCTCAATAAATTCCCAAAAATACTACTGTTTTGACTTTCAGTTATAAATTGGTTGATCATTTGTAAAAAAAAATGATTTTGTTGGCAAATTGAGCAATTTGAGCTTTAAAATTGCCTTATAACGAATTAGGCTCTGACTGCTGTGTTGTGATTATTAGGGCTTTTTGACAAATATTGAATCCATTTCTGGTAAAACAACACAAACAATCAATTATATAACTTTGTTTAATTATTGTGCAAATTACAGAAATGTTCTAAATTTGAATTCAATGAAATATGTCTTTTATCAATAGAGTTACATTTTATCAGAAAATATTTGTAATCTTTTCTGAAAAGAATTAAAATATAGTACACTGCTACTTTTAATATTTTCAGTTTAGTTTATCGTTTGCATTATTGGCAAGTAGTTTTACTGTTTTTTTTAAACAGGCGAAATGCAGTTCGATAAATCCTCTCGACGTGGGAAGCAACTCTGGAACAAATGTTCTCCCTTACGCGAGCCATCAGGTACAAGTTACACTTTTGGTTAAGTTGAAATAATCGATGAGGCATTATTACTGGAAACAGTCGTTTTATGGGAAATAGTCAGTTGTAAATCATGTTCTTATATGATGTTATACTTAATTTATGCTGGGTTTAATTGTTTCTCATATTTCACGCTTAGTTTTAGGACCATGGCATTAAAATGCTGATTTTATTTTAGCAGAGGCAACTTATTTGTTTTTGTTTAAAGAAAATTAAAAAAAATGGTGTGTAATAATATTACTTTTTAAATAGTAACCTTTAAAAACCTCAATTTTGTTTTCATGCAAATGGTACTACCTGGCTGGCATGCATAAAGCAGAGCAAATAAACAAATTAAGGTTTTAAATAACAGCATATTCATTAATTAAATAAAGACACATCATGGTTTCAGTCTAGTAATCGTAAAAAACAGGTTTGTATCTTTTGCATAAGAGCTTAGCACTAAGACCTTCAATAAGTAATGTTCATTACTATTGTATAGGAGACATAATACGAAGTGGTAGTTTATAAGCTCTAGCTCTCGTGTTTTAATGTTTTTCTTACAGGACGCCATCATCAACCAGCACCAGGAACTTGACGCCCAGCAGGAGCAAGTTGCCTCAGCATCCAACTTCAACGGAGCAAGCTTCAATTCACAACTTGTCCTTGCGTTTCTATGGATTGAAGCCAAACTCTGTGCAAGGCTCAAGGTTACAAGCAAAAAATGACGCTTATATACGCTATATAAGTTTTATCTAGAATCAGTGGTCACAAGAAAATCACCAATCACAATGTAATTAGGGGAGTATTAATGTATGCTCAGTTTCGTTAAAGACTTCAGATTATCTGTATGATTTGCATAAAAAATGAATATATATATATATAAAAACTGATTCCAACTGGGGTAATTACTTTGTAAAGTGTCAGGGTAATTCTGGTTACTTAATCTATTTGAAATCTAATTTAAATTCTTGTTAATATGTAAAATTCTCAAAAATATGAAAATATTTTCTGCCCAAAAAAGGTTTTAAAAAATGTGATTTTCTATTTAAAAGTAATTCTGCTTCATAGAAATAGTTTTACCCACATTTGTGTCACTAGAAAATAACCTTATTTCCTTGTTGTGCTTTCAGTACCTGTCGTTTTGCGACCGAGTGTCGTACATCTATAATCCCCTGGAATATGCCTCTAACCCACATGCACACTATGTTAGCAAGTATTGCGGCACCAAGTCAATTCTATTCCTCGGAATGAACCCTGGACCATTCGGCATGGCTCAAAATGGGGTATGAATGCAGGATTTTGGTTCCATAATAGAAGCTACTCAAACTATAATACACTTGTGTGTACAACAACTGTACTCTACCTTTTTAACAAAGTCATACCGGTTTACTCTGTTGAACTAAATGGCATTACTACAATTCTGTGATAACTCCTATATGGAACATTACATTCGAGAGGTACCGAATATTGACAATTTTATGATGTTCTGATTTTTTTGTAAAAATATAAATCCCCCCTCCCACTTCCCCTCTAAAAGCATCATTTAATTGTATTGTATGTTTCAGAGGAAAACTCACTTAATCCTGTTTAAATACAAATAAAAATCAAGTTTTTCTTAAAAAAAGCATATCTTGCCTGGTATTATGTGATAAAAATCTAACTTTGTAAAACTTAACTCAATTATTTTTAAGGAGAAATAAATGTGTAGAAAACCTCTCTGAAAAACCATAAACCTTTAGTTCTGCTTTAACCAAGGTTCCATTCGGTGACACTCGATTTGTGAAAGATTGGTTGAAGATAAGTGGTCAGGTTCGATCCCCAGAAAACGAACATCCAAAACGACCTATCCAAGGCCTCGAATGTACAAGGTTCGCATTTTATCATTGTGTTGTAAAAATAATTTTACGCTTTCAAACTTTGACGCTTTCATTTGCGATTTTCAAAATCGATGTTTCAAGAGTAATTTATACCAGTTGTGTGAGTATTCTATTTTCTAGCCATAGAATACTCACACATATACAGTTGTGTGAGTATTCAATGGCTTAAGGTCAAAGGTTTGATTGTAAAGTGCCTTGCCCTTTTTTGTCCATACTTTAGTGTTATTTTATTAGGTTTGCCATTTTGAATTTTTCGCATCATCACTCATTTTGGATTATGTTTCACCATATTCAGGGATAACATGTGTGCAATAATTCATGCATAATTCATTTCCATTTCTTTATCAATATTTATAAACCTTTAATTGCCATACCGCAATATAAATGGTCCAGATTGCATTTAGCTGTTTGGCTTTTGCTCAAAAGTATATAAATTAAGACATAACTTTATTAGAACCCTTTAAAAAGTCCTGATAAAATTTGTTTAATTTAAAGCAAGTTGTAGCCTCACAGGATTTGAACTGAAACAGTCAGTTAAAAATGTAAACAACCCTTACACATTGTTTTGTAATATAAATTGGTGTAAACCTATATCAAAATAATTATTTAAAATATTTAAGACTAGCTCATGACATGTTCTTTATTTCTTAAAATCCCCAATTCTCCAATAATTTAACATTCACTTTCCATCTTGATTTTTCCAGGAGAGAAGTGAGCGGAGCGAGGTTCTGGGGTTTTATGTCGAAGATTTGCCAAACACCGGATAAATTCTTCGAGAACTGCTTCGTACACAACTACTGCCCACTAGTGTTCATCACAAAAACAGGTTGGCCACCTGATACACCTTCCAAATAGTTTGTTATACATAGTGGTGTTCAGTGGTTCGATTCCTCACCCATTACCCCTTGTTTTTGGCAAAAAGGACTCACCCTAAACGAAATGACGTCATTACTATGGTAACACAACCAAAGTGAAGCTAGAGCTGCCTTTTTTTGTAATGTTTCTATTAATTTTTTTAGTATTGTTTCCCTAGTTGAAAATACTATTTGGACCATGAGTCATGTCTGAAACGCTTTAATCATTTCAGTATCGCATCGACACAGATACTACCACTTGGCATCTCGTATTTACTCTGATACAATATTATTAGTCATTGTGTTTATGTTTCAATTGCTCCACATACAAACCTTTATGAATTTGGCACGTTTATTACCCCAGGGACCCTTAGCAAATTGTATTTTCAAGTGTGGTCATTTATGTTTTATCTTAATACACTAAAATGTTTTTCAATTGATTTTTTTTTATTAGCCTGAGCAGTTTTATTAGTGTGTGCCACTACAAAGCAAAATTTCCCTCACAAAATAAAACAAAACAGGTTTGTAAAAGGCCAATTTAGTTGGATATAGTAGCAATATCGATTGCCGTGACGAAGTACATTTTGAACATTTCTCTTGGTTTCTTTTTCAACACCTATGTACAGCTCTAAATGTAGGGTCTTGATTTTTGACATACACTTATTTTTGTGCAAAACTTAGTATATTTTCTCCAGGTAAGAATGTGATACCTGCGGCGCTCCCAGCAGAAGACCGTAGAGCATTGGAGGCGGTTTGCGACAGCGCACTACTTGAGTGTATAAGGGTCTTGCGAGTTCAGATCATCGTCGGAGTTGGAAAGTACGCGGCCGACAGGTAACATTGCTCTTCAGTAAGTCTTATTATGTCTGTATAAGGGTAATAACTGTGTGTGTATATGTTAAATAACGTTTAAAATGGCTACTCTATATACTTTGTGTGTATGTGTTGAAGAACGTTTAAACTTGATACTTCACCTACTGTGCGTGTATGTGTTAAAAATACAACTCGCTACTCCCGCCAATGAGTGTGTGTGTTAAATTTGTGTGTATGTGTTAAACACGCCTTATCGTTAACCCCCCTAATGTGCGTGTATGTGTAACAGAGCGGCCCACGTGCTCCGTTCCTCGGGCGACGAATCTTCCGCAAGTATCCGGGTCGAGAGAATCCTGCACCCCTCCCCCGCCTCGCCCCAGGTAAACCTATTGTGACGTAACTGTGTGACTCAATGGTTTGATGAAGCTATTTGCTTTGAAGCGCTTTTTCTACCGCATCTGGTTGGTAACTTATTTGCATTTAAACATGTTTCCAATGATTTAATTCATTTTTGGTTTTAAATGTTTATTCCAGTTATTTAATACTCTTAATTATGTTACAACTGGAATTACTAAACTTGCCCACGATATTTTTTTGCGTGTTTACACCAATTTAATGTTGGCATTTTTTTTTCTTGCGAGATAGTGTTTTGTTAAATTACTGACTATAATTTTAGATTATGTCCAAGAAAAGCCTATTGGTCATTGTGTTGTTCCCACAGTCACACAAATTGGCAATAAGGGCTTAACTTAAGGGTTAATAAACACACTCACTTGTCTCCGTTTAACTAATAATTCTGTTTCGTTGCCAGGCCAACAGCGGCTGGGAGGAAGTGGTTACTAGGCAACTGCGCGAGAGTGGCATCCTACAGTTCATCACCTCCTCCTGCTCTTCAACATAATCCTTCGGAGCAACCTCCTACCATTGTTCCAACTCTTCTTCGTGGATTCAGTACCAGCATTGTTTTACTATTTGACCTCTACGGGTGACCTTGGTAAAGGCTGTACCGACACGGATTATTTCTCCCCTCAATTTGCCTCTTGTTTCGACTCTGCATTCTACGTGGACAAGATGGCACCGCCTGTCGCTGTCCTCCAGAGTTATTTGGCGGGTTTGTATGAATTTGTCCGATAATTTACGATAAACGATATATCGACGATACTTCGTTGAAATTTTTACCTTTTTCAATAAATTGTTACATCGAGGTAGTTGACCTTAAAGTCATGTGAAGGTCGTCTTAAATGTACTTTTATATTTTCCCGCTTGCCAACAGAAGTAGTTTATTATTAAATACCCGGGTATTTTGTGCGAAAAGTTTGGTCTTCCGCTCCGATATCACATCACGTGCTTATAACAAAAGCCCAACATTTTGTGCGAGAAAATAAATGCAAGATATATCCAAGTTAATCGGGTTATCAGGTGGCACTATATAAAGACGAATTGTATTGAATTCCCCACAAGCTCTTTTGAGGAAGCTAACTTCAAATTCAATACAATTCGTCCTTATTTAGAATTCAACTAATATGGCCATTTACAAATATAAAAGTGAAGTATTTAAAATCACAGTCTGTCACGTAAAGATTGTTGATGATGAAAAGTGATTATTTTTGCAGAGAATGGCGATTCCATAACTTAGAAATATGAATCCCTCGTTTGTATTGAACAATTTATTTTTTTGTACCATCTTTAGTGTGTAATTTACCCTACAGCTTCACTGCCACAACTTTCTACCTGTTTTGCCGAATTTTATTTTTGTGTTGCTTTTTAGACTAATCCTAGTGCAGTTATTTCCCGTGCTCAGTTGTGCAAAGCTCAATGTTTTGAATAACGTGGATGTTTTTTTTATCTCTAAACTAACTCGTAACGATTGTAAGCCTCACGTTTCTTGGCAAACTTTACTAAACAAGTTGTTAGATGCTTACTAGGGATGTCAGATACTTAAAACAAATATTCCGAAACCGAATGTGTCGACCAAAAAGTATCGATAATAAATGACGTGATTATTATGATCATACTGGCAAAATAGATAAAATTAAAAAGGGATTTTTTTCCAGGTTTATTTTCAAAGTATTTTTTTTTCAAACTTGTTGGAAGTTAAGTCTTATTAGGTTGTCGTTTTCTATGTTTTGATAATTTTACCTTTCAAAGCAAAAACAGCTGGGTTGGATTGTAAATAGTCACTGAAAAATCTCTACTAATTTAATATCAAATCGTCGCCAAGACCACCCTAGTATCGGGCGAGTACCGATACCACAACTTGACTTCCGGTATCGGCTCCGATCCGATATTATCGGACATCCTTATTCCTTAGTACTTTCCACCATATACCCATTTCTAATGATAAATTGTTTTAAAACCTCCGGTTAATTGTGAATGAACATCGCCTTTTACGTTGCAATCGTGTTTTCAACGCCCGACAAAGTTTCAGCAGCAATTTATTTGTTTTTTGACCCACATTTTGTTTAGCATCGCCACCGAATTCTACGCCGCATATTTTCCATTTTGTAAAAAAATAATGAATTCAAATTAGGTAATTTTTTTAGTCTGATATCTTTTGTTATTTGGATCTTACACGTTTTATTGAGCTTCAAAATCTGATGCAGCATCATTGCGCCTTTTCCTTTCTGTAAAAACCTCAATTTATGTGATTTGTTTGTAACCTCAGTTTACTAAAATCCACTCGTTGAGCAAAATGATTATAAAATTTGCTCACGGGAAAAACATTTAAATCAAAACTCTAACAAAATTGTTGCACTTAAATGTGTTGTTTCTTCGTGGTTTCGCTTTTTTGAAAGAATCTTAATCTGGACGTGATTTAAAAGGCTTAGGTTCTGTCCAAGTTATTTGACCTTATATCACCATCACTGCAGTCTTTTTTATTTTTCATTTAAGTTTAATAATAATTAATCAATCACACAGCTCGTATACAGAACACAGATTAAGAAGTTAACTGTAATATTCAAATAAGTGTAACGTGATGTTGTACATTTTTCGGAACTGCTCTGGAACTACCACTTTTTGCAGCAACAAATGAGTTGTTAAACTGAACGTGCGAGGTAGAAATAAATATGGGGGAATAAATATAATATAATAATAAAATACTTGACCCACACAAATACAAACAGATTGCGTTTAACAAATAGTTGTGGATTTTTTTAAGATTTTAAACCTGCGCCCACATGAATTGTATTTTGGCAAACAAATTAACAACACTGGCCTGAATAGTTTACCTTTGTTGCAAAAGTTTATCCATTAAATCATTTAAAGTCACTTACTTGTTTTTAATTTTAGGCATATTACATTTGTTTCACGTTTCAAAAAAGGTGCTTTTTCAAAAAAAATTTCATTTTTATTTTTTTATTTTATCGCCTTTGAGCGAAAATGTTTTGATAAAGAGTCTTATAATTTTGTGCACATTTGTATTGTGATGAAGCTAAAAAATACGCCTTTACATTCGCAATAAACCTGTTTAAAAAAAATCTATAAAGAAATTTCGCGATTGTTGACTTTTGTTGAAATATTATGTCGTTGGTTCATTAGAAATCTAAAATATGTTGCTACTTTTGTACAAACTTCTGTATTTTCCCACTCTCTTCAAATAACTTCCTGGTTCCAAACTTACTTTGTTTTGTGAAATTTCTTGCGTTTTTACTTTAACTTTTTTATTTCGCGCCTATCGTTTTTCTGCCGGTAACAAAATGCCTCAAACTTTTTTATACTTGCCCTCAGATATGACCTCTACTTGACCTTTTGTTACTCGCAGGTGCCACTAAATGTTCCACGTGTAATTTGTAAACAGCATGCCGTTTCTAGAATTGCTATTCTTGTCGTATTTTTTATGTTTTTGCCTCTTTGGGTGCACTGCTGAACGCTATTTTTAAGGATAGCCTCCGGTTTCATAAGTTACTTGTTTTCAACTTCAAGTTATGACGTAATCTTGTGACGTCATCTCTAAAATTTCCATGTGGTCCGGGAAGAAAATTATTCCACTTTAACCCTGTCTGTATATTTTGAAGCCGATTTTCCAGCTGAAGCCAATTTTAAAGGTGTTTCTTAAAAGATTGATTATTTCAATGATATATTAATAAACGTATTTCTGTCTGTCCACTGTCCAACAAAATAAACAGTTGTGTTTAACAGTGCTTGTAAGGTCTTACCATCATCGGCATGGTTTAGTATAATTTGGAAATATTTCCTTACAAGTTACAACATTCAAAACCAGAAACCAAACGGTTTCCTGGTGTTTAGACAAAAAGTTTAAAAAATCGCTTTGTTGAGAGCTCATAAATATACAGCCAAATTGATTTTGCTTAGAAAGTCTAAAAATCCATTTTCTGCTGTCCTCCACAATGCATTGAAAATACTTTGTATAATGTTGTAGGAATGATATTAATATCGAAAGTCGGCCATTGTTGGACTGAATATTTGATATTGGAAATCACCTTGGCGCTTGCAAGATAAATGTGGACCTTAATTCCTGATCAGTAACAGCAGAATGGTCAGGCCATATACTAAAGATATATACATATATATTTCAGCGGCAAAGGCATTGTCAGTATATAGAATTCGACTAAACATTTCATATATCTTTTAACATCTATAAACAGTGTCCGACCTGAATTACTAGCTTTGCTAGAATCTTCTGCTCTCAAAGTCTGTTCTTCAAAGTCTGTCCCCAGTATTTTTTGTTAAACATTAGGTACGTTGCTATTGTTTTCATTGAGTTTAAGGTAATTTGTTGCCACATTGTAAGTTGCTACAAATTTATTACACGGTGAAAAAGCAGTTATACGACTGTAAGATCAGTATGACACAATTTTCTTGGCTTTTTAACAAAAAGTTGTTTTCCAAAAAGTCAAACATTATATATTTTTTAGTAAGCAAATTACGTTTTGTTCATAAACTCGACGTTGCAATAAAAAGCAGTACGCTTTCTTAATAAACTCGACCAAAAAAACACCTACATCATAAATCGGCGAGTCAACCTAGAGCTGGGAGTCGGGATCACTTATTTGGTTGGAGGCCGACTTGCGCAGTAGCAAGTTTGTTAAGGTGGAATATTTTCTACCAAGGTTATGTTGGTGGGTGAGCCCACTCGGTTTGAATAACATAAATTGGTGGGATGTTGTAGAGTCGAAGTTACCAGGGCGCGGGTTCGAATCCCACCAACTCCGCTTTGTTTTTTGTTTTATTTTGAACTGAATTAGACGTTTAGTAATAGGCGCATAAAACGGGACAACCAATCGTGACGTCATTTATACCCCGATTTTGATGACGTCACGAGAATGAAATGAAGTGCAATGACGAGTCCTGGCATCCGACTAACAACTGATGACGTAGTTCGTGCGGGGCGCTCTCTGCTGCCACCATGCCGAGGTGGTCGGTTGGGCAGCAGAGCGTGACGGGCCACGAGGAAAGGTCGTGACGACAGATCACCTGAAAGGTCAAAGGTTAAATTTGAGAACACTGAATCGTAAGGCGAAACCAAAAAATAGGTTGATGAGATTTAAATTTTAAAGACTATACCAAGATATTGCAATAAAGTGTTTTAGGACCGTTTAAAAAAAGAGGACACTTCTAAAACTTTTAAAGCGCAATCACGAAAAAAAAAGTACAAGTAAAGAAATTAGTTAAAGGTTGTGGCACTTCCCATTGGCCAAGAGAGGCCGGGAATTTTCAGTTAGCAGTGGTCTGAGCCCAGCCCTTCACGGAGGTGGAACAAATTCTAGGCTAAGGTTCCCACCTTTCCGTATTGAAGAACCACTAGCGCCGGGAATTCCCCTCCACAGACCAGCAAATCAGCAGGCCCGGTTCCGTCGGTGGGAAACCCCCCGGAGTGGTTACCTCGGGCCGGTACCCCCCTGATGTGGGTGATGGGGTAACTGACGTCAGCGTAGGGGCCTTGGGGGTCGATGATGAAATCAACACACAACCAGATAGAACCGTTTGAGCAACCCAAAGCTATCTGCGTTAAACTGCAATCGAGGATTATATTGAAACATGATTGTAAAGATTGTAGATTATATGTCATACACTTAAACACACAGAGATGTTGCTCTAAAAAACTGCTTTTTATATTCCATCTTTTTGCATTGAGCATTAAGGAAGTCAACGCACAACCAGATACTGCAAAACCGTTGTGGCAACCCAAAGCTATTTGCGTTAAACTGCAAGTAGATAATTTTCAGTAAATAATCCTGAAACATGATTGTGTAGGTTGTCATACACTTAATCACACAGAGGTGTTGCTCTAAAAAACACTATTTTTATGATTTTTAAATTAGGACATTGAGTGAATGGAGGCTAAGTAAATAATATTGAAACCAGGTTGTAAAAATTGTAGATTAATTCATGTCATACACTCACGTTAACAACCATGCAACAAAAATGTTTAAGCTTTAATATGTTGTCTTTCAGTTTAACAATTCATCAAAATCTAGTTTGAAATTGCACCCGACAACGCTCCAACTGTACTTTATATTTATAAGGATAGATTTCGCGGTCAGTAAAGTTAACTCTGAGGTCAAATCTGCCCCGCGTGTTGTGCTCTGGCGACCCCTGGTGTAGAGAAGCAGTTAAACTTTTAACACTGGTCTCCTCAAAAATATCTTTGCGGAGCGGCAACCTTAGTATCGAAGGCGCGCTTATTTTAGAAAAATGACGCAAAACTAGGTTTAAATGGCTTGATAATATGCCTACATAAGGAAATTGACATGGAAAACACTGAACAAAAGAAGAAAAATCTAGCACCGGTTTATATCGGCGTTTCTTAACTGGTACGCCATGGAAAGTTGTCTTACGCTCAGTAAGATTTATTATTAAAAATCAGTTTTATTTTTAGATTGTTTGGTTGTTCAGTTTTCTGTGTAGTTCAGTTTTATCAAATGGTGTGATAGATTTTGCTAACGTTTCAACTCGTGAATAACTTATTGCACATACAAATACAAGCAACAACTTACTTTTTGCTGCTGGCATTTCCATCTTCAACGTCCAAAAATCGACCAGCGGTCATCTGAAAAACACAAAAGAGTCGTAGACACGTTAAAACAACTTAAAACCCCTAATTCTGGGTTATAAATTTCAACTGTTGATTCGTTAATGTGGATTAATGAGGGAACAATTACGGTTTGCGTTTTACGACAGACAGTTTTTATTTTTGATTTTTGCGCCTCTTTGATTAACTAAAAACTAATTTTTATTTGTTTTTTGCACATTTTGCGCAAATTCGACCATTTTTATTTTGTTTGCGTTTTACACAGTTTGTTTTGCGCACTTGGAAAATATTCGAGGCTGTAGTCCCATCCTGACATTTTCGCACAATTTCATTAAATTCTTCACATTTTTGAGTATTTTCGAATAGTTTCGCATGCTTTGGACATGTTCGCGCATATTCGCGTATGTTCGCGTTCCCTCGCTACTCACGGTTGTGACGGGTACAGGAGTTCTGATGACGCGTAATATTCGTCCGTCTTGGATGACGTAGAGGTTGCTACGGGAGTCGGCCACAATGACGTAATCGCTCCCCCCCTCCCCCGAATCTTGGGTGACAACTGGGAGCGCCAGAATGCACGTCACAGAAGGGTAATTCCCCTTGTTCTGGACACAAAACATTTTTTTTGGGAAAATTTGTCTTTTCTAAACCAAAACAAAACTTTTTTTATTTAACGATAATTTTTTTAAGTTATGCTGAATAAAATGCACTTGAGCTGTTACAGATTTAAAATATTTTAAACTCATCAAGCAAAGAATAACTAACTAGCCAATAAATTCCAATAAATCTGTTCAGTAAAATTTAACCTGACAGTTTGACACAGGCTCATAAAAGCATCTGGCAAATTTTTAAATTAGCTTTGTATTACAAGCATAACATTGACGTTTCAATTTTAAATAAAATAGTGAAACTTGCTGTTAGCAATCGAAAATATCAAAAACCCACAGAGTAACAGTAGTTAGACACCCCTGACATTTTAAGTATTAGTTTATAAGTATCTTGGTAAACTCACTTGAATGGATGAATCACCAAGTCGGAGATGCCAAAGGTTTGAGAAAGTGTTGAAACAAGTCAGTTCACCGTTGTCGTATCCGATGATGCTATTTACAAGTCCCACTGAACAACAAACAAATGTTATTGGTGTATAATATTCAATGGGTTTTACAAGGCACAGAAATGGTAGCAACAGTAAAATTGTAGTGCTTTAAAGTTGGCAATTATGATTTACTGACTGCTAAGAAGTTTCACAAGAATTTTAGATTTTTACACAATCGCCAATATTAATACTAAGCTGCTTCAACACCCTGGCATGCACATTTTGCATAAATCTTTTTTCTTCGTTAAAAGGCTTAATTGCCAAAAAATTGGTCCCAAATTTTTTTTTCAAATTTTCCTTGCCTAAGCTAAGGTGGATGGAAAGTGTGAAAGTGACCTATAGCAGTTAATGTTCAGAAAGAATTATACAAAATACTTTTGTTATAAAATGAAATAACCAGCTTTCTAATTCTAATACCATCCATAAAAAAACAAACTTTATTAGTTGGAGGTTTTGGACAGACACAGTAGGTAAATATTAAAGCTTATACAGAAATAAGTAACATTTTGAATGTTTGAATATCTATTCTTTTTTCAACATTTATTCGTTCAAAAAGTGTTTTACTATTCTCTGGGATGTTACATTCCCAATAATATTTTAATAGGTTTCAGTTATGTGTAAAGAATAACCAGTTTTCATTTAAAGTAATTTATTTGTCAAAAGATAAAAAAATCTTTCGAAACTCTACTAAGTTAATAATTAATTGGTTGTTTAATCTCGAAGGCAATCGGACGAGAAATTTGATTTACTTGCAGTTTCCTGTAATTCCATGGCAGTGATCTGTGATGCCACGCCCCCTGACACACCCCTCCGATTCAGTATTTGTCCATCACAGAACAGCACAACAGTGCCTCTAGTGTCAGCCACCAACATGTCGCAAGGCGAGAGTCGTGTCACGTCTTTAAGTTTGACGTGCAAGGCCGGACCACATTTTGTTTCCAGTGAACGTTTCAGCTAAAAAATAAAAAAAATGCATTGGCATATCTTTGTGTTTTGTGAAATGGAAAAAATAACTTAACAACTCCCCTGTCAAACATATAATTGTAAGCAAAACTAATGATTTTTTTTCTAAAAATAAAAATGCAACAACATGTAATTTTTTCAAAATGATTGTTTTTTTTTGTTAATATACCTTTATCTAGATGTTGAAAATATACTAGAAAATACCAGTGTTGTAAACAAGTCATTTTGAAATTACTTAAGTCCCCATTCAAGTCTTTTCGATTAAATAACAAGTCCAGTGCAAGTCATCGGTTTCCCAAGTCAGGTCATAATTGGAAGAAGTCAAGTCCTTGTCATAAAAATAAAACTGGTAAACTTGTCCGACTATGAACAATAAATTCAAGTCAAAAATAACATACACATAACATTAAGCAAAAAAAGTTTGGAACCAATATTGTTGAAAATCTTAAGGTGGATTGCATAGTGTGCAACATTTTTTCAACACCCTTTTGAAATGGATTACTGCAACCAAAGGAGTCAGACTCCAGCTGTTTCAAAATGACTATCCAGTCCTGCTTTAACCAAACTTTTTTATCAATCTCGCTATTTATTAAAATTATAAAAAATTATGACTAAACTACAGATTTAAATTAAGGATCTTTACACATCAAATAACAACCAATGTTTAACCTTTTAAAACAACCTGCAAAGGAAAGGATTTGACATGGTTCTTTTTTGGGCAAACGAAAATCCGCACGATTCCATCTTCTCCTGCAGTTACCAACGAGTCTTCGCTGCTTCCAAAAAGTTTCCCAAACGCAACTGTGCTAAACTGGTGAGGACACTTGGCAACCCAAACGGTTTGCGCTGAGAAATTTAACAACATTTTTATGCCATTGTTACACTTTCCTAACTTCAAACTGTGAAAATAGTACAAAAAATACAAGTTTAATTTCTCTTCACTTAAAATAAATGTCCAGCTTTGTTGAAAGAAAGCAAACATCTATGTAGTTTTACTATGTATTATTTTGCAGAGATAACTTGCAAATAAATCAAACTAATACTTAGGCCTTTTAGCTATAGTTAGTAACATATCAGGGATGTAATTTATCCCAAAAATGTAATTTTAGCATATCACTCTATTTGCTGTTAGGTCATTATAACCCAACTGAAAAACATATTACACCTAAAATGCCCAACATTTTTAGAAACAATATTAAAAAAATGGAAGCGTAAAAAGCAACATTAATTAGAGATTTAAGTTCAAACTTGAGTGTGGCCCGATTCCATCAGCATTTCCTGCAATAAAAGATCTCTTTGTGATTCGTTAATATATGGCTGATGCAACCAACACGACGAATAAAACATCAGAACGTCCCGGCAACTTTGAGGAAATTCCCCCTTTTCTTCTGGCGCTGCTGCAAAGTGTTCTATGTGCGCTGCATTCTCAACAATGCATCTCAACATCTGAAGCTGCTTGGTGTGCATGTCAGATATTTCTTTTGCACAACTTGCAAAGCTCGAAACATTCCAGGATAGAAACGGGGGTCCGTCAGTCGAAAGCTTCTGCAACTTCAGCAGTTTTTGACTTGCTTTTTCAAGTTTTTCAGACAACGAGTCCATTTCATCTAAAGTCCTGCAAAGAGCGCCACAGGCAGTTTCCAGAGCTGTAGAATAATGTTCGGTCCCTTCTGGTGGAACGCTACTATCCGAATCACCCAGAAGCTGAATCTTTAGGTCAGAGACTGATTTAAGGTTTTGGAAACCTTGTAGATTGAGTCGATCCCACTTAAGGACGAGGTTGTGCAGGTCGGCCACCAAGTCTTTCACCTGCCGTGGCAGACCAGTAAGTTGGCCTTGTATTTGCCCGAGGCTTTTTTTCTTCGGCATTTCGGATCCTCACAAGCAAATGCTTTAGGAACACAACAATTACCAAAATAAAAACCCTGAAAAACAAACATTAAAATAAATCGATAAATATCAAAACACAAAAATCGTTTCTTAATTGTAAATGCCTTTTAAATTTTTTTATGTGTTGATAGAACTCCTAAAACGCTGCTGAAATTCCAGGCTATGGTTAGTCGTAGCTGGGTAGGAAGGTTTACAATAGGGTAATTAAAAAATCCCTAGCATTTCGGTAAAATTATGGCATTTTGATGACATTATGCAGAGCATTATATAATGCCAATGCATTTTTGCTCCTCAATCCAACTGTATACTGGGGCTACAAATAACATGTAAGTTGCAAAAATTTGGTGTTTTTAAGAGTCTTTGAACACCTGGTATGAAATCAAGGTGTCCAATCTTTCCACAGGTTAATTTTATTTCGCTTCATCTTTAGTGTCGGCGCATTTCCGTTTCCGCTTTTTGCTTGCGCCAAGGAGTTCGCTCTCAGTCACTTCCCTGAACTCTGCGTTGTCGATTTTGAAAGTATCTTCGGTCACGTTTGCCCTAAACCTCTTATCACCGACCTCCTCCAGTTGAACAACATGTTGGCGCAGAATTCGCGCCGAATCAACAGCGATCGTGATCAGTTCCTCGATTTCAGCCGGGTTACTAACGTCCTTTTTCTTGCGGAAATTGTCGTTAATTTCTGCCCGCCCGGCCACTAAAGCTCTTTGGTCGCCGCGAAAGGTTTGGAGCCTCGCAAGATGCAGGTCTTTGAAGGCGGCAAGCACTCTACGCCGCAGCTCTTGCGAAGCCGCCATTTTTAAATAAATATTACGATACAGTCGCTAAAATAATGAGTTTTTTACATTACACATTGAACAACATAAGTTCCCACGGTGAATAACCCTCGATGAGAATGTGTGTTGGTGTTTTAAAGTTTCTATTAAATAAAGCAGTTTTGATAAAGTTTTAGAAACCTGCATTGATCCTATACAATGCGTTTCAATATTTATTACACGACCATGGGACCGATAGAATTTGAGTTTTGGAAAGTTAACATATTCAAGAAAAAGTACAGTAATTGGAAAACAAGTACATTTCTTGCAATTCTTTGGTTGGTTTACTTTTATTACTTCATCCAACTGCATTCCATAATTTGTGGCGCAGCCTGAGATTCACGATCTGGGGGCTGTAGCACAAAAGGCAAACAAAAATGATCAGGAGGTTGTAGCACACAAAAAAAGTTCTTTTAAGGAGCTATAAAAAGTTAAAAACAACGTGACGCTTAATTTTGCGCCGCGAGAAATTTAACATCTTTCAAACTCGCCACTGTATTTAAAGCAGCGGCATGGAGCTATTCTGAAGAAATCGTGACGTCGCCATTTTTTCGCAAAAAAAACATGAGCGAGCCGAAGTAATCGCCTGATGTTGCAAGCAAAGTGAGTTGTGTGCGCAATTTTAAGCTCGATTTAGTGTTGTTTATAGCTGAGTACGACTTTAAACAAACAAACTGTAGCTTGTAGGCCAGTCTGAATCCATATTTCAAGTTTTTAGGTTGATATAAGAGCTTAGACGATCATATAAATAAAGAGCAAGATACGAAAAATAGCGGCTTGAATCCTACCACAATTATTTGCAGTTACGAAACGAGTTTTCAAAAATGAAATTGAAAGAAAGAAAGAATTATGGTAGAATACATACTTGACCCACCCAAAGCCGAACGCTAACCAGCACCTTAACCCAAATAATGTTGGCAATATAAACACCAAGACAATAATGTGATGGGATTGTAGACCAGCGGCGAAAAATGCTTCGCTAAACTAACGTGTAGATTAGTAGCCTTGGGCCAGGAATCGAATAAACATTGAAATCCCGTTTTACAACGCCTCTCGAGGGTTTGGTCGCTTACACATCATGCTTATCTTGCGACATTGCTTTCCCGTGCAGTGTGTGGTGGCCAGCATATGCTGTGTAAAGTCACATTTCACGTTACACAGACACACCCTGTCATGTCAGACACATCAATGCAGCATGCCAGTTAGTGTGTGCTCGTTTGTCTGATTAGTGCCAATAGCAGCCTTTTAAGAAGATTGAAGTACTTGTAAAAATAATATGCTTTGAAATGCGTGGTTTTGTTTAAACATTATTAGTTTATGTTAGCATACTAAACAACATTATTATGTTGCTTTTACATCTTGTGATTTGAAATGCTTGTTTAGTTTTCCCAATTGCTTCAAACCCATTTTCCTACTTGTGACTTTGAATATTTTGAAACATGTTGTTTAGTATGCTAGCAGTCTTAAAATATGCTAGAGTGTGCATTTTATGTTTTAAGATGTGTGGTACACTATTTTAAACACATTTTTTCTAATCGTAATGTCTAATGTTTTAAAACGTGTTTTATTATACTGACAGGTGGAAGTCTTTGAAACACATTATTTTTTCATTGTTTTTTGAAGGATGTTGTTTAGTATGCTAGAGCAGTCTTGCAGAGCGTGGTGCACTATTTTAAACATATTTTTAAACACTGTTTGTGATAACATATGTTTTCAAATGTGTTGTTTAGTGTGCTAGTATTAAAGAATCTTCATTAGTGGTTACAACTTATGGTTTTATGTGTGTAGTTCATTTTTTTGATACTACTTTGAAGCACAATATTTTGTTAGTGCTATATCTTCTGCTTGAATTGTGTTGTTAAGTGCATTGGCAAAATTCTTGATACTCAGGACAAGTTGTTATGCCATGTTTTAGTTGTGTTTTTCTATGTAGAAGTGTAATTTCAAGTCGTCATAAGTATCACATTTTGTTATATTAAATTTTTATAAGCATTACTATTTATGAGATATGTCTTTCAAATTTCACAGACATGTGCTCTCTGTTTTAAAGTTTTTCTCAGAGTCAAGCAAAGAGCTGTGTTGTATTTGTTTTTTGAAGTGGTGTTGTGGACATTTGGTTTTGTTATAATTATTTATATGTTCAAGTCTAATTCTGTATTGGTGAAAGAATTGTGTAGTACTATTTCTTTTCTTTTTTATATTGTCACAACCTATGCTTGGGAATGTATTGTTTTGGAAATGTGTGTTAAGAAATATATCTTCTGTAGCATATAGCCTACTTTTACGTCACTATCACGTGACCATTGTCCACTGACGTGTGACCGCCGCACCTAGCGAATTGCTTTTCCGCATTTGACAATTCATTCTACTTTATACGTCTTACTGATTAGCGGCTTGAATCACCGCTCTGTTTATCGCTGTATTTCTGAGATTTGTGAATATACTCTATGAGCAACTATCTACTGAGTGGATTGTCTTTGCTTAAAGTACAACAAGTTAAGGACAGGTATTCTAGCGGCCTGCTCCTTTGGAGTCGGATTAAGAACTTGTAAGAGACTTAGGCAGCCGTCGGCCCTCGTCTATAGGGTCAGCAGCCTTCTTATAGCTCCCAACTATCCCTCTACGCTTCACTGGTGACCTCCTTGTTCTTCGGAAGATATCTGAAGACAGAACATTGCAATCAAAAGCAGGCAAGTCTCAGAAAAAAACGGACTAAATATCTCGACAATTATAGAGACGACAGTCAATCGTCTCTCTCCGAAGAAGATACATCGCCCTTTCAACGGCCCCCGGGAAGATCCTCTCGTACGAACAGCCCAAAATTCCTTCACATTCCCCGCACCGGCAGCGTGCGACCTTAAAGACGACCTAGCGTCAAAGGATTATTTTGGAGGAACGGAACCGGCTTCGTGTACGATCTTGTCCCCAGGGAACTTCAGAAGGACGTGCGATTTTCTTCACGTCACAACTATAAAATTAGTAAGATAGACAAGGGATTTTCGTTCGAAAATAACTGATAGTTCGCTTGTCGAATTTTCAAATAAAAATCGTCGAATTTTCCTGCAAAATAATTGTGCAAATTTATCGCATAATTTGCATTAATAAGTTTACGCCCATTGAATGTTGTGTGTTGTGCTGAATGACTGTTGGATTGGCATTTTTATATTTCGAGTAACTGCTTAATATAAAACGCTTAAACCGTAACGGCAGGCACAGCGAAATTTGGCTAACACCAAAATAGCTTCCGGTTCTCACGCTCTAAACCGCGCTTAACCGAGACCGGCATAAAAGCTTGTTTACGCTATTCTAACTGTTCCAACACAACCGTCACCTAACGATGTTTCAACAGATGTCTCCGAAGATGAAGACACTGAAACGCCACCTGAGACGGAACGGACTACTGCAAGAGGACGAAACATCCGCCTCCCAGCCAGATACCGTGATTAACGCATCACGCAAACAGACTAATTTTTCGTTCGTACTGTTGATATTGTATATATTGTTTTTGCCGTTAGCAACCCCCATACAGCTAACAAATCTACGCCTTTGCAATAAGGCTCAAATCTCACAAGATTACGTCATCAAGACGCCAGAGCAATGCGTCTATCACGAAACAGGGTCAATCAAGCATTGCTCAGCAAAAGTTTACAATCCGGACTTGCATCTTCAACAACTAACTGCATACAGCTGTCAACAAACAGTAACAACCTACTCAACTGTCTTGTATTTCTTTGGCGCCAAGACCAAAGAACAACACACCGCTTTCAAAGCAGCACCAAGCAGGAATCTTTGTCAAGAATGGTCAAGAACAAAACAGACTGAATTTGGACATCTAACGCAGAAAACGCCCAACCAGTGGTTGACAAATAACAAACCAAATTTCCGATACGTCTGGCCAATCAAATCCACCGGAACAGTACAGAACGCAATTTTGACACAAGTGACAATTTTATACGACCCAATAAAGAAAAGGATAAGCAGCACACTAACTTCACTACAAGATTGCCACGTTGCAAAAGGCAATTGCTTATCTGGAACATATCGGTTCATTTGGGAAGTTCCGCAAAACATCGGATGCCCGAAACTAACCACCATCGGAGAAGAAAAGATGCTTCTCCACTTCAACACTCAAAAGAAGCTTTTCCGTTTGGAATTCCGAAGCCTCGCCATGTCGTTACACACGTGGAACCTGTGTGATGAAAATACATTGAGATGCCTTCGAGTTCCCACAGCTTTCTGTGACCTGGGCGGACTAATTTTCGCCCCACAACGCTGCAAAATCCCAACGAAAGACTTTCAACCCCCACAAAACTTTACACTGGATCGATACTCTCCTGTGGGTCGAGCGCTCAATAACCTACAGGACAACGTCGAATCACAGCTGACACGAATAGTAAGCGAAATCAATTTGCTCGAGTGTCAGATAAAACGAAGTGCAACTATGACATTAAAGATGCTTTCACGCGTCTACCCCAGCGAGGTTCTTTCAACCATGAAGGACACAAACTCAGCGGGGCTATCAAATTCGGACACAATCAGCCAACTTTCTTGCCGAACAATAGATGGGAAACTGATCACTTCTCTGACATACAACGGCAGGTTCGCGAGGCGTCCGCTGATAAGTTATCGTCACCCCGATGGTACCACTCGAACAGCACAGCTAGGTTACGATGGCTTTGCATACGACCAAGTGGAAGCCCTCGAAGATTACGTTCCGAACAGAGTACAAAAATTTGTCATACAAGAAGTTCTTTACATCTTCAAGAACTACACGTTGGAATACGAAAACGCCCCAACGACAACGCTAATAATGCATTTCGCAAAAATTGCGTTGAACTTCACAGCTCAAGACTACGTGGACACGCTCCACACTTTTGCTTCAATGTCTTCGAGTTCAACCGACCTCAGCACTCTCGTGAACTCCATAGAGGAATCACGTCATATTGCTGAAACAATGAAAGCTTACTTCACCGACCTGGCAAACACCACGTCGTCAGGCGGAACAGGCGCAAAACTAAGCTACCTTGCAAAAGTTCTAGACAACGCGCTGATAAGCATGATATCATCTATATCAAGCCCTTGGATACAGGGAATAATTTGCTTCCTTGAAATTCAAGCGTGCATTTGGGGAATGAAACTGACCATCGCAGCTCTATCAGAAAGGCTTCAACAGCGTTTCCCTAACAACCCGTTCGAACAACGAATGGCGAACATGCGGATTCGCATCTCAGAGTGGCGCAGTCGCCTACGCAATATTGCTAGGAGAGACCCGAATATGCCACCCTTACAAAACAACACAAATAACCCTACCCAAACCCCCACCCCTAACCTACAGTCGGCGGCAAGACCGTTGACAAATTCGATCTCTGACAGCGCGAACAGCGACACAGAGACCTAAATTAACGTTTGCTAACAATAACTTTAAAGCCAAACGCTAAGCTTACCGAATTGTGCATGAAATTTATCGCCATGTATCTATAATTCGATGAATCGCATTTCATCAATGTACGCCTGAAATTTATTTGTGTCACAAAGGGTCCGAGCGACCAAGAAAAATATTCGTTCAAACTTAGTTTATCAAACAGACAGCCTTCAGCTGTTCATTTGAGTTGCCGCAGCTTAAAAGAGCCCGGCCAAACATTAATTGCTTCCTGTATTGCATTTTCAATCGTTTGTGCACATATATATCACGGAAAAAAAAAAAAAAAAAAAAAAAAAAAAAAAAAAAAAAAATTATAAAAACACCCATAAAACGTTGCTCTCTTGAGTTGTAAATATATTGTTTTCTTATAACGCCACGCTTGTTTTTCGCTCGCCATTTTTGCATGCTATTTCTATTCATGTCCCACAGCTTTTGGACATGCACCCAAACCAAATACTAATATCAATCTTTCAGATCTCTTTTTTTCTTTAATGAACAACCCATTCTACGTCTGACTTGTTCATTGGAAGGGGAATTCTGTAGCATATAGCCTACTTTTACGTCACTATCACGTGACCATTGTCCACTGACGTGTGACCGCCGCACCTAGCGAATTGCTTTTCCGCATTTGACAATTCATTCTACTTTATACGTCTTACTGATTAGCGGCTTGAATCACCGCTCTGTTTATCGCTGTATTTCTGAGATTTGTGAATATACTCTATGAGCAACTATCTACTGAGTGGATTGTCTTTGCTTAAAGTACAACAAGTTAAGGACAGGTATTCTAGCGGCCTGCTCCTTTGGAGTCGGATTAAGAACTTGTAAGAGACTTAGGCAGCCGTCGGCCCTCGTCTATAGGGTCAGCAGCCTTCTTATAGCTCCCAACTATCCCTCTACGCTTCATCTTCCTAGCCCATTTATAACTTATAATGATTCTTAATAAAATAACTATGTTGTTATTATAATTAAGTGCAAACCCAAATAAGTAGACAGTAAAACTAAGTTAAACCCCAAATTTTATTCAGAATTTTTTTGCAATCATTAAGGTTTTTTTGTTAAATTATATCTTTGTTTGTTAAATTGTCTAAAGAGTAATAAGAAAGTTTTACCAAAGGCTATTGGACCGGGAATTCTCTGGTTATTTGTTGTGAATGGCTTGACATTGTTCTTCCAAACTACTTGTTAACACCACTGATGTATACCATAGAAAAAAAAAGATCATATTACAAAAAGGTTTCATTTTAGGTAGTCCAGTAAATATTTCGTCGGAAAACGGTGAATGAGTAGAGTTAGAGACCAATGTCATTTAGATGAGAGATGTTAGACTTATATTTCTGCAATTTTCAGCTCATTCTGCAATAAGGAAAAATATTTGTTGTTCGCTAAACTTGGTTAGGTGGCGTTATTTTGCGTAATTCGCAGCAATTAATCTTCAAAAAAGTTATTTCTTTGGAAAACGGTGAATGGGCAGAGTTAGGGACCAGTGTCATTTAGATGAGAGATGTTAGACTTATATTTCTGCAGTTTTCAGCTCATTCTGCAATAAGGAAAAATATTTGGCGTTCGCTAAACTTGGTTAGGTGGCGTTATTTTGCGTAATTCGCAGTGATTTGTCTTCGAAAAAGTTATTTCGTTGGAAAGCGGTGAATGGGCAGAGTTAGGGACCAGTGTCATTTAGATGAGAGATGTTTAGACTTGCATTTCTGCAATTTTCAGCTCATTCTGCAATAAGGAAAAATATTTGTCGTTCGCTAAACTTGGTAAGCCATCGCTAATTCGCGTATTTTGTGTAATTTGCATTAAGTAGTCTTCGAAAAAGTTATTTAGTTGGAAAGCGGTGAATGGGCAGAGTTAGGGACCAATGTCATTTAGATGAGAGATGTATAGACTTGCATTTCTGCAATTTTTAGCTCATTCTGCAATAAGGAAAAGTATTTGTTGTTCGCTAAACTTGGTTCACCGCCTTTATTTTGCGTTTTTTGCCATAATTAGTCTTCAAAAAAGGTATTTCGTTAGAAAACGGTGAATGGGTAGAGTTAGAGACCAATGTCATTTAGATGAGAGATGTATAGACTTGCATTTCTGCAATTTTCAGCTCATTCTGCAATAAGGAAAAATATTTGTTGTTCGCTAAACTTGGTTAGGTGGCGTTATTTTGCGTAATTCGCAGCAATTAGTCTTCGAAAAAGTTATTTCGTTGGAAAACGGTGAATGGGTAGAGTTAGAGACCAATGTCATTGAAATGAAATATGTTTAGACTCGCATTTCTGCAATTTTCAGCTTATTTTGAAGTAAGTATCAAAAAAGAGACGTTAATGTATTGTGGTAAACTGATGTAAAAAAAATTCAAAAAAATACCAAAAAATGCAATTGACGTTTCATGAAAAGAATTGCGATATTTAAAACTTAAAACATGTTTTAATTTTTTTAAGAATTCTAACTCTTATATTTTGTCGCTGGTCTAGACTTTTTTCACAAACAGTAACCAAACCATTTTTTCAAAAAGCCTGAAAGTAAAACAGGGAGAATAAATATAATAATACTATGCTAACCAGCACCTTAACCCAAGGTAGGATTCCAGACCAGCACCCGTATTTTAGTTGATTAAAAACAGCATTTTATGCTTTAAAGGATGTTCCTGCAAAGTTTTTCTGTGTAATATCTGTATAAGGTGATTGGCTGTAATTCTTGCAACTTTGAGCTCAAAGCCCAAGATTCAAGTTCCAGTGACAAAAATGAATGCTTCTTATTGCCACAACGCTTTTGCCAAGCAAAGGCAAATGCAGCAGCAGCAACAGCAGGTTGATTACGGTCTGACGCCGGGCCTAGATTTTGCCTCCTTTTCTCATTTAGCCCAGGTGGCTGCCGGCAATGTGGATTTATCCCCCGCACAGTTTCCTGCTCGATCGCGGTCATAGCCACGCATTTCATGTAAAATAAAAAAATCGCTTAAACGCGCAAAACTGTCGTAACACTAAAGGTTTTTCAGCATTTACAATGCACAATTGTTTATCTGTGATCTACACATGTGGAAAATTAGGAAAAAGTTTGGCTAATGCACCTGCGATTTTTTTCAAAAGATTAAACCTGCAACTTCCCAAAATGAATACATATGTACCCAATGTTTTTTTATTTGTAGTAGTGCGGTTCATTTTTAACCTTAGTTGAGCCCGGTTACCCCAATATTTAGCCGTGCACCACCACATCTCGTTAAGAGTCTTCCCCACTTTCAAGCAGGCCGTCATATACCTCAAATTTAAAAAACTTATCCTGCTAATGAAACCTTATTTTTTTAACCAGCAATCGGTGATAATGGGTGGTACTCCCGGTCAATGGCCATACAACGCTAACAACTTCGGACAACATCACCCAAGTATGAACTCGTTTAACATGTTGGCGCCATCGCAAATCAACGCATTTCCATCGTCGTACATCCAAAGTAACAACTCAGCAGCTAATGAGCACTATGCTAGGTTCCAACACGACACCATGAACGTACGTTGTTGTCAGCTTGTTTTGTTTTCAAGTGTTAAAAACTACTCTCATGTTCAGTTGATATTTCTGTTCTAAGAGGTAGAAGCTATTATTTTTTTTTAATGTAGCGATCTCAGAAACTCATGTTTTTGTTCATCAGCGTTAGAATGTATTTAACTGAAGTTGAAGCCAAAAAATATATATTTTACGCGTTTCTGGATCATTGGCATCAGTTAAATAGATTGCTTCAAGAATAAATCGTAAAACTAAATTAGTTTAGTAAGAATATCAAATCCTATGCAGAAGTAGGTGCATTATGAATGTTTCAAATGGATTTTTATTCATTTTTGTAAAAGATATTCGAAACGTTTTTCATGTTACCTACTTCTGTATGACTTTGATATCCTTACTACATCTAACTACAACCTCCAACCATTAGGCTCCTAAATTACTCTTAATTTGTCAAACATAACTTTGGGTATGCACTATGTAAAAAGTTCTTTTTTATTACTGTGCCTCAAGAGAATCTTAGATGTGCTGTGAAATGTTGAGATTTAGGAGAATATCTTCTTCGTGTTACAAATAGTCATACGAGACTGAACAAAATACTTTTATTTTTGCAACTAATTATATTATCGTATTTACCTATTTCTTTGTATTAATTTAATGGGCAATTGTCAGGTTATAATATAGTGGCTTTGTAAGAAGTGAGCCTGAATATTAATATTCTTAGCATGCCAAAAAAGTTTGTGTTTTAAAACAATTGATCTTAAAATTAGATATATACGGTTTATTTACAATTGGGCAAAATGTTTCAAGGGGCAATCCAAATCTATGTTTATAAGGGAAGGACTGTAATTGCAAAGATTTTGCTTTTAGTTGTCAAGATGATTTGTAATTTCCTAAGCACTATTAAACAGTGCCACTCATATGTGTGTGGGCTTCAATGGACACCAGCCGGTTAAAATGCACCTCATAAATCTTTGATAAGTCTTGTGATGGGGACACATGAAAATAAAAATTGGCCCAGTATTTAGCCTGAGAATGCAACCAGTAAACTTTTGTATTAGTAAAAATATTTTTTATGTCTCAAAGGTTTCTATAGTTAATTTTTTCCAACACTATGGTTAACTTTCTTGATTTTTATGCTGGATGAAATTATATCTCAATAAATTCCCCAAAATACTACTGTTTTGACTTTCAGTTATAAATTGGTTGATCATTTGTAAAAAAAAAATTGCCTTATAACGAATTAGGCTCTGACTGCTGTGTTGTGATTATTAGGGCTTTTTAGCAAATATTTAATCCATTTCTGGTAAAACAACACAAATAATCAATTATATAACTTTGTTTAATTATTGTGCAAATTACAAAAATGTTCTAAATTTGAATTCAATGAAATATATCTTTTATTAATAGAGTTACATTTTATCAGAAAATATTTGTTTAAAATATAATACACTGCTACTTTTAATATTTTCAGTTTAGTTTATCGTTTACATTATTGGCAAGTGGTTTTACTGTTTTTTTTAAACAGGCGAAATACAGTTCGATAAATCCTCTTAACATGGGAAGCAACTCTGGAACAAATGTTCTCCCTTACGCGAGCCATCAGGTACAAGTTACACTTTTGGTTAAGTTGAAATAATTGATGAGGCATTATTACTGGAAACAGTCGTTTTATGGGAAATAGTCAGTTGTAAATCATGTTCTTATATGATGTTATACTTAATTTATGCTTGGTTTAATTGTTTCTCATATTTCACGCTTAGTTTTAGGACCATGGCATTAAAATGCTGATTTTATTTTAGCAGAGGCAACTTATTTGTTTTTGTTTAAAAAAAATTAAAAAAAAAAATGGTATGTAATAATATTACTTTTTAAATAGTAACCTTTAAAAACCTCAATTTTGTTTTCATGCAAATGGTTAAAAAATAGTTTGCATAGCGTAACCAAACTGAACTACCACCTAGCTGGCATCCATAAAGCAGAGCAAATAAACAAATTAAGGTTTTAAATAACAGCATATTCATTAATTAAATAAAGACACATCATGGTTTTAGTCCAGTAATCGTAAAAAACAGGTTTATATCTTTTGCACAAGAGCTTAGCACTAAGACCTTCAATAAGTAATGTTCATTACTATTGTATATAGGAGACATAATACGAAGTGGTAGTTTAGAAGCTCTAGTTCTCATGTTTTAATGTTTTTCTTACAGGACGCCATAATCAACCAGCACCAGGAACAAGTAGCTGCGTTTCTAGAGATTGAAGCCAAACTCTGTGCAAGGCTCAAGGTTACAAGCAAAAAATGACGCTTATATAGGCTATATAAGTTTTAACTAGAATCAGTGGTCATCAGAAAATCGCAAATCACAATGCAATTAGGGGAGCATTGATGTATGCTTAGTTTCATTAAAGACTTCAGATTATCTGTATGATTTGCATAAAAATGTGTATATACTCATTCTAAATGGGGTAATTACTTTGTAAAATGGGTAATTCTGGTTACTTCTAATAAATCTATTTGATCATAATATATGTGTGGGTGCCTACAAAATTTAAACTGTTGTTAATATGTCAAATACTTGAAACATGAAATATTTTCTGCACAAAAATGCTTTAAAAAAATGTAATTATTTATTTAAAATAAATTCTGCTTCATAGAAATAGTTTTACCCACATTTGTGTCACTAAAAAATAACCTTATTTCCTTGTTGTGCTTTTAGTACCTGTCATTTTGCGATCGAGTGTCGTACATCTATAATCCCCTGGAATATGCCTCTAACCCACATGCACACTACGTTAGCAAGTATTGCGGCACCAAGTCAATTCTATTCCTCGGAATGAACCCCGGACCATTCGGCATGGCTCAAAATGGGGTATGAATGCAGGATTTTGGTTCCATAATAGAAGATACTCAAACTATAATACACTTGTGTGTACAAAAACTTTAATCTACCTTTTTAACAAAGTCATACTGATTTACTCTGTTGAACTAAATGGCATTACTACAATTCTGTGATAACTCCTATATGGAACTTGACATTCCAGAGGTACCGAATATTGACAATTTTATGATGTTCTGATTTTAATGTGTTATCAGACAAACACTGTTGCTTTGAAAACAAAAACTTAGTTGATATTATTTTGTAAAAATATAAATCCCCCCTCCCACTACCCCTCTAAAAGCGATTATTTCATAATATTGTATGTTTCAGAGGAAAACTCACTTAATCCTGTTTAAATACAAATAAAAATCAAGTTTTTCTTAAAAAAAAGCATATCTTGCCTGGTATTATGTGACAAAAATCTAACTTTGTAAAACTTAACTCAATTATTTTTAAGGAGAAATAAATGTGTAGAAAACCTCTCTGAAAAACCATAAACCTTTTTTTCTGCTTTAACAAAGGTTCCATTTGGTGACACTCGATTTGTGAAAAATTGGTTGAACATCAGTGGGCATGTTGGATCGCCAGAAAACCAACATCCAAAACGACTTATCCAAGGCCTCGAATGTACAAGGTTCGCATTTTATCATTGTGTTGTAAAAATAATTTTACGCTTTCAGCTTTGCAATTTTCAAAATCGATGTTTCAAGAGTAATTAATACCAGTTGTGTGAGTATTCTATTTTCTAGCCATAGAATACTCACACATATACAGTTGTGTGAGTATTCAATGGCTTAAGGTCAAAGGTTTGATTGTAAAGTGCCTTGCCCTTTTTTGTCCATACTTTAGTGTTATTTTATTAGGTTTGCCATTTTCACCATATTCAGGGATAACATGTGTGCAACAATTCATGCATAATTCATTTCCATTTCTTTATCAATATTTATAAACCTTTAATTGCCAGACCGCAATATAAATGGTCCAGATTGCATTTAGCTGTTTGGCTTTTGCTCAAAAGTATACAAATTAAGACATAACTTTATTAAAACCCATTAAAAGTTCAAAATTTGTTTAATTTAAAGCAAGTTGTAGCCTCACAGGATTTGAACTGAAACAGTCAGATAAAAATGTAAACAACCCTTACACATTGTTTTGTAATATAAATTGGTGTAAACCTATATCAAAATAATTATTTAAAATATTTAAGACTAGCTCATTACATACTCTTTATTTCTTAAAATCGTTTTACCTCCAATAATTTAACATTCACTTTCCATCTTGATTTTTCCAGGAGAGAAGTGAGTGGAGAGAGGTTCTGGGCTTATATGTCGAAGATTTGCCAAACACCGGATAAATTCTTCGAGAACTGCTTCGTACAAAACTACTGCCCACTAGTGTTGATCACAAAAACAGGTTGGCTACCTGATGATACACCTTCCAAATAGTTTGTTATACTTAGGGGTGTTCAGTGGTTCGATTCCTCACCCATTACCCTTGTTTTTTTGGCAAAATGGAAACGAAATGACGTCATTACTATGGCAACACAATCAAAGTGAAGCTATAGCTGCCTTTTTTTTTTTTAATGTTTCTATTAATTTTTTTTAGTATTGTTTCCCTAGTTAAAAATACTATTTGGACCATGAATCATGTCTGAAACGCTTTAATCATTTCAGTATCGCATCGACACTGATACTACCACTTGGCATCTCGTATTGACTCTGATACAATATTATTAGTCATTGTGTTTATGTTTCAATTGCTCCACATACAAACTTTTTTGAATTTGGCACGTTTATTAACCTAAGGAAATTGTATTTTCAAGTGTAGTCATTCATGTTTTATCTTAATACACTAAAATGTTTTTCAATTGGATGTTTTTTATTAGCCTGGGCAGTTTTATTGTGCCTCTACCTAGTAACATTTCTCCCACAAAAATAAAGCAAAACAAGAGTTATGTAAAAGGCCAATTTAGTTGGACTTAGTCGAAATATCGAATCCCATAACAAAGTACATAACATTTCAAACGTTTCAAATATATCTTCATTCATTTTTCAACACCTATGTACAGCTCTAAATGTAGTCTTGATTTTCCGCATACATTTAGGTTTGTGAAAAACCTAATATAATTCCTCCAGGTAAGAACGTGACACCTGCTGCGCTCCCAGCAGAAAACCGTAGAGCATTGGAGGCGGTTTGCGACAGCGCACTACTTGAGGTTATAAGGCTCTTGCGAGTTCAGATCATCGTCGGAGTTGGAAAGTACGCGGCCGACAGGTAATAATAATCTTCAGTAAGTCTTATTACGTCTGTATAAGGGTAATAACTGTGTGTGTATATGTTAAATAACGTTTACAATCGCTACTGTATATATACTGTGTATGTGTTGCTTTTTCGTATCCATTTCTTATTTCAAAAATTTATATAAAACCGTTAAAATCTACATACTTTTTATCTACGCACTTTTTGTTTCCAATTATTGTAACTTTCAATATTGCCACTAAATTTATTTATTTTTGAGGGGCAGCTCGACTCGATGACCGAATGGTCCTTTCGCTGTCCTTGTGTTATTATTTATGTTATTTTGTTTTTTTTCGATGTTTGCAAACATGCACAAAAATAAATTGAATCTGAATCTGAATCTGTTAAAAATACAACTCGCTACCCCACCTAATGTGCGTGTATGTGTAACAGAGCGGCCCACGTGCTCCGTTCCTCGGGCGACGAATCTTTAGCAAGTATTCGGGTCGAGAGAATCCTGCACCCCTCCCCCGCCTCGCCCCAGGTAAACCTATTATGACGTAACTGTGTGGCTTTATTGTTTGATAAGAGCTGACATTTGCTTCCAGTTATTTAATACTCTTAATTATGTTACAACTGGAATTACTAAACTTGCCCACGATATTTTTTTGCTTGTTTACACCAATTTAATGTTGGCATTTTTTTTCTTGCGAGATAGTGTTTTGTTAAATTACTGACTATAATTTTAGATTATGTCCAAGAAAAGCTTATTGGTCATTGTGTTGTTCCCACAATCACACAAATTGGCAATTAGGGCTTAACTTAAGGGTAAATAAACACACTCACTTATCTCCGTTTAACTAATAATTCTGTTTCGTTGCCAGGCCAACCGCGGCTGGGAGGAAGTGGTTACTAGGCAACTGCGCGAGAGTGGCATCCTACAGTTCATCACCTCCTCCTGCTCTTCAACATAATCCTCCAGCAACCTCCTACCATTGTTCCAACTCATCTTCCCCGGATTTCATAAAGCGTCTTATAATTTTGTGCACATTTATAATAACTTTCCGGTTCCAAAGAATATATTACGTCCCCCTTTTTTTTACTTGCAATAATGTTAATTTTTTTTAGATATAATACACTACAGGGTGTAGGGTTACTAAAAGCGAAAAACAAACTAAACTTACTTATTCGTGAAAAAAGAATTGTTCATGTTGCAATACACAACAGGTCTAGATTACAAAAATAATATTAATAACGAGAAAAAAAATTGTTAACTAAGAGAAAGTAAGTAAAAGTAAAGAAATTAGCTGGATTCCTTCATTGGCCAAGAAGCAGACTTGGACAACTAGATTTATTTTAGCTTTTTAAATTTAGATTAGAATTGAAATTAGAGCATTTTAGTTTTTCTATTAGATTAGAATTTGAACTAGCAAGTATTCTTATAACAATGTGAATACAAGTCGTTCCAACCAAAGAGTTTTAATTAAAATTCTGTGTTTCAACTGAGTGACTAAAATACCGTTGGACAAAGTAGCAGTTTTGGAAAAATTCGAATTAGATTAGAACTAGAATTACAGCACACAGGCAATTCATAAATTAGATTAGAATAAGAATTAGCCGCATTCCGCTCTAATTCAATGAATTTATCTAGTTGTCCAAGAAGAGGCCGGAAATATCTGAGCAATTCAGCAGTGGTCTAAGCCCAGCCCTTCACTGAGGTGGAAACAAATTCTAGGCCAAGGTTCCCACCTTTCCGTATTGAAGAACCACTAGCGCCGGGAATTCCCCTCCACAGACCACCCGGAGTGGTTACCTCGGGCCGGTACCCCCCTGATGTGGGTGATGGGGTAACTGACGTCAGCGTAGGGACCTTGGGGGTCGATGATGAAATCAACACACAACCAGATAGAACCGTTTGAGCAACCCAAAGCTATCTGCGTTAAACTGCAATCGAGGATTATATTGAAACATGATTGTAAAGATTGTAGATTATATGTCAT
Source organism: Ascidiella aspersa (assembly GCF_963924565.1). NCBI lineage: Eukaryota > Metazoa > Chordata > Ascidiacea > Phlebobranchia > Ascidiidae > Ascidiella > Ascidiella aspersa. The sequence continues at coordinate 32,857,319 of NC_139451.1, read as the reverse complement.
ACACTTAAACACACAGAGGTGTTGCTCTGAAAAACTGCTTTTTATATTCCATCTTTTTGCATTGAGCATTAAGGAAGTCAACGCACAACCAGATTCTGCAAAACTGTTGGAGCAACCAAAGCTATTTGCGTTAAACTGCAAGTAGATAATTTCCAGTAAATAATCTTGAAACATGATTGTGCAGGTTGTCATACACTTAATCACACAGAGGTGTTGCTTATAAAAACACTATTTTTATGATTTTTAAATTAGGACATTGAGGAAATGGAGGCTAAGTAAACAATATTGAAACATGGTTGTAAAGATTGTAGATTAATTTATAAGTCATACACTTACGTTAATAACCAATAACCATGCAACAAAAAATGTTAAAGCTTTAATATGTTGTCTTTCAGCTTAATAATTCATCAAAATATAGTTTGAAATTGCACCCGACAACGCTCCAACTGTACTTTATATTTATAACTTAGGATAGATTTCGCGGTCAGTAAAGTTAACTCTGAGGTCAAATCTGACCCGCGTGTTGTGCTCTGGCGACCCCTGGTGTAGAGAAGCAGTTTAACTTTTAACACTGGTCTCCTCAAAAATATCTTTGCGGAGCGGCAACCTTGGTATCGAAGGCGCGCTTATTTTAGAAAAATGACGCAAAACTAAGTTTAAATGGCTTGATAATATGCCTACATAAGGAAATTGACATGGAACAAACTGAACAAAAGAAGCAAAATCTAGCACCGGTTTATATCAGCGTTTCTTAACTGGTACGCCATGGAAAGTTGTCTTACGCTCAGTAAGATTTCTATAAAAATTATTAAAAAAACAGTTTTATTTTTAGATTGTTTTGTTGTTCAGTTTTCTGAGTAGTTCAGTTTATCAAATAGTGTGATAGATTTTGCTAAACTTATTGCACATACAAATACAAGCAACAACTTACTTTTTGCTGCTGGCATTTCCATCTTCAACATCCAAAAATCGACCAGCGGTCATCTGAAAAATACAAAAGAGTCGTAGACACGTTAAAACAACTTAAAACCCATAATTCTGGGTTATAAATTTCAACTGTTGATTCGTTAATATGGATTAATGAGGGAACAATTACGGTTTGCGTTTTACGACAGACAGTTTTTATTTTTTATTTTTGCGCCTCTTTGATTAACTAAAAACTAATTTTTATTTGTTTTTTGCACATTTTGCGCAAATTCGACCATTTTTATTTTGTTTGCGTTTTACACAGTTTGTTTTGCGCACTTGGAAAATATTCGAGGCTGTAGTCCCATCCGGACATTTTCGCACAATTTCATTAAATTCTTCACATTTTTGAGTATTTTCGAATAGTTTCGCATGCTTCGGACATGTTCGCGCATATTCGCGTATGTTCGCGTTCCCTCGCTACTCACGGTTGTGACGGGGACAGGAGTTCTGATGACGCGTAATATTCGTCCGTCTTGGATGACGTAGAGGTTGCTACGGGAGTCGGCCACAATGACGTAATCGCTCCCCCCCCTCCCCCGAATCTTGGGTAACCACTGGGAGTGCCAGAATGCACGTCACAGAAGGGTAATTCCCCTTGTTCTGGACACAAAACAGTTTTTTGGGAAAGTTTGTCTTTTCTAAACAAAAACAAAACTTTTTTTATTTAACGATCATTTTTTTTTTTTTTAAGTTAGGCTGAATAAAAATTGCACTTGAGCTGTTCCAGATTTGAAATATTTCAAACTAATCAAGCAAAGAATAACTAACTAGCCAATAAATTCCAATAAATCTGTTTAGTAAAATTTAACCTGACAGTTTGACACAGGCTCATAAAAGCATCTGGCAAATTTTTAAATTAGCTTTGTATTACAAGCATAACATTGACGTTTCAATTTTAAATAAAATAGTGAAACTTGCTGTTAGCAATCGAAAATATCAAAAACCCACAGAGTGACGGTAGTTAGACACCCCTGACATTTTAAGTATTAGCTCATAAGCATCTTGTTAAACTCACTTGAATGGATGAATCACCAAGTCGGAGATGCCAAAGGTTTGAGAAAGTGTTGAAACAAGTCAGTTCACCGTTGTCGTATCCGATGATGCTATTTACAAGTCCCACTGAACAACAAACAAATGTTATTGGTGTATAATATTCAATGGGTAATTACAAGGCACAGAAATGGTAGCAAGAGTAAAATTGTAGTGCTTTAAAGTTGACAATTATGATTTACTGACTGCTAAGAAGTTTCACAAGAATTTTAGATTTTTACACAATCGCCAATATTAATACTAAGCAGCTTCAACACCCTGGCATGCACATTTTGCATAAATCTTTTTTTTTCGTTAAAAGGCTTAATTGCCAAAAAATTGGTCCAAAATTTTTTTTTCAAATTTTCCTTGCCTAAGCTAAGGTGGATGGAAAGTGTGAAAGTGACCTATAGCAGTTAATGTTCAGAAAGAATTATACAAAATACTTTTGTTATAAAATGAAATAACCAGCTTTCTAATTCTAATACCATCCATAAAAAAACAAACTTTATTAGTTGGAGGTTTTGGACAGACACAGTAGGTAAATATTAAAGCTTATACAGAAATAAGTAACATTTTGAATGTTTGAATATCTATTCTTTTTTCAACATTTATTCGTTCAAAAAGTGTTTTACTATTCTCTGGGATGTTACATTCCCAATAATATTTTAATAGGTTTCAGTTATGTGTAAAGAATAACCAGTTTTCATTTAAAGTAATTTATTTGTCAAAAGATAAAAAAATCTTTCAAACTCTACTAAGTTAATAATTAATTGGTTGTTTAATCTGTAGAAGCCATTTTGTCATATTGTGTTTACACAGAGAATTTTTGTTTTTAATCGATGTGTCGTAACGGAAAATTTTCAGTAAAAATCTATGGCCTAAATTCTTTGTAACCATATTCTAATGTTTACGTTACTCCTTGCAGCCAATGTGCAAACGATAAGCGGAAAGTTTTCGGTAAAATTCCGTTACGTAGATTTCTTGCAACCACATAATATTTGCAGCGAATTTGCAAAAAAATTCAAATTGCTGACACCAATTTTTATGCGTCAAGGTATTTACATCCGTTTTTTTGTATATGTTTCAAAACACCGCGGTCTGAACATTAGTCGGTTTCCCCGGTTGTGTGATTTTCAAACTGTTGACATTTTAACTGGAGGCAGAGGCTGTTTCGCAATCGCATTTTGACGTAAAATTTGTATGTTTCGCGTCAGAAATAAGTGTGAAAAAGGTTTAGACCACGCCTTGTTATCACGTGATATTTTGTTAAGTATTATAAGAATTAATGACGTAAATCTTTCTTTATCGCAGAAATTTTCTTAACTGATTCTCGTCTATAAATAGCGTGTTCAATCAATATAAAGAGATAGAGGCTTTTATAGCTTCTACTCAGACAGCAAACTTGAGTGCTTTTGTGACTGAACCAGTATCAACCAGTATCAACCAGTATCACCCAGTACTGCCTAGTGCAGAGGAGGCTTTTACAGCTTTGACTGAAGACAGCAAAAATTGACTGTTCATGTATCTGAACTAAAGGGAAGAATTGGACCTGAATGGCCTCACGAAGACAGGCCATCTCAAATCTTGTAGGAGTGTGGTCGATTCATCTTGGCAATTATATAAATGAAGACTCATTAATCGGACACACCCCATAAATCTCAAAGGCAATCGGACGAGAAATTTGATTTACTTGCGGTTTCCTGTAATTCCATGGCAGTGATCTGTGATGCCACGCCCCCTGACACACCCCTCCGATTCAGTATTTGTCCATCACAGAACAGCACAACAGTGCCTCTAGTGTCAGCCACCAGCATGTCGCAAGGCGAGAGTCGTGTCAAGTCTTTAAGTTTGACGTGCAAGGCCGGACCACATTTTGTTTCCAGTGAACGTTTTAGCTAAAAAATAAAAAAAAATGCATTGGCATATCTTTGTTGGAACCAATATTGTTGAACATCTTAAGGTGGGATTGCATAGTGTGCAACATTTTTTCGACACCCTTTGAATGGATTACTCTAACCAAAGGATTCAGACTCCAGCTGTTTCAAAATGACTATCTAGTCCTGCTTTAACCAAACTTTTTTATCAATCTCGCTATTTATTAAAATTATAAAAAATTATGACTAAACTACAGATTTAAATTAAGGATCTTTACCCATCAAATAACAACCAATGGTTAACCTTTTAAAACAACCTGCGAAGGAAAGGATTTGACATGACTCTTTTTGGGCAAGCGAAAATCCTCACAATTCCATCTTCTCCTGCTGTTACTAACGAGTCTTCGCTGCTTCCAAAAAGTTTCCCAAACGCAACCGTGCTAAACTGGTGAGGACACTTGGCAACCCAAACGGTTTGCGCTGAGAAATTTAACAACATTTTTATGCCATTGTTACACTTTCCTAACTTTAAACTGTGAAAATAGTACAAAAAATACAAGTTTAATTTCTCTTTACTTAAAATAATTGTCCAGCTTAGTTGAAAGAAAGTAAACATCGATGTATTTTTACTATGTATTATTTTGCAGAGAAAATCTTGCAATCAAATTAAACTAATACTTAGGCCTTTTGCTATAGTTAGTAACATATCAGGGATGTAATTTATCCCAAAAATGTAATTTTAGCATATCACTCTATTTACTGTTAGGTCATTTATAACGCAACTGAAAAACATAATACACCTAAAATGCCCAACATTTTTAGAAACAATATTAAAAAAATGGAAGCGTAAAAAGCAACATTAATTAGAGATTTAAGTTCAAACTTGAGTGTGGCCCGATTCCATCAGCATTTCCTGCAATAAAAGATCTCTTTGTGATTCGTTAATATATGGCTGATGCAACCAACACGACGAATAAAACATCAAAACGTCCCGGCAACTTTGAGGAAATTCCCCCTTTTCTTCTGGCGCTGCTGCAAAGTGTTCTATGTGCGCTGCATTCTCAACAATGCATCTTAACATCTGAAGCTGCTTGGTGTGCATGTCAGATATTTCTTTTGCACAACTTGCAAAGCTCGAAACATTCCAGGATAGAAACGGGGGTCCGTCAGTCGAAAGCTTCTGCAACTTCAGCAGTTTTTGACTTGCTTTTACAAGTTTTTCAGACAACGAGTCCATTTCATCTAAAGTCCTGCAAAGAGCGCCACAGGAAGTTTCCAGAGCTGTAGAATAATGTTCGGTCCCTTCTGGTGGAACACTACTATCCGAATTACCCAGAAGCTGAATCTTTAGGTCAGAGACTGATTTAAGGTTTTGAAAACCTTGTAGATTGAGTCGATCCCACTTAAGGACGAGGTTGTGCAGGTCGGCCACCAAGTCTTTCACCTGCCGTGGCAGACCAGTAAGTTGGCCTTGTATTTGCCCGAGGCTTTTTTTCTTCGGCATTTCGGATCCTCACAAGCAAATGCTTTAGGAACACAACAATTACCAAAATAAAAACCCTGAAAAATAAACATTAAAATAAATCGATAAATATCAAAACACAAAAACCGTTTCTTAATTGTAAATGCCTTTTAAGTTTTTTTATGTGTTGATAGAACTCCTAAAACGCTGCCGAAATTCCAGGCTATGGTTAGTCGTAGCTGGGTAGGAAAGTATAAAATAGGGTAATTAAAAAATCCCTAGCATTTCGGTAAAATTATGGCTTTTTGATGACATTATGCAGAGCATTATATTATGCCAACGCATTTTTGCTCCTCAATCCAACTGTATACTGGGGCTACGAATAACATGTAAGTTGCAAAAATTAGGTGGTTTTTAAGAGTCTTTGAACACCGGGCATAAAATCAAGGTGCCCAGTTTTTCCACAAATTGATCTCATTTTGCTTCATCTTTAGTGTCGGCGCATTTCCGTTTCCGCATTTTGCTTGCGCCCAACAACTCGCTCTCAGTCACTTCCCTGAACTCTGCGTTGTCGATTTTGAAAGTATCTTCGGTCACGTTTGCCCTGAACCTCTTATCACCGACCTCCTCCAGTTGAACAACATGTTGGCGCAGAATTCGCGCCGAATCAACAGCGATCGTGATCAGTTCCTCGATTTCAGCCGGGTTACTAACGTCCTTTTTCTTGCGGAAATTGTCGTTGATTTCTGCCCGCCCGGCCACTAAAGCTCTTTGGTCGCCGCGAAAGGTTTGGAGCCTCGCAAGGTGCAGGTCTTTGAAGGCGGCAAGCACTCTGCGCCGTAGCTCTTGCGAAGCCGCCATTTTTAAGTAAATATTACGATACAGACGCTAAAAAAATGACTTTTTCACATTACGCATTGAACAACATAAGTTCCCACGGTGAATAACCCTCGATGAGAATGTGTGTTGGTGTTTTAAAGTTTCTATTAAATAATGCAGTTTTGATAAAGTTTTAAAAACCTGCATTTATCCTAAACAATGCGTTTAAATATTTATTACATGACCACAGGGCCGATAGAATTTGAGTTTTGGAAAGTTAACATATTCAAGAAAAAGTACAGTAGTTGGAAAACAAGTACATTTCTTGCAATTCTTTGGTTGGTTTACTTTTATTACTTCATCCAACTGCATTCCATAATTTGTGGCGCAGCCTGAGATTCACGATCTGGGGGCTGTAGCACAAAAGGCAAACAAAAATGATCAGGAGGTTGTAGCACACAAAAAAAGTTCTTTTAAGGAGCTATAAAAAGTTAAAAACAACGTGACGCTTAATTTTGCGCCGCGAGAAATTTAACATCTTTCAATCTCGCCACTGTATTTAAAGCGGCGGCATGGAGCTATTCTGAAGAAATCGTGACGTCGCCATTTTTTCGCAAAAAAAACATGAGCGAGCCGAAGTAATCGCCTGATGTTGCAAGCAAAGTGAGTTGTGTGCGCAATTTTAAGCTCGTTTTAGTGTTGTTTATAGCTGAGTACGACTTTAAACAAACAAACTGTAGCTTGTAGGCCAGTCTGAATCCATATTTCAAGTTTTTAGGTTGATATAAGAGCTTAGACGATCATATAAATAAAGAGCAAGATACGAAAAATAGCGGCTTGAATCCTACCACAATTATTTGCAGTTACGAAACGAGTTTTCAAAAATGAAATTGAAAGAAAGAAAGAATTATGGTAGAATACATACTTGACCCACCCAAAGCCGAACGCTAACCAGCACCTTAACCCAAATAATGTTGGCAATATAAACACCAAGACAATAATGTGATGGGATTGTAGACCAGCGGCGAAAAATGCTTCGCTAAACTAACGTGTAGATTAGTAGCCTTGGGCCAGGAATCGAATAAACATTGAAATCCCGTTTCACAACGCCTCTCGAGGGTTTGGTCGCTTACACATCATGCTTATCTTGCGACATTGCTTTCCCGTGCAGTGTGTGGTGGCCAGCATATGCTGTGTAAAGTCACATTTCACGTTACACAGACACACCCTGTCATGTCAGACACATCAATGCAGCATGCCAGTTAGTGTGTGCTCGTTTGTCTGATTAGTGCCAATAGCAGCCTTTTAGGGGGATTAAGTGCTTGTAAAAATAATATGCTTTGAAATGTGTGGTTTTGTTTGAACATTATTAGTTTATGTTAGCATACTAAACAACATTATTATGTTGCCTTTACATCTTGTGATTTGAAATGCTTGTTTAGTTTTCCGTTTAGTGCTTCAAACCCATTTTCCTACTTGTGACTTTGAATATTTTGAAATATGTTGTTTAGTATGCTAGCAGTCTTAAAATATGCTAGAGTGTGCATTTTATGTTTTAAGATGTGTGGTACACTATTTTAAACACATTTTTTCTAATCGTAATGTCTAATGTTTTAAAACGTGTTTTATTATACTGACAGGTGGAAGTCTTTGAAACACATTATTTTTTCATTGTTTTTTGAAGGATGTTGTTTAGTATGCTAGAGCAGTCTTGCAGAGCGTGGTGCACTATTTTAAACATATTTTTAAACACTGTTTGTGATAACATATGTTTTCAAATGTGTTGTTTAGTGTGCTAGTATTAAATAATCTTCATTAGTGGTTACAACTTATGGTTTTACGTGTGAAGTTCATTTTTTTGATGCTACTTTGAAGCACAATATTTTGTTAGTGCTGTATCTTCTGCTTGAATTGTGTTGTTAAGTGCATTGGCAAAATTCTTGATATTTCTTCGGGACAAGTTGTTATACCATGTTTTAGTTGTGTTTTTCTATGTAGAAGTGTAATTTCAAGTCGTCACAAGAAGTATGTATCACATTTTGTTCTATTAAATTTTTATAAGCATTACTATTTATGAGATATGTCTTTCAAATTTCACAGAACGTGATCTCTGTTTTAAATTTTTTCTCAGAGTCAAGCAAAGAGCTGTGTCATATTTGTTTTTTGAAGTGGTGTTGTGGACATTTGGTTTTGTTATAATTATTTATATGTTCAAGTCTAATTCTGTATTGGTGAAAGAATTGTGTAGCACTATTTCTTTTTTATATTGTCACAACCTATGCTTGGGAATGTATTGTTTTGGAAATGTGTGTTAAGAAATATATCTTCCTAGCCCATTTATAACTTATAATGATACTTAATAAAATAACTATGTTGTTATTATAATAAAGTGTAAACCCAAATCAGTGGACAGTAAAACTAAGTTAAACCCCAAATTTTATTCAGAATTTTTTTGCAATCATTAAGGTTTTTTTGTTAAATTATATCCTTGTTTGTTAAATTGTCTAAAGAGTAATAAGAAAGTTTTACCAGGCGTCAATTAAGTTTAGCGGCCTGCTTCTTTGGAGTAAAATATACATACAAGGAAGGTGTAAGAGATTTATACACAGCCGTAGGTTCTCGCCTTAAAGACCAATGTCTTATCGGTCTACACCATGCTTTTTTAACCTTGTGTGCAATTAATATGTGCTGTTGCAATCTTGTTTATTGTGACCTTACAGAAAATCACTAAACTATTTCTTTAGGGTGCCACAAGCATTAAAAGTTATTGCATTTAAATTTTGTGATAAGTTTTGCTTAGTTTACTGAAACTGAAACAGGTATAAAAATCCTACCCTATTTTGTCATATGCTTAAAGTGTTAACTGACATTATCTTGTGAAGCATCTGTTTTTCCTCGTTTAAAATTGTTGTTTTTGACAAAGCCAGTTCTATAAAAAGGAAATGTAGACTACACTACGGTATATTCCTTTGTTAAGAAAATAAAATATTCATGTTTGTGTTTTAAAAGCTGATTAGTATGCCCAGAAAGTCAATGTTAATCAAAAAGATTTATCTGACGTGAAATGCACAACTTTGCTCGTGTGTTGGAAGGAAATTGCTAATTACAAGATTTTTGTGCAGATAGTAGATGAATTATTTTGTGAATATTTTAAGGAAGACCAAGGCTGCTCAAATACTTTTTCGTGATAAATGTAAATATAAATTTGTTAAATTGAGATTTTTTAACCTTTAACAAGTTGAGTACATACCTCATATTTTTTTTAAATTGTTCTTGTTTATGGGGTTTAAAGTTATTTTTCAAAAGCATAGTCAGTTGAAAAAAAATAGTTAAAAATACATAATTTGAACATTTTTGTTAACATTAATGTTTTTAAAACCTTGTAAAAGTGTAAAACAATAATGTAAAACAGTGTATAAAAAAGTGTGCCACCAAATAATATTTTACTCAGAAAATTTTACCAAAGCGTTTTAATATAAAAGGTCATGCAGCTCCAAGTCAACTGCTGTTACAATTCATAAAGTTTAGTCATGCAAGAGATCAGTGATACCTTGGTCTCTAATTGCCACATTTAAGGTTGCAAGCCTGGAGGGCCTTTTGCTGGCAAAGGGCCAATGTTGGCTGTCTGAAACGTTTGTTTCGGTTCTGCTGCTTACCACACTTCTTTACAATTCACTTCCACACCATGAGTAGTTCCTATTGTGATTTCTTTGGCTTTATTTTGCCGGATGCAGAGCTGTTATTATAGAAGTTGAATAAGATTTTGTGAAAACAGGATACACATTAAATGCAAATGCCCTGCATGGTTTGGCTTCTTAACTGTCGGATACATACCGCTGGGAGATATATGTTTTATCAATGCTTATTCAAACATATGGATAGTTTCTAATCTGAACTAGCCCTTCTGAAGCTGCTTTTTGACCAACGATTACAGCTTACATAGCTATACTAATAATATGTAAGCCGTAATCGTTGATCAAAACGAAGCTTCAGAAAGTCTAGATTTCAGTTATAAACACACATATGTGTGTGCATATGTTTCATTGAATAAATAATATGGTACTGTGGATCCCTTTAAATGAGGTTGCTTGTACTAACAGATTGAGCAAGCATTGGCGTATGGTTGTTTCTCGACTCGCTCCTCTCTGAGCCTGCATAGCTCAGTTGGTAGAGCGACGGTCTCGGCCCCTTTGTTTTTCTAGCCTGCTCTGCTTGCAGCATTGATCGACAGATTCGGTGAAGAGTCTGCAATGGCTTTTGGTATAATAATAGTTTTTAATGTAGTAATATTTTACAACAGAAACAACCAGTTTAGTTTGTCAAGAGCTTACACTGTACGCTTCACACTTGTGTGCTTGATATTCAACTTACAGCCATCCTTCTTCATAAGAAAGAAAAGGCAAGTTAATTTTAACAGCACTTTGTAGAATATGTCACAAAGTTCTGTTGTACAGCTTTAAAAGTACAACTTATAAAATGTTTTGGCCTGTAATTTTTTGATCGATATGATTAAAGCAGCATTCAAGTAATACTTTGTCAAGGTGTTAAGATCCTGTAAATTATGTTTGGCAAGTTATTTTGATTCACCGGAGTAAAGTGAACATTCTTCATTAAAAGCTTCTGTACTTATAATTTATTGAGGAACTGTTCAGTATCACTTAATGATTTGTCAAGTACCTGGAATTGCTTTTTGAAGTATCACAATTCACACTGTTACTTTGTGAATGATTAAGAGGCCATATTCTATACTATACATGCAATTTATGATTTATTTAACATAGTAAATATTGTGTTGACATTATACCCAATCACAGCTAAATGAAAACATATTTAGTGCAATATTAATTTGTGTCTTGTAATATGGAACTATTGTTGCTTTAAATGATTTATTAAACTTATATTTATATTAAATTTTGTTTAATGTCAAAATTTGTTCTTTTTGCATTCATGCCAAATTAGGCACAATCAAAGGGTGTATTTGTTTCTGTTATTTGTGATTGTGAATATTTGTAAAAGTAATGAGCTTTAATGTATGTATACACTAGACAGATCTAGCATCCATATTTATAATTTATTATTTTACAGTGTTCTTAAAAGATCCTCAGTGCTTTAAAATACATATTTATGGGCGTACAAAATTTGTGTTACTGTGGATTTTACTGTTTAAAAACATGACACTTCAAGTTTTTCACATCCAACATTTATAACTGTAGTCACACGTTTCTTTCTAATTAATTTTTTCCAGTATACTTTACTTGACTTAAGTCTTATCAAAATTAGGTATTTTAATTGAAGAATTGCAATAAATTTGTGATATTCACTTTAATTTTGAGTGTAAAATAATATTGAGTGTGCTTACTGTTTGTTTTGTTGATTATGAGATATATTGCTAGATATGGAATGCATGGTTATGACTGAAATTGAAACTGACTTTGCAAAAGCAATTGGTCTGGGAATTCCCTAGTTATTTGTTGTGAATGGCTTGGCGCTGTTCTTCAAAATGACTTGTTCACAATGTTGATGTATTCCATAGAAAGACTAAGAAAAATGATCATATTACAAAAAGGTTTAGTTTTAGGTAATCCAGTATAAAATCTACTTGTTTTTGTGTGCTTATTCCACTTTTAACTTGGTCTAGACAAGTTTTTAAACCGCAACCCGCCTGTATTTTTTCAGCCGTGCTGTAAACTTTCCTTACAATAGCCTCATCTCGCACACAAACCTCTCTGTGCACTAATTCCATTTTAATTTCTGCGCGCTGAATGCTTTTCGTTTGAAATCGCATCACGTAAGCCAGACTCACGCACGTCTGTTTTGTCTGCTTCTTTTTGTTGCAAGCGCTTGGGTGGTTAAGCCCAGGCTTGCTTACTGGATTAACGCAAAGCTCAGCCAAAAAAACTTTAGTTTTGTGGGAACATTTTTCCGACACCTTGACATTGTCAGCAGTCTCCGTTCTTTACCCTTTAGATTTTATTTTGTGGCTTCAAACAAAGCCTTCGTTTTTTTCCTCTTACATTTTTCTTCCTCTTGTGACTTTTTTTTTCCGACTGGGCTTTTACCTGTTATCAAAACTTTGGTATGAATACGTAAATTCAGTCTGCACTTTTTTGGGCCACCGTTTCATGTATTCGTTAGCATTTTTTATCTAGCTTGTTAATTTTTTGCTCTCTATAAAAGCAACCGGCTAATCTGTTTTCAACCTTTGATGTTTTCGGGAAAAATAGTCACGTTTTTTCAAAAAACGTTTTTTTTTTGTTTTTTTTTTTTAAAGGTGGAAAAATGAAACCCGTCATTTTGGGATGGCCAACTAAAACGGGCGATATCATACGGACTTTACGGTTGGCTGAATACGTGCAGTCAAGCATGACCCACGTAGCAAGATAAATCAAAACCAAAGGATCTCGTGTAAACTTCAACCTGTCGTAAAAAACAAAGGATATTAAAAGTAAACAAAAAAGCTCACGAAAATGGATCGCAAGTGACTTATTGATGTGCTCTAAAAATCAAAACCGCTGCTGTTGAAGTTAAATTATTTTTTGTGTCAGAATCATTTTAATCGCTTACCTTCAAACTTTGCGACAAAATATGTCGCGAGTTTATGATCCCTTGCGCTAAATTGTTAATTCGTGACTTTCCCCTTTCTCTTGAGATTACTTCGTGCCTCCGAAAAGACGAATACGAGATTAAATGTGAAAACCTAAACATATTTTGTGAAACAAGATATTCTTTTGTGAAAACCTAAACATTTTTGTGAAACCTAAAACATATTTTGTGAAACAAGATATTCTTCCATGATAGATGTGAATACTCTGTTAAACGTGATTAAGTCGATTTATTATACGAGAGAATAATATATACGTGACACGAAAGTTTTTTGTGATATATTTATTTGCTGCGTGATTCGTGATTATATTTTGTGATACGTTCTAAAAATTGCAATTTATGATTAACATAGACCGTTATATCTAAGATTGTTCATGTGAAAAGTGATAATGTTGTTCGTGATAAAAATTAAGTAATACGTGAAATCACTTGGTGAATCGTGAAAAGCAATGCGATACGTGATGAAATACCGTGATACGTGAGCTTATGATCAAGCGACTTAACTTAGTCTAGCCTGGTTATTGTCACCTGCGGCAAAGTGTGGTGCCTTGTGTTAGGAAGCCTGTCATGACAACATCGTGTGTGATCGATATATTCACCAGATCTGACCGAAAAGTTCGCTAACAAAAGTAGCTCGATTTAACTCCTTTCATGTTTGTTATTTGCACTTGGTCGTCACGCTAAACACTTCCATGTTGGATTATGGTTCTTTTGAGATTGTAGAAGGTGTTCTATAGCTAAACGTAAATCAAAACCAGATGGACAACTTATAATTCTTGAATCATTCAAAGAACTGCAGCAGAATTCGTCTAATTTTAATATATATTCTGAATTGCCTGTCGTAAAAAGCATCGTGGTGCATATTTCTTGAACCAAAAGTGAATGTTATGAAATGAAATTATCGATGTTTAAGTTCAGCTTCGTTTTTGGTGTATAGTTGTACACATTACCGATTCGAAATAGTAAGTTAATTTTTTTTTTCAAAAAAGCATTGTTTAGATATTAAAGTCAAACACATTTGGAATCTGTTGTAACCTTTTGACCCCAAATTAACCACGAACGCTCGACCTTTAACCTTTACCAAACGTGGAACCTTGCGGTGAATTATTGTGCTTCGTACAGCGTTACAATCTTCGTAATAATGCACACATGCGTACTACAACAAAGCTGGCAATGTGACCGCGAACAACAAGTTGTAGCTATAAATTGTTGTTGGATTTTTGTATATTTAAACTGCCTTTTTGTCCATAAAACAGCTTATGAATATTGCAGTTTTAACGTATTCAGATTATCAATGGCAGCAATTGTTTAAAAAACTTAAAACAATGAAATAGTAACTTGACAAAACTGAAAAGCAGAGTTGCCCAGAAACATGGCAGTAGCACCTCCAGGTTAACAACGTGTGCTAAGGGCGAAGGTTTTAAACAATCAATCAAAGCTAGTTGAGGTGTTCGCCCTTTGTAAACCAAGTGCCTTCCGCACCCAGCGTATGCACAACTCCACTTAATCACCTCCTATTCCCGCTGAAGGCAAGGCTTCTTAACGCTCCGTAATATAAGTTAGAATCCCTGGTACTTCCTATTCCCGCTGAAGGCAAGGCTTTCTTAACGCTCCGTAATATAAGTTAGAATCCCTGGTACTTTGTGTTTCATCCGATAGTCTTTTACTCGAAATTTTGGCAAAACTAACCAAGTGACGTCATTATTGTGGTAAAATAAACAAAATTGGCAACTGGAACGTACAAACGTAATGCTTTCCGAGTTGTTTAAGCAAAAATATGCTTTAGCGATTCAAAACTTAGTTAGCTTTATTGTTCATATGTTATTTGCTAAGAAATAAATACCTTTTAAAGTGGGAAACACGAGATTATTTCGCAAACCATAACTAAAAAGCTCAAGTTGGTGTCGGATCAACTGGGACACAAGCCTAGAGTTATCGGGTATCGGCTGGGATCTGATATTATCGGACATCCGTAAGAGCAATCCTGCTTTTTCTGGGTGCTTTGCAATCTGTGCGTGCTGCTGTTCAACCCCAAGAGATCACGCTTTGCAACAATTGTGCTAATTAAAAGTTCCTTGTATTGATTTTTGTCTCGCGTCATTTTACCGTCTAACTTGGCGGGTAAACCAATTAACGTGAATGATTTTAAACTACTTTAGGTTTTATTATTAATGGCTGGAGGCTACTGGTGTTTAGGGTTTACTTATGGTGCCACGAAACAATCAAAGTATAGGGATGTCCCATACTTGACGTATCACGTTCTGGAACCAATTTGTCATTACTTTTAACAAGTAAGAAAACCGATAAAATTCAAACGTCTTACGTTTTTTTTTCTTGGTTTTTAGGCTAAAATTTGCTTTATCGTTAAGAAATTTACCTTTTTAACGAGATTGGCACCGATATAACCAGTATCGGACGAGTACCGATATAACCAGTATCGGACGAGTACCGATATAACCAGTATCGGACGAGTACCGATATAACCAGTATTGGACGAGTACCGATATAACCAGTATTGGACGAGTACCGATACCACCCTAGTATCGGACGAGTACCGATATAACCAGTATCGGACGAGTACCGATATAACCAGTATTGGACGAGTAGCGATACCACCCTAGTATCGGACGAATACCGATATAACCAGTATCGGACGAGTACCGATATAACCAGTATTGGACGAGTACCGATACTACCACTTGAAATCGTATATCGGCTTCGCAAATTTTACCGGACATTTCTAATTAAAGCAAAACCACAAATCGATAAAAGTTCATGCTTTAATAGACCTAGAATGTATTTTTACATCGCCAGAATTTGAAAGCTCTTCGAATACTGAATACTTATTCACTTTTAAATCTTCTTCTTTCGTGTGTCAAACACGGAGCTCTGTTGACGAGAGCCATTTCAGAGTGTCATTGTCGAGGTCTCTGAGGCCTCGTTCCCCATGGGGTGGGCGGTGGGTGGTACATTCCTCCACGATGTGGTCCGCAGTTTGGTGTTGGGCGCCACATATGCAAGCCGGATTGTCGGTCAAGCCCCACTTCAGCATCGACGCTCCGAAACAGCCGACTCCAGTGCGGAGGCGGTTAAGATTAACCCACTGTCGCCGTGGAAGGTCCAGGCCTGTTACTTCATAAGGGCTGTCTATGTAGCGATGTAATCTTGTTTGTGGTGCTGCTGACCACCTCTCCGTCCACCGGTTCTTTACCCAGGTGTCCTTGGACATGCCATCTCTGACGACCTGTAGCATCGTCTTTGCCTGGGCAGCAAAGGAGTGCCTCGATTTTAGACGTTGATGGCAAGTCTTAATAGTGAGAACTCTGTGCAGTAGATGTTGTTCGTTGCAGGGCGCTTTTCTACATAGGGCTAGGGTCGCTGCCTCTCGGCGGATGTCAGGCGGTGCTATGCCGGCCAGCACGGGCAGCTGCTCGGTTGGCGTGGCACGTAGGCAGCCAGATATGATACGCAAGTGTCTACCTTCTTAGCGTGGCTACTTCGGCACCACACGGGGGCACAGTACTCAGCAGCGGATAGCACCAGTGCCTGGACAGATATACGCAGCACCTTAGTTGAGCCTCCCCACGCAGTACCGGCCAGGCGGCGTATAAGCGCAATGCGAGCGGTTGCCTTCGCCCTGACGCTGTCGACGTGATGCTTGAACGTCAGCGTTCTGTCAAGCTTGACCCCGAGGTATGTGGGGCTAGCATTATGCTGCAACAACGTATTGTTGACTCGGATGTTTGTAGTACGCTTGGCTTCCCTGTTATTTAGGTGGAACATTGTGGCCATAGTTTTCCCCATGCTTAATTTTAGTCTCCAGTTCTTGAAGTAGGACGACAGGATCCCCATGTCTGCGGTGAGACCTTCTTCGGCTTCGCCCCATGTTGGCTTGCTGAGTAGAATTGCAAGATCATCTGCATAGCCATATTTCTTCGACTGGGTGGCGGGTAAGTCGTGAATATATATGTTAAATAACATAAGAGCAAGGACGGAACCTTGTGGTACGCCATTCCTCAGCTTTCGAGTCCTACTGCATTGACCGTTACTTGTGTGGAGCTGAAAGCTACGGTTACTCAGCATGTTTAAGATGAAGTTGACCATATGCATATCTGGGATCATCCACTTTTAAATGATTAAAGGTGACAAACTTACTTTATGATTCCTTGTTGAAAACGCCCAATTACTTTTTTGACGCGATTTTAGCCATAGAAAAAAAAATGTTGATGGTTAAAACAGTTAACACTTTAAAACAAACAATAAATTCAAAAATAAAATCTCGGTAAAACAGTTGAAATTGGCGTTGTGGCTTCATCTGTGCTTTTCCACGCTCACCAAAAGTCGCCGATTTTGTTTGTTTTTGATCTCTGGCGCGTGTTTTTGTCGGCAACCTTGCTTTGAAACCGAACCCCTGGTCGATAGATGGAAAGCCAATCTTGCATTGGGCTGACCGCTTGCAATTCTTGCGATCGATGTGAGTTTGTCTGCTTAAGCCTGGAATGCAATTTGGCGACAAAAGCCTCACGCATCGAACAAGCAGTTTTATTACGAAGGGAAATGACAAAATGCAGCGAAAAGTTGTTGCTGATTTTTGGCCCGAAATTGTTGGAAAAGCAAAAAAAGTCTCGTTTTGTGAACTGGCAGGAGCTATGTGTTGCTATATATGTCGTTTAGTTATCAGATCATTTTTACCACAGACATAAGAAGCAAGTTAATATTCTTCGTTTTTAGGTTAGTTTAAAAAGTGTTTCTAGGCGTATAAGCAAGTTATGCGACTGGTCTATGTAGCGTATCTGCTTGATTGGAAAGTTGGTGGAAATAGTTGGTATATAATTTAAACTGGGCGTTTAAAGAAATGTAGTAACTGGAGTAACGCTTTGTTTTTATACTGAAAATCAAAACAGGCTTTTGTGCCCCAACTGTAGACTTGGCTATATGTTGTTATTAGTAGCATTTCGTGACAAAGTAACATTTCGTAAAAAAGTAACTTTTCGTAAAAAAGTAACATTTCGTAAAAAAGAAACTTTTCGTGAAAAAGAAACTTTTCGTGAAAAAGTAACTTCTCGTTAAAAATAACATTTCGTCGAAATTCACTAAATTTTCAGCAGGCACAGTAGTATCGAATATTACCCGAGTATTGATGCCACGAACCGGTAATATAGGACATCCCTAGATTAAACCCGGTCTATGTGGTGAATTATGTACTTTAGGGCTTGTTCGTTCAAAGGGACATCTGGTTGTAGTGAGATGTTCCTGCTTTAAGCCCAAATTAATCACAATTCGAAAACAGCGTATAGCTGGTCTGTATAAATCAACTGGCTGGCCAGCATAAAAACTAACAAAAATGCATAATATAGAAAGGGTTTCTTGTAAAGCTTTTGTATGAAACGTTACCGTAAAACGTTTTTCAAGGTGTAATTATTAAATATACTTTCAGATAGCAGCTCTAACTACTATTGATAGAATTCTTTATTGGTAATTTTAAACATATATTTCTGTGTCATTTTTTATTGTTTTTTTTTTAATATTGATTGCAGATATTGTCCTATAATGTTACTTCAAAAATAGGAGGGAATTAACAATCCTAAACGTGCTTTTCACATGTAACGATACTGAACAGTCTACTGTAGATTGCAATCAGCTTTCGAACGTATAACCTCCGGTTCAACTTTCTTTACAAGTCAGTGTGGTATCAACCAACAAAACGCCCTAATCCATTCCATTATTGCCGATTATTGTGTCACAATAGAGCACAAAGGTGTCGCGACCCTGGTTACTTATTAACCACGATTGTTGAGCGCCAGAGTTTGTTGACTTGATTCACGAGCGAGAATTGAGCTCCAACTGATCACAGATGTTGATTTCACCTTTGAAATCGTAAGATGTACTTTGTCACCCCTTGACATTTTGCTGTTGCTTTAAGGTTTGACTTCTATTTTGTTTTTCAATTTAAACGCTGTTTTTCGGGCATATATTTCTGCTTTACTAGAAAGGCAAATTAAGCAATAGTTTTTGGAAGGGGAGTAGACTATATTAATGACACCAACAGCAAATCAAACAGATTACTTTTGTCCAATTACTATCGTAAGATGTGCGACTTAGTTCAATGCTGCTGTGGTTGTTTTTAGGTTTATCTAATACTTGCTATTTAATATTTTTCAGTAAAAAACGTTGCTTTGCTAAGAAAAACAAATATATCAGGTTAAATCTATGGCCGACGCTAAAATTAGTTTAATTTAACATTTATTTTGTCCCAACCGTAAAATATACGATTTAAGTCCCGTCTAGTACTTTGTGTTTCAATCCGACCACTTGGCTCTATGTAAAGCATTTTCACCTCTTTGATACGTTTATGAATTACGCAAACGCCAACATAAAGCTTTAAGTGCATTTTATCAATATGTTTCCCGTCAGCAAATTTTAGCTTACCTTTGAAGCTCATTTGGGCATAGTAGTGACGTCATGTGGTGTCTAATGACATCGCGATACTTGTGGTTTTGGAATAAAAGACAGGTATCGAGTGTCCCTAGTTTAAATTATTGAAAAATTAAGATAGCAGACAGCACCGAGATTCTCTGGAAAGTTACTTTTTATAAATGGGCAAAGCAGAATGTTTTTACAATATGGTTAGATTCTACCGTCAGCTGAAGTTTAAAGTTTTGTATCAATTTGGCGCCGATTCAACGCTTTAAATATCGGACGAGTAACTGGTTTGGGGTATCAGCCTTAGACCCAAGAATATTCTTCGCAGTTCTTATCTAAATGAGCAACATAATAAACAGAAACTTATGTCATTGCGGCCTAATTATAAGGAATTGGAACGCTGTTGCATTATTACTGGCCGCCATGAGACCTACGTGTGTTTAACTTATTAAGTTAGTGTTGGTTTATTATTGCTAGATTAATGCTATGATTAAAACTTAACAGTTGAGGTAACTTGTTCTCAGGGTCCATGGATCGAACCCTGCCAAAACACATCTCATTTAAAAATGTTTTAAAAAGTTGAACAGCCTTAGCAAACTTTAGAAATATTAAGGGAGAATTGTACTATTATTGCGATTTTCGGTATTCAAATCTACAATTAGCGCCGGGTCTGTTTGTAATGTTTCGTCTTTGTTACCACAAGTTGATTTAAGTAAAGGTATTGAAACCAGGTGAAACTCGGGCAAAGTAAAAAGCAATTGGGTGGTGGTCGCCAGAAAAGGTTGACAACCACTGATCTGCTGTAAATTAGTTCACCGATTGCCGCTTCATGGTAGTGACACTGGACGTATTCTTTGCATACCGCAAGTTGTTAGCCGACAGCAAACGCACTTTAACCTGTAGAGTTAAACCCTTCTGATATTCCAATCATGAATAGCCGGTTTGGTCCATAAACAAAACGGACTGATAAGCCTTGCCTAAATAATACATAGCAGTAGATAGTTTACAACCTTTTATGTTTTTAGTTCGTCCACATTGCAGGTTTGGTTTAAACTAAACGCGACCACAATTAAATGCCACAGGTGTTAAGCAACCTGAAACGTTAAGAACCTTGAATATAAAATAGGAGATTTTTTTACAGTCCATAGTGACTTTCGAACGGTACAGTTTTGTGTCAAATGACTCATTTGACCAAATTCATGGGTGACCAAACTTTTTAGCTTTAAATTCAGTCTTTTAGTCGAATGGGCTGGAATAACGTGTGGTGAATTTTTGCCACGCCAGAGAACACGAAGCAGTCTGTTATGGAAACCACAACACAGTGAGTGTGCTTAGCTTCGGTCATTGCCGCTTTATGGCAGCAAGTCGTTAACCAACAGCAAGTGCACCTTAGATAAATAAATAGATATTTTATTTGCACGTTTTGTAGTGATTTTAGAAAACAAATACAAAGAAACGAAGAAATAAACGTGCAGGGCGACGAAAGACCCGAAGGTCACCAAGTCAGCCACCCCTTAAAACATGATAAATTGTATAATGTATTAGCTTAACGTGCTTTAGCGTCGTTTTACAAAACGTGCTCTAACCCTGCTAATAGTTAATGTCGCTTCACCACTGTTGTGAAACAGCAAGAGCACCTTAGCTTAACGCTCTTCAGCGTCGCACCTTTCTAATAGTTGATGTCGCTTTACAAGTGCGAGGTTTGTGGTGATCGCTCTTTTTGCATCATTTCCACCCAAGCTTCCTCTCACCACACCGTGTAGTGTGTTATCAGCTGCAAGACTTTTTACTCGTATTTTTGCTTTACGTGCTATTGTAAATCATCTTGACCCTTGCAAGACATCAATTCCTGGTCCAGCAGAAATATTGTAGCAAAGCTAGCAATTCACGCATGACACTGTTTATACAATGTTGCACTAAATAGATGATAATGGAGATCACATTGATCAGCAGTCCGACACTATTAGTGCGCGATTTTGGGTCATTTCCCACCGATTCTCTTTTCAAACACGATTTTGCACCTTTTAAATTGGTATGTCATCACCAGCGCGATTATAGTGTGGGGCACCAGCGCGATTATAGTCACATTTTTGCGAGTTAGTTTCAGTGTTGTAAACAAGTCATTTTGAAATGACTTACGTCCCAGTCAAGTTATGAGTCCAGGTTAAGTGTTTTGCTAAAATAGCAAAGTCAAGTCATTTTAAGAGCAAGTCAACTTCAAGTCATGTCATTCACAAAATAAATTCAACGTTTACTATTTAAATTGGCAAACCCGTTTGATTATGAGCAATAACTCGACTATAAATAACAAACACGCAACGTACAGCTAGCAAATTGTTTTACGTGGAATAATGGAGACAAATAACCCAATTTTATTGAAAATTGCCAATGAAAACACCTAATTTAAAAACCAATGTTATTGGACATAAAAACTTAAGTCTAAGTCAAGTCATTTGTCCGAAAGACTTAAGTCAGGTCAAGTCATTTGAAAATAGTGACTGAAGTGCACTTAAATCAAGTCATTGATTACAACACTGGTAAGTGTGTGTTTGTTGACATGTTGCACAGGGATCCGCGTATATGACGTAATTAACTCCTGGCCGGTTTAAGCGGCCTTTTAAAAGTAGCCCGGCCACTTTTTTGGGCCAATGGCGATGCTTTTTTTTTCACCTTTTTACCACCATTAGTTAATGTGACTGAATTCTATTCAAATCTCATTTTTTAAGATGATGTCGATTTACCTTTTTGACTTTGACATTCATTTTTTATTTTATTTAAATTTATATTAAAAATGTTCTCTATCCCGCTAGGACATTTGCGCAGTAGAATTTGCATCTTGTCGACATAACCAACCATCTATCAAGATTCCGCATTAAACCCTAACAAAGTGTATATTTGTTTAAATTGCATAAAAACAAAGATGTGTTATGTGGATTAAATACTTTGTTCGTTGTTTTATAGTTAAAATGCCACTAACTTCATAGGTTTGTTATCCGCTTCGTAACCTGTTAACCCAGCCTTGAAACACATATTCTCGCTAGAGCATTTGATCAATGTGCAAAGTTCATGGTGGGAACATTACTAATAACGATCCTTGCCTGGTGTTAGCCCTGGGATAAATATCGAAGGTTAAAGCGGTATTAGGTCCTGGTTTTGGTTCCAGTTCCATACCAGGTTATTTTGTCAGCAAACAATCGGCCGAACACCGAAGGTCAACATTTGCCTGTAAACAATGCTATTTAAAAGTGGTAATATGGAAGTTGTTTAACCTATAACGCATTTAGTCAAATTAGCAATAAAATAATTGGTGTTGGATCACTGGTGTCGGTTGTCGGCTCCGATCCGCTATTATCAGAAACCACTAGTTACAAATTTACCCTTTTGTATATATTACTTTTTTGTTTAAGATCTCATAAAATAGATTACAAACTCTTAAGTCTCGCCAAAAACCCTCGCAAGATTTATAAATTGGGTCGAACCATTAGGAATGTGATCGCCCAACTTTAAAATGTTAGTTCGAATGTTGAAGCTTCCCCAGTGAGTTGATATTGAAAGGTTGCAAATCCAAGGGCATGTCTTTATCATCAAAGCAACACCTCTTGTAAGTCGCGAAGCAAGATTGCACGATTGGAGGTCTTTTTATCACACCGAGATAGGACGGTGCTATTAGGCAGGCCTTCAATTCATCGAAACATGTTGCTGCCAATATGCATGGTTGTTTAAAAGCAGTTTATTCCGTTTTTTGATCTACTCTGTGAGCCGCCTTGCTCTTGGCTATTTGCCATGAGAGTTTTAAAGGAATATGTGTTTTAATACCACTCTATTTTCCGTGTTCAACCTTCAGCACACAGACAAACCATTAATCTTTTTCGTACTTCCCTTAATTGCATGAACACTATATAAAAGCAACACCTTTTTAGAGACTTCTTGTTGTAAGGATTTTAGCACCTCGTTAGAATTGGAAGCAGGATTGAAAAACAGCTTGTTGCTAGTTTAAAGTAAGGGTTTGTTCATAACGGGTCGGCTTACTGTTAGGGTTAACGATCGTGGACTGCGTATGAATTTTGTGCAGAACTTCAGGAAAAAATATAAAATAATATGCAATAAGGACTGTGGAGAGCTTTACTAAATAGTTTCATCAAAAATTTAATTTTGAATGGCATTTGGCAACATTTCAACAGTACTTCATTTTTTAAGGAAATATACGTCGAGCCGGATTAATTAACCCGTGTGCCGTAATTTGGTTACCCCTGCTTCAATGCGAGCATGAAAACATTAACAGCAAGCTCATAATTGTTTTTTTAACCATGTTAATGAGCTAAAAATTGGCGGCCTACAGTATGCTTGCTGTTAGAAAACGCGGAAAGGTTATTAAAAATATCTGAAGCTTTACGGAGTGGACTTTGATTAACGTCCGATGTTGTTGTTGGTCAGTATTTAAACGTGATGCAAGCGGTGATTTATCTTTGTCCGACCTGTCAGCAGCAAACAACACGCCTCACATTTATTAAGTTCACTCTGTTGGTGATAAGTCAAGTGTTGCCGCATGCCGCATTTGCTGGCTTGACCGCACTCGACTAGAACTGTTTTTTTTTCTAAATCTTTTAACGCGGCCCATGAAAAAAATTTTCGTTCGTGAACAAGGATCAATTAATGTACTTTTATTTCAAAACTATCATCGTTGTTTCCGTACAAATTACATTTTCAAAGCTTTTTGCAATTTTTTTTCGCAACTTTTGTTTAGGTTAAGTGTATTTTTATAAATTTACTTCGAAATAAACAAATATTCGCAAGAAACAGCTCCCCCGGTGATTCTATTTCTACTTCAATGATTTTTTTGGACAACCTACACAAGTTGCCTTCTTCAGTGAAGACGTTGAAATAAACAATTAGTAGTAGAGATGTTTTCGACGAATAACATGTCCGTTAGCAGCAAATATAAGTATAAGGCCAGCCCTTCGCCATTTATTTGTCGCTACTTTAAATATTCACTCCATTCAGTTGAAATAAAATGTTGTTTCAGTATTTGATCTAATCTTGAGTTTGGTTCACCTTCTGCGATTCCCTCAGCAGATATTTGATGTTTGACCAGATCCGTGGGCGTTTTAAACCCTTTTCCACCTTTTGGTGAGATTTTTGTTGAAGTTGACGCATTTTTGTTCTCTTAAGCATGCTTGGACAGGTGAAAAGAATTACTTAGTCATAAAAATGTAAAAAATCGCGGGAAATTAGGCATTTAAAAAAAATCACCTAAAACTGCTCATTTTGGCCGTTTCCATTTAGATTTTCCAAAGAACACCTAAAATACACGACTAGTCGTTAAAATTGCGGGAAATTGACCTTTATATGTGTTGTTTTTAAACAGTTTAATAAAATCCACCAAAAGCTTTTTATTTTTCACTGTTCCCATTTAGATTCGCCTAAAACGCTTAACGTTTAACCTTCTTTCACGTTTTGCCAAGTGTTTTTAGTGACTGCTACGACTGTAAGCCACAATCTCTTGAGCGTTTTCCCGGCTGTGTTTGTTATTGCAAGTGGCATCATTGGCTCGTTAGGGGTCGCCTTGCCACCTTGCATTGACTCTTAGCACCTTGAAACGAACACGAATAAAAAATCACTTGTTGCTCGGATATCGCTGCATCTGTAAAAAAGTGAAAGCAGACGTCTAATGCACCCGGAAAGTCGCAAAAGAAACTGAGCAAAGATATCTTTAATGGACTTTACAAATCGCAAAATAACAAGTAGCTTGCTTTCTTTTCTCAGTTGCTCTATGTGTGCCCAAATTTCCATTTTCACATTTTTTGTAACCCAATCTTGCCTTTAAAAAGCGTCATTGCTATAATGTCCTGTTAAAGTTGCGGATATGTATTTCAATACTGTTGCAAATGTGCAGCCCAAACATTTTCTTAAAGTTGTTTAATGTTTATTGTCTTTAGGTCGTATTTTTATAAGGTTGGCGTTTTTCCCAGGTCTTCATTAGGCACAAAAAATCCGAGTCCGGTCCCGAATGTCTTAAACACTTTATGCCGCGATCGAAAAACAGAGCTTTTTAGCCACACTATGACGTCACAAACAAGCGCTCGCTGCTGGCGCCCAGCTGCGGTCAAAAAATTGTGATGTTTATTGCACGTAACATTAAAATAGGACTTTGTACATTGCTTTTAAACTTCATTCATTACAATGGATTGATTTTAGCCAAAACGTTTCGCTGTTTCAAAATATTTATTTGTGAATTGTAATTTTATGGATTTTTTGTCCAATATGTTCCAGCCAAAACATTGTTATTTTGAAATAACTTTAAAAATTGACAAATATTTAGTTTAGAAACCTTTTTTCCAACTAGTGAATTGTCCTTACTATGTTCCCAATTCAAAAATAATTTGCAATGACACGCAAGCAAAAAGTCATTAATTTCTTACCCTTTCCGTAATATTAAAATAGAGTTAGCTCCTTCAGTAATATGATACTTTTACAGTTTGCCCTCAACCCAGCTCCTAGAGTCCTGGGTTCGAATCCCACCTAAATCACCTTCACGGAACTAGCCTTGTTTACTTATTTACACCAAATATGTTACTTTTATTTATCCGCCATCTAAACATGTTTTTAGTTACACACGTAAAACAAATCTAGGTGGATCCCCTGAATGTTCGTTGCGTGTTTCTAGGAAATCAATCACCAGACGAAACGTATTTGTGATGAAATGCTTCGTTATCTGGCAAATGTTTGTAAAATTTTTGCTGCACATAACATGGTATTTTTATCAGGTCTTTAACTTCTTTTGTCTGTCTCGTTTGTGACGAAATAATCCAGCTGGCGAACTTGATTAGTTTTTTACTAAATTTTGGGAAAATTTTATAAAAACTTTGAAAATTGACTTTCGGATTATTTTTTTTTTCGTTTTTTCAGTTGTTGATACAATTTTTTGCTTCGTAGATTTTTAATATTTTACCGGTTTTTGCTCCGCCCCAGGATTTAGGAAAACGTTAACAATTTACCGCCGCGTATTTTAGGGCATTTTTTACATTTTAAGTTGGCTAACTTTGTCTACATTTTAGTTTTTTACATTTTTTGCATTTTGTTTGCAAACAGATGGTAGGCAATTTTGCAGCGAAATATTTTACGCTCGTTTTTTGCTAGGTTTTTAAAACCGTTGTAAGTTTTCTGCATAGCGAGTTTGAAATACGATTTATACTTCAAAAAATTTTGATAGATTAGTTTCTATGTCATATGTCAGTTATTTATGATAAACTTAAAAAAAAAAAACAGTATCTTTAGGTTTTGTATTGGCGACAGTCAAATGCTGATTTGCAGCGTATTCTTGTGATTTGTTCCACATTTTTTAAACCAGATTCACTGCATGAAGTACACACGGGTGGAAATAGAATAATTTTTTAATCGGGAAGATCAAAAAATTCTCAGGATACAAATTGGACATGACGTCACAAAGTTACGTAATGAAACATGCTTCGGTAAAAAACTGGGCCGTAGTTTTGACAAATGGCCTCGTGAAAAAAGAGCATATTTTAGTTCTACCTCTGGTGCAAATGTATATTATTGAACCATGATGTCTGCATATAAGTTCACATTGTTATATCCTTCCAATCAGTTTCGTTGTAGTTAACTTTCCCCTGATGTATTTTATATGTTATTCGCTGCTGATGACCACTTTAATAACCTGCCATTTTACTGGAAAAGCTTTTAACTGCCTACTGCTGGCCATTAGTGCTGCGTTGGTTAAATAGGAATCGTGATTTGGAATATTTGATACAAGTCGAGTGGGCAGCTTGATTTCGCGCAATTAATATCACATTTCAAACTCAAACGTCTTCATTTATCGTTGTTTGCTGTGTAAAAAACATATAGCATTTCGTTTGAAACTGCTATATGCACACTGTTGTGAACTTTGGTAAAAACTACGATGTCTTGCCATGCAAACACTTTCTGCATTGGTTGAAATATATATATATAATGAAATCATGTCTATGAGATGTTTATTATACAACAAAACCATTTCGAGGTAGTTTCTTCTTGGAAAACATAAGTTCGACCATTTAAGTGACACGTCCATTGCCTTTATGGCAGCATTATGGCCTCATTATACAACGCTTGCTCCGTTTATTACCGACCTTTATAAACCTCTGTGAAACGACCTTTCAAACTAAACTAACTTCGGTTGTAAAATACAGAATATTACACGTTCGGATTTGCCATAACTTGGATTTTTCGGACGCGATATTTTTAAATTGCTACTTTTTTACGCAATTCTTTTACATTATTTGTATTTTGTGACCAGAATTGTTTTTTTTCTGTTGTTGCGCTAGAAACTTTTATTTTATTTTGTTGCGCAAAATTTCAACCACATTTTTGCCGCGCAATAATTTTAGTTTACTTTATATATTACGTAAATACTACAATGTTATTTGATTCATAAAACTCTAAAAAAAATTTTTAATATGATTAACAACTTAGTCTGTTTCGCCACAAAATATTTTTTTACATTTTGTGACGTGATCGATTTAACTTTCGCGCCGCAAATGCTAAGATATTCATCCGCGCGTCGCGTTCTTTTAGCAGTCTAGTATCCCTCCGCCGCTCGCGAACCCATAAACAAAATCGCGACGCACTTTTGTGGCGAAGGCCGGAAGTGCAGCACGAACTTCCCTGTTACGTCACACAGGCAGAAATCGCGTTCTCCGCCGTGAGTTGACAGTGTCGGTTGCAAGTTTGGGGAAGTCCCTTTTAACAGTACAGCGCACACCGCAGGGTTCGAAATGAGCGAATATTGTGGTTTAAAAGTTTGCTGTTCCACGAGTATTTCATTTCAACATGTCGTAATATTACGCTTTAAGTATCTCCGCCTATGGGTTTGATTTTCATATTCTAAGTCTCAAATTTGTACTTTAAAGGAAAAAGCATGGCGTCCATGAAAAGAATACAGTGAACTATTTTTATCCCTATACAGAATACATATAGGACTTAGCCATTTGCCAAAAGTGCGGATGCCAAATTCGCTTTTGCCATTCATACGACAAACCAAATACGCTCCCAAAAATCCCACTATAGTAGCTCAATCATGGCGAAAGCAAATTAGAGGGCTTGCCGATAATTTCCGGCAATATTTCGCTTCCACCAATGTGGACCGATACTTTAACGATATTGTAGTACGAAAATATGATATAGTTTTTTATATAAAAACTAATGACCTACTTATTTTTTTGGCAACAAAAAGGACAATGCCAAGTATATATTGAAAATAAGGGTTTAATAAACATAGGGATATAAACTGAAATGTTATTAGGATTTTATTTTTAATAAAATCAAATTTTGACCATTTCTCAGATACTTAAAAATCGGTATCTGGTATCGGTTGAAAAAGTGTAAAAAAATTGGTCTGAAAGCGATATCGGTCGATCTAGTAAAAATCACGATCTGAAAGATCCTGGTCGTCAGTTGCATCAACAAGTAGTTGCAACCTCATAAGTAACTTTTCCACACTTTCTTCATCGATGTATGCTAAACACCTCTTACCTCTACAGAAACATAGGCATGCAAGCGTTAAAACCAACTAGAATGTGACTTTCTTGAGCGATGCTTTCTTGCTCCAAACCCAGCACCACACCACCCTTAACATCGCCCCCTAGTGGATTATTTGCACCCAGCCAATCGTTGAAGCGTGGCGGGATTTTCTGAACAAACTCTCCTCACTGCAATAAATTCAACGCCAGCCGCTGATATGGAAAAAGGCAAAGGGTATAAAAAATGTGTGCGTTTGTCTGCGTCGTGTGTGTTTGCATGAATATGTGCTTGTTTCGTTTGTTTGTATATGCTTCTGCCGCTTAGTCTGTATGAATGTGTGCTTATACTTAGTGTGTCTGTAGTGTGTAACACTATTATTTCCTGATATATTCAAGGTAGAAATCCATCTTGGTATCGGGTATCGACCCCGATCCGATACTATCGGACATCCTACCCGCTCGTGATGTAGTGACTATCTAGTATTGAACAAGTTTCCGACCCTGCTCTATATTATGCCACTCAGCTTGTCTTGTATACATCGTAACTTGTAACAGCTTAGGGAAACCCCCGATTTTTTCCACGTACGGGTCAAGTCAAGGTCACTTTTTCGCTACGTATTTTATTGCAATCGCAACGTTTCCACCGAAGGAACACTATCACGCTTTCTAAGAAATATGTTTGCGTGAAATGATAAATTAAATGCGCCGTCATTAGTGAAATTATAGCGTACTTGGGGATTCCCCAGCGTCCTAATGGCTGTGAACTTTAGTGTTTTGTTCAAAGTGTGCTATAAAATAAACCTTACTAGACATTTCACAATGAGTAACAGCAACTGATTTTTCCAGCGGTGGTAAATTACTTTTATTTAGATGAAACCACTTTGCAAGACACAAGTAAGTTGCCACAAACCATTTATATCTTATT
Source organism: Ascidiella aspersa (assembly GCF_963924565.1). Taxonomy (NCBI): domain Eukaryota; kingdom Metazoa; phylum Chordata; class Ascidiacea; order Phlebobranchia; family Ascidiidae; genus Ascidiella; species Ascidiella aspersa. Next base: position 32,827,697 of record NC_139451.1, on the reverse strand, counting down.
TAAGTACGTAAACCAAAAAACAAAAAGGTTGTCAATCAATACTTTTATCCTTCTTTACAACCGAGCAAAAGAGTAAATGTATAACGATTGCTTAAAAATATCAGCTGTTTGGTAGCAAAATAGCTGAAGGTTGTAGTTAGACGTTGAATAAATATCAAAGCACATAAAAAGTTGGTAGCATTTTGTGAACGTTTTGAATAACTCTTTATTCATTTCAATATGCTGAAGAGTTCTACCCACTTCTGTGTGAGATTGGGTAATCATTCTACATCAGCCGTTTCGATTTTAAATTTTGCCGAAAAAACTGTTTATTATTGTACTTCTGTTTGCTTATTACTAGCTGCTGTCCTGTTGTTTACATTTCACGCCAACTGAGGATGCAATATTCGCTTGAAATGTGTTCCTCTAATACGTAATTCTTGAGCGTGGCTTAACTCATGTTTGGTTCTAATGCATTTCTTGTAAACAAACGCTTCAGCGAAGCAATGGTCGACAAAAGTATTAAACCTTTTGCTAATGGCTTTGGTCTTTAATCGTCCTTTACTAACCTCAAAAACGCCAACAACAAAACATAAAAATTGTATGTTTTGGCATTTTCAACGTATACGGTTAAATTTTAAGAATTGTTTTAATGCTGAAACGTTGTAAGTTAGATTACGTTATATTCCTTTCTCTGTATTTATACCGAACAATTTTTAGCTAAAGTTGGGCCTTTGCTGTGCGGTAAACTTTAAACATTTTTGAGTGGAGCTCATTGCAATTCCCGTCGTTTGATTTTAATTAAGTGCCCACGGTTGAATGACAAACCTTCAGTATTATATCCTTAAGTTAAAGTTGCAGTATTATAAAGCTGTACTCAAATACTAACACTTGTATTTTACTCCGATACACATACTCAGTGTTTTGGCAACATTTAAGCCCGTTTGGACTGACATTTCATTACAAAGGTCAACTCAGAGGTTTTAAATGAAACAAGACACTGTATTCAGTTTTAATTTGCTTTATTGTCAAACAGTTAAATTACGTTCATTTGTAAAATCAATATTTTCTGACAATAAGATTAAAACAAATGCGGCGTTGGATTCAAAATTATGCCTGAAATGTCGTGCTTAATTATGTAGAATCCTGCACCTACACCACCCTTATATCGCCCGGACGAATACCGATTGGTATCGGTTATCAACTTCGAAACGATATTATCGTACATCTTTAATGTAAACTAAACAAGCAATGAAAATAATGTTTCGACTTAATCAAACAACTTATAAACTATATAGGATTAGTTTTGTTGCAACGCTTTGCGGCGATTCTAAATACGTGATAGACTTGGAACAGCACTTGCTTAATCACATTACGTCGTTTGAATAAACCTTGTTGCAACACCAAGATCGTGTTTATGTAATCACATAAGGAGATTACCCGCAGCTTGTCTTGGAGATGTCGTAATGTTTAGAGAGGCACCGCTTTACGCAACTTTTACTATTTTATTTCTATGTTACGCGTCGCCTGTGGTTGAGGTTAATAGTTATAACCCTTTCTGTATAGTTCCTTTATGAATTTGTGGTTAAATTTATCTTCAAAAAATAACAGCACCATTGTTTAAACTTAATATTAGCGTTATTGTAAATTATCACTGTATATTACCCTGACGAAAATCTCGGCTATAACTTGAAGCCGTCCATTTATATTCGTTGAAAAAATATTCGTTAAAAAAAGTTGTTCGTTAAAAACTTCTCACCTGTTTTTTTTTATCTCCAAACCGGTAATTTTTAGTAAAAGGCCGGTATTTTTTATTCTTATTTTATTACTTTTTTTTATACTTTTTTGTAGTCACTAGTCCGAGTCTTTTTGTTCATTATTTTCGCTTATTTTTGTTTATTTTAAATAGTAGATTGCACGCATTAACGAGTGAATCAGACGGGGCAATTGTATAATGGTTGAGTATAAACGTAATCGATTATTATATAAAAATATGGAATACTGCAGTGGACAAAGCCATTAAACTCGAACGACGATCAACTATTGAGTCGCGACACAAAAAAATGCACTGCGTTGGTTAACAAATTATTTGGGCTTATCTGCTAACACCGCGGCCCAAAGCAGCGTTTTCTACGAAATTGTCAGCAACAAAATGTAACATTTGTTAACCGACAGAGCGAATTATGAAAAAAACGTGGAAAATATTGCCGTTAGTGTTTCAAATTTCAAAAACCTTGTTTATTTAACCTTAAAAACGTATTATACAAACTGGTTTAATTTTACTTAAAAATAGTGCGTCTGGTAATTAGATTTGTAGTATTTGACAAGTAATATTACCAGAGTAGCTATTGTTAATTAACCAAGCTGTTATCGGTATCTGAGGTATTTTTTGACCAAATTTTCACGAGTATAAAATTTTGGTTTTTAAAAAATTTTACGGGTACCCCGAAAAAGTAGGAAATATTTAGTCACAACAATTGTAAAACCGTGTGCATTCGTTACACCACAACAAGATTCATACCAGCTCTTAATTAACGAAGCCTCGCTTATTTAAAGTTGATCCCCGTCAACCCCGATTTTGGATCCCGCGTTATGTGTGTGACGTCACAGTATATCGAGCTTCTGTCATGTCCCCGCCAAGTTTATGACGTCACAATGCCTCTTGTGAGGTTTTGCGTGCAAATTTGCTGGAACATAGACATTTTACAACAAATAATTTTGTAATTTTGTAGCGGGCATTTTTAATGTGAATAGAAACATACTCGGGTTAGCCGTGTATGTTTTTTCGAAGTGCAAGAGGGTTTTTGTATATATTTGATTTAAAAGTGAATGTAATTTTATTTGCGTGTTTCTTTTTTGGAAATGTTCAAAATTCAGGATCTTAATAAGTTAAATAAATAATAGACCCTTTGATACTTGTTTTCATAACGTCATTAAAACATATATCGCAAAAATGATCTATCACGGATTTCCGAGTAATCAATATAAGGTTGAAAAATCTTGCCTCTGGTGAGATTCGAACTCACGACCTCGCCAACATTTAACGCTTGCACGGTTGAATTGTTACTTTGTGAAAGTTTGGAATCCCCACTGACTCATTGAGTGATGAAGCAGCCCGAAGCAGCCCGAAGCCCATTGACCCGTCTACTGCAAGAGAAGCGCTATCAATTATTCATTAAATCATCGCGTCATTTATTCACTTAAACGATAACCAATTAGGGAAACCCCCTTCGACTGGTGGTTACACAAAAGCGGACTGTATATTTTTGTTAATTCTTGTAAAGTAGTTTTCGGCAAAAAATATAGGTACGCGGTAAAGGCGTACTTAATTTTTTCGGCAAAACAAACATATATGTAACACATACTATATCTGCACGTTCCAAATCATTAATTTTGCTTGTTCGATCATAGTAATGTTTTTTTAAGTATCAGATCGAACAGATGAACTTATTGACCTAAATATTATTTAAAGTGGTATAAATTACAACTTTAGGATATGCAATGTACTATAGAATAGTTTTTAAATTGGATTTCTGGCGACCAATTGCTTTATTTCAATACATTTTCACCTAATCATTGTTAGGAATTGATCATATCTTATTTGGCGAGCAGATATGTGTTATGCCAGGTGCAGAGATTTTACGCAACGTGATCTAGTATCGTCCCTAATTTTTGAATACAAGTATCGAGGTACGTTTTGCGGCTCCACGATACTTGACGGTTCGATCCTAGTATCTATTTATTAAATGGCCCAACAAAGCTATCGAAACTAGTACAGTTGAAATATTAGCGGATGCAATTCTAAAACAAATCTGAATGACATTTTAAATTGAAGCTATTATCTTATTATTCATTCGAAACTTCACAAAAATGCCACCTACTTCTGTATGGGATTTCATAGTCATTCACTGTCTAATACTGGCAGGAGGTTGTAGTTTGAGTCTAACTACAACATCAAGCCATTCTTTTAAGATTTATTTGAAAGGTTTACAAAATGCTACCCATACTTGTATGTGCATTTAATATTTGTTCTACGTCTAACTACAACCCCCAGTTATTATGCTGCGAGGCATCGTTCTAGTTTTCCAAAATTCACCCGCTTAAATACCCGGTGTTTACCTTCTATTCCTGCTCACAATGATTTCTTTGCAGCCAGCAGCAATCTCAGCAAGTGGGCCTCCGAGCCAAACCATCGGTGGAGTCCCTCTCCGATATGGCCCCCATTCCCGAGCTTGATGACGTCAATAACTCTGACGTCATAGACAATTTTCAGCCCCCTAAAACTCAGCGTTTTTTCTCCGAGGTAGGTTTTTAAATATTTTTTTGGAAAAATTGGAATTTGTCGTTTCACATTGATTTTTGTCGACCATGCAACATTTTATTTTATTATTGAAGACCTTGATACACATTTTTAGATTTATTTTGACCTTAATTTTTAGGATTTCTAATAAATTTAAACCCCATTTGAAGTATCCTTGTTGCTTGTACATTTGGCATTTCTTGTGACATTGGACCATTTTTTTCAGCATTTGGATAACCTTAAAACTTTTTTTGCAGTTTTTTGGTTTTACCTTTGTTTTAAAACAAATGTAGTTATGTTTTGTCACACTGACAATGGCCTTTGGAAACATATTTATCTTATCTTTCAACATATAACTACAATTTTTTATTTTTTGACGGAATATTTGTGTATTTTTATGGCTGGTAATTTAACATAACGCATGAAAGGCCGTACAACATCCTTTCGTCAATAGCGAGCAGCCGTCCAATAATTTCTAATTAAGCGTCAATACCAATGCTAAGGCGTCAGCCGAACTAGTTCCTCTTTAAACCTATTTCATTTGCTGGGAGCAAGAATCGCATTTCCGCAACTGCAATCAAGCGGCTTTCCCTGCGACTGGTTTATGTAACCTGAACCAGCATGCGATAGAAAACTACCCTTTTACGATTAAAAATAGTCGCGAATTATGACGCTGTTTAATTTTTGTAAAAAATAATCTTCGAAGTAAAAATAGAATAGAAACTCAAGCGTGACATCTGGTGTCAATTTTTCTTGGGTTTTAGTGTAAAATATGTACCTTTTCTGCTTTGCTCATCATTTTATCGCCGTGATGAAACGTTTAATATTCACATAATTTTATTTAATTAAAATAATATAGTCAAAGGATTGCTTGCGAAAAAGCTCCGATGGTGTCTGCAATTGTCTAATTAGCAACTTGTGTGCATTATTGGTTCCAAAATTTATAGTAAGTCTGCATTAAAATGGTGCCAAAGCCGCAATACAATAAGCATATAACTGTACAACAAATTTAACACAGGATTGTTTCAATTTTTATCCCATTAAGGTCAAATGCTATCGACTGCCGAAACTCTATTTTGCCCGATCGCAATTGCTCATTTCTTGTACGAATAACTGTAACCTTGTAACCTTTAACCACTATGACGTCGATAATACCGATTGTTTTATAAGAACGTCCAAACAATGCCACTTTTTTCGTGATATTTAAAGCCAATTTTACGCATATGCTTTTCAAACACCCTCTATTGTAAAATCACACTGGTCTTTGTGGCGCAGAGCACCTCTAGCTCCCCCCCACCTTCGGCATCTTCCATGAGTCCTGTGTCTCCAGGGATGCAAGAACAATCCGCCCCTCAAGTTGGAAGAAGAAGAAGCATCATTAAGGTAAATGTCATCATAAGAGCATTAGATGTCTGTCTATATTATGGCAAACTACCTATAAGTGGTACCTTTGTCATTATGTCGTGCCACCTGATTACAGAATTTGACAAATACGACCGTTTACACAAAGACTGCCTAGTGCCTATACTTAGTATGTATTTCCACAACAGAATCTTGCCGTCCAACAGAACACATAATGCTACGATACAGGTTCTAATTTTTTTAATAGCTTTAGAATTTAGATAAACTGATGCCATTTACATAATTGATAATATAAGTTTAACATCGTGTTGGCTGATTTAAAAAAATTTAAACAGCACTCAAAAAATGCTGTAAAAAGTCATGAAAAGTGTCGGGAATACACTTTCGTGAAAGTCTTCACTTCAAGGTAGGTCTTACTGCTTTATAAACTGAGTTTGAATGAAAAGGTCGGATTGATTCTTGGCGTCTTATGTTTTATGTGTAAAAGTGAAAAGTGAAATTCTGGAAAAGCTTTCCAAAACTCACTTATGAAGTCAGTGCTTACACAGTCATTTAAAAAGTGCCTCGGTGCAATTAGAAATAAATCATTAGGTCTGTTATGTCTTAACATCAGGATGGATCTTAGACTTTATTTCAGTTAGTATAAGAGCTGATCTTATCTTCTTGTTTCTACATCGTTACGTTTATTACTCAAATACCTGAACTTCACTAAAAAATGTCTTTCTTTGTTCGGAACACCATTCTATTTGAGGAAAATGAAGCAGTTTGAATATAGGTGTCTTCCGCATAATTGGATTTCATAAACTCAATATTGAGGTTTTCGTTATGACATCATCGACCTCCCTTGTGACGTTTTGTGACGTATATTCTTCAACGTGCAAAGCGGGGGAGTTAATTTGTGTTACAGTGGGGTCTTATCACCGTTTGTCTGTTGATATCATCGCGCCATTTATCACTAGAGTAATAAAGCAAACCTAGCTGCTTGAGCACCGTTTATTCGTTTCATAGTTTTGTTGTAATTTTACTTAACGATGTGTTTTGTAGCTTTCCTATCTTGAATCTCCACAATGTTGTTATACGCGAAGTATAAGTAGACCAACATAGAGGTACAGTGGATAATTGTCAGGAAGAACGATTACGAAAATATGAAATGGTTGTTTAGTATAGTCGAGTATTGTGCAAATTACACAAATGTATCAAACCACTTATATACTGTCGAAGATATGGTTCCCAACTTGGTTTTGAACCTTTTACCAATAAGAGATCAAAAACTTCCTAAATCTTGTTTATTTTTTTTTTTAATTCTTACAAAGCACAAATCTTCAATTTGTTTATTTATGTTTTTTCGTTATTTGTGCAGCACTTTGCTGTTCATGAATCTCATCGAATTTAAAACAAATCTTTCAGCTGATTTTACCCCATTTAATTAAAATCGTGGTTCCGCAATTATTAAACGTTTCAATTTAAATAAGCGCTTCAAACAACTTTTCAATCAAATTACCTGCCGCTCATTTCTTAAGTGGACCTTTGTCGAAAAAAGCAAAAACCGTCGCGTTTTGCCGCTTTCAAAGTTAATTAGTAAAGAATATGGGAAATGCAATTAGTCGGGCTCCCTCAGCGAGGTTTGGTCGGTAGAGCGATTATAATCCCACCCTTGCGCTCCAAAGTATCAACCCGACCTTCATCAATATTTCACGAGTCCTCGCTCTACTATCACTGATCTAGCTTTCCCGCGCGCGCCAACTTTTGATATTCATGCGTTAGCTGCCGCGGAGGAACACCGAATCGACTCGGATGATGTTCATTAAAAGCTCGACTTTGTTAAACGCTGTGCGAGATCTAACTTTTATGCACCGCATACGTATTATACAACATGCGTTTGCAATAGATAAGCTGTGAAACGTACGAGGTAACATATAGTCCCAGGTTTTAAACGTTAACCAGAAATTCAAATTTGCCTCATAGTTCCATTTGGTTTCGTATGAACCCCTGCCTTGGTTGTAAGAAGTTGAATTCACATCTGCCATCTGCGCCAATCTGCGCCATGTTTTATTAATAGATCACAAGCCGAAAAATTTAGGTTTTCCTTCAGCTCTATGCAGATGTTTCACCTCAATCGTTGTGGATTTAACAGCCGGTGTTAGAAACTATGTCTTAAACTGTTTCAAATACAAATAACAGGAAGTTATTTTTAGATGCGAATAGCTTTATTAAAGGTAAATCAAGGTTTTGTTAAACTTGGTTCCGTTGACCCCTTTGGAGCACATGGACTAGTTTTAGGCTTAGGGCCGGTATGACACTTCAAATAGTCTCATGGCCTACTCCTGGTTTGGGAACCACTGGTTTTGACATCCACACCAGAAGAGCGATTTTTATTGATTAGCTGATGATAATTAAATCACCAATTTGAACTTCCTAATAATGATATTTTTTACAATTAGATTGACCTGCCGGTGAAGTGTTAGTAGCGGGGGTAATTCAAGAAAGTATTTTTTAATTCAACCGGCATTTTTACAGTTTCGTGAAAAAAAATTTAATTTAAAAAAAATGGAAAAACGTCTTCGAAACGAGTAAAATACAGAATTAGACTTTTTTTTCTAAAAATATCTAGCCACTGTTAGATTCAGGGTTGAATAAAAATATATTAAAGTACCATAAAACCAGCCAACCAACTAGTTAGGGTTTTTTCACGCGTGAATTCGCACATTTTGATGTTTGCTACTGTGCCTTTAAAACGCAAATATTTTCCAAACGACTTTGATTTAATATTGAATCGCGAAAACAAAGCTGTTTGACTTTTCCATCTTGGGTTGGAGACAGTATCAGGTGGAGGAGTGCTACGCTCTACAATCAATAGTTGTGACGTAGTTGCAGCAGGGGAGCAACTGCCCCAACACCGCCTCCCCAGTTTTGGAAACTCCGGACAAAGTGAATTTCCTTGCAGCCGATTTAAAAGTTTGATTATTTCCCGTTTTATGTCGATATCCCGCGGCTTTTTGCGTTTTGCGCCATCGATTTTATACCTAATTGCAATTAATAGGATTTTCTAAAGGATTTTGGATTCGCTGCATATAATACAATCAGATGAACGCCAAAAAATGCAGTACCGCCCTAGGGCTATTTTCTGAAAAACTAGTAGCCACAAGCTTTATAATGATGTTAAAAATGACTTAATGAAAGGCTGACAGGGTTAGGTCGACCCCAACTTACTCCCTTGAATATACTCTCATATCGTGACCAGCAATATGTTCATGACTGTCTGCGGCAAAATTTCTTTTGGAATCGTGAAACTTTAAGGCGTCAAATGTTGTCGTTTTATTTCTTTTATTCAGAACAAAGCACAGCGCTTGACATTTCCCGATGCCATATGAAGTCACAAACACCCCCCACCCCCCTAGTTGATTGCCCCCCTGGGCGGTCGCGTTGTTTCACGATTTGTCTCACGAGGGCAATCACGGGAGCTTATCACGGATCGTCGATATTATCGATGCATCGAGTTGTAAGGGGGAAACACCTAGGTCATAACTTCTGTTGTGCTTTGATTAGCGATATTCGATACTGACAATTCATCCCGATATTCGATATTTTGTATAGCAAGTCGGTACGTTATCATGACGTCATTACCATGACTTAACAAGCAAAATACATAAAATTAATACTGTCGCTTAGAATCAAGTATCGGTTTTAAATTGATGTTTTAGGACATTCATATTCAATAATGATATCGCTACCTGATGGTATTTTGGGACAAAAAATAATCGAGTTGTACTTTGCGCCAGACCCTGGGAATAAGGTATTTCCGGCAATGTAAATTAATTTTACCCATTAATTAACATAATTTGACCTGAACTGCAATTTAGCTTTATTTGACCTATTTTGACTGTCAATCTTAGCCAATTTCATTAGATGAATATCATTTAACATTTTACTCATAAAAAGTGACTCAAATCATAAAATGTTTAAACAATTAATAGTTCAAACCAAAACGTGTCAAGCCATTTAACTTTTTCTCATTTTATTTAATGTTCTAGCTATATGTTTCTGATTTGTTACCCTGATTTTGCCCATGCGTTCTATTTCCATACCCCGAGCCGCCACCTAACCTCATAATTCGCTTACAAGCTTTTAAACCAGTTTTATTTTTATCGAAAGTTCCGGTGTTATTTGCATCGAAGTGGATTTAGCTTACCACCAACTGAAATTGATTCAATCGATTAGCCAATCCGTGTCGGCAGGGCGCGTTTGACCTCTTTACAATCGACTTTTATCCCAAGCGCCACGGCTGCTCTTCTTTCTTTGTTTCTCTTCGCGGTGTCTTTCGACCTAAATAGGTTAAGGTCATCTCAGGAAGGTTTCTAGCGTTTGAAATAAAATTATTCAACAGGTCGCAATTGGTTTAAAAACCTGGCTTCTGTGGGTGACAGTATCAGGTCGATTTGCTGTGCTACTAAAATTTCCATTTAACTCGTCATTTAAGGTAGAATTATAGGGCAGCAAGTTTTTTTTACTTATTTGTAGTTCCATTCTTAAACTCTTTAACATTTTGTGATGTTTGCTTTGAAAAATATGAAACACTCTTCTTTGCTTATTTCCGTAAAAACACGTTTTCGTCCTGTGTGGAAAACCTTTGTAAAATACTAAATTAAACTTCGATCTTTGGTCTTTTAAAAAAAAACTTGGTCGTTCACATTTAATATATGAGCGCGTCAACATTAAAAAAAACATGTGGCATTTGTTTTCTGTTGATTTCAATATGCAACACCTTTGAATTTGGTTTAAACTGTTGCTTGACAGCTCTGTGCCGTTCAAAAAGCCGTAATAATACGCCCTAGCGCCACCTAACGGTAACAAATTATTTTTGTTTGTCCGCTGTGTGGCGCTCGCACGTAACTTTTCCTTAATATTGGTCGCGGAAGACTCATCAAAGCGTCCACATCATACAATAAAACTACTTACTTACTTACTTACTAGGTTTAAGCTCTGTAATGTAAACACTAGTAACCTCTGGTCTACAACGGCAGAGGTGGGATTTAATTTTTACGTTTCTTTCCAGCATTAACTTGTACACGGTTAAACTAATGGAAACCTAATATTAATTCTTAATTTGCAACATTAAATCACTTGTCTTTGAGGCAAAGCGAGCGGGCGGTCAATTTAAAACATCTGTTATTGTTTAAGGATTAATTAATAGTTTTCTCGAATTTCGTAACTTTAATCCTAAGTTAATTGAAAAAACTTTCTATATTGTAATTTAATTTCATATAAAAAAATTATAATAGTTCAAATTTTGCCTGTTAGGCGACAAAACTTCTTGAATGTGTTTAAAGTTTAACCCCAGAGCGTTACACACCAACTAACCTGCGCACTTTATAAGTCACCAGCTAGTTGTGTCGAACCTACACTGAACCCCACTTCCGCTAAGTTTGCCGATAAACTGAACGACGAAATGCTAAACTAGTAAAGCCTCGTAATGTTAGATCGGCGTGAGTTCGCGTTATTTGGTGGAAGTTAGATGGAAATGCTTTGTGATAAAGTTTGTTGAATGATTTAAGCATCGACTCGTAAACTATTGCTGTTAAACCTGGAAAGAATTTCAAAAAGCATTTCAAAAAACAGAGTTATTGATTCCTTGCGATTTGTAGGAAGTTATAAACAGGCTTTGCTCTAAGCAATTAAGTAGTTGGCTGTAGAAAATGATATGCCAATGTCTGCAATAAATATACCCAATATTTTTGATTATTTTTTTTTTAAATCATTACCTTGCAACGTATTATTTTTTCAATAACGCGAAATTACTTAAGTGTAAATTTTTATTTTCCGTGACAGATTTGAGAACTACTTAACACACACTGGTATGCTGCGGCTAACATTTGTAAAATCAATGCTATATATCCTAAATAATTCGCAAACAAAATAATCTGCACAAAAAAGCGCGACGTTCTTCCTGGGTTATTGTTAACAACTATCCTGTGGTGAGATTCGAACTCACGACCTCGGGTATCTACCGACTGAACTACGTACAGTCGCAGACCCACTTTATATTAACATACCTAGCAAAGCAGCCCAAATGCGAGTAATTACTTTGCAGCTGTCTCGGGGATTTGAAGTAACGCTTTTTCCCGTGATTAAGCATCAATCTCTTCTGACAGACGCAATTTCCGTTGCTTACGTATATACGTCCAATTATACGCAGCCGCTACGGATTAACAGCGTGTTTATTCCGATAAATCTCAGATGGATGATATTTTTGTCAAAATTGGCCGATAAATCAAAAATACATTCGAGATTCGGATGTTTTCTCAAAGTTGCACCTGGTATGAAGTAAAGTAAGACGGCTTTTTATTCTTTTTATTCGATATTAGGAGTGAAAACAAAGTCTACTCAACCCCTTACCTAAAAACGTGTATTAGTAAGTAGTGGAAAAAAAATTGACAATTCGACAAAAAAAAATTTGATAAAAATTTAAAGATTCAAAAGTCTCACTGAAAAAAAGTAGTGTTACTTCGAAGATTTTCCTTGTTTTTGGATTTTTGTTTTGAATTTTTTTAAAACAAATCATTTTTACTAATAATTTTATTTAATTTTGAATATAATGCCATTACACCACTGTAACGTTTATTGGTGGTCATTATATGGCCAGTAAAGCGTTTGACAAGCCAACCAACTCACCACGTATTTTTTATCGTAAATTGTATTATTTTTAAAGCTAACAATATAAAAAGCAAACAGCCCCACGTGTAAAACATTAAGCTTAAAAAGACTATTAAATAAAAATTGTCTAAATGACATCGTTGTTTCTGAAGGTAATTTGTTCAGATTTTTACTCTTAAAGTCATAACAACCTTTTTTAGATGGTTAATACACGGCTTGCACAGCAGTTAAGCTACAAGACGCGCCGTGCAATTATGAGAGACACATTTTTCTCCCATTAGTGATGTCTATATTTAGCCGGTGCAATTATGGCCGGGTTGATTCGGGTATAAAACGCCTAGTTTCGCGTAATGCTACATCAAGACGGGTTTTCTGGCAACCTATATATTTCACGTTTTAAAGGGTTGCTGAACAGTTGCTATGCGGGCCTCGGAGGTTGCTTTTGTTTTTTACCGTACAATTAGACAAATTTGTTACTCCGCGCTTGTAGAACAAATGAAAATGCTCTACAGCGTGTTTGCGCCTGAAATAAAAGTAACTGTTGCTGTTTGGTTTAACGATTTTTAAAAACAAAAGTTTTAGTGTTAATAAAAAGATTCAATTTATTTTCGGCATCTTTGCCACATTGAAAAAAAGTCATAAAGGATAACATAGGGACAGCAAAAGTAAGTTACGTTGATCGAGTCGAGCTTCCCATTAAACTTACTGAGCTGTTGATAAAAGTTTCATTTAGCTATAATAAGATTTTTTTCGTCCAGGTCAGTCTTGCATATCCACAACTGCAGCAAACTGAGGAAAGTAATGTTGTTGTGTTTTTCCAAAATACAACCGGATTTTGTTGCTAATTCCTGCACCGGTCGGAAGTGCATTGTTGCGTAAACGATTGCGATTGTTACGTCAGTAATCCGGCATTGTCGCTTCCGGCGAATTTTTTCTCCCAAACAGCAAACGGCGTGGTCGCCTTAAAACAACAGAAAGAATGCTTAAAATGCAAACCGGGAGTCAGGTTCGTGTTTCCGTGAGATGTTACGTCGGAGAATAGAAGGCGTGTGCGATCTGACCTTTTGTTATCCCCTTCAGCTTGCTGATGACCAGCAGTGTACAAGTTAAGTTGTTGCCGTGATCTTGCTGCTCGTGGCAAATCTTTACACCAGCGAATTAAAAAGTACAGCTGCCTGACTATGGGTTATGAAGTCGTCCAAGGGCAAAATGACTTGACGTACAACCTTGTGTAAGTGGTTTAAGTATGAAGCAAGACTGGCCAAGGTTTCTTAACCGTTCGTGAATCTCTTTTCGCCCAAGGAGCAGTCATTAGGACCACAAACATATTTTATTTTAATTATTAGCCAGTTATAATCAATTATGTGTTGTAAATATTTAGAGACCTCATTTGTGATGGTTCGCAAAGCATTTGTTCAATGGAAGGAGCCACATGCTCTGAAATATTGAGAAAAGTGATTTGGAACATCATTGAAGAAGCTTTTATTTTGTCAGTTTCAAACTTGCAAAAGCCCCCGGGGCAGTTATTATTCCGCTACTGTTTAGTTTTCAATAGACACGTTCGCATTGCGTTATTTTGACGCAACAATGCCCATTGTTCTTGCCGAACATTGCAACAAACGTAGTAACTTTGAATGGCAACAAATAAATATATAAAAATTGTCTAAAGTTGGGGAAACAGTAGACTAGCAGTTTTCAACTGTGTTACACCTATACTTTACTACTTGGTACTCGAGCAGGTTTAGATTTTTGCTGAGATTAGGAAATGTACAGCAACTTTAATATTATTTGGACTGGCTTTTTTTGCCACATTAATCTGCCTATTATCTAAAAAATGTGGCTAGCCCTGAGAGCGTGTTTTGATTCCCTTTTTTGGTGTTAATTATCACAGATAATTTTGAGAAAAAGAGCTTTTGAATTCAGTTTGTAGGCCTTAAATTACCACTAATTGTGACAATGATGTTAAATGGTCTTGTCAGACGTTCGCGTCGCTGTAATGTGCTACCTTTAAAAAAGTGGGAAAACGTGCGTAAATCGAAGTCAAGTTTGTTTCAGACACACCAATTTAAAACGTCCAATAAGCACTGCTCAATACAAGTGGCGTTTAAGCAGGCTCAATGACGTCAAGTCTCCGAGAGCAGCTTGTATTCACAACATAAGGCGCTTGGAAGTCAAGCAGCTGGCGCTTGCACAAACATATCGGTTCAACTTGGCCACTTTGAATGGCTCGAGGCGCGAGATTCAACGCAGAGGTCGCGGGGTCACGTGCTTGCGTCACGCACGCGCGTGCGCTCGCAATCACGTGGTTGATTTGTTGCGACGTGATGCATAGCAGAATGACATTAGGTACAGTAGCAAATCATTGGGTAAATAGTTGTTGCAGGTACAGTAGCAAAACCTTAGGCAAATGGTTTTGGTATGTACAGTACAAAAACATGTGTTGAATAGTCGTTGCAGGTACAGTGACAAATTGTGATGGTGGAAAGTAAGGTAGCAAAGCAGCTCTTAAAACTAAATTTAGGTACAGTGGCAAACCCATTGTGTGTCTAAGAGCGAAACAATCCGTAAGTCCTGGTTGTAGGTTCGGTTGCAAACTTGTATCGGCCGAAAGTGACCTCATCACAATAGTAGGATTGTTACTGTTTGATAAATCAGTAATGGTAGTTTTAGCTTAACTACGACGCATTATTTATCACAGCAACCTTTTTATAAAATAATTTAATTTACCAGACCTGAAGTAAGAATCCTTTTACATTCTATCGTCTGCGGCTAATTACTGGCACACGTAAGTGTTTAAACTATATTTTGATGTTAGCTAAGTTAAAGAATAATGAGTTGTGCTTGCAAGTTTTCAGTTCACTTTGTAATTTTCCAGCGCCATTTTTGCTGGTTTATTAATATTTTTAAGCTCTATTTATTTATTGTTTTACCCGAAGCCATTTAAACAGATGTAATTTAATTTACACAGACAGGCGAACGTTGATAATTGTCCTTGTAAATTTTCTCTGGCAAGCCTAGCTACGTTCATACGCCCAAGCAAACCAATACGACTTGCGTCACTGCATAGGTCAACATTGTAAATCACGCTTTCTTACGCTTGACGTTTTCATCGTTTAAATAAAACACTGCTGTGCAATTACGGATGAAGTCAGCTAAGGTGGAACGTAAACGTTGGATAGGTTTAGATTTATATATGATCCGAAAATTATTTAGTTACAAAAAGTATTTGTAGCACAGGAATAAGAAAATTCGAAACTACATTCATTTTTCAAAAAGAAAACACTTATGGTATAGTTTTATCAAAAAGTGTAATTTGTCGTTGTAACTAGCATAACGTTTCGTCATTAATGAATTTTTTACGAGTGACTCTTGGCAAATCAATTAGTAAATAACAAACAGCATTATTTATCGAAAAACATTGAATGATTGAAAAGAGCGCTAATCATTGAAATTCATATGAAGTTAAACACTTCTTATTAGCTATTTGAACGGATGACACACTAGTATCGGACGATAACCGATACTACAATATGGTATCGGACAAGTACGGATACTACCACATGGTATCAGTTTTTGCAAAAAAGATCTGGTTATATCAGACATGATCTTAGTTTCAAGTGGGACCTTGTGTCGCAGTAATATGGTTTACCACTTCTGGTTGATTGTCCAAAACCAAGAGAGTAAAAACAACGGCTTGCTTCCAATCCTGTTGTTGGTTGAAAGGTGCTCCAGAATTTCTTAGTAAGAAGTTTCCTCGAAACATCTCAACACAACGACAGGACCGTTGACTTTACATTGGATAGTTTACTTAAACACAGATTCTAGCTTGCATTATATCATGGCGGGATGTTTGTTGTACAAGTTTGGACGACAGTCTCCTAAATGTGCACAGATAAAGACGTTTTTTCCAGATACTTTATACAGGCGGTGAGCAAAGTACGGCCCTGACCCGCGAGGTTAATTCACCCGATTCTTGTAAAATTTCGTTGATTTAACACGGTTAATAGTAATCAGCGAAAATGTTTATTATTAATTTTAAAAAATTGTTAGATTTCAATTTTTTATTAAATTGTATGTTTAGTTAGTTTAATAGTATGTAGGTCAATAAAATGCAGCACAAATATTCGTCCCTTTATGAAAAGTTGGTGCTTTGCTTTATTGTAAAATTCTTTCATAAACCATTTTAAGGAAATATACGCCTTTATTAAGCTTATTCCTTATATTTTAAAATGTATTTTTGAACAAGTTAGTCTTGTAAGGCACCGTCACCTATTCCTACTCTTGCCAGCTTGTCAGAACAAGGATATCTAAAGCTGTCTTTTATACGATATCATATCTTGTTTTATTGAATATTTCTGATCCCCTTTCAAGACACGGCCCATCAAAACAATTTCTTTTGCACCCCCTGTCAAAAATAATTGCCCACTCCTTGCCAAGCACGTCACAGTTTTCATGGCCTTTGCCCAACATTCAGCCTTCAGCCAGTGTTGCCTAATGTCAAAATGTGTCGCGTTATTTCGATTGAATTTCGCGACATATTCACTTAATGCCAGTGCTTGTGCTGTAGGCGGCCTGTTGCAGCTTATGTAAGGATGGTGACACATTCTTTGCTGTAGCAATAATAAACGACCGAATGTATACGAGTGCGTTAGTTGTGACCCACGCTACATGCAGGTTACCACTAAGAGCTACATTAGCAGTGATTATGTTAGCTTTCCTGTAGCCACACGATAGTTTATGTAGGCCCACTTAGTGTTAAGAAGTTTTATTCCATGCGTGCGCTTTTACAGATAAAGGTCTCTTTAATTCCAAATAAGTTTAATTTTAATTAAAAAACACCGGAATCTTAATTTAAAACCAGTTTTCGTTAATCATAACCAAAAATCAAAGTCAATTTACATGGCAAGAAAGCAATATTCGCGTGTTTTTAACCGATGTTAATACAAGGCTTATCACGCTAAGTTAACAAGCGAACCACGACTTTTTAAGCAATAACCTCCTAATTTGGTACCGTTTCCCAATTTTGCGTTGAGATATTACGAAGTAAACGTACTAGGTTAACATGCCAAACGTGTCTAAAAATAGAATTCGCTCCACCAGGTAAATAGTTAGAATTCGCTCTTCTGGTGTAAACGAAATTATTAACCCGCGTTTTGGCAGCAGGTATCAGCTCACGTCATCAGGGTTGATAATTGAATTAATTATTCCACTTCAGAAAAGAATAACCAAAAGGTTTCACTGTATATACTTGGCACATCTACCCTGTGAGCTCGCTTGTTCATTGGATAAAAATAGCTCTTGGTATAACGAAGTATTGAACGGCGTTTCGGCAGCAGATACCAGCTGACCTCATCAGGATTAACAATTAAAACAAGAATGAATTAGCCAGCTTATATACTGTAGAAATAGTTTGTTTATAACCTCATTTCCACCAGAAGAGCGATTTTAGTTTACTGGTGCCAACTGTCTTCTAGTTGCATTTTGTGTGGTTGGTTTTAATGCTGCTCGTTGTTTTGCAAAGCTCGCCTCCACTGTGGCTTCTAAGTAAGATTTCCGATCAGGATGCTGCTGGACTGTCGCTGCTCACATTTCTTTGCAAAATCGAAGCCAGTCATTTGCATTTTATAAACGCACGCCTCAGGAAATCTGAAGAAGTTTGCTTAAACAGAGAGAATAGTTGAGGATAGTTTTAAAAAAAAAGTTTCTAAAATAGCTGGCTATAATTACTAGATGACTGCAGGATGTTTATTGTTACTGTTCGGATTAGTTTGTTACATATTTAAGCAAGATTGTTTGAATCTCGTTGATCAAATGTTAAGTGTGTATAAAATCGTTACTCAAAAACTTTATAATTCAACCAGCTAAAATCCCGCCTTGTATAAGACGTTTTGGTGCGGTTTTTAGTGTGGAACAAATTAGAATGTACAAAGATTTAGTGCAAAAATAGACAAATAGGGCAGCCGATTATTTAGACAGATATTCAGCTGGCTGGTAAGATTAAAAAAAACAATTTATATGCTTTATAACCTTGGCGTTGAAAAAAAAGTTTGATTGGAAGCTAAAATGTTTGGCGACTCAATTATACCACTAAGCTTTTTATAACCCAAAGTGAACAAAACACGAAAAAGATGTGTTTGAATTAAAGAACCGCAAGCGTATCATTGTGCTTCTGAAATTGTGTCGAGTTTGAAGCCATATAGCCCCAGATCAACCCCAATACATTTGTATCCACTTACAACCTTCCACAAAGGGCGATCCAACCACATCAAAAGGCAGGCAACATTTGGGGTAACAAGGCATGTGTTGTGGAGCAATGTACGTGGTTTTAGCGAGGGTGGTGAGGGGTGAATGTCACCTGATGCGAGCACTTAGCGCGTCTCATACCACCGGTGAGTTAAACTAGGTTGGCGCTTGTAAAACGACGAGGCCTTCTGCCAAGCAAAGCATTTCCTTCCGTCTATTCACGCACACACACTAACGCACACGCGCACACATGCACACACACACGCGCTGGTCGGACTTCTAACGGCTTGGCCGACCTTAGCACTTAGACCGATATGCGAGCGATGGAAGTTTTCCTCAGGGTATTGCAGGCCAGGTTAATCTATTAGCGCAAGTCGTTGCTGATGAAGTCCGCGCCCTAAATGATTCTTCTACCTTTGAACTCTATTTCCAGTTAAACTGAGGGTATTATACTTAACTTATAGGTAGGATGGAAAGTTTCAAAATCTTAGTGTTGTGTTACAGCGGTCTCTTGCTGCTCTGGAAAGAT
Source organism: Ascidiella aspersa (assembly GCF_963924565.1). Lineage (NCBI taxonomy): Eukaryota > Metazoa > Chordata > Ascidiacea > Phlebobranchia > Ascidiidae > Ascidiella > Ascidiella aspersa. The sequence goes on along the minus strand of NC_139451.1, from coordinate 32,808,633 downwards.
TTGAAATGAGCTGATTGATGAGTTTTGATGATTTGCGTTGCGGCACTTTGCAGTTATCATTATCAAACTTTGTACAACAGCACATTAGTGTTTCGTGGAACTTTTTGTAATTTGAAACCAGGCATGTAAGGCTTAATTGCGCTATTCATATGATATACACACATTAATCTTCTTGTAATAAGGATGAGTTATATAATTGTGAAAAGTTCCACTGCATTGCAGTGTTGCAGTTGAGACTAGCTTTGGCATAAACCTTGCCGTACCGTATTTAGCGATTCGGAACATTTTAGAAGACTTTTTTTGAAATCTTGAATGAAACCACTCCAATTATCCGTAATATACCCTTGTGACATTTAGCAATATGTTTATTGAATGCATTTTGCCTCCGGCCCGCGGTCTACTTCCTTAATATTCATAAAATTTATTTAAGTAAAACTTTGTCAACTGAAACATTTGTCGGATGTGAATCTAAGCTGTATTTTGATAAAATTTCAAATTAAATTACAAAGTTCCTACTTAAACACTTACGCCCGCACACACACACATACACAAACGCGCAAAAACGCACACGCACACACAATATGTGTATTCAATACGTAAGTATTTTACGCCATGCAAAGTAATCCATTCCCTTGACTTAGATGCCAGCGGCGATTTCTAATCCACGCCACCGAAGCGATAGGCGTGTCCCTGGCCCATTAACATGGCCGCTTTCAAGGCCAACTTATCCAACTACAACGAACACATGTAAAGGGATCCGGCTGCTTTTAAAACGGCCGAAAAACTTGGCTGTAATGTTGAGGTGGGGATTTAGTTTGACGAAGGCGTTGTAAATCCAATATAATCCAACAATGTGTGATCTTCTTATTGGAATCGCAATCCGCATATTAAAGACGTGCTGCTTAATGCTGTGATATTTACTTTCTACCCGTGAGCATCAAAGGCTGAGGTTGTTCAATGCTTATTCTTTAGTAAAAACGTGTATCAGATAGACAGCTCTGTAGGTACTTTATACTGCAGTGTGAGTTTGCTTCAGAATATAACGCGGCTTTAAGCAATTTTGTTTGGATACACTATGATCGGTTGTGTAAAATTTAGCAGAATATGAAGTGATAAAGTCAGTCTGGTGTGTAACGCTGCCCTACTATACAGGTTTTATTATAATTTGTAAGACTCAACTCATTGCTGAATACGCTATATTAGTGTTTCTCAACCTGTGGGTCGCGGCACAAATTGGGTGGCCGACTGCAGTAACTCGCATGAGATTTATTGAAAATGGTGCTGATCAAGATTTGTTTAAAATTTTTTTAAATTCCGAAAGCAATGTGAAGACCCATCTTTTAAATTAAAACTTTTTACCTCTTATATGTCAAACCACAATTACCCTCTTAAGTGTCCTTGAGTGTGTTTAAATTTATTCCATACAAATATGTAGCGACCCTGAATAATGGTACAAGCAACAATCGAAGCTTTATTAGGTCATTATCTCGGCCTATCTATTTTTGTCTATGATGTATTTCAACTAATGGCGACATAGCGGCTTTTTTGCTGAGTAATGCGCGTTTTTTGCGCAACAATCACTTGTTCCACGGCGTGCACCTTTGTTCATTGTTACGTCACGAGGTCGACAATGCATCGCGAAGTTTGCTGCGTCACAGCTTTTATAAGGCATCCTGCCAAAAATGGTTGCTTGTATAGATAGTTGTGTGGTTTACATTTTGCTTAAAAATATTTTTCACTTCGGTATCGACAAAAATGTGTCTTGCGAATGTTTGTTTGGCTAAATTAAAAAATCCCTTTTTTTGGCATCGTTCGATTTTATAATCTTCATTTTTTGCGGCATTTACTTTATTACTATCGACAAATTAGCAATGGTAATAACATTAAACGGTTCAAACTTCTATCTTGTTAAGCAAAGAAACTTAGTACCTTTCATTTTATTAATAGTTTTTCCCAAAAAAAGTTGCTGTTTAAGATAAAAATCCATTATATTTTATCGTAACATCATCTCTAATAAACGTTATCAAAACATTTAATGTCTGATTTTCGGTTGAACACCATTCAATGTCCAGTTATCAACGAAACCAAACTGTAGTATCGGCAACCGTGGTGAGAAACAAGCAGATGTCTTATGTAGCATCATAGTTGTAGGTAGTAGATAGACGCAGAATGATTGTTATCAAATCCATAATGGTCATATGGGCTTTGGAATTCAATCAACAGTTATCTTACGTTTGTGCATTCAGTTTTGTCCGACATTGAATCAAACCAAATAAGTTGATGGTTCAATTCAAGGCCTGACACTTCCAAGAAGTTTGTGCCAAGCAATCATATCAATAGGATGGGTTTGATTGAATATGCACCCAATAAATGCTCAAGTTTCTTGCGTTTGTACGAACTAAATGCTGCTTGTGTCGTAATTACGGTCTTGGTGAAATGACTTAATTTCCAGTCAAGGCATTTCTAAAACAACTTGTATTTTTGAATAATTAACAGGTCAACTCCCAGTCAAGTTATAAGTAGAGCAAGCCAAGCTCTTGTTATAAAATTAAACGTCTAACTATTAAAATTGATAAACTCGTCAGATTAGAATTATTAACTCAAAAAAATACCAAAAACGCCATATACAGCGAGAAAAGTTGTTTTGCGTGCAGAAATTAGGATAATATTTTTTTTCTAAAAAAAATACCCATGAAAACACTCAAGTCATTTATCCAAAATACTCAAGTCAAATCATTTGAAAATAGTGACTTAAATACACCACTGCTTAATTCACAGCGTTGCCAAGAGTCGTCTTGTTGACGCGAAAACCCCCGTTTGTTAAGGAGATAGGTATTTAGTTGGAAACTTCCTTCCGTGGTTTTAGTTGCAGAATAAGTAAGCAGGTTTAAGTCAGATCACGTTTTGTCATTCGTGTGACCAAAACACTTCGGGTAGGCGCCAAGAAATGCAAAGTTTGATCGAAACCGCGGCGGAAAAGCTTGTTGGCTGTTAATTTAAGTGTCTTCATACACTCAGCTGACCAACAGATGGGAAATGAATCCGGTTAATTAAGGAAGACAAGCATTTCGTGTAGATATTTATTTTGTTGCTGTGATTGGGCGAATGTTTAGAACAAAATTGTAAATTTGAATTTGTTTCGTGAAACGCGCAATACTACGGCGCAAAAAAGCTTGTGCTAAACCATTGGTAAAAATTGATATTCGGTTTATTACAAATCCGTTATGTTGACTGCGTAACGGCACACGCACGTCGCATACACACACACACACGCACGCACGCACACACACACACACACACACGCGTGACCTTGTAGAGTTTAATAGTGGAATCACACAGCCAACTATAAGAGGTCAGTTCAGGCATTTAACAGGAGGGGCTGCATTTAAGCCTTTTGTTTGGGACAAAAAAGGAAAACTTGTTTGGGAAGTGGCCTTCAAAAAAATTGAGGAATGAGGTCTTAAAGTTACGTCAAAACTACTTTTTGTATTAAAACGGCGAGAAACAGTCGTGATCAGCGCAAACATTGCCACTAGTATATTGTAAAAGTTAAAAAAAAAAAAACTTTCATTTTCGAATGTTCGATAAGACGCACGACGTCTTGGGTTAAAACCGTTTTCTCAAAATCTGCTAAGACTTGTAATAGAAACATAAAACATTACAAATTTTGTGGAAGGATGGTCACGTGTTATGCGGGTTGTCCTGAACACTTGGCAGCGATGCGGTGATGCGTGTTTGACTTTCTCGTAGCGTCAGAATAACTTCCGAGTTCGTTTCCATTCAGTCGTGCGTGTTCACCCGTGCGTGACGGATTCGAAATCGATATGTGGCCAAGTCGTAGTTTTGGTCAGACATCGCTGTTGGCTCGATCCTAATTTAGAAGCAGCTGAGAGTTTATGTGTTCAGCATGTTTTTCAATCATGCTTGGTTGTTGGTTTTAGGTGACTCATTTTTTTACGACAAAGGATTTATTGGAAGGAACTTTTAAACAAGTATTTCAATTGTTTAAAGTATTTGAATTGATTTGTGTATTGCAGAGTGCAGTTTGAGGCGCAGTTATAGGTTAGATGTTAGAACAAGGACCGCTAAACTTTTTCATAAAGACCTAGATAACTGTGAGATCGCGGGGCGAATGTTTTTTTTTGTCGAACCTTAATAACCTAATTATCGTTATACAAAGGAGTTAAGTGTGCCACAAATACTGCTGCGTTCCTTAATGAATTGTTTATCAAAATTTCCGTCTATCATTTCATGACCCTTGCAAGGCCAATGCATAATTCACGCGCTGATGCCACAGTAACCGCTAGACTTGGAGTAAAAAAAACGTTATAGCTCAGGCAGTGCAGAAAAACGATCAGGGCTTTAACTTTTGTTCGACGACCTTAACTTGGCTCTTGATTTCAGTTAACTGGATCGAATTGTGCCTAGATCGTTGCCCACGGTGTTACCAAACACTGCTATTAAATCGATTGTACTGGGTTTACAAATTTTAGAGCAGGGATTTACAAATTTTACAGTCTGCGATCACTTTTACTTGGTAAATATTTGGCGATCGTGTAGGTTTGTCTGCGTATGAGTTTTTGTATTCCGTTGGTTTTAAGTTTGTATGTCGAAAGTCAAATCGTACAATTTACGAAGATTTGTGAGAAGGTCTGTTAGATAGTGCGACTGTCCTGCTACGCTATGGCAAATGGGTGTATTATGCGTTTTACACTGAACAGAGTGTATTTTAACATTTTTTAAGGGAATAACTTTAAGTTATATTGTTGGTAAACCACTGTTTAGTTTGTCAACGATTTTGATAAAAACGATGCCTTGTATGTTGTAATTTGCTGTAAATTTAATTTAGCCCTGTAGGTCTTTTTGAAATGCGCTATGCCAAGTTTAAGTAGCACTTAAAACAAACAACTTTGGAACCATCCTACAGTTTAAGTCGGTAAACGTTAATCAGAAATCTTTGTAAATTTGTTAAAACTTTGAAGTAAGATATGTCGTATACGTAACCTGGCCTTTCTAGTGACAGTTGTTCCCCGTGAAGTAACTGAGGTTGGTCCTACCTCTACAAGGTAGTGACACCAACTGTCGTAAGGAAAACTATATAATGTCATGGCAGCATGTGCTCAGTGACTTTTGACCGCAAGTAAAAGAATGCTTACACAATTAAAGTAGTTGTAGATCACTTACACCATAACGCGCAAGGTTAGCACTGTATTAAAAGTTCGGTCAGCCGAGCTGCGATATCACAGAGGGAGAGTGTGTATATAGTGTGTGGGGTTGCAACGTTGATCCACAGTAGGAGAGGAAGTAGGCATCACGCCACGAGCTATGTGTGCACCAAACACCGCAGCTCATCATGTTGCTGTGCTGCTTTATCCCACACCGGTTAAGTTGGACCCGGGTTTACCACTGAGGATAGTTAAGTCTCAGTTCATACGACGTTCTTAAGGTCCAAGATGATGCATCAAAGGAGAAAATTAATTGTTTTTCTATCCACCTGTTAGTAGTTTTAAAAGTCGTGTTGAAGCTTTCTAAATCGACTATTTTAAGGGTATTAGTGTATTCACTAGTGGGTTGTTTTGTTGTGAGATGATATGTAACAAACAGTAAACAAATTAGATGGTTTATTGTGTCATTTTTCAACGAATATTTTTGACAAATGTGGCGTTTCAGAGTGTCTTACATGACAAATCACATGTATAATTGCTTGGCTCCTTTTGAATGCTTTCTGTGCTTAACTTATTAAGTATTATTGCTGTTAACGTACTTTATATTGGCAGTATGATCCGTATTTGTGCCGGCGAACTAACAACACTGTGTTTCTTGCAAAGTCCAAATGTTACCGCCAAAAGAAAATTATTTTTTTTATTAAAAATACGTTAAAAAACAAATTTTTAAAACATCAACCAGAAAGTAGACCATTGTGTCGTATGTAGTACTTGACCCAAGGTTTTACTCACATGTAAATAAGTGCTAACAAGACGTAGTTTATATTCAGGGGCAGTTGTTAGTCAGTAATGAAGAATGTCTATTTAAGATAACGACAAGTCTTGACGAAACGCTAACCATAAACAGCCAATGAACATGTATACAGAGAATAGACTGTAAACAAATTAAATCACACTAATGGATAATGGTAACAACAACCTTTGCGAAACACGTTTGTTTATCATCTATTCACCATATACCTTTCCTATGTAAACAAGTAATACAACAAAGCTTAATAAACGTCTAAGTGCAAAATATTCACAGTTAATGTGTTTTTGAAGTTAGTTTATGTGAAAAAATACTACTAAGAGTACCAGAACTGTTTGCAGTTTAAGTACGCCGTAAGATAATAATTTAAGGGTTGGTAACAACTGGTTTAAATAGCCACTTATCGTATAAAGAATTGTAAGCAGAGTCGAATTTTGCTGAACCAACGTATTCCTTTTCACACAGCCATATGTGTTAGAGCAAACAGTGTAGAAACCATGTGAGCGTGTTGCAATTTGTGTTATCTGTGCATCGGCTTGAGTGTTGTTTGTTCGTTGGGCAATGTTTGCGTGTTAAGTCACCTTCCGTGTGATTTCTGTTGTCAGAATTCATGCCTGTGTTGCCCTGTCCTTGATAATTCGGCAAGACATCTGTTCAAAATATTCAATAAAAGATAAGGAAAACATTGCAACATTTTTTATATTATAAAAAGTATTTGGAAAATAAATCTGGCTTGTAAAGCATCCAACTCCCAATTAAAAAAAGCGAAAAAATTATTATAAACTTGGAAATATGTGTATAAGTGGCAAAAAAAGTGAAAAAATGTTTATGGTTTACGAAAAATAAACAAATGCAGGAAATAAATCAAGAGTAAAAATTATCTAAATTGTCAAACGCAAGTCTATAAGTATGTTTTCATGTAAATATTTAGCAAATTCACATTTAAAGCTGCTTTTAACACTAAAGATAAGATAACCGTCACTATTATGGAGCTAATGCAAGGTCGGTAGAGAAACGATGATAAAAAATCGATTTAGGATAAATATCTATATACAACTGTAGGTACCATTTTGTGAACGCCTCGTAAAATTCTCTATTCATTTTAATAGTGTGTGCTTTGACGTCCATTATACGCCAAACTACAAAATTCAGCAATAATGTTCCAATGTTTAAGGTAGTTGACAATAGAGGTATGTAAAAACGGGTTACAACTAAAAGAATGAAGACAAACTTTTCGAACACAGTCTTTGTATATGGCCGTATTTGTCTAATTCTAAATAGAGGAATCAGGTGGCACTGTATAGAGACAAATTGTATTGAGTTATCACCAAACTTTCGCACAACCTTGCTTCATCAGGTCAAAGTATAAATAGAAGTAGAAACCTGAACAATGGATCTCACTTTAAGTAAATAGTTCATACCTTATAAGCAGCAAACCAAATGTATCTTAATATCGTAATATTGGCGCCGTTTTTCCAGCTTTTTTCTGTGTTTTGCACGATTTACAAACCAAATCTTGGAAATCGATTGCCTCGGACGCTGTATCGCGTTATTTGCGTTAGAATCTAATTGTTGTCCACCGGAAATACAAAAAACGGGATTGTTTAATCGGCAAATCGATGCGATTCTCGAAGTGCAAACAATTGCTTCGCGCTCGCGCGCTTTGTCAATATCTGGGAGATTTCTGTGTTTTGTCAGACTTTTTCTAAACCCAATCAAAGTCAAGATGTTCAAAAAGAAACATGCTTGGCTGAGAAATGAGATTGAAGTCGTTAGAAAAACAAGGATCTTTTTAAAGCAAGGTTTGGTTTAAAGCTAACTGTTTAAGCCAAGGCGAAGTCAAATTATATAAAGGGAAATATAATTTATCCAATAGGTAAATAAGTAAACGTGATAGAATGCCTTTAAATGGATTTTACTCGATTTATAGGAGTATCACTTTTATTGTTAGTCGGTGTGGTCATCTGCGAAGGCGGTTTGTCATATTTTGAATAAACACTTGATAAGCTTTGAATATCTGTGTCCAATTGACTTGTTTAGCTTTGTGACTGAGCTAAACCAATTAGACCTTTTTACCTTTTTCAAGTTTTGTAAGAATTCATCCAACAAATACAGAATTAGTTATGCTTGTTTGGAGAAATAATTGTATTTATACAGCATCTAACATTAACTTCCCTTGTGCGTATGTCAAGCTTCGCCTTTGTTAATTAAAGTGAACGTCCAAGTTAATAGCATCTGAGCACCGGCTTTGTGTATTAATGTAAAGCAGGCTGTGAGGTGCTAACCCCAAGAAGGGTCGTGTGAATGGGAGGATGTGAGCTGAACATTGTGCACACCCACAAACTGTACTGCTCATTAGAAAAACATTATAACTCAATTCACTTTTGCTGCTAAAATTTCGATCAGCTGCGTTAGAATTCCATTCCTTTGCTTCTTGTGTTAGGCTCTGTTGTCTTGTAAATAGTATTTTATGACCATGTCGCTAATTTGCGGGCATTATAAGATTAAACTAATACAACTATTCTCGACCTTCTACGATTAACATTTAATATTTACCACATCAATACTTAATTGACCTTCATGTGGAACATTTAACGACGTTTTTGCTTTTTATTGTGTGTGTTTAGAATTGACGATTTTGTTGTGTTTGATAAAAATCACACAAACTGCTTCTACCTCCCGAAAAGCTTATTGGAATAATGTTACCAACACCTCAAATACTTATTTACCTTTAAATGAACATTCAATAGCAACTGGTAATATTTGCCAACCGCTTTGTTTCAAGTAAAACATCGATTTCTTAGTAATTTGCTTGTTGTGTTTAAGTTGCTTGTTGTGTTAAATTTGCTTGTTGTGTTTAAGTTGCTTGTTGTGTTTAAGTTGCTTGTTGTGTTAAATTTGGTTGTTGTGGATTGGAAAGATTGGAATGTTGATTGTATTTTGTGTATTGTAAATGTGTCTTACCACAATAGGAGAGTTAGCGTTGTATCTAATATTGCGGGGTGGTGACTAATCCATTCGCGTTTCCGATTTTTGTTTTCATGTATGTTGTGCTGCATTATACAACTCACTAGGTACTTACATATACATAAAGATTACCATAATTTATCATTGTAAGGCTGGCTTTGTTACTTTCCAGTGCAATGTTTAAGTCCTTGTGTATAAAACAAGTTGATTGCACGTCGTATGTTAAAACGCAGTTATATACATAAACCTTTGTTAGATAAATCAAACAAACTTTAAAACAAACAAAAATCTTTAGTTCTCTTTTGTAAAAAGTCTATTTTGTTTAAATAATGTGATCGACTCTGTTAAAAATATCATCAGGTCCGGCACTAAGTGGAAACTAGTTTGCAACATTTTGTTCTTCAGTAAGATGACCTGGTGATATTTTGAGAGAATGTTAAAATAGCACAAAATTTGGCCACTGTCGCCCCTTGCTTACCACAGGCGTGCGCATGAAAAATTAATAACTGCCTTCTGTGCTGTTGCACGTATAAACCCGCTCGATTATGACTGAAATCGAACGTTAGGCGAGAATATGCAAGTTCACTGTTTAGGTAAACTTCCCCACATTGATTTTTATGATTTATTGATTTTGTTTAAGCTGATGACTTTTCTAGAAAGATCGTTAACGAAATGTTGACGAAAACCAACCGGGAATTAATTAATTTTTTTGCACTTTAAATAGAGATCCTGAAACTATGTTAAACCTAGACTAACTTGTGTTTACATAAAATGCCAGACCCCATTATAACAACGCCATATTGCATTTTGGTGGTATCTTTAAGAAATTGTGTGACAATGTAACCTAATGACGACGCATTGGTTGTTGACAAGTGCATTTCTAACTCGCACCAACTTTTCGTTTTTATCCTGTTCATTTGTTTATAAATATTTTTTCGTCTAAGAATTGTTGTTTTTGACGAACTTTCTCTCAGTTAATGATAGACAAACTAAAAGAAAGATACTTCTGAAACGTTATTTTCTAGAGATGTAGCCAAAAAAAGTTTTACTTTGAAATTTACGTGTAATTTTTATTTTGCCGGAAGAACTCACTGTGTTTGATAAAAAATGGTCACTGAGAAAGTCCCAAATTATAAAGTATTTCCATTGCATGGTAAAAGTTTGATGTTTTTCACTAAAAAGTTAATTTCTCGCCCGGTTTAACAGAAAGGTCAAAATAATTTTACATTTTTCGGCTTGACCATAAAAGCCCAATGGTCAAGGCATTGAGCCCATGTGTCCCTTTGCTCACCACTATGACGTAATAACACGTGGCCAGTGACGTCAGTTGAGACTTTTCGTCGGACCAGACGCAATTTGACCTTTCGTGACCTTGGTTCCTTTGTTGTTTGGCGTCGCGCGGCCATTGTTACTATTCGAAATACAACAATAAAATCAGTTATTTTCGAGGTCGATGAAGTGTTTTCACCCCTAACAACTCGCGGGAGCTTGTTAGACCTTATTATCAGGGGTGTCCGATGGTACCGTATCGAAGGCGATACTGGTATCGTTACTTGCCCGATACTTAATCGATCCGACGCCTTTTTCATCTGCAAGATGTTTTACTTTTTGCAAAATGAGGCTCAACGAACGTGCGTTTTAGAGTTTTTAGTTGAGAACGTTATCTGTTTTGAAGATTTAGTAAAGGTTTTGAGATCTTATTAAGAAAATATTTCAAAGTTGTAGAGCGGTATATGAACTTTGCTGTTTTTACGGATAATTGAATATTTGTATTTTTGTCAATCTTGACTTTTGTGAAATACTTTGTGGTATACCAACCATTTAACCATCTCATTGTTTTATGTTGTTACTCACTAAGGTTTGCAATATGGCAATTATTTGGTAAAAAGCAACAAGTGCTTCAGCTTAGGACAGTTAAACAACAATAGCAATAACATGGAATAAAAACGGATTACTGTTGAGTAGCTTTCTGGAAGGAATACAAGTCTGGAAATACACTTTTAAGAAGAGTTACTCATTTTCCATAAGGAACCTACTCGACATTTTAGTTGGATTATTAACAAATTCGAAAATTTGCTCACCGATGTGTTGACTTGCCTACTTAACTGACGAGTAGAATGTACTCGTTTTGAAGATAACACTTTGACGATTTGAAACCAACTTCGATTCCAATATTTTCTACTGTTTAAGCGACTTGAACTCACTCGTACTCGTATCTACTCGTGAACGAAGATGGAAGTTGAAACAATGACAGCGAGTCCAACTCCTCAACTCGGCAACTGTCAAAACGAGTCACCCAGCCACCCGAGTAACGTCTACCTCAACCGCAAAAACAAGCCTCCCAATCTGAGTATTTCACTGAACGAAGATAGCGATGACAACTCGATAAACTACTCGCCCACAGTTGAGTGCGACTCGCCCTATGTAACTCTACGCAAGCAGATGGTGAGTAGCACCACAGCTGCCATGAACTCGCCTGTCGTTAAACGGGTATCAAGACTCGAACAAATACTTGACATACCCGACGTTGCGGCCGCGCTGGTGCATGACGAAGGATACGAGTTGCTGCTGAAAACTCGTAGAGCGAGTTCCGAGAACTCGACCGCTACTCGCCAGCAAACTCCCGGAGTTTCGGGGGAAAATGGCAAGTTTGTGTTCGACGAGTCGCAAGCGGACGCGGACAGCGAGTCGAACTCGGGCAGTGACTCGTCCTCGCTACTCAGCACCGCCGACTCGGCCACTGCCAACTCGGACAACAACAATAAGAAGAAGCAGCTGCGTCCGCGTTTGGAAGCGAGCAAACCCGAACTCGCCAACTCGCAGAACGTGTACGATCGAATCGCCGACAGCACGAAACCAGCAGAGCTGTTCGAGGAAAGAAAACTCGAAAAAAACGAGTTAGAGCTACTCGAATCAAACGACGATAACGACTCTTCGGGTACGCCGAGTACTCCTGACCCGGTTAACTCGGGAAAGCGATCTCTCTTCTCGCGATTTCGACTCTCTGGCGTTACTCGAAGTTCGAGTCAGCTTAGTTTGCAAGGTTGGGACTCGCTGACCCGCGCACTCGCACGAGTTGGCGTCGCTTCGTCCCTACTCGTCGGACTCGACCTTGACTCGTTTGAACTTGACCCCCAACTCACCCCGATCTTGAAGCGGAGATCGCGATGCGAGGATTTTACTGGAAAGGTGACCTTGAAACGACATTGACTCACGTGGAAGAGTTGTTTAGTGTTTATAGTTTTAACTATAAGTCTATTTTAATGGTTAAACGAAACATCAATTTAGTTAGTCTACGAAATAGTCTAGGTGCAAAAGTATCATCTCTAACATGGGCTTTACTTAACATTTTTGACCCGCCACATAAAACACCTGTTTTACCTCAAATTGTATCTAAAGACTTAATTTATAAATTCTAATGCCAAGGAGACTTGGCTGTAATATGGAGGCTTAATCCAGAAAGTCAGATTAAGTTTGCTTTTAAGATAATCTCCTGCTAACTTGCTGACAAGACTGCTGTAATATGTGGGGTGTTGTGATTTCAAATCAATATTACATTGATATTTTGTAAAAAGTTACTATAATGAAGTAATAAAGTTGGTGGTAACATAGCATCCAATTAAAGCATAACGTCCATGCATTGAACTTCATTGCTTGTAAAGTATGTGGCGTTATATTCGAACAATTTTCTACTTTTAAAACCATAAAATTAAAAAAAATTTGATCATTTTTCAATGAAAGAAAAAATGTGATTAAGTTGCCACATATTCCCCTCGGTAGTTTAATCGTATTTTTTTGTATCATTACATTAACGGTGCATTTTGGCTAAGCCAGAAAAACATGTTATTTAGGTCACGCCGTCATCAAAAATTGACAAAAAAGAATAAAAAATACCACAAAAAAATAGGAAATTCACCAACAAAAATATGTAATACAGAAAAGTAGAATAACAAAAATCCAAACATTCAACGGTTTTGTGTTTTTCATTCAAAGCCGCGGTAGCTGCTTGCAGCCTTCTATGGCTTGTTTATGATCCTACAGAACCTGTACAGTGCATTTCTCCGTAATCAATACACGCGTACAATCAGCCAAGCACGCTCTTCCAAATATCACCGGCAACTTCATTCAGTAATAGTTGTCCTTGGGAATTGCTCTGTCGTGCACAACCATCAATAAGGCTCGAAATAGAACGGAGACACTCGTGTCTTCTCGGCCAGACTGCTTCAAATGTAGGCGGTTTTGTTTACCGTGAATTCGCTTAAGTTTGCTGCCAAGCTAATTGTTTTTTACCAACCAAACCGATTTCAACTTCCATTTTTAACCATGCTTCTGCTTAACTGGCGTTTTTTTGACCAAACTAATGGGTGATCCCCAAACAGCCCTGTTAGTTTTTACTTATACGTATTTTCATTCTGTCCAACCACATCTGCTTGTTTTAATTCCAATACTAAAGTTTATAATCAAACGATGCGCGGAAAAGCAGCCGAAAAATTTGCCTTGTCTAAGTTTTCAAATTTCAAAGAATTTTAATCTAATAGTTTTTCGAAAACATGAAGTGTTCCTGGGGAAAAGTCATTTTTAAGCACTTTTTATTGACAAAGAAGCAAATAAATAGAAGAATTGGGAGAAAAAAATGCCAAACCTCTATTTAAATCAGTTGATGTCAACTTTTTGGTCGTAGACCACTTAGTGGCCTTTCCTGTCGATGCTTCAAACTGCTTTCTAAAGCCGAAAAAACGACCATGTTCAAAGAATAATAACACACTTTGTGATTCCTACTCCTTTTTCACCCGAAAATTGGTATTTTTTTACAAGTGTAACAGAACATTTGTAGCGAACCATTCAAGTCCTGTTTGTAACTGTTCAGGAAGAGATTTTACATCGTTTAAAAATGACGTCACGTTGTGTTGTTGCTGCTTCTGCAGCTGAATGCATGACGCATGGTATGATGTCATTTCAGGTCAGGATGTTTGTGGATTGGATGGCGCGACATGCACACGCGCACACACACGCACACACACGCACACACACGCGCACACACGCGCACACGCACACACGCACACGCGCACACACGCGCACACGCACACATACACACACAAACGCACACACTTTTTAAATTAAAAAATGTGGTTTATTGTAACGATTATGCAAAGTACCCATAACTTATATATGTAAACATCAACTTATCAATTTACAAGATTTCTAGATCGCACGTGCACACAAAGTTGTAAATTGTTCAGATATTTCGAAATACACGAAGTAATACTGAATAAGTACTGTTTTGGCCGAAAGTTGTGCACAAAATCTTTCAGTTCTCTAAAAACTTGCTCTAATGTATGACGAATCTCAAGTTTGACACGGTATGTCATGGATCGAATCAAAAGGCAAACTTATCTCAACTGGAGCCAACCTATTTCGGTTTTGTACAAGGTCCCAGTTAAACTTTTGATGTCTTGTCGGTTATTGTTCAACAGTAGGGCTTTAGAAGAAGTTATGCGTTTGTCTGTGAATGATTCGATTATTTCTAAAACTATTAAAGGACTTTTGAATATCAATTCAATATATAAAACGTTGCTACCAGGCATTGTAATAATATTATTCAAAAACAGATCCTCTGGTAATTATTTTGATTCTCCAACTTTTCGACAAATTATACAGGCCGCCTTCTTCAGGGCGAATGGCGCCGAACGTTCGTAAAAGTGTATTATGGGTGACAAAATGGTTGTAAATGTTAAGTTTGACGTTGTAGCCACGGCTTGCAACAATGTTAGTCAAACAACTTTCCACTTACAGACAAAGGCTGTGTGGGATAAGCATACTTTCAGAGTGGGCGGCAAATATTAAACGCAAATTGACAAAAAGCATTTGGTTTACAGCCTGTGCGCAAATAAGACACATGAAAGAACCCGTACATTGTAAAACAACGCTGAAAAGATATCCAAGAAATTTAAATCGTCAAAAATCTTGTGATGTGTTTTACGGTCTCTTATGTTTGACATTTACAAGAATTTATCGCCTAAAATTTCGAACTAGTTTCGGATTACTGGAACATTACAACATATGTGTATATCGGTGATATAGTTCTTTCTAAAGTCGTACTGACAAACCGTAACTAAACACGTATAAATGTAGCAATCAGGTGGCACTGTATAACGACAAATTATGTTGAAATTTATCAACAGTACACTGAAAAATTACCAAGGATTCATACAAGAACAATTAAGGCTGTAAAAGTCACACATGTTAGGTTGGCCTCGTTAAGTCGCCTATGATTACTGAAGACAACGCTGTACCTTCGGATTACTTGGAAAACTGTTGCAAAGTTATGTGCAGACTGAAATCAATATCAGGCGAGACGATTTGGACGGATCAATCAATAACTTCTCCCGTGTTGGAACAAAATTTCCCGACCGCCCTAATTTGCAATCCTATTGGACTTTTCTCGATGTTTCTTTAAATGTTTCATTCAAACATGACTTATATCAACACCGGATCACAGTAGATTTCCATTTAAGCAGTGGTTTTCCAATCCTTTTTCCCTCCTACCCTAATTTGAATATACCGAGACACCGGAAAACGCAACACATGAATAATTAATCGGTTGTTCACAGTTTGACATTATTCATCTTATCGAAACAAACTAAAAGGTCTAGAATTATACAAAAAAACAAGTACAAAAATATCAAAAATATATTTAAAACAATTGCGCAATAATTGGAAAATTGTCACAAATTAGGACTAAAACGTGTTTTTTTTTTTAGTTTAACAATTGTGAGTTAATAGTTAGAGTTACCTACATTAGTAAGAACACATAAATTGGGTGTAAAATAACAAAAACAGTAAAAATTGCCAAAAAAATCAGATAAAATATCTACAAAAATATGCGAAAAATTTCTCTAAAATTGGTCAAAATAAGATGTTTTTAAAGCAACAGCAACCCCCTAAACATGAGCTTACTGATAAGCGAAAAAGTTGCACCAAAGTATTTCGAAATAAGAAATGTCAATACAAAGGTGTTTTTGAAGCAGAAGCTAACCCCTAAACACCCTCATTTTTGCTCCACAGGAACCTGGCAGTCGACCCACTATACGCAAGAAGACCGTGTCCTTCAGTCGACTCCCAAGCGAGGCATCGGTCAAGAACTCATCCGATTGCATAGCTCTCATGCGCACTGGACACCAGTTTGTTAAGATGAGATCCAACTCCAGGGTCTACAACCGACTCTACTGGTTTGACGACGTTTCAAAGTGAGTTAGAGATGCTTTGTAGATGCTTTATAGTTGAAATAATTGCTAATTTATCTAATAAATCCTAAGTTAAAGATTTTCTCTCATTTTACTAGTTTTTAGACAGATTTATTTGTTTTAGGTAAATGTTATTTTGCAAATATTTCTATTTAACCTGTTTAGAAAGTAAAAGGTTTCGATAAATTACGATTTAAGGAAGTTTGTGATTTTCAAAATAAAACGTATTTCATTTAGAAAAAAAAGTATCTATTTGTGCTTTTCTCTGTCAAACAATTAATAGTGTTTTCAGAGTAATGTGGCTGCTGGGTGATTCGTCAGGCCGACAATACCCATTTACATTCACGTAAAGTCCCTTTTTTGAATAATATCCTTTATTCTCAACATTTGCGCTGATACGAACTTTAAATTTATTTCTCACGAAGCATTAAAGGTGGAAATAACCTTTTAATCGTATGGGACAGTACCGCTATTTGGCACATTTTAATAGTGAAACTTTTTTATAATGTTTCGCAGTTACTTGAATGTTAAATAGGTGAAATAATACATTTCCCACAGCATGTTTTACTTTTTATCTAAAACAACGCAATGTTATCCGAATCGTGCTTTTGTATATTTCGTGAATAAATTAATTACATCAGCAACTCGCCTTCATGACGCAAACACGAGCCAACTAAAAGCCGATATTAAATCCCCGCCTGAACCCAACAAAGCACTCGGATGCATGACGTCACAATGCGGCATTGTTTGCGGTCGCTCGTGTCTCGCTGCTGGTGACCTTGGCCGCGACCTCTGGGCACGTGCACGTGTATTGGCGCAGACGACTTACGCTTGTGGCTGTTTCAACTGGTTGACTGCTGTATGAGGCTACTTTAGAATAAACAAAGAACACTAGCATTTAACTGTATGCACGCACTTACTTCAACGACTCCCAACATTTGTAAAAAACGTAATGTGAATCAATAATGGAGGCATCACACATTCTAAGCCACTTTTTTGTGTGTTTCTTGTGTTTATTTTACCGAGTTATTTAAATTAAGAAGTGGCTCCGAATTTGACAAAAAATATGTTAATTTGACAACTCATTTCGTTCGTGTTGCTTTTTTTTCAATTTTATTTCTGCTTCAAAGGCGTAAGGTCCTTTTCAATCATAATTTTAGGTTTTCTTACTTTTCCCATGTTTTCAAGGCCTCGTTAACAGCCGGTTAGCTTATACTGCTATTTTTGGGGATATGAGGCCGCTTTGAAAAGGCAAGACTTTCTTTTTAGCCAAAATTTTGTAGGTTTCTATTTCTTAGTTTGTATACCCTTCGTTTTTTACAAGAATTAACGTATTTTTTTAGAAGAATAAATGATATGAAATGTAAAAACAGGCACTAGCTGTTCCGTAATAACCACATTATTGCCGTGTTTGATGTTTCTTATTTCAGAGTAGAATATAGCTCCTGTTCATAAAAACAAAACAAATCTTCAAAATTGTCAATAAATAAAGTCCATTATTTGGATAATATTCCATAAAGTGCAATCGCTGTTTCGAAATTACAACATTTCCGCTTTTTTACCAGTTGCCTTCGCTGGGAGCCATCGAAGAAGGACTCTGGTAAAGCGCGGATCGATCTTTCCTCGATCGGAGAAGTTCGCTCGGGGAAGACGACCGAGCTCTTCGTGTCATCCGACATCTCGACCCACTTCCCTGAGGAGTGTTCCTTCTCCATCATCTACGCCGACGGGAAGACGCTCGATCTGATCGCAAACTCCGCCGACGACGCCAACGTGTGGGTAACCGGTAAGTTGCGGAACTTTTAACTAATTTGCGAATCTTTTTATGAATTTGGGGAACTATTTTCCTAATTTACAGATCTTTTTATGAATTTGTGGAACTTTTTATGATATTGCGGAACTGTTTACTAATTTGCGGAACTGTTTGAGGTTTTGCGGAACTGTTTACTAATTTGCGGAACTATTAACTAATTTGTGGAACTTTTAAGTCAATTTGCGGAACTATAACTTTTAGGTTAATTTGCAAAACTTTTAAGACAATTTTCGACTTTTACTTGTTTTGCTGATTTGCTGGGTTCTTGTACTGTTTTGTTTTAGATTTAAACATGAGAAATGATTGAGTTTCAAGTCTTTAGAAACCTATCATTTTTGTTTGAAAAGTGTGAATTTTTTAAACATGCCGCAACCCTGCTCCAACTCATTTTTCAGACCCAGAACTTTTTGCTTATTAACCTTCGAAATATTCATTTTCGTAACTTCCCCTCAAAAATATATTTTTTTTAACCCCCACAAAATATTTTTCTCCCCTAGGACTTCGGTGCCTGATGTCGGGCCAGGACGTGGAGGGTCTGCGCATGCGCAGTGACGCTCGTGACACGTGGTTATGCGCAATGTTCGACGGCGCAGATATTAACGGCGACGGTTTTTTGGACGAGGATGAGTCACTCAAGCTACTTACGGTAAGTTGTGGCTTAATTACCGGTCTTTGCGTATTTAAATCTGTTTTCCATTGCGTTGAGAGTTAAACCACTCAAGGTAAGTTTTATGTTGTTTAGTGTTGTGTGCATGTTACGTAGACCAATCTTTATGGAATTGTGCCATGTAAGAAATAAGAAAGAAATAGGTCAAAGAGATTTTCCAAATAATTTTTAAATTACGGCGTGAAATAGTTGGTCATATACAAATTCCTAAAATCGTGTGGTGACGCGTACTGGTAAAACATCATTAACTTATCTTTCAAACGGCGGTTTGGGACAATAGAGTAGATTAACCCCCTAAAAAATTTTTTTTGTCGATTTATTGTTCTTGCATTGTTATCGACCTCCCCCATAAAATACCTCCATTTATGTGCATTTATGGAATTTAATTTTACTGTGACGTTAATGAACATTAACACATCTCCAATAGGTGAAACACAAAAACCTCACGAAAAATATTGTAACTCAATTTAAAACACATCTATTTGTTTTGTAGAGTTTAAGCGATGGGATCCGGGAGCTCCGGATTAAGCAGAAACTTCAGGAGCATGTTCAACTTAGGGGAAGCACCGACCGGTCGCGACTCAGCAAGGACGAATTCGTCGAGATCTTCAAGGTCAGTCGCCGCAAATAAATGACCTTGAGACCGAGTTTATTTTGTTTTTTGTTCTTTTTTGACCGAGTAACGAGTTTAGTCAAAAGGGGAGTAAAACATGTCACAAATGACAAATATTTTCTATTTACTTTGCACTAATTTTTTTATTAGTCTTTCATCAAACTTGATAACTTTTTATCTTAAACTAAGTTTCTTTAGTTTAACCAACTTAAAAAGTAAAGCCTTTTTCTTTAAAAGTTACTTTAAATTTTGACAAATTTGTCGCATTTTAGTTATGTCTAAACTTTTGAAGTACGAGAATTTATTGCGGTAAGTTTACGAGAATTACTCTACTCGTGAGTGATTCTCCTGTTTCCCAGTTTATTGGATTCAGCGAGTAATTACTCGGCTTTTGTTTAACGCAGGACGTTGCAACTCGGCCGGAAATCTACTTTCTACTCGCCCGATTCGCGAGTAGGGACGACCGACTCACCGTCAACGACCTACTCGTGTTTCTAGAGTCGGAGCAAGGTACTCCACCACTTCATATCTTTTTAATTATAAGCGTATTTTTTTATTGTTTAGAACTGTGGTTCTCAACCTTTTTAGCTTACGGACCGGTAAAATTTCAAAACAAATTTGTGGACCGGTGGACCTTCAAATATCAAAATCAAACCAAAATGTAATTACGACAAAATAATCTACTTCAAAGCAAAGAATGGAAACTTTTATTAAGCCTTCGGCATCTTGCATTTTGTAGTTAAGATTTAAAATTGTAATATATTTGGCGGACCGGCAGGAAAGTGGACGCGGACCGGCGGTTGAGAACCACTGGTTTATACTATTTTTTTATTGGTAAATTTAATTTTTTTTTAACTTTTATTAGACTTATGTCGACTTATAATATTCGTTACAGCGTTGTCACAAAAGCATCTTTAGAATGTACTTGATTATCTTTCTATTTTACACTAAATTTGCAACTCTGGCATGTAACACACATCCAACTCAATAAAACAAGGCAGATTAATTTATTATTTTAAATATACTATTCATTCAAAAGTCTAGATCACTCTCGCCATTGATTAGTTAAAAAATTGTGTTTGATTGTTTGTGTGTTCGATTCTACGCCAGGTGTAAGTGACGTAACAGAGGAGATGTGCGAAGAGTTGATCGCGAAGTTTGAGCCTTCGAAGTCCCTCAAGTCCATCCCAGCCCTGGGAATCGACGGGTTCACAAAATACCTCATGTCGGACGCTTGTGGGTTGATGGATCCGCGACACTTGCAGGTTGGTGGCCACATCACCACACAGTGTGGCTGATGTCTGGATATTAGGAAAGATAAATATCTATAGTTTCATTACACAATGTAACAATATTAAACATGATAAATATCAGATCGGAATCTATACTATATAGCATTTCATTGAGGCCGTCCTTGTCCATGCTAGGATGGTACTCGTCCGATACTAGGATACTTCTAGTGAAAGCAAAAAAGAACATTCAAATAATAATTTCTATCCCAATTTCTAGTTAAAATTAAAAAAAAATCAAAAGGCCAATGTTTTGCTGTTTAGCCTTTTAAAATAGCTTCTCGTATCATTATTACCCCTGTAATTTTTTTTAATATCGTTTGCGGAAAATTTTTACACCGATTTTTAACCATTATTCGAATTAGTAAGAAATGGAAACGACTCTACTTAGCGAAATGCATATTTTTTATTGTAATTTTTTTAACACCTTAATGGAAAATTTTTGTTGAAAGCTGTGTCCATCAAGTTAAGAAGCACTACTATACACTAGTAAACATTGTCTACAACGTGTAGGTTTGTGAAGACATGACGCAACCCTTGTCGCATTATTTCATCGCATCGTCCCACAACACTTACCTCATGGAGGACCAAGTTAGCGGGCCCAGCAGTGTCAGCGCGTACGTACGAGCCTTACTCAGGTAAGAAGTCCTTTTCATCAACTCGTATTTACTGGGATGAGGAACTGAAACAAAACTCGTGTTGAGCCCTGTAGGGTCTAAGTCTTTGCTTCTTAACTTGGTTTGATCACAGACTGCGTTAGTTAGTATGATTGGTTGACTTTGTTGTGCTTGGTTCTAAGCAAAGATTTATTAAATGTTACGAAAGATTGCAGAAGGAATACGAACACGCGGCCTATATTTATTAAGCTATAATTTAAATGCTGTCGTCTTAAATGTGTTTTGTTCATTTTAAAAGTTTGGTTGACACAAAAAAAAACATTAGTATAAATTGGATAGTTAATTATGTTGTTAAAAATGTCAAACATTTAAATGGCTGGTAATACAATTTGCTAATAAATAGCGTTTTAATTATTTGTTTAATTAAACCACATTAAAATTCAAACCACTTTATTTTGGACAAACTCGGACCGTTTAAGGCCCACAATATGCCTTTGCTAGATTCGCTCGCTTTTGCCAGCGTTAAAACCCGCGTCCGTGAAAATGTGAGACCTTATGCTGAGTTGCATTAACCGCCGCCTCACTTTTAGATGCTGCAGATGCGTGGAGCTTGATTGCTGGGATGGAACCGACGGTGAACCAGTCGTTACGCATGGACACACACCAACCAACAGGTTTCAATATAAGTTACTACAGATATAATATCGTTATTGTGGATTATTCTTCTGGTACCACGTTTCTAAAATATGGACTTGCGCAAAACTCGGTCATAGTGTCGGTAATAGTCTGATGCCTCGTGTTTTATCGGTTTGTAGGGTTTTGGTATTGTTACTTGTCCGATGCCCGAAGCTTGATACTCGATATCAAATTAATTCGGCAACTCAAGTTGCTAGAGATTGAGCGATAGTACCGTGACAAAACCGATGCTAGGTCGCTGCCGAACCGATCCCAAATATGAATTGCTGATATTTTAACGCCTTGGACGCCAACAAATACCTAGTACACCTCTCTGCCAACTGCATTTCTGCACCCTTGTCGCATTTGGTACATGAGATGTATTTACAACAAAAGTAGACGTTTTTGTTGAAGTTCAATTGCCATTCATATAGGAATTATTCGTTGGTTCAACCTACTTCTACAAACGTTAAACTATAGTCTTATTTATAATTTACCAAAATATGCTTTATCTTCTACCTTTAACATGCCTTTATAGGTCGTTAATAAAATTTTGTTTATATGGCAAATGTAATGAAAGAATTGGGTCGGATCGGACGATGTATTTTTTACAAAATAGTCAGATCTACGTTTTGGAATATATACAAAGTATCGAACATCCCGCATGAAAACCTAATCTGTTTTAAACATCTATTTGTTTCAATCCCTTTTATTTAAACTCGTGTTTCCAACCGCTATTGTACCGCGTAGTAAGTTGTGTGTGAAAGCTTGTGAGGCAGCAATCACAGCCCTCACTAAATGCCAAAACCTTCCTTCGACCTCAATCACAAATCCAATAAACTTTACAAGGAACGTCTATTTTAAGATCACGTTTCCCGAGCTAGACTAGCTGCTCATTTTTAGTTTTCTGCTTTCAGTTTTTCTTTCTAAAAAAATGTTGGGCATGAGGCAATGAGATAAAAATAAAATGTTATAAAGGCCTTATCTTTGTTTTTTTGTTAAAAAATATTTTCTGTTAAATAATGTTTTTAGGGTGGTCTACAAATATTAAATTTCCTAGAGACTGATACAAGAAAACTGTTTTTATAAGATTTATGGATTATTTTTCTAGAGCCGCCTTTTGCTTTTGTCCAACTTAACCATTTTATCTATTTCCGGTCGCCGGTTGTCCTTTTTTTCGGCTCATGTCAATTCCCCCTGTTGAACACTCTTAACGATTTTTTTCCGTGTGTTTTTTTGTTTAACAATAGTATTTTCCCTTCATCGCTGTTTTCGGACTTTTTTTGCTTCCCTCTAAAATGGACTTATATCTTTGTTTTTTAAACGTTATGGTGAAAATCCTCTGTTTTTTCTGTTAAATAAGCTTTTAAAAGGTGAACAAGCTTAAGGGTTGAATTTTGTATTTGTGCGAGTAAACGTAATTATGTGAATTGTTTATAGTGACTGTTTGTATTAATTATGAAAAACTAGTTTTTCTTTGGAGCATAATGGTTGGAGGTTGGAGTAATATGTAATAAGAATACCAAAGCCCATACACAATTGAGTCATTGATAAAGTTTTTCCGCTTTCCTGCTTCATCGCGTTTTGTTGCTCTCCTCAGCATCCCGTTCCGTCAAGTGGTGGAAGCCATCGGTGATAGCGCCTTCCGCAACTCTAGCTACCCTGTAATTGTGAGTGTGGAGAACCACTGTAGTGAGAAGCAACAACTCTTGATGGCAGAACATCTAACGCAAGTGCTCGGCGACAGGATATACAAAGAGGTGAGTAGATAGGCTGGGGATAAAGGGTAATGTTCGACCAAGGCAATATAGTTATTAACCTTTTTTTACTGTCGTTATTCGTCAATTGAACAACTTGATTTATTTAAGATTTTTTTAATTGGATCATTTTAGGTTTTTATGAGAATGCTTTTAGCTGGGGCTAAGGGAAATGTTCGCTCTTGGGCCATATTATTAAATTTTACGGTCGTAACTTATCACTTGGACACCTAAATTAATTTTAGCGTTTATAAAACTGGAGCATTGCAGTTTTTCATGAGAATTAACGGACTTTTAAAAGCTGTTTTTTTGCTGAGAACAGGACATACAAAGAGGTGTGTGCATTCCCTGGGGCTAAGGGGTAATGTTCTCTTAAGGCAGGGGCCATATTGGTTAATAGGGGGTCGCCAAACTCGGTGCAGTTTGATTCTTCAAGCCCGCGGCATATCTTCCTAAACATCTCCAATTAAGTTCTGTTATTTATACTTTATCAACGGAAATGTTGCTAGATACAAAACTAAGCTATAACAAATGAACTTTAAAACTAAACGAAAGATTCATGGAGCTGACTTTACATTTTTATATTTTTTTATGATTTCTTCGTTTAATAATAAGTCAAGTCAAATATGGTGAATTCAAAATGTATTCCGTTCCGCAGTACTAAACTCATCATCCGGTCTCATAAGCTAAAGTGTATCACAGGTTTCAAACTAATGTTTAACTCTTTACTCTCCACAGGCACTTGTGGGCGACCGAGATCTTCTCCCTTCACCTGAAGATCTCAAGAACCGCATCTTGATCCGGACCAAGAGGCTCCCTCCCGGATGTAAGGATGACGTCGGTTACGCTTCAGAGGACGATGAAGGTCAAGAGGTCGAAGACAAGGTGAGGACAATTTGCGGGAGCGGAAATGTTTGCATTTTTAGGGCGACGGAAATGACTTTAAGGTCGAATTTGGTTGTAGTTTCGATTTTTAAGGGACGTTTATTTAACAAAAACAATTTAGTTTTGTGATTTTTGACCAAAAATACAGCAAATACTTTAAGAAACTTAATTCCAAAAGAAAATAATTTGCGGAATGGATAAATATTTCTGTACAAAAACGACACTTTACTGTCTTTTCAATTCTTCAACTTTTAATTTTACTTTGAATCAAACATCCAACACTATTTTGGACAACTGTGACAGCCATTTGAGTCCTATTAAAAACTTAGAAAGTGCTGTTAAACGGTAAATTGTATTTCACTTCTGACGAGCTTTCGCACAACCGTGCTCGGTCAGGCCAGAGTAAGACTAAAACTGTACTAACGAGGAAAGTAAAAGGCGGTAAAATGTAGACGGTCAAAAAATGGTGGGTTTCAACAGAAAAATGTTTGTTTTTTTGCATAAATGCCTGTTCATAGAATCTAAAACCTTGACAGCAGGTTTTTGCCTGACAATCACCGCTTCAACAAGAGTTAGTTCCTATGTTAATTCCTCTGAACAAATTTCGATTCTATGTTTTGCTGTTTTTTTTTCAAGTTGAGTGCTTGTTTTTTGCAAAGCAACAATTTTTAATTGCACTTATTCTATTTAGTAAAGTTTATTGGAATACAAATTGACATTTAAAAAATAACAAAACCTTGATTTTAAAGTTGCCTTTTTATTACAAATAGTTGTGTCTTTTTTTTAATTTTTCGTCAATTTTAGAATTTACGCTTACAATTTCATGTTCATTCGCAAACTAACCAAAATGCAGCGGAAAGTTTTATTCTAATCCCGCAATCGCATATTTCCGAAAGTTGTTTGTCGCGTCGCGCTGCCCATTGTTATCGCCCTTTGTTCGATCGGAAACCCATTGTCCTGTCACAATCGCCGCAAATTGACCTTCAAACGACTCCCAAATGACCTCGTGACAACCGAGTGACGTAGTTGCTTGACCTTGTGTGACGTCATTGCCCTTGAGGATTAGGAAGCGCGGCGCTGAGCGCGATTGTTACAAAACAAACAAACACAATGGCAAGTCGTGAAGTCGATTCACGCCAAGAGCAAAAACAGTTTAAAACTAAATAAAGATGCTTTTTGAAAACTAATGGATCCGATCCGATACTGAAGTCTTTATCACTGTGCACGTACAGGAATTTATTAAAACACGAAAAGGCTTAAACAAGTGGATTCCTTATTCAAATAGAATTCAATACAAAACAATGTTAATAAAACAGAAACAGAATCAGTAAGTCAAACATCATTGCCAAACACTTACAAGTAACTAACAAAATGAGCTCCTACCGCGACAAGGTAGTAACACAAACTGCCGTAAGGACAACTACAAGGCACCATGTGCTCAGTGACCTTTGACCGCAAGTCATAGAATGATTACAAAATTAAATAGGTCATAAGTAAAGTTTTGATATTTTAAACTGTTGGATATTGCAATTAATTTGTCAGAAGGAAATATCTATATATCGGACAAGCTACTTTCGACTGATCAACTTTTAAAAGCACTTCGACTTTTTGGCAGATTCATGCACTCCATAAAAACGGCGATCTAATCATTTTGAGCTAGTTTGCGTAGTGTTGGGAATTAATCATAAGCATTTCATGAAAAATCCATATAAAGTGTTTTTCGATTTTTTTCCTTTTTTTTAATAAAGTTTTTTTTTTACCAGATCGCTAGTTCGATGGTTGACCTTCCGGCGCCTGTTGACCCCCCACCCCGGCCCCAGCGCAGAGGGGTACTGGTGAAACCCCTCTCCGACCTGGTGTCCATCTGCGCATGCGCAACTTTCGGTGACGACTTTGAGGTGCATCGCGACGTGAATAAGTGAGTTGGAAAAAATATAAGAAAACGTTTTTTTTTAATTTGAGAAAAAATTCGGAAAAAGATAGTACTTATAAAAAAATAAAGTTTAGTACAAAGCTTTTATAAAATATAAAAAATTAAAATAAAAAATTGTTTTTGAAAGGATTAAGTTGGTTTGTATGTTTTTTCAAGTTTCATGGGATATTTACAAATCGACC
The DNA here is from genome assembly GCF_963924565.1 of Ascidiella aspersa. NCBI lineage: Eukaryota > Metazoa > Chordata > Ascidiacea > Phlebobranchia > Ascidiidae > Ascidiella > Ascidiella aspersa. The sequence continues at coordinate 32,782,018 of NC_139451.1, read as the reverse complement.
TGTAATTATATTATTTTCATTGTTCGTTTTTTTTTTCGTTTTCAAATTTCTTTAGGTTCCTAAGTCTGTTGATCAAGTGGTCATAAGTAGTTGCGTTAACCTTGTTGTTAAACATCTTTATATTGTTTTATTGGATTTGGTAGATCCTATTTGGTATGTTGGGTTGTTTTTGTGGCCTTAAATTCGCCGTTTATATCGTTTAAGTAGCAAACAGACTCGCCTCCTCGTACTCATGGTAATTTATATGTTGTTTACTATATCCAGTTGCTCAACCACTTGCTCGCTCCATGAACAACAAGCCACGAAGTACGTGGAAACCTGCCCCGACCAATTCGCCATACACAACCAGAAGTAAGTTGTTAAAATAAAACTGCAGCTGGGAAAATTGCCAGCAACTTAAAACACAAGTTAAACATCACTTCCAAACACTTACAAGTAACTAACAATATCAAATCAAATTCTTTATGACAATATGAGCTCCTACCGCGACAAGGTGGTGACACCAACTGCCGTAAGGACAACTACAATGTCAAGACACCATGTGCTCAGTGACCTTTGACCGTTTGACCGCAAGTAATAGAATGCTCACACAATTAAATGGGTCATAAAGCGCTTACACCAAAATGAGCAAGATTAACATTAGTGTCTTCATATGTCAATATAATGCACGTGGTAGCAGCCCCGCCTCTTACACGCCTCTTTTTTAAGTTCAACACCTGAATTTTTAGAACGTGCAGATTAGTTGAAGAGCAAGTAGATTTTCTGATAGAAAACCGTATATACATGATGTTAACACTTTCGGAAAATTAAAAATCTAATTATGAGATTTTTCTGTATGTTAAAACAACGTACTTAACTTAATGGCCCCGCCCCTAACACGCCCCTTTTTTCCAGGTACCTGACCAGAGTTTACCCGAGTGCTGCCAGATTTGATTCAAGTAACTTCAACCCACAGGATTATTGGAACTGTGGAGTACAGATCGCCGCGCTCAACTATCAGACCCCGGGTGAGTATATACTCGTTTTAAAAGGTATTAAGAGGAGTTCGCTATACATCCTAAATGTAACACGAGTTTCTATTACTCATTACTTGTAATTCGAACTCGCACTAAACTATTTTTGTAATGCGAGTACGAAGATACTACTTGCTACTCGTAATCTGTATTCACAATATTCTGAAAAATGCGAGTAAGAATTTCATGCTTTTATGTCCAGCATAGTGATTCAATTAAGGTTTTAAAAACTTATTAACTTTCTTTGAAATGCATTTCATTGTCTTTCAATTGTTTTCCAAACGTGTGGCAACCCTCATTAACCTGTATGCGTAATGCCAGTGTTGTAAACAAGTCATTTTGAAATAACTTAAGTTCCACTCAAGTCTTAAATAAATAACAAGTCCAGTCGAAGTCAAGTCATAATTAAAGCAAGTCAATTCAAAGTCTAGTCCTTGTCAGAAAAGCTATTAAAATTGGCTAAACTCGTCCGATTATGAGCAATACCTTAACTTAAAAATACCAAAAAGGCAATAAAAGGCAAGCAAATTGTTCAATGTGCAAAAATTAGAATAAATAACTCAATTTTACGATAAATTCCTGATGAAAATACTTTTTTTTAACCCAAGTCATTTGCAGAAAATACTTAGTCAAGTTATTTGAAAACAGTGGCTTAAGTGCACTTAGGTCAAGTCATTGACTTAAGTCATTACAACACTGCGTAATGCGACAACTAGTTATTAACATATGTTTCCACTCAATACGAGTTTACATTATATGCCATTCAAACACTGAGTTTGTAATATTTTTACGCGATCAACTTTTCTTATTACTTGTGCTTTTAATTTACAAAACCGCGTTTTGACGAATATATTGTTTCTTAGGTTTAATGATGGATATTAACGACGGGAGGTTCTCAACCAACGGCGGATGCGGTTACGTACTCAAACCTGACGTCATGAGGCAACCGGTACGTAATATGACGTCATCAGAGTGTTTTACTGTGACCTAGCTTTGTTTTACATAAAATAGATTTTTTGTTGTAAAATATGAAGACATCTCTTCACGATTACTCCAAAAATAGACTTTTTCTTTTTTGGGCTATTTAAATAACATACTGGCGATTGATATAACAACCATCCGTTGTAACTCACAAACATAAAACCACATTATTTAACTTTTGGTCCATACCAACTATAAACTATATTTGTTATTCCTTTTCACCACCAGATGGCGTACTACAACACCCAGCACAATGACGTCATCCCAGGTGTGACGTCAAAGATCCTCCATTTGCGCGTCATAAGCGGACAGAACTTCCCTAAACCGAGGGGCGGAGGTGCGTTACGTAACAAAATCCTGAGTTTCATCTAATCGATAATTTTACTGCTTTGTAAATATTTTATTTTTTACACTAGGTCCCCTAAAAACGGGATAAGAAATCCTTTTACTTCTAAAAAATGATTTAACTGTAAAAGGTTTGTGACGTGTGACTGTCTCACTGTCTTTCTTGTCCAGTAATTTAATTATCTGGTAAAAAATAAAAAAATGGAGATTTGTTTCTTACACTAGAATTTTTTAAAACCCAACTGCTAAGAAATCTTCGAAATTCCAAGTATATGACTTTCAGTCTTTCAAAATTCCAACTGGTAACAAAAGTTAAAGCAAATCATTGTAGAACTACAGGTATTTTCTTAAAAATCAACAGCGCTGTGTTTAATGTAAAACTAATATTAAATAAATTAGCTTTATGGTGTTAAGGTAATGTTTTACCTTTTGTCCAGTTTTTCAAACCTCTTGGTAATTTTCCTGTTACTAAAAGGAAAAATGCACAATTATCGTAGAACTAAATATATGCAAGTTTACTTTAAATACCCCAAAACAATCCCGTGCCCCATTTAAAAAATCATTGCACTACAAGATAGTAACCACAACTTACGTAAGGAAAGTGTCGTGGCACCATGACCTTAGTGACCTTTGACCGCAAGCAATAGAATGCTTACACACACAATTAAATAAATCATAGAACTATTACAGTAGTGTTTCTTAACCTCTGGGTGGCGACCACATTTCGGCGGACGTTTGATTGGTTGATTCACCGACTGCAGTTCTTTCACGTGGCTAGATTTATTAAGAATAGTTCTGGAAAAGATTTCTCCAAATTTGGGAACATTTTATACAAACACATGGCTCCCATTAACTAAATTCGCACTGATAAGTCGCCAAATCTTCGGTGTTAAGCTAACGCTTAGTATTTGGATCGCAAATGGTTGAGAAATGCTTAGTTTTCTAAAATACGTTAAGTAAACCATTACTCATCATCGCATTTTACACCAATCACAGGCGCCAAAGGTCACGTGATCGACCCGTACGTCCTGATCGAGCTCTTCAGCGTTCCGGCTGACTGCGCAGAGCAGCGGACCAGAACGGCGCCCAACAACAGCGGGGAATCCCCGGTTTTTGACGAGTCGTTCGAGTTCCGACTCACCCTCCCGCAACTCGCGCTCGTTCGATTCGTGGTACTCGATGACGAGTTTATCGGCGACGAGTTTATTGGTGAGTAGTTATACGAGTTCAATTGTGAGTCAACACAATTTCATTTGCTGATTTTAAGGCTCTCTAGTACTTCTATTTTCTGCGCATGGCTCTTCCATTGAATACATTTTCCCACCCCTGGGCTAAACAGTCCACCATTAGCAATACTGCTAGTAAGTGTGCCACATTGTGTCTTATCTTTTAGGTGGGTGACCTTAGCATAAAGTTTGTGAAGCACTGCACTAACCATCCACCACTGTGGTCTTTCTTCGGCCTTCTGTTACTTACGTTACTTTCCCGCAGGTCAATACACGATTCCGCTTGAGAGCATGCGACCAGGATACCGACATCTCCGACTCCGCTCCATATTCGACGAACCACTTGATGACGCTACACTGTTCATCCACGTGTCGGTCTCCCCTTGCGACACCGTCGTCACTCCACAGGGGGGTGCTTATATGACGTCACAAGGCGTGCAGTCAGGCGGAACGCTCAAGAAGCGCTCATCCGCGTCGCAGCAGAAGCGATTGAAGAAGACGCGATCGCGGAGGGACATCGACATTGTAGTCATCCGCGAATGCGCGATCCCAAAGTTTGACGAGATGTTTCGTCGCGCCGACGCCACGCTGCTACACGCGACATCGATGCGCGATGCTTACCGCGTGTCGCTGTCCAACTTGCGCGACGCGTGCGCCCTCGGGACAAACGCAACGGTTAAGCAGTGTATCCGCACGGTGGCGCAACGCTCCCGGGGACACGACCTCGTAAGGACTCCAGGACACGACCTTGCGAGGAACAAGAGGTCTTGGTCGGTTCCGGACGAGTCCGAGCTCGAAGGGGAAGACCCGCGGAAGAGAACGGCCACCAGTGACGCCGCCTTTCCTCGACGACACACCCCCGACCCCGCCCCCGAGGTGGCATTGTTACGTCACGAGCGACGCATTCTTCTCGAGGTGCGCGGCGCCGGGTCAGAAGTGACGTCATCGGTTGGAGGGGAGTTTTGGCGCAAGGTGGGTCCGGCCCTGGACGCCCTGGTGTCCGACTGCCTGGCCCTGCTCGACAGCGCCCCCGAGTGTTGCAAGGTGTTGACCGAATTGCTTCGATCGGTCCAAAACATTTACAAGGTCAGTTCACTTTAAGTAGATTTGTAATAATTTAGCTTTTTGTCTTTTTGTTGATTATATTAACCCGTTGTTATTTCCTTTCTATTAAACTTCCCTATTTATGTTTATTATCCTTTTTATTGGCGCAGTAACTTCAAGAGTAATTTTGGGGAGATTTTTGAAATATTTTATTTAGGGAAAGAGATTAGATTTAGTTTTAACTACATTTCCTGGAGAAATATCAACTTTTTAATGAAACCATATAATTAGATACAACATAAAGACATCTGGCGAAAAATTCATTTTAGTTGTATTATTATAGATTTTTTGGATAAATATCAGTGTTACAGCCCTGCTTGTCAACTAAAGAAACATTTAAATCGCCCTTTCCCAACTTTCTAAAACGCGCATTTATTCCAGGACATTCCGAAACTTCTGAACGGGGGCGATCCGGCCGCTTTGGCCAACGCGGAACCCGGGCCCCTCATAAACGGGGCTTCCCCAGCGGCCCCGGGGGCCAAGAAATCCGGGGGCAAATCGTCGCAGAAGAAGAAGCAGCAGCAGAACTCCGGGGAGAGCGAGCGCAAACGACGACTGGCAGCTCAGGAGAACGTAAGGTGGAACCACAGCGCCATCAAGGGACAGCTCGAGCTGCTCGAGGCGTGCCGCAAGGAGGCGGTAGAGTGCTTGGAGCAGATGTGGCAGACCGGGGTCCGCTGCGGCATCGCTAAGGAAGGGCAAAAGGCGGAATCCTTAAACGGACTCGACAAAAAAGCGGAATCTGCGGACAACCGGAACGGAAACAACAACTCGGGGAATCCCCCGAAACCCAACGGCACTAAGACGCGCTTCGGGGTCACCAAGCCCCCGTTTTCAAGGTCACGCCCCACGCCAAAGCTGTCCAAGCACGAAAAAGGTGTTTCCCCTGAGTTACCCTTCACCCCGTTGTGAGTGGGGCCGCTAATAACCCCAACGGCGGGGTGGGTCAAGTTCCGGGACTTTCCCGAATCAAATGGAGCCCATGGCGAAATATTTATAGTTTAAAGTGTTTATTTTTACTTTTGGCGCAAAACGATATTTTTGTGCAAATTCCGACCAAGACTTGGTGCGAAATGACGTCACTCGTTAAACATTTAAATATGACGTATCTACTTTAGCAGTTTTAAAATGAATTCCTTATTTTAACAGGTTTTGTTTGAATCTCCAAAACAACATTTATTTTTGTTCCGGTTCAACAAATCGCTTTTACGTTTTGTTTGTTACGTCACAAAAGCTCTGACGTCAGCGCCTGGTGTGCGCTTTGTCGCCCTCGTGTGGCCTACCTTTCTTATTACCCACGCCGTGACGTCATAGAACATGTCGGTGTTGCTCTAACACGTTCGCCCAAATGAGAAAAGGTATCGATTTAATTGAGAAGGCGTTTAAAAGACTTGAAAAATCAATGATATTGAATCATTTTTCTTTAATCTAACTTGAATAGAATTTGGTAAAATCTGTCTTTTACTGAATCATCTACAAACGGCCATTGGTTCTGCCTTGGTGGTTTTCGTTTTGTTTTTTCCGCGTGCACTTTTTAGTTTTATTTGCGCAGATGTTTTGTTCGGGTGAATGTTTTGACCAACTTAAAACCAAGAAAAAATAAGTTAAAACTTTTTTTTATAAGATTGAAATTAAAATCGAAAAAAGGTAAAATTGAAAAGTTTCACGACGCTGGAATTCAGAGTTCAGGTACTTTTAGTATTTATCCGTAAGATTCAACAACTTTCATGTCGAATAATCACAAATGCGAGTTGAACCTTGCTACCCCAAGTGCAGTGTTTGTTTTCTTTGCGTGACTTTTTTCGTTATTTTTTGTCCGACCGCCAGAAATGACCAAATTTCGATCAAGATTTAATTTCCTGCCATTAGATTTTTCGCGAATCGTTGTGAAGTTTTACTCTTATTATTATTATTATTATTGTTGTTTTCCGCGTTTGAGAAAATGCACAAGTCTATATTTCTGACGTCATGACAAACACGGGGACGAAGTAGATTTTGACCCCCTCATAAATTTTTTACGATCCCTGGATGACGTCACAGCCACGTTTCTGATCGTTCTTATTTTGTTTTTTTCTCTCTTTACTTTTCTTACCGCAGTTCCCTCTTAATTAATCCAAGGTTATACAAAAGAAAATCCTTACGTCTCTTTGTCCTCATTTCGTCATAGCTTAGTGGGTTTTTCGTCAAAGCCAGGAGAACTTGGTCCTAACCTTAGTATAGTTTTATCACTGCTCCGTTGCCGAATTAAGAAATAGTGGCAGAATTAAATTTTCAAAAGGAAAACAAAATATAGGCCTTTATAGCAGAATTAGTTTTTTTTTTGTGGTTTAAAATTTTAGCTTTTTAAATAAAAGATATTTTGTGCGAGTTCGACAACTGAAAACATTGTTAAAATCAAATCTAGAACTATATAGCATGTACTAGTGCTCTATGCTAGAACCTTATTGTTAGACGGTTTATGGAAGCCTAATATTAGAAATACGAAATAAAGAAAAAACCAGGGACGCCGGACCGATTTCAGGGCAAGGGGGGGGGCGACTTTTTTGGTAAGGGCAACATAGACCGCAGGCGAGCGTAGCGAGCCGAAATTTTTGGGGGGTCCGGGAGAAATCCCCCGGAAAAAAATTTGCGGCCACGCCCTCTAGATTGGCTTAAAATGGTACCAAAAATGTTTTAACAAATGTCATTTTACGATTTTTTTTTTGCATTTTTCCGTAGCTCAAGCCCTACTCCTGTCGGTCGCATAATATTTAACGTTTGAAAAGCAATTTATCATTTTTCATGAAAAGGGTACTTCCCCCCTTGCCCCCCTTAGCAAAGGGCAGGAGGGGAGCCTGCCCCCTCCCCCCACCGCGCCCCCCCTCCGGCGTCCCTGGAAAACACACATTCCGTGCATAACGAAGAAAAATGATTATTGATTTTTTTCCACTCGAATCTTACACAATACACATACATCAATTATTAAAAACTTACCAATAAAGCAGCCCTTGAATTTTGGAGGAATCTAAAAATCCCTGGGTAGGAGCAGATGTACAAGAAATTTAAAATTTGCGCTATATTAAGAATATATAATCTTGTACCTCTATACCCCAGGCAAATTTGTTAATACTTTGCATTTAGAAATAACGATTCACTAAATTATTTGTAACCACCAAATTGGTATGGGCGATTCTTAATATTTGTTAGATCCAATTTGTTCCGCAAGAGTAACCACGTAAATAAACAAACCAAGAATGTGTTTTTTCCCAAGATCCCTATTAAATTACTTGTATCATAGAATACTTACAACTATTCTGAATTATTTTGTAAAGAAAGCTCAAAAAAAAAATATAGTATCATTGCCTGGGAAACGTTCAACAATTACACTCCTATATCTATAAGCGTCTTTATAGTTTCGTTTTAGCAAATCTCACTTTTGGCATAAATCCTACTTACAAGATTATACAGCGATAAACCAGCAAAGCGTAAAATTCCGAAACTCCCAATATCAAAAACAGAAATAGTTATTGTCAAAAATTAACAAGCAGTAAACAATAATTTCCCAATCCTTTAATTTTGTAAATGATAATACTTCCAAAATTATATTATTAGCTAAATTAGCACTGGCCTAAAATCCCACCACAGCCTACAAACAATTATTAAATCAACTCAAAATATTTGGGTTAGGGTGTCGGTTTGGGTGAGGTGTGGGACTGTGGGTGAGTCAAGTATTATTATTTAATAATATTACTTAACCTACCCAAACACAAACGCTAACCCAAATAATGTTCGTTGTGGTAGGATTCTAGACCAGCATGACTAAACTGACTATTGTTTACGATATTGAACAATTAGTGAAAGAAATGTGTGTTTGCTTAACACAAACGTCGAAAATATTAACCAGAATAGAAAAGCTTGTTAAAGCAAACAGTAGGCATACCACTTAACCCTTTCATTATACGTCTGAACGGGGCTTCATTATAGATAAATTTTATTTTGTGTGTAAGTATAAAAGCCACTGAATTAATTCTGCATCTGCATTTATACTTTAGTTGTGAATATTAACTGTTTTACAGTAAATATCATCAGACGGTTGACCTTCCACTTAATTTTTTAAGGTTTGGCCGTCAAATAAGTTTTTGCTTCTAATCAGTGATAGTGATACTGTACACAGCCGTATGTCAAGCTACTATGTTGATTATACAACAAGCATATAAAAATACCCTTTGCTGTTTTTGATTATTATTGTCTGCTTTGGTGTTGCAACAAAAGGAAAATAACTAAAATTCCATCAGGGTGTACTTAATATGTGTTTTTTTAACAAACAAATTATTTATTTTTTGATGTTTAGTATAAGACTTATATTTGCAAAATTTCAGTTACGCTTTACACACAATATTGCAATAGAAAATGCTCGCTCTTTTTCAGGCTTAATCGTTTGCAAATTTAGGCCTTTTTTGGTTGGTTAGGTGACAGAGTCGAAACCTATGATTTTGCGTGCCTGTCAATGAAAATTACTACTTCAAAAAACCATATTAATTATCTTGTGCTTACTGACTTGCGTTTATGCAACCGCACAAATTTCACAGCAATTTTACACAAAATGCGGTCTGCAGCTGCCGAGTGTGCAACGGCTTGTAACAACGAAAGATTAATTCCCCGGGCAGGCTTTCCAACCTGAATTTATTGTTAACCAGGAATTGATTTAGGACTCTTGCTTATTTAGGAATACAATCAACTTATGCATACACTGTGCTTTTATGGACATTTAGATGATCGTAAGAGATGGATTTTACACTTGGTGTTGCGATAGTGTGCATCGCCTTAGCATTATTACTTGATTTTGTGTCCTTGCTTACAACAAGCTGGTTCATGTTTTCAATTGGACAAGGTTCTATTCACATTAGTGGGCTCTATCAGTCCTGCACAATCTATGGATGCAACATCGACTGGGGTTAGTGTTTTTACTTCTTTAAATCAAGAGAGTTGGTTACAGGCATCAAAATCGTTTATAAAGTCAACTTTGTTTTTAGTTTCTTTAACTAGAAAACATTCAAACCCTCTTTATTTACAGTAAATGCAATTAAAATATAGATTACAGCATGTCAGTGTTGGACCTGTATAGAACATATATGTAATTTTCCTGAACCATTTCACATTTCATCAGAGGATTCCACTCAGATACATTTGGTGTAATTGAAAACGATGTATTTTTTCGAAAATTTTGTTGATTGAAAAACGTACTTTTAATATGATTATTTACTCCCTTAAATCTCCCTTAAATTGTCGATTTGAGTTTACCAGCTTTAATTTTTGTGTTTCAGTTTGCAGTAATATTTTGTTATTTTTATGTAGAAGAGCGCCCGCTAGTGTCACAGATTATACTTTTTGTGTTCGCCGGCTCACTTCTACCAATTCTTCTCAGTGGTTGTTCCACCGCTGCGGCAGAATTGAAATCGTGGAAAGTATTTCTATTTCTTGCCGCTGCTTTTGGATTTCTTGGAGGTGCGGATTTTTATTTCAAACTAAATCTTTAAAAAAACTAAAAGTCCTAGATTTAGACTGTGCGATCCAAATGTTTTTGAAGGTTCTGTTTTGTTTGGGTTTTAATTATTAGATTTTTGTAAACACTAATAGATTTTTTCTCCCAAAGACGTATAAAGTTAACTTGAGCCTAAATCTCCACAAACCAAGTTATAAAAAAATTATTAAGTTTTTTTATTTAAATACGAATTGGTGTTTTATATATTTTTGTTCTTAGTACAAGTTTCTTCCTCTACTTAGCTAAAGTGCTCCTAAATAGAGATCGACCGATATCACTTTTTTGGACCAATACCGATACCGATTTTTTTATATACCTAGGAAATGTTCAAAACTTGAATTAATTGAAAATAAAATCCCAATAATGTTTAGTTCACATACCTTTATTAATTATTAAACTATTATTTTGCATATTAACTTGACCTGATGCTAAAACCCAATTTGTTTTTTCGATCAAAAAATGTGTACGTTGTTTGTTGTACAGGAAAAATTATATTTTTGTTTTGTACTAAAATATCGCCCGAAGTATCGGCCTACATTTACCGACATATCGGTAGAGGCCAAATATCGGTCGATATTACCGGTATAACGATATATCGGTCTATCTCTACTCCTAAAAGTTTATTAGAAATGTTTATTTATGTCTAAAAAAAGTTTTTAAAAGACAATATTATGTCTTATATCTGAAAAATTTAACTACTTAACGTGAAGTGTTTTGTTTGTAAATTTATTCCTTTGAGCCCACCAAAACAACATACGACCAACAACACCGTGTGTTTTTCAGGTGGTATGATTTGTGCCGCAACAACACTTTACACGATCAGAGTTAAACAAGAACTGAGTCGTGGAAACTTGATAGGAATCCCTTCGTACAACTATGGCTACTGGCTTGCATGGACTGCTTTTGTCCTGGCTATCATCAGCTCCACTATAATGACAGTTAAAGCTATCAGAGCACTTTATCAAAGTAAGTTGCTTCGTTATTTGATTTAAACAAAAATTCTGTGCGATTATAATTTGTGTGTTTTTTATTTTTTGCTAGGTTCAATTACTTCTGTTGAGGAGCTTTAATTTTTCAACTGACCATAATCAAATATTATCCCTTTATTTTTAGTAGCATTGTTTTGTTACATTTTTTCCCACTAAAACTGCATGGGGCTACCTGGTTATAAGACAAATGTCTTAAAAAAATAAGAATAATGCTTTTGAAAAAGTACAATGCGAGTACAATTTGTTTGCTTTTTTTATTTTTTGCTAGGTTAAATTACTTCGGTTAAGGAGCTTTAATTTTTAACTGGCCACAGAAATCAAATATGAAATCTGTTCATTTTTAGTGGCGTTCTTATGTTAATAGAATTTTCTACTAAAACTACATGGGGCTACCTAGCATGAGATGCATGTCTACTGTCTAGGGATAATGCACTAAAAAAATGTTATATCAATGTAGTTTTTCCTAGTCATACAAAGTGTAATTTGAAGTTAAACATATTCTACCGACTTTCAACTGTAGAATGTGGATTTTATTGAAATCAAATTATTTGGCTAACTTAGTACAACTCTTGTTTGATAAGAAAATTCACATCCCTACAACGTTTCTCTTACTTTCCCACTGATTAAATGATTTTAGTTATAATGTCTGATTTTCCAGTTCAAATAAGCTGATACTAAATAAGCCAATTATTCTATATTATGTCATTAATATAACCACATTAATGACATAATATAGAATAATTGGCCTATTGTATATTTTATAATGAAATGTTTATATTAGATCAATTTTTTTAATAGTAAGAATCTGTATACTGTATGGAAATATATATAAAAAAGTATAATACATCCTTAGTTTGTTGTGTGTGATTGTTCAATCCATTTCGTAAAACTGCCATCCATGTATGCATGTTGGACAACTTTTGTCTGCAATGATTGCTGCTGTCTGTACATTAAACCTCTTGCTACGTCAACAGTTGCTATCTACTATGCATGCCTTGTCTCCTTGCTTTGAATGTATTTTCTGCATGCAGGCTGCCAGAGCACCAAAGCCACTAAAGTTGATTGTGTTCCTATGGAAGAGTTGGAGGAACCAATGTTAGAAAGTAACAATGAGAACAACCTTCAAGAACCTGTTTACTAGATTAAGGTTCAAGTCCTGGGTTCATGACCTCAAAGTGGGTCACATGTTAGATTGAAAGCACTAAAGGCTTACATGTCATGATGTAAAAATGAAAAAATAGATCTAGAAGTAAGCCTTCTCAATTACTAATGTTTTTCTGTTGTGTAGATTTGACTTGCCATTTGTAATCTTTTTTAAAAATGTCTATTCTTTCTAGCCAGCCCTCCTAAACTGCTATAAATTATATGGATTTTTGTGATTGCATTTTTTCGATTTTTATACCTTTTTTCAAATTCGATAATTATTTAAAATTATTAATTTATCACAGTTTAAAACATTATTCGCCTTCAGCATACACTTGCTGCCACTTTTGTTATATTTGATTGGAATTAGCCGTTCTTGCCTTGTCACATTTTTAACAGACAACATAACAAAATTTGTATTTTTTACCACATTATCAATTAAAAAAGTTATTTTATTATCAACAGTTGGTGGCATGAAATATGTTATTGAACTTTTTATAGACAACATTTAGATATTGCAGTCTAGCATTTTTATATATGGACTAATCATAAAATACTAGAGATACATTTCTAAGTGATTTTATTGTGCGTACATATGCTTTAAGAACAATTGCATTTATTTAACAAATATATTCCCCTATGCACTCCCCTGATGTAGTATCTTGGATTTTTAAACTTTATTGTTGTTTCAACTTTACTCAATTTTGTTGGTGCTACAGTCCCGTTCTCCACGATTAAATCAGTAAAAAGAGTAAAGCATCAACAGTAAAACTTATGTTTTAACAATACTAAACTTTTGGTCATACCTTTGAAATTTAATATTTGTAGTGATCTCAGCAGAGGCCGTTAAGACCAGATAGGAAATGTTTTGTGTCCAGTTTTCTAACAACCTAGATTTTTATTTGTAAGTATAATTGTGAAATTATTTCTTCAATTTATTGAAAAAAGCATGGCCCTTATAGTTTTTTTGAAGCAACTGTTTTATATTGATGGTCATATCTTTGTGAAGCAATTTGTTTGTAACTTTTATTGTTCTTCTTCTGTTTTGAGTTTATATATTTTTTACAAACGCTTCTATTTCTGTTGTTAAAACTGCATGTAAAAAAGTTTATTTTTACTCTGCCAGAGTGGCTTAAATAAAAGTAAAGTTCATAATATTTTGTTTGATGTACTTACAAGCTGAATTATTTTCTTTATCAAATTAAAATGAAAATTCCATTTCTGATACCAATTACTAGTTAAAGTTTTGAACTAACGTTCCTTTTAACACTCGATCCGTTAGAAATAAGGGCATTTCTAAGCAAAAAGGTCTACGACAATCAGGGCATCCAATGGCAGAAAAGTCTAGACTTTTAGACCTTGAGGTCCTGGCAATGCACTAATTTGGACCTTTAGGTAAACTCCCGGCGTAGATAAATTGAAAATATTCGTTGAACATTCACAAAAGATTACAAAAAGTGAGAGATAGCATTAATAACACTTGACCCACCCTAACCCAAATAATGTGCGTTAATGTAATAATTATTTGAATGCTGGTGAAAAAGCCCACACTCGGGTGGGCATAAGATAGTTTCTTGTCTATGGTACCATAGGATTGTTACGTCACAAATTGAGGTATTGGAGTCTAAAGCGTTTTATGTAATTATTAATTTAATTTACATTATTTGGGTTAGGGTGCTGGTTAGCGTTTGGGTTTAGGTAGGTCAAGTATTATTAAACTTAATCTTTTGAAGCACATTGTTAAGTCAAATTAGTGCATTGTCCGAGACCTCAGTCTAAAAGTCAGACTTTTTGGTCCTTTGGATGCACTAATTGTCGTAGACCTTTTTGCTTAAATGCGCTAATTTATAACAGATCGGGTGCTTTTAACCAAAAACATTATTTTGCCAAATAATTTTTTTTAGTGCTCTTCAAATAAAGTATCTTTCTGTTTAAAAAGTATAACATCGACTTTGTTCTACCAATTTGTCAACTGACATTAACCTGCACCGGCACTTTAATCTTGGGGTAAAAAAAGATAAAAAACATTTTTTTCTGCAAACAAATTATATAATATATATACTGTATTTTTTACAAAACATATGCGCTTAAAAAAACAAAGTTGAACAGTTTACATTCAGGCCTCCGATATAACTGGCCCCTTTATGTTGGGTTTATTCGGGTTGTTGTCGATCAGCCAATCTGCAAGCCACGTCTGCAATAAATAAACGTTGGTTTGAAACACTTTGCAGGAAACCTGAATCCAACCACTTTTTTACAGTAACGAAACAAGTTGTCAAAAACGAAATTGCAAGTAATAGATAAATACAGGAGAATAAATATAAAAATAATATTCGACCTACATGAACCCAAATGATAACTCGCACCTAAACCAAATAATGTTAGCAATATAAAACCCCAAACGCAAATGTGGTAGGATTCCAGACCAGTGCCAGTTAAAAAAGACAGATTTTGGTTTTTACTAAAACAAAAATATTTTGTAAATACCTATAAAAAACTGCGTTAAACGCTAGGTGGACATGCATTGCCATTACCATTGTTGATACTTCAATAAGGCTAGTTACAGTCATACACATGTGTGTTAATGTTTTAATATGGTTATCAATATTAAAATATTAAGTGTTTTTAACAGCAAACATTTCTTGTTGCTTTTCCATAGTGTGAGGCTAGCTAATACACAAGTTTGCCAAATAGAAAAACTACATTGTTGTGATGATCCTTGCTTAAAGCACTTACAAGAGTGAAATATTTAGTCTAGCAACAAGCTTGAAAATACATGAAATCAAAAGGAAATTGTGCGATTCCATATCTGCAGTGTGGTAACGAGAGTGTGACAGTGATTAGGTCACCCTCTAGCTGCCAGCAATTATGCTGGAAGGAGACTGCGTGCATTGAGTCGCCACACAGCCCCCCCCACCCCCAGAAGCAAGCCAAAAATGACTAACAAGGATAACAGTATTGTGCCAGTGGAAAATCATGTCTATGGGACCTTGAACATGACACAAAACTTTAAAAAACAAACTCATAAAAATTACTACAAAAAGTAGATGAGTTAGAAATACTGAAATGAAAGTGAATAGAGAATAATCTTACCACAGGGTCTCCTGGTTTCTTTTTGCACAATTCTGTGAGACCTTTCAGCAAAGTTGCATTCACTTGGTGGCTCAAGTAATCCTTTCCTGCCTCACCAGCAGCAATTGGCTCGATAACATCTGGATAAAAAGTAACCCACTTTTAATCAAGAGTGGATCTTGTTTACTAATAAAATACCACAGTGAAGCAAATTTCAATATCTCTAAAAGCGCAACAAAAAAGTTGCTTAAGTTAACTACTACCCTTTTAAAAATCTTTGTTTAAAAATGATACCCTTTCTCTTTAATTATTTTTTTTTAACTTCACTAATGTTATGTAGGTTATGATTCTGTATGTTTAATGTTAGATGTAAACAACCACATTTAAGCTCATGTGTATTGAACATTTGAGTAAAATTCACCATCAGTGCCTGATCTTATTCACAATAAACTATATTTACTAAAGTCTACTATGATGTTAAAACTGGCAATTTTATTACCATTAACATAATATTAAGAGAAGAAGGCAAGCTGCATAAGTAAAACAAAACCATTATAGATTTAGTAGCACACTTTTAAATCATGGCTTATTTTTTCCCAGATGATGCTATTTTTTATTGAATTTTTTTATTATTTTAAATGGTATTAGTGATATAATAAAACAATGCTACAATTTACATCCCCTATTTTGAACTTTTCCATACACATTTATATGGGGGTTCATTTATTTTAAATAATCAATTTAAATCAACTACATTCTATAGAGTAAGCAGATACGCTAAACAAAAGGCAAATATAAAGGTTTGTTTTACAAAAAAATTATTTGCTTTTTAGTAAATCGGTAATTTTTTTAGGAAATAATACGTTTTTTGGCGTCAAAATGTAGTTAAGCAAAACTTACTGTCATGAAACATGAATCTTATTTCCCTCTCTGCGGAGTAGAAGCTGTCACTTCCATGAACTGCGTTGCGCGTTTGATCTTTTCCGTACGTGTCCCTCAGACAACCAGGGTGGGTTTCACGAGCCTTTAACAAGAAAAAAAAAAACTTTTTTATTTGATCAATGTTAAGAGCAAGTACACCTAATGATTTACGACTATTATGAATTGATTATTTTGAGAATTTTATTTGTTTGGATCTAATGTTTTTTGATAAAGTTTTTGCTACAATGAATATTATAAACAGCAAAACCATCAAACATATCCTTGATTCTGTTTTAGCAACGGAGTTACAACATTTAAAGGTCTCAACAAGAGTCGCCTCAAGCAGCTTTTATGTTAAACACTACATTCCAGTTCAATGGTGAGTTTTATAAACAAATAGATGGTATAGCAATGGGTTCTCCAATAGCACCCATGATGGCAGACGTTATGATGAACCACGTGATACAAAAGGCAATCGACAAGACCAAGCGGATCACAGGCCTGAGCTACTGTGTCATTATGTTGACGACATGTTCTTGGTGTTTTCTAATGCTAAATCTCTGGATGTGTGTCTTGACTGTATTACCTCAATTCACCCCAGTCTATTCTTCACTAGGGAGCTAGAACACAACAATACGATCAGTTTCCTAGACGTTTTAGTGAAAAATACCACCGGAGTAGCCCGAACATCGACATTTAGAAAACCAACGCACACAGGTCTCTACACTAAATGGTGTAGCTTTACATAAACGCAATTTGTTTTTTTCTCTGTTGCAGAGGGCTTACAAGATCGCTAACTCCTACAAGGTTATCCATATGGACATCAACAAGATCAAGCGAATGTTACTACGCAACGGATATCCGTTGGAATTTCTTCGACAGATGCATCGAGCAGTTCTTTAATAATAAACTCGAAAAAGCACCTTCAGCACAGTACAAGGAAACCCCATTACGTTATATATTGATGCGGTTACCATACTTAGGCCCAGCCTCTCATCATATACGTCGTGAAATACACAGGTTTGTACTCTGCTCTACTGGTGGCAAAGTTGGGTTTCGGTTAATTCATGACACAACTAAGATGGCAAAATGCTTTGCAATCAAGGATCGCCAAGAACATTTACAGCGATTTGGGTTTGTGTATTAAGTTGTTTGTGTGGTGCTTCTTACATTGGCCAAACCCGACGGAACCTGTTAATGAGGGTCAAAGAACATAGGGTCGATGAGAAATCCGAGGTTTGCAGGCATCTGCTGCAACATTCCGAGCATAAGGTTGATTTTGACAAACCCAAAGTTCTCGGATGGGCTTCAGATGTTTTTAGATTGCGGCTACTCGAGTCGCTAATAAATAGCTGAGCACTAATGACTTGTTTTTTTCAATTCACAATGAAACCACCCCTAGGATATGCCTGGAATATGAAGCTCAGTCATTAATGTAATTTGTGTGAATATGTCTTGTTGATAGAAATTCTTTAAGGGTGATAAAGGTAAAATGGGTAACATAAACTTGACATGGTATTATTTTCGTCTATCAATACTAAGCAAGCTCAGTATACCTTTCGTTGTTTTTAGGGACACCTGAGGTTAGGAATCCTACCACAACTCAATCTTCTATCAAAATTAGGTCTGCAATTTACTATCCAGGTGTGCACAAAAATTAATTAAAAAAAGTTTTAGGTGTGCACCTGCCACAGAATCTAAACTAAAAACAACAAATTTAAATGATGAAATTGCTTTTAATTTGTCCTGGTTTAGCCTATTTTGTTGAACGCTGCAGCATTTACAAGCGTTTTAGAGGGTGGTTTAGTAAAGTAATAGTAGATTAAACGGTGTTTATGGATCGTGTTGCGGATAGCATATGTTTTTTTAACCTTGAAGTGGATCTAGGTTATACCGCAAATCCGCACCTTGCGATCGAAACGATTTGCCAAATGCTTTCGCGCTAGATATGATAGTAACATAATAATGCACAACTACAAACCTTGAATGGGTTTGTAGGCCCAATCAGTTCTCTCCATGAACTGATAGCTTTGTCTTTTGCGATGGAAAACACAGTGATTGGTGCGCCGCTCATGTAAGCGACCAGGCTGGGGAAAAACATCTTGCCGTAATGTTCGACATAGAAATCGCTCGCTTGTTCTGGCGATAGGTGAACTTTTCTTTTCTGAAAGCAACAATATTGGTAAAATTATTGATTTGTTTGTTGAAAGATTAAATTTATATTTAAACAGTTGAATCCAGAGTTGCACAATTCACATTTAAAAAGATAAATATTAACCAAATAACATTAGTATTTCAAGCCTAAAAAAATGTATTTGCAGTAAAGCACAAGTTGGCTCCTTTCTGATATAAAGGACATAAAGGGCGCAGGTCTAGAATTCTAGCACAGCGTTGAAACAATTATTGACCCAAACCCAAATCCGCACCCTAACCCAAACAATGTTCGTCGTGGTCTTGGCACCAGCGCCCATAAATAAGTTTAACATAAAACTAATGCGTCGTTTCCACATAAATATGCCGAACCTGTAAGATTGTAAAACCGTTTCTTAGGATGATTTCCTCGATTTCGGCGGCTTTAGTAATGGCGTCTGGTTTCACGATGGCCAGTGTCCTTTCCAGATAAACCTGGGGCGGGGGCATTTGTTGTTCCATGCTGTCTTTTGCTTCTGGATCGCTTGCAAAAGTGCTACCACCGCTAATGCTTTAAAACAAGGAAAGTTTTTCGACAAAATTTTCACAAAACAAGAATTCTTTCTAGTTTGTGCTCGGTTGCTATGGTTCAAAATATCCGGGACCGCACAGCGTATTTTTCTCATGAATGTTGAAGAGTGAAACTAAAGTATTTCTGTATTTCTATGGCGATAAAAATTACCTAGGTTTTTAACTTTCCAGAAATATATTTTACATTAGCGATAAAAAGAGTTTCGTTTATTTACAATTCAACTTTTTCTTTAAGGAAATTTATTTTAAAATTTAAATTTATTACAAGCCACAAATATACTTTGGACTAATTTTATTTTACATGTAAAAAAAATTTGTTTGTTTATCGCGTTCTCAAATTATGGTAACTTCTAAAAGGCCTTGAATTTTATTGTTTTAGAACGTATTTGATTTCACCCCTTATTCAATTAAATCATTACGTCGATTAACATTAATTCATTTACTTAAAGGCAGTGGTTCAGAAAGTTTCCGTTACAAAACTATTTTCCAACCTGCTTAATCCACTCGCTGGTCGATTATATTCCTGCACATCTTGCTGGAACATTGTTAAATCATCGTCGTCTGTTGTGTCAGTCGTCATGTTCTAAAGTTCCTATCACTTCTGAATATAAAGCAATGGAATAAAAAATGTAAATGGCTAGGCCGGGTTGAAGGGACATGACGTCACGGTAGAGGAACATGACGTAATGACGATTTGTTTTTATATAACTTTCTGATGACATATTATGACGTACGGTAACTTTGTGACGTCGTTTATGACAGAGCTTATGAACTTGCTATATCGTTACGAAGCTTATCTCATGTGAAAATGGCCCCCAAACTGTATTTTCTGCCTATTTCATATAAGTAAAAGCCTTTTTTTCTCGCCCGCGCGAGCGTGTTTTCCTTTTTTAGTTTGTCTCAATAAATTTGTTTTATGCTAAAGCATCTCATTGCACTCTCGAAAATAAACTTTAAAACTTTAGTAATTTTATGGCGTTTGTTCGCTTTGTGCGGACCATTAACCTCTTTGTGTAGCTTTTATATTAAAAGTGACACCTTTTCAAATAAAATCTTCAACAAAATAAACCAACTGTGAAGTAATCTTAAGAATACTTTATTATTACGTCACGTTTAGATGTAGCTTTACGCCATTACGTTTGTACGTTACCGTATAGCGTGACTTTGTGATGTAATCTCTAAAACTTGTGATGCAGTAAAGGTTCCTCTCACAATAAATTGAGTTTGAGTTATATTAAATTTAATTAATATATTACGATGAGCGATCGAATTTCTTTATTTATTTAATCATCCTATCAACCACCCAATGTTGTACATTTGTTAAAAAGGCCAAAAATAAATGACATAAAAAATGTTTGATGTAGGCCCAACAAAGCCCCTCTTACTAACAAGAATGATCAATCTGAAACATCATTTCCTTTTATTTTAGGCTAAAGACTGACAAACCTTTCTTATTTGAAAGGCGAATGAAATGGCACTGTAAAAAATAAATTTTACGACAATCTTCTACTATTAACTAAACCGACATTGAAACTGTCTAACTTACGATAAATCATCTAACTTACGATAAGCTGCGAAAATTATATTGCGACAGTAGCGAAGCGGTTCTTGAAATGTGATTGTATCAACTGGTTGTCAAGAGACCAGTAACCCGACCCCATATTAAGTTTCCAACGGGCCAAGCTTCAAAGAGAAGAGGCTCTCTCACAATAGAGATCCACTTTCCCTAATTTCATTTATTGTGTCTTGGGCTTTGATGTCGCTAAAGACTTAATCGGTTAAAGATAACTTGAACATTCAATGAAATAATTATAATGAGGCGAAAGGATGTATGGCATGCATTAGAATTTTTCAAACTACACATTGTGATAAAAACGGGGTTTTGTGATATTACCCGACAAAACTTTAAGTTTGTTTTTCCTTGTACTAAACTGAAAAACTATCTGGTACAACATATATCATCATATTTTGCCAAATCGTTAACTAGATTACGACCTTTATAAACTTGACAACATTTGTCAGATTGCCTACTAACTATAAAAAAACGCATTTTGTGTGAATTGGTGGTAACATTTTAAATGTATAGTCTGTCTATCATTTAATGTTTCAACCTATAATTACCTGTTAGTATTTTTCTTCCCATTTGATGTCATTCTTGCTCGTTAATGGACTCGCTGTTGGTAATTGACAGATTTTGCAAAACTAACTATATTCATTGGGTAAATAATAAAGTTTTATTTTTTACCATAGTTGCCCAATGTTCATTATTCTTCAATTTATTAATCAATAACATGTGCAACAAATATAATTGTTTCCTAGATTTTTTTAAAACATATTTTTTTGTTTATTGTAACCTCTGTTGAGGAAATAGACCTAAATTTTTGTGGTCCCCATGTGTCAAAAGTTGTGCCGCTGGAGGCAGTGTTGTCAACATGAAGATGTGAAAATTTTATTTCTCTCTTTTTTGGATGCAGAGTTGAGTTGGTACGTGCTTCCATCATTTATCGCTTTTAATCAGCTTTGTTTAAGATACTGAGGCGATATTGCGAGAAAATTTAACGAAGTTAGGTATTTGGCCAACAAATTCTTGTCAGAAATAACCAGAAACATAAAGCTAGGTTGAGAAATGGAACGGTAAGATGTCGGTAACTTGGGTTGAAATTTTGACCAGGTTTGGTCGCCTTACTTGAAATAAACCGACAGATTGATTTAATAAACATGATTAATAACGGTCGTTTCAAGTTTAAAAAATATATACAGCTCCTAAGAAAAATATGCAAGTTTGTAATGTCAAGTCATTCAAATAAATATTTAGTTAACTTTTTGATTTCATTTTGTATTTATATTACTTAACCGTGAGCTGTTGCATGGGTTTTTAATGTTAGCTTAATAAGGAATAAAATTGCTCGAGGTTTAATAATTACTAAATATCTTAACTTTGTTAAATTCTAAAATCAGCCAAGACATTATATAAAAACAGTGCACCTCGGCCACTAGTCACAAATAGGCAAATTACAATGCGATACATTAATAGTATAAAATACACTGCTCTAGAATCTTAGTATCCTACATATTTGTCAGGGCCTTTATATTGCTAACATTACTTGGGTTAGGGTGCTGGTTAGCTTTTGGATTGGTCAAGTAATATAATTATTATATTTATTCCTTAAATAAGCTAAATAGCGTTTTATTTTTTATTGCAGTATCCGTCATCATGGTTCGGATGAACGTGCTAGCCGATGCTTTGAAGAGCTTGTGCAATGCAGAGAAGCGTGGAAAGCGACAGGTCCTCATCAGACCTTGCTCAAAAGTAATTGTCAAATTTCTGTCGGTCATGATGAAACACGGTATGTGACAAATTCCTCAAATTCAAAAGTGTTTGTACAGTAAAAATTTCGGCCTGGTCTAGAATCCTACCATGTTTTTGTCTCGGCGTTTATATTGCTAACATTATTTGGGTTAGGATGTGAGTTCGGATGCTCCAAGTTATATTATTATATTTATTTTCCTGTAATAATTTCTTTCTTGCAATTTCATTTTTAAAAACTTGTTTCTTTACTGTAAAAAAAATTGGTAGGATTCCAGACCAGCGCCGAAATTTCAAGTATAAAAACAACTACAAACCTTACTTTAATAATGTATTTTTGTATAATGTACTTTTGTATAAAGTTTTTAACTGTCAGAATTACTCATATTTCAAAGCCGGGTAGGGTACCATTGTGTGAAAGATTAAAAAAAAGGAGCCCTTTAAAAGTGTAGGTTTTAAATAAGTTAAATAATTATGAATGTAACGTCGGTATTTAGATGCTTTTAATTTACTTAAAAAATGTATTGTACTATTTTGTGATTTATTCCTTAGATTGAGGTTGTTTCTAATAAAAGTAATACACTCCTCATTATTGCTTTTGTAATCTCCTTGAAA
The DNA here is from genome assembly GCF_963924565.1 of Ascidiella aspersa. NCBI lineage: Eukaryota > Metazoa > Chordata > Ascidiacea > Phlebobranchia > Ascidiidae > Ascidiella > Ascidiella aspersa. The sequence continues at coordinate 32,759,060 of NC_139451.1, read as the reverse complement.
ACTATATATTTTTTGCAGAATTGTTGTTGATTAAATTTATCTTTCACTTTAAAAACAATCTTAATAAAAATGTGTGTAAAGTTTAAAATATTGTTGTTAGTTTGTAGATGCAGTCATTTTATTTATGCAATGAACCAAATTTGCCATAATTATTAAAACCTTTAGCCTTGTCCAATTTTTGGCCTTTTCCCTGTTTTTGGTTGTGTGCTTGGAAATGATGTTAAAAGCGTGGAATCTCTCTGAATTACTCTGATGAGACAATTGCATAAACTGATCAAGCACAAAACTTAAATTGTATGATGCCATTGAAATTTAATGCTTGGTTGTCAGAGATTATTCAAACAAGTATCTCGCATAGGACAACTGGACATACGCAAACCTGTACCCTAACTCAAATATTGTGCGTTGCAGTATGTAGTATTTTTTTTGTTTTTTGCGTTACTTTTTTCTGTATCAAAACAAAATAGCCCCTTTATATCTTCGTAACAATTTAACTTTTGACAACTCGATTCCTTAGTGCAGTGTTTCTCAGCCTTTTATGGCTAGCGGCACCCCTCAGGAATAATAAATTGATTGCGGCACCCCTTACAAGATTTTACCGTTTCAATAATACAGATTTTCTGCAGTTATTATTAATTTGTGGAATATAAAGCTACACTAGTGCTTCACAATCGCCCAGGTTATTTACACTTGAACCTGATATTGTTTCCAGGTTACATCAACGAGTTTGAAATCGTTGACGATCACCGAGCCGGCAAGATTGTTGTTGATCTTAACGGACGCTTGAACAAATGCGGAGTAATCTCTCCTCGATTTGACGTCAGCATTCGCGACATGGAAAGATGGACAAATAACCTGTTGCCGTCGAGACAGTTTGGGTATGTTTATCCACAATTTTTTGTGGTGAAGCTAGCATATTTAGTTTAAAATTACCCAGCATATAGCAATAGTTATTCAACTTTTAGTTCTATAATGCTACAGCTACATACAAGAACCTTTATGTCAAACTTATGTGTGTAAAAAACGAACCCAAACAGATAAACTCAAAACTGCTGGTTTTTAAAGTTGGTGTGCTTACTTTATGCCGAATAGGTTCAACAGATTGTTGGTAGATTGGTGTTTAATAAAAATTCATAATAGTCACTGTTTTTACTGATAACGTTTTGAGCACCAAATTACTCATTAAACTCATTCCAGATAAAATTAAGGGAGATCCATGTTTAAAAAGTGTGTTAACATCTGGCCCCAACTGCAAATCTTGGTTCAATAATAATGTAATTAAAACTTAACTTGTGGAAGCGATGTGCTTGGAAATGATGTTAAAAGCGTGGAATCTCTCTGAATTTAACTTGAAAGAGAAATGCCTTGACTGATCAAGCACATAAATTAAAAAAAAACTTTTTAAAAGATCCAAGAGTGTGCCTAATGGAGTTGACCTTATACCTTCGACCTGATTTAGTGCTGCTTTTTCCAAAATGTCCGTGAAGTTTTAAATTATGATTTATAATGTACATTACAAACATTTATAAACCCAACTTATCATTTTTGTGTTATTTTATAGTTTGTAAAAAGAAAATGTGTTGGCACTGTATATTAACAAATTGTATGTAAAATGTTGTTGGAGCAAAACCATGTTTTACCTGGTCAAAGTTGGATCTTGTTTTTAATTCAATTTGATGTTTAACAGTGTTATCTGATTTGAACATAGAATTCTACAAATGTGGTTATCAGCAATTTTTTTTTATTAAATTATATTTCACCTGTCATAAAGACAGTAATCCTTTTCACCAATGTTTTTAGTATTCTGTAACAACATATTAAAATCTTTTTTTTCTGACTTTATGTTTAAAGATTGCCCCCAGTGATATCATTTAATTCATAAGAAGGGTTTACCAGGCTGAATGCCTGCCATAAATATTTTCTTTTTTTGTTTATCTCAGTTTCAACGTGCTAACATAGTAAAATATTTTACTTAATAAAATCCCTTTAAATTTTTTAATTCATTAGGAGGGCTACCGGCGATTTATTTCACTATTTTTTATGTTCTCAGTTTTATCATGCTAACATAATAAAATCCTTTGAACTATGATGTTTAATAATTGTTTATACTCCAGGAGCCATTATTAAATTTATAATTAGGATTAAAAGGCGATATGTTTTACTATTTTTTTTGTTCACTTCAGTTACATCGTGCTTACGACGAGCAGTGGCATCATGGACCACGAGGAAGCGAGGAGGAAACACACCGGAGGGAAAATACTTGGCTTCTTCTTTTGACGATGAGGAGAAAATAAAATAAAACTAAAATCCATCGTTGCTTTGTGAAGTTGTGGCAGATTAAGGGAAAATTTCAACCCAGAAATAATAGAAAAAAATATCAGCTTGGTATTGGACAATAGCACCGAATATATGATAATGATTTTGACCCTTGCGAGATAATTGTCAACCGCGATTTCTGATCGGTAATAGCAGAATACTGAGCAATTAAGGTCAAACACGCAAAGATGTTTAGACATTTAGCTTAATACTACGGATTTTGTAGAACAGTTTGCACGAAAATTCTGTTATATCTAACGCCCCTGTCAGTAATTCGTTTTTTCACTAAATGTTAGGGCAGCAAAACTTTAAATTACCTGTTAATGTTAATTCGAATGTCGGTTCAATTTAAATAACTAAAAATTGGATTGGCAGGTATACTAAGAATCAATAAAGCTACAGGAAAAGGCAAGTTTCATTGTTTTCTAAAATATTTGGTTATATTTCGTTATTTTTAAAATACCAAAAAGTGAGTCACTGAAAATCTACAATGAGTCGGTGGTTTTCTAAACTAGTCGCCAAATCGCGAAATTGCTGAAAGACGACAATAGACAAAAATACTAGTCGTAATAAAGGCAATGTCGGGACAGCATGTGGCAATGTGGCATATTTTTGGGATTTTAACATAGGGCTTGGTTAACATATTTTTTTCCGGGAGTCAAGACTTCGTTAACAACAGTGAACTCTTTGTGTTGATATCTTGTTGACCGCTTGTTATAGTAAGTTGTGGCGTTTTGCATATTAGCAACAAGAATGATTTGTCAAAAATGCCACATTAGTTGAATAAACCTCGTTAGAAAAAGCCCAGATGGCAGTAACGCATAGTATTGGATGCCCAATCTATAGCCACAGCTATAACTATCTTGAACTCAACTTGCCCACGCGCTTTTTAGTGATGCATGGAATAAAGTGATGACATTATCATACTACTTAATTTTGTTTGTTATTTTTCGAAAATTTTCTAGTTCTACTATTTTTTCTTCTCTTCAACAACAATAACCATTGTATCACAGAAAATATGCGAAACATCAGATGTGTCTGTGAACTATTTTTTTGATAGTTGATGGAAGGTTGTATTAAATCAGCCGGGAGCCGAGAGTTGCCCAAACATGCTGCAAGCCGAATACCACCACTTGCCTTAAAGCTTGTAGCTTGATTAAACGAATTTAAAGCGCCTTGTAGCTTGATTGGCTATAAAATAAGAAAAAGAAAAAATGTCTTACCCAAGTGCTGGAAGAGCAAACGTAGTTTCAATAAGAGCTTAGTGCAGTTGGTGGTTTAATGGAAGCAAGTTTTCTCAGTCTTTTGAGTCTTTTAAGTGAACCTTAGCAAAATATAACAAGAACAATATTTTTCAATATATGGTTAAAATGCCATATTATTGATTGCGCGATTTACTAAAATTATTATTTAGTTTGTAAATTAGTATAAAATTAGTTAAGAGGACTGTTTAGTTTGCAGTTTAGTGGTATTTGATTTAGCTTATAGCAAATAGTTTGGCAATAGTTGGCGCTGGTCTTGAATCCTTGCACATTTTCGCCCGGGGGTTTATATTGCTAACATTTTAGGTTCAAGTACGGGTCAAGTATTTTCATTATGTTTATTCTCCCATATTTATTTATTTAAAAAATGTGTTATGTTTCTAGACCGGCGCCATTTATTAGGTTTTGTCAATTTCAGCTAATCTTTATGTGACGCACACTATAGCGCGTATATGTCAAAATTGTATCTCAACTTATTTTATTTTATTGAAGATTCGGCGGTGGAACGGGTGGGGAAGTCCCGAAAATGGAAAGAAAAGGAGCATTTTCGTCGAGGTGAGTTAAAAAACATGGGAATATCAGTTTAAAAGTTTAATATAACTTTAACCCGCACAGCAAAAATGACGGAAATAACTCGCAAAAGGCAGCTAATTTGTCGACTGAACTGGAATCTGATTACAACCAGGAGTATTTGCGGAAAATACGTTTTATTAAAATTATGCTACCTGACTGAATAAAACAGCGGTAAACTCGCGGCAAGCTTAATTATATTAGTTTTTAGGAGGTAAGGGGCGTTAAATGCAGAAACGAAATATGCACAAATATTAAAACTACTTTGTTTCAAAACTTTCAAAATCTAACGAGTTTCGCTTGCAACCCTAACTTAGAAACTCTGTGTAACAAAAAGTTTTCGTCCGCCTTATTTGGAATTACCGATGTTAACATATGTTTTTGTTTCAGAAGTGGGAATATCAATCGGATTACGTCATCACCAGATGACATATGTCATCAGAAGACACACGTCATAAGGAGGGCCACTCCAGCACATTAATCAAGCGCGTTCCTCCTATGTTGGATCACGGTTAGTGAATCTGTAGTTTCTTTTGTTACTAATGGCCGTTTAATGATTTTTAAAATTTCGGATCCATTTCTTCAAAGTTCGGTTAATTTTTCTTTCAAACAAACCATATGTGAAATGAATGTTTGTAGCAATGCTTGAAATGCCACGCCTTAACATTAATAAATCATTATTCTTCGTATTTATAATTCGGGTTTACTTACCCTAATTCCAAATTTTGTTATATCCGTTATAGAGTACGTGGATAATATCCAGACAGAGTTTGGGTCATAAAGCTTTTTTGGTTTTAAATCCCAAATTTTTTGTCACGTTTCTCCCAAATCACAAATGCGTTAATTTAATCTCCAAACTTTTCTTGTTTTATTCGAATACTGATATTAGTTTATTAGATCGATTGTACTTTTGTGCAGATTCCGCCCACACGTCATTTCACCGTCATCATTATTACGTCACAACGAGACCCATTCTATTCATCGCGTGTATCCAAGTGACGTAACAATTATACTATTATTGGCTGAGCGCGCGTCAACTTCGATTGTCGGATTTAAAAAGTTTTCCAATGTTTGCAATTTTCAAACAAAAAGGATTTCCATTTTTTTAAAGCGGCGTTTCGCGCCAATGACGTAATCATCTACGTCACGGTTTGATTTAATGAGTTTTATATCGTATGACGTAATCGCTGTACGTCAGTTTTTAGCGGTCGAAAACTCGGCGGGATTCGCATTCGGTATAAGGTTATTTGCAAGGTCAAGGTCAAGTGCAATGTTAAATGTCAGGTTTGGTCTAAGGTGAGGTGAGGTGTTAGGCAATTCAGGCGTTTAAGCTTTCGTTAAAGAAAATCCAATTTTACGGTTCACAAATAGTTTAACGTTACTTTAATATTCGTTTTTAAAGATACAGCATATAAGCGTAATCTGCTATGTTTACTTGTAATGTCTCTCTATGTGTTTTCAAAGGAAATCCCTCAATCGAAGTTGACCCTAAGTACAAAATTTAAAAACGTATTTTTCCCAAATTTTTTGCTGTATTTGCAAAGAGAATTAACTGTTAAAGTTTATTTAAATATAAAACAAGTATTTTTACGCTTAAAAAACGTGCTACAGCCATCCTACATTATAGTTGTAATAATAGTTTAGTATTTTTAGTTTAGAATTTAAGGGGATTACACATTATCCAAAGCTCTTGTAATTTTTGTACACAAAATCTGCGGTTAAATGATAATAAATGCGCTTGTAGATTTATATAACCAAGTTTATTTGTTTTCTGCTAAAATTTAAAACTAACTAACCGATTATGTAACTTTTTAAATTAATTTTCGTCAACTGAATTGCTAGATAAATCATCGATATATTTATAAGCCCAACAAGACTCTTAATTGTCTTAAATTATTTCGCCTTAACCAAAAATATTCTTGTGGTACATGTTTAAGCATAATACGTTGAATAAGTCCACGAAAAATTTGTATCAGTGTAAATTTTTTACGTTTAAGGATAAATTTGCGCTTACATTTATTAAGCTATTCAGGGCAATAATGTCAAAGGCAGTTTTATTTTCAATATTAAGTTAGATTAGAAGAAGAAAAGATTTTACATGAGAAGAGAAAGTTAATGAAAGTTTTTGTAATTACCTAGTGGTAAAATGTTTAAATTTAAAGTTAAAGATGAAATAAAAATTTTAACGGATAATGTAACCAAACAGCAGAAGAATTTAAGATATAAAGAAAAAAGTTTCCAAGAAAGAAAACTTCAAAATGCCAAGTGAGTCATGTTGTTTTTTCCGTATATTTTATGCAATGTTTGACCATTTTTATTTTCTACAGAATCACAGCCCGCGCTCTACCGCCACCTGACGAATTAACGCGCACCTAAAATCACCTGAATTTTAATCCACACAAAGCACTGCTGGTAACAATATATTGTCATATTGCAATGTGGGCTAATGGCAATTAAAACCATTTACATGCCTTTTACACTTCAGTATTGTAAACTTTAATGATGGATGTTGTTTCCATAGAGCCACAAACCGTCAAGTTCATGGAATTCAAGTTGTAAGCTGACATCAGGAAACGGACAATAATTCAAGCTTGATCGGGTAAATATAAGGAAAACGTTTACCACTTTTATTTAAAGTAGTGTTTTTTGTTTTTAGATTGGAGCGGAATGTACGATGTTATGGAAGTCCAAAGAATCCAGTACAACTCCTCGAAGGACCTAAATTCGAAATCAAGGTGATTATAAATTCTATTTTTTACTTACTGTAATACCAAAACTACAAGGCCTTTGTTTCGTCACATTAACCTTTGTTATATTACTAGGGAAATATATAATAATTATTATTATTCTTTTTATGTTGAAAGCTTCTTTAGTTTTTAAGGCGTTCTTAACTTTTCGTTCAACTGTTTATTTATCCACAGGACTTTAGCACCTATTTTTGTCCAGGTTAATATCATTTTGTTACAGGAAATAGGTTTTAATTAATATAGGTTCAAATAAAAAAAATGACACTCTTTGTGTTAATTAGGGTTGGTTAAAATGACGCTGTTAATTTAACAGACAAATGTGATGAAAATATAAGGTAAGTGGGTTATTTAAAACTTCAAGTTTGATAAAACCTTGCTATTTACGTGTTTTGTTTTTCAGAATGTGCGATGTCAACTGCCTTATACTTCGTACTTTGGAACTTTGAAACAAAATAAATACAAACCAATTGTACAATCATTGTCGTTTATTTACAATACTTTTTGTATATGTTTATATCATTGATCACATTTACAAAAAAAGAATCACTCAACATTTTTCAGTTGATAGAATCAACATGAGAAACCAAAAATAGAAAACCCATACTTCGAATGAATATCAAAATATAAATAAAACCACAAAATATAAATAAAACCACAACAAAGTATAAAGAATGGCATAAAAATGCAATTCGGAGCTAAATTCTTGGAACTCCAGATTTATTTTATGCGTAAGAAAGTTGATTTAAACAAATAAAATTAGATTATGGAGAAGTTCTTTAAAGTACGGATTACATTCAATTTGAATTTTAAAGGAAAAATATTTTACGCTGTTGTAATTTTTTAAATCTATTTTTGCCATTACCAAAGAGCACGCTCTCGCACAACCTTGTTGGTTTAAAACTAGATACTTTTTTCACGTTTTTTTAAATAGGCCAAACTTGTACAAAATAATAAATGTTATTGTACGATATATTTGGATGTCAACTAAAAATACAACCACTGGATGTTTTTAAATAAAGGTTTAGCTAGGCGGCGCTAGCGAGCGAAAAGCGTAAACTTTTCGATAACTTTTTGCGGCCGTATTGAGAACTAGTGATCTGTTCTTCTGAAATTAAATTGTGTTTTTTAAAAGGAAAAATGGATATCCTTCTGTAGAACAGTGGTTCATAAACGCCAAAACAATTATGTATCCGTTCGTTTAGAAACTATATGTTTCATAAACTTTCTGCGTAAATGAAACATTTTTAGTATAAAATTAGTTTGTAGTAGAATTTAGTCTCCTGTTGTAGTTTGTTTAGCCTCTTTTGGGTAAAGTCAATATTCAGCACAAAAACGTCCCGAATAGGCTATATTTGGTGGCACTCTAGCTCTAGATTACTTAAATAATAATTTCCCTAGTTGTCTCGGTAAAAAATTGTGCCGTACATTCTGATTACCAGTCCTTCGACCTATTTTCGTATTTCTACCCTCCGCAAGTGTGAAAAGGTTAAAAAGAACTGCATGACGCCAATAACACCATTATTACCAAACTGACATACGTGCGAATCCTCTAATATAAATAAACCATCCGAAATATGATCACACCAACACCTGTCCAAGTAGCACAATTACCAGCTTAGAGAACAAATTGCAATTTTGACGAACGGTTAGTTTGACCACAGCTTGCAAACATATGACAACACAAGCATGTTATGGCACGGTACGGTAAATTGAATGTCTGACTAGTAAAAACTAGAAGTAAATTTATCAAAAATAGTAGGTTAACAACTTGAGGTGACTAAACCTAACGCAAATAAAAAGAAAATAGATTTTCATTTATTTTTACCTGTTAAGTACAATAACAAATATGCTGTTGCTACCAGGCATAGTATATTTAAAACGGTTCCTCTGGCAATATATATTATTTTCTACCAACCTTTCGGCTTACTATCCGGCAAGCCTTCGTCAGGGACTGACACACAAAGCCAACAAGACACAAAGTAAAATCACAATAAGAAAAAAGGAGATAAAAATGTGCGAGACGCGTTCAAAATTCACAGCGATAAAACAACGTTCAAAATACAAAGCGATAAGACAACGCGCAATTTAGTGGTGATCTTTTAGCACCTGTCGGTACGGCGCTGGAAACAAAACGTCCGTTTTGATGTTCATCGTATCCGGCGTTCGGTGTATATGCCAGGATTTTTGCGAAAAATAAGTACAATAACGTCATTTTGGCATCGGGGTAAATAGCGATAGACCTACTCAGTAAACCGTTTGATATACGTTTCGCGAACTTCGCTATAATTAATAAATACATTAATGAAAACGATCTCGCACCAAAGAAAAATAACAGTTCCAATTGGCATTTTTAAATAAACAAAACGCAACAAAACGAACACCAAGGTTTTTGAAACTCAATATTCCTCTTTTTGTCCTCTATCTAAAGCCGAGACATTGCTGTAGTGATTAAAACAGTTCGCTACAAAGCAAGTATGTTCGACCCAGTTTGTGTAAGTTTCACGGGATTATTTCCCTTCATGTGCTTTGTAATTAGGCGCCGTTTAGTGACTTTACTTCATTAATATTTTATGACATATTGTCTACTGATACTCTTTTGTACAGTCGGCTAGCGTTTAAAATTAAGTTATCGTCATAGAGTACTTTACATTTTAGTATTCTATGCTGCTGGGTTCGTTCACGACATTTTAACTTTTTAAGGCAAATTGGATTTAGTGACTTGTTTGTTTCTTGAAAGGTATAAATAACAATTTTTACACCATTTTTTATTTCTATAAAAAAAACTATGAGAATTAGGAGCTGTATTTGGTAACCAAAATCAATTTGAGTTTTTCGGACAAGTAGTAACATTTTGACAAAAAAACTTAAGCTCGGCTCAGCACAAAAGAAATATTCGAAACTTTGGAACAGTTACCTAAAAACAAAATAACTCGGCCCAGCAACTAAAAGAGCTTCGTTACCAACTGGTTGGGAGTTGCTGGCATTAGGGCACGTGTGCTTTGTAAACCTGCGACACACGAATGATTCATTATTTATAATTTGCGGCTAATTATCGCCGTGCCCCAATCCTAGGTGCTGATTAGACTTTTGCTCTTAGTGCAATTGACTCACGTCGATGCGGTTTTATCTGCGATTATTGAGTTTCTGTTTCACTTGAGTTTGGGTTAAAAATGTGAGTTTGAGTCAGTTTGCCGGCTAACTTTATTCGCGTGAGCTTTGTTGTTGGTTCAAAGTGAAAAGTTTCGTAAAAAATTAGATTTGGCTCGATTTTCTTCAACCGTAGACTTCTAATGTTTCTATTGATGTTTGTTATTGTTGGTCACGACAAATCGAAAAGGCCAGAATAAGTTATTTACATACATGTATTATGTTCAATAGAGATGTGTGTCGTTGTCGTCAGTTGGTGCGACGTTAAATGTGTAGGTCCTATAAATATTCACTTGGGTAAGTACAAATTGGGCAAAAAACGACAAAGCACACTATAACTATGTAAGTAGTTTTGTTGTAGTAGAAATAACAGCGAAGGTTTTGACTGGCGGCGTTACCAAATTTGTAATTTATTTTATTCACAGTTCCTACAACACTTAGATATTTTACCCCATAGCATATAAGTGCTGGTATGCAAGTGTTTGTTTGAAAGAAATTGTGATAGAAGCTGTGTTGTTATTTAGGAAGTTTAAACCGGTGCTGGAAAATGGCGTTCTGGGTAAAAAAATGTTCCTTTTCCACCAAGCTAGCCCGCCGCTTCTCGATTGATTTTGGACCAAAATTTCAGTTGCATATTTGTGCAGGACATCGAACGATAATATCATCAAGTAATTTTGCGACGTCATTTTTAACTTGTCATGCGTCCCGGCAAACACATTTTTATATTTTTTATCGATATGTTAAGAAATTTATTCAACTTTCAACCCTAAAGCATAAGTCCTGAAATTAAAAAAATATTCTTCAGACCTCGGTTGTTAGAGCTTTACATCGCGTCATTTCATCAAGTTTTCAGCTGAGCTTAAGTGCTGCGAATTTGTAAGTGGCGTGAGACAGGTTCGATAGACGGGTAGATACGATTCAAGAACCCTTCCGGGCGATTTAAACTAATCTCCGACGGACAACTGTGGAATTTGTCAACACAGGCTCTATGCTATAGGTGGCTAGCCTAATGTTGTGCCTGTATAACAGGTTCTTGAATTTTTTAAAAATCTTTACCTTAACAAAATTGTCAAGGGGATAAACCTACTGCACATCAAATATTACTTAAAACCCGTGTTTTGAGTTTTTGTGCAAAAAATTCCATACGTTGTCACCTTATATCTGCCCTAGATTTATTTTTTTCAAATAGTTTAGTATAATGACGTTTTTCAGCTCCTAGTCGCGTAATATCCTGTTAAAACTCTACAAATTACTTTGTCTATTTACCATTTTACCGTTTTTTGCTAACTTTGGGATTTGTCTGCTTCCGACGTGATTATGATCAATTTCATTAATATTTTTATGTGAAAACTATGATCTTTTATACGTGTTCATGTTTTGAAAGCCCAAATTTAGTTTATTTAATCAGTAATTTTTTGTTTTGCTAAAATTGGGTTTTTCGTCTGCTGGCATAGAGTGAATAGAATTTATGTTTGGTTAATTTTGAAAAGGCAGAGAGTAAACAAACAATTGCTGTTTATGATGAAGAAAGGTGGATGAAACAGGCAGTGGTAAAAAAAGGGATTTAGTAGAGAATGGTAACAACAAAAAGGCGAAAAAGCAGTTTCCGTTAACTTGTGGTAGCAGACTTTGAGTCATTTTCGTCGAATCGTGATAATGCATTGTCACGTCACATTCTAGAACGTCTCTCGTCGACTCTTGCACTGTTGCGTCATAGAGCGTCGGCGCGGGAGTTGGAACTGCGTTTCAGAGTGGCCGAGTCGTGATCCGTTGTGACGTCACTGGTATGCAAGGCCACGCAGAATGGCGCCTTTAGTGGTGAACTAAAGACTAGAACAATTAAAGCGTTTCCTAAAATGAAATTATTGAATTATTAAAAATCTAAATATTACATAAAATCTTAACTAACAATCATTTAAGAAGGTAAAAGTCAATAACAGTACACGAAGATTGATAGGTTTACGGGCTGTTTTATTCCCTTGTGTGTCTAAAACTTAAAAAAACAAAGAAAAAGGCCTTCAGATAAAGTAGGGGATTGGGTGACATTGAAAATATTTAACTATAAGGTAAAAACAAAATATGTGAAAAGTTCAACATCGGCAAAATTTTAAATATGTTGTTAATTTACCCAAAGACTGACAGGTCGCTCAAAAAATGCCTCGATTATCTAAATAAGAACTAAAATAACAATATAGTGACAACCGATACTCGATAAAATAGTTATATTTTGCTTCCTTTCCATGTTTAAAACTACGTAGGCATGCTTAATTGATAAGGCGAAAATGGAAATGGGAAAGCGCCCTCTCGTGAGCAATAGAGCACAAAACTAAGAAATTTACCTAAAAAAATTGGGTAACTAACTCAAATGTGTGCTTTTATTTCTCGAATCCGCCAATTTTGCCCAGTTTTTAAAGCAATTTTAAATTGTCGTTGTTCCTTGAACGTCGATTAGCCTTTGTAGGGATTGAGCAGTAGGGAAGCAGAACTACCCATCACCAATACCACATTTCGGCGAACTGCGGGGCCTTATGCAAATCGCGTCTATTTTCGTCACGTTTTTGCTTTCAACGAGCGGTTCAACCAAAATTTGCTCCCTTTACTTACGTACAATTAATATCTTAGTCTTTAACGCCCAAGCATGTAATGATAACTCGTTTTTTGTTCCTTGAGGTAAGAGCAACACTTGGCATATAAAAAAATAAAATGTTTCAAACTTCTATATTGCTAGTATTTAACAGGGATAATATGGATTAAAAAAGTCGACATGCTGACAGAGAATTTTCGTTCTAATTATTTTCATTAATGATAAAACATTAGTTCTATTTCCGTGCGTTTTAGATAGTTCTGGCATGCATTTCCTAAATTGTTTACCAAGACTATGCATAGCACTTTAACCAGGAGCGCCCGTTTAAATCATTGTTGTAGTTGAAAGCGTGTGTCGGTGACAATTTGTGTAACAATTTAATTTGCTTTAATCTTTATTATTTAAAAATAATATCAACAGAATGAGTCCAACAGGTCTGGTTACAACAATTAATTATTGCTTAAGGCTACTCGTTAGTCTGGCGAGTTAAATCCCATCTCTGTTTAAACTGAAAACAACTTTTTATCACCAAAATCTAGTGTAATTGATTTAAATAGCGGGACTGTTGTGTTGCAAGCGTAGCCATACATACAGCTTTTTATATACAATTTTTTATAGCGGTTTACAAAGGCAGAGACCAATTTAGCAATAATTTGCCTAAAATATCCTTAACAATCAGTTAAAAAAAAGGCTGATGTCATGCCACGAAATCAAATTTGTGTTTAAACAAAAGATACAATTGACAGCTAAATCACTGCTTCTAAAGTCTAAAAAGTCCATTGTTATTATTTAGCGCTTTACAAAATCCCTTAAATTCTGATAACAGACCAATCTACCATACATACTAAACTAATGTGCAGTGCATAACTATTTTGCACACATTGAACTCTTACACAACAGTTTAGTGTCGTTTTAAACTATTATGAGTAATTGTGCTTGATCAGTCAATGCCGCAATGTTTATTTCAATACCCGGTACAAATAGCATTTTGTGCAATATGCGCTGTCAGTATGTTGTGTTATAAATCGTCACAAAAGCAGGATTTTTGTTGAACTTTTTTGAAGCGAATTTCACTAAGGCCGAACATTTTAATAACGCATAGACAATGCAGGTTGAAAATATTTGAAATCTATTCAATAAAAAAATAATGTTTTTATTCGGATATACCTGTTCCAACACTAAGTTGTTGATCTTATACATTTCGTTAACATTCAAAAATAATCCACAAAGAGTACAAAAAAAAAACTTTATTTAAAACACAGAATAATGCCGTTGCGCCATCAAATGACATCATCAGCTCGGCTCAAATCTTCTATTGAATGAATTCAAATGAATAAATGTTGCATTTAAATCACACTTTTAAATAGAAATGGTGATGTCTTTTCTGGCGTAACTGCATTATTCTCTGGTTGAATTCAATTGTTTTATTTTAAACTTTTTAGAACTGTGTGGTTCTTTGTGGAATTTCAGTTAAAATCCAGTTGTAAATCGTTTATTTATTACCGCAAAATGTACTGACTGAAATTAATTTGGCGAGAAGATGTGCAGTTGAAGCAAGGCGACATTAGATTTCAGTCGAATTTTGAGGCGATGAATAAAAAGTATAATCTGTATTATTCTGTACGTTTCGTGTGAGAACAATGTAGCGCTATAACCTTTATAAGGTAACTTAAAGCAAGAAACTAGATGAGCCGTTTATTAGGATTGTGTTTGCTTCGCATTCTACAATAGGCCCAGCTATACAAGGCAATTTGGACACGCGATTTTTTATTGTTGTTCTTAACTAAGTCATTTAAAAAAACTTAACATTAACGACGTCCATAGGCGTAGCCAGGGGGGGGCCTGAGGGGCCATGATCCTCCCCAAAATTTATGAAAATTTTACTCTTAATAATTTGTTTTTTTAGCATTTATGAGCAGTACCACATCAGTCGATCACAGGCATGCTACACCTTTAATTGTCATGCATTGTTACGTCACAAACGATGTAGTTAATATAAAGTTTACTATACATTAAGGTAGTTTTACAACTTTTAGACAGTTTTTGCTCTTTTAATGGTTTTGGTTATTGCGTTTAACACTCAGTCAGTTGCTGCTCGAAACGGTTTGCTAGCATTGTTTTTGTGTTCGTTACAAAAGCTAAACAAAAAAGTCCAAGTTTTTGACACTTTTTTGACACCAAAAAATTTTCGTCTGGCTACGCCACTGCGACGTTGTAGTTTATGTCACTCTGGTGCATCAGACTCCAACCAAGCGTGACATTGCAACCGGAACTGAACAAATTTGCAGCAATAACAATGCCCCATTGTGGCGTAGTTGAAGGTCGTGAGACATTCTTTCAAGGGCTCTCAATATAAATTCAATATTTGCATTATAAATAAGTGTCTAAATTATTATAGAATGCAATGACAACATACAACTAAACTTACAAGAATAAAGTTAAAATATACTTTGTTTCTCGTGTAAAATTTATATGCGCTATGTAAGTTTGACCTTAAAATAGTTAAAAATATTCAAAAAGCTCCAACTTTTTGTAGATTAGTAAACACTTTAAACTTTTTTTTCCGGGGTTTAGTTTTGCCCCGAATTATTTACTCGTATTCCAATGAGCTTAGAACTTGTGTTAGGGTATTTGTTCTAAAAGAGCTATTTTATTTATTTAAATTTAATCGAAACAAAGTTTTGCTTTTAATGGTAAAAAATTGCGCCAATCAAACCCGTTCCACTTTTCGAACCCTCACAAGGTGTTATGACGTCATAATGTGGTGTCACGTGCGTTCAGTGCATCACGAGTTTCGGTGCATTGCAGATATTTGTGCTGGATGTGCGGCAACCTGCAAATATGCGCCGAATCACTGAGAAAGGCTCTAATTTTACCCGTGTTTTTTTGGGGCTCTATAAATGGGGTTGAATTACCTGGGTGCGTTGTTGTGGGTTTTAGGCTCACGGGACTGGTCATGGGGCTGGTCATGGGGCTTGTCATGGGGCTTGTCATGGGGCTTGTCATGGGACTTCTAGTTATTTGTGCCCTCCAAATCTTTACATCAGGGGTGTTCAACTGAAACATGCCGACGTGCCAATTTTTATCTTACAACTTCTTCCCGTGCCAAAGTTTAGCAACTATTTTTTTTTCTAGTATTAAAAGGGCTTTTATAGAAAAAATAAAATAATATAATGTTATAATATTATAAGTAATTGTTTGTTGTCGTGATTGCTGGGATTGTTTTGTATTGTGATCAAACAATGACCATTGGCTGATGTATAACAAGATTTCTTGGCAATTTGCTGTATTTTTGGGGGGCTAACGTGCCATTTTTATTAGGTCGCGTGCCACGTTTGGCCTCACTTATGTTGGACACCCCTGCTTTACATTTTAACAGTATTTGATAATTACCAAAGCTTCCCTTAATCTTAAGTGTAAAAATAGTAACACCCAATAAATTATTCTACAAATGCGTTTTAGTTTTATAAATGCGCTTTATACATTGTTCTCATTTTACTACTTTAAAGGTTACAAATTGCTTGCTGAAAATTATGTGGAAACTCCGGGATACTCTATTTTAAAATTACTTCTTTTATCCACTTTGTTTTTTATGTAGTTTCGGATTGGTTTGGACTTGCACTTGACGCTTTGTGCGTTTAGTTGAGCTTGCATGAAATTATTCAAAGCATTTAGTAAAACGTGTAGGCATAAGTTAAACCAGGGGTTCTTAAACTGGGGTCTATGGACCCCTTGGGGTCCGTGAACTAGTTTTAGGGGGTCCATCAACGTCTAATTGAAATATTAGTGTATGTTTTAGAAAGCAATCAATTTATCAAAGAGAACAATTTGATTAAAAATAAATCGGTTTTACACTGACAGTAATAAGACTTCATTTCACTTTCAAATTTTTGGACCAAAATTAGCAGATTTAAGTCTATTTGCATTGTGACGTAAATTTATGACGTCATTTTTTTTAATTTTTTGGCCTAGCTTGGTCCGCGCGAGCTCAACAAAAATTTTAGGGGTTGGTGGTAAAAAAAGTTTAAGAACCCTGTGTTAAACACTTTATTTTTAAAGCTTTTAGCGTACTTTTAATCATTTTGAGTTGTCAGCAGAAAAACAACTAATTTTAATTGTCAGCTTTGAGTTTGAAATAATCTTGTAGCGGCTCGAACCAGGATTTTTCGCTTATAGTTCGGGCTAAACCAGTAAAACGCCACTAAACATTTGTAAAGTTTACCAAAATATTTCCAAAACAGTTTTTTAACTCGTTGAAATGGTTAACATGTTTTTTATACTTATTTAGGAAAGCAATCTTTTACGGTTTGTAGTTCGATTTAGAACGAAAACCTCAAAAATATAGTGGAAACACGAATGACAATACTTGGAGCTAAGCTTAGTTAATAGGATAACTTTCCTTAAATGCTGCTTGCTCTATATTGCACTGCAACAAAGTGAATAGTGACTGTTTACATTGGTTCATTACATTTTGAGCAATTCGGCTACAAAAGTTTTTTTTAATCATTTTTGGATCCCTTCGCAAGGTTAGAAAGGAACCTTAGGGCAGTGCTCTTCAGCCGGTGTACATGGTGCACCCTAGTGGGCACCGTTTGTTTAAATGCTGTTTTATGACATGCAATAGTACTCACAAGCAGCCTGCAGCCAAAATCAAACTCTTATCGAAACTTCGGCAGCTCCGCTCGGTTTAATTGACATGATGATATTCATATGTATAATGATTTTTTTATACCGCTTTTTACCTTAGTTTACCTTCAAAGTAAACAGGGTGCATGAGTTCGTCACAACAACTTTAAGGGTTCGCCAAACCGAAAAAGGTTAAAGAGCACTGCCTTAGGGATCAATAGTCCCCGGTTAAGAGCCTATGGTTAAGCGTCAGGCTTGTTTTGATAAACCGCGTTATGTACAGAGATGCTTGTCTTTTGTGACTTGTTTTAAGACCCGACGGTGCAGTATTATACTGAGAAAAACTGGAATTGTAATTTTTATAACCCTTGTGTATATATGGACATTGAACCATACTATTTTTTTTGTAAATTGTGTAGTGACATGAACTATGCCTCCACTCGGGTGAGTTAAATCTTGCAATAAAGCAAAAACTGCTTTTCGGCTATAAAGAAATCAAATCTAGTTAATAGAAAGTAAGACATTACTCAGATTTACAATAGCAAATAACAACACACACGCATTTGCTTCTTCAGCATTTGTAAATTAGCGATAAGCCAACGTGATTAAAGCCATGAAACGTCCTGACAAAATTAACATCGGACGCGCAAAATTAGACGTTTAAAGGTAGCAATTCATTGACAATTGTTACTACCATCAACCGATTACCTTTTCGAAACTGTAACTTAGTCATTAAGCAGCTATTAACTCAAAATATCGCCATTAACCTGAAGTCAAGTCGCTCGTTCTTTTTACAATTCCGAAACCCACCCGGAGTTAAACCGGCGATAACTCGTGATTGCCGCCACCAAATTGGTTGATTAGGGCTCGCGTCATCGTTTGATATTTTGCCGAGTCATTGCTCAACTTTGATGACGCACCACACGCAACCACCAATCACAACGCGTTTGTAAATAAAGCAAGGTGTGGCGGAGGTGTGGTCCAGTGTTTGCCTTGGTTGTAATTGTTGCCACATTTCTGCGTTAATTCTGATTATAGACTTGGTAATAATGATTAAGAACAAAACGAAAGTTTTGTATCGACTCTTAAACTTCATAGAAAAAGTCGAGAATGTAGTTTAAGGTTAATAATTAAACTATTAGAAAAAAATATTAAAAAGTTTGCAGATTTTTCAATTTGTTCAAGTCTGTCTATTCGTGTATTGTTAAAAGGCCGAATAAGCCTATAAATTAGACATATACTACTTGCACTTGACCCACAGAAATCGTAATTGAGATGTTACACCAGTGGTTGGTTTTTGTCGAGACAAAATGTTCTCTCAAGAGCCAAAGGCTCGCTGCGTAAAAGCACTAAAACAACTGGGGCCAAATTTTTGAATCACCAGGGTATTTACCAATATTTTTTAAAATTGCATTTCAACAAAGCCTACCTTTCGAAAAAAAATAGGATATAATAGAGTTGGTGTGTTTTAACAAATTTTCCATATAATTTAAACAAAAATAATCCAGTTTCCGCCACCTTTTTTGCAAGGCTTTGTGAACCGATAGCGGGCATGTGTTTTATTTCCCTGGTGAAATGAAAGACCCAAATAAATGCTTTGCTTTATTGTTGCACAGCAAAAGTGTGACGTCATTATGTATTACCTCGCCTTTCCCTAGCGTTTCACTATCTTCTCGTTTCAAGTCCCCCTTTAAATCATTACCTTGCAATTTTTTGGGTGAGCAAAATACCCCCTACTTGCACCTTATCGAAATGAATAAAGACCAGTCACTTTCTAAAATACTTTAGGAGAAGTCTGGGGGTTTAATTTTCAAAATATGGGAGACAATTTTGTGCCAAATAAACGTTTTTTCTTAGGATTCGGTTTTTGGGGACATCGCGGGCCATGGTTACGTCATACCACGTGGCATTGTGAAAACACAACCGGCGAGTGAAAAGGGCGTCTTATTTTTTCGCTCTAACCCTTGTAGCGGCGCCTGTGTTATAAATTGACACATTTCGTGATCTGAAGCGGCTTAATGGAGTCAGTTGCGGGCATGAACGGTTTGGCCGGAAACAGCTCGTGTTCTTACAAGGCGTTTCGTCCTGATTCTACCGGCAAACCATGTTGTGTTCTGCTGTGTGCTGTTAGCAGCGCGAAATAGCACGGCTTTGTTTCGCCGAGCAACCGCCTTGTTCTATTGCATTGACATTATGTCGTGTGCGCTATATTCTAACGCTAAGCATGGTTTCAAGTGGAGTTATATCATTTTTTGCTTTGATGTTAAATTATACGAAGTCCTTGTGTTAATACACTTGTCATGTTCTAGCACTAATTTTTGGTTGAATAACATGAGCCCAAATATTTCGTTTTGGCTACTATTTGAACTATATCGAAGCTTTTGTGTAACGTTTACTAAAATCCATACGACAAAATTGTTGAAAATAAGAACTAATTCGTGTTTAAATATTTTAAAATTATAACGAGTGCCGATTGTAAAATCGAAAAAAAATTAAGGTTTTCGCGTAAAAACATTAAGAACCCCTGTTTGAGGGTTTTAATATGGCAAGTAAAGCTTTTTAATAGTATAACCTAGTGGTTTTTACCAGTTCAGTGTACACACCACCAGGAGAACCCTACATCGTTGGGTAACATCTTTTCCATGCGCTCCTGCAACATAAGCCCACAACAAAGTTGTTTTGCCTGCTACAATGGCCCTTGTAGACGTCAAAGTGCTTCCTCATTGCACCCATGTGCCGTTGTTAAGGCTGATTTATTGAACACACGGTTATTCAAGCGTTGTGTGATTTTTTAATTAATGCTTTGACCTTTGTAGGTTTAATGATAAGTCATGCTTTATTTATATAATCGATTGGTTACGTGTTTTCTTTGTGTGAGGCTGTAGCACTGTTGAAAATAGCCCTATACGCTAAACCCCGCCTACTGTAGAGGAACGACTGCGCTCCACCACCCTGGGAATTTCGCTTTGCCCCCAAATTTTTGCTTTCTCCTTCAAAAGCTATATTAACATGTTTGTTATTAAATTCCGTCCACATTAAACAGATATAAAGCCTCAGTTTATTTTAAACAATTGCTCTTTGCATCTTAAGGTAGGACGGCTGATTGAGGTGAAAACCCGAGGGTACCCGCTGTATTGTTGCCAAACTAAAATCTGTACCACCTTTTATAATAAGATGTAAAACCAGTTAATAAGCCTGATAGAAACAATAAACAGCTGAGCAGTTATTGAACAGAAAGTTGTCGTCAATGGCAGTTGGATAAATTCAAATTTACACATGTTCATTTAACAAATTAAAAAAAAACTAAACAAAAATACAGCATAAGATGTTTTATTTGGGTTTTCCAACTTGAGGTTTTACTTGTTGTGTTCCGGATTCATAAAGATACAACTGTTGTATGTTTTATTAGCAAACGTTTTAACAGGTGTTTTTATGAAGTTTAAATGTGGTAATTTAAAGCGAGTCGACAATAATCCTTTTTAAAACGATTTAAGTTACAATTAAATATTTTAATCATTTACTTTTGGCAAGTGTTTTAATGGTATGCTATGAACAAATTCGGATTCGCTTATGAATCCATTCTTAACAAGTGGTCCGTTGCTTTTATACAAATATCCCGGCATGTGTTGTTAGCATTCAGTCAGGCGGGTAAATTAATGTAATTATGGCAACAAATGTCTCCGTGGAGATTTTGCTGATATCTGAGGGTTGGCTTGTAACTTGTTCGTAAAACACAAGTCCACTGATTTACAATCATTAAAACATTGTTAAAGTAGGTATATCATGCATAATCTACTCATTTCATTTTACATTATAAGTGTGTTTATATTTGAGGTAGGCAAATTCACTATTTAGCCAAAAAAAAATCAGAAGTTGTATAGGCTGTAGTAAGGAATAAAAACCATACGTTATAAGCGACATTATGTAAAAGTTTTGATTAATTAAATGTCAAAAGTCTGTCGTAGCAGGTTTGAGACCCCAGATATAAGGCACATAGTAATTACTACCTTGAGATACTTAGGCCTTTTGAAGTTTTAATTGCCCCACGAGTTATTTTAACGAGCTAAACATCGCACACGCCCAACACAAGTTATGCCATTCAGATCTAACATAAAAAACAAATTGTGTGTCACCGCACTTCGATAGGCGTTTGATTTACGACAGTGCTGCAAATTGTTTAAATGTCCATGTTACTACTGTATTTCCCATACCAGGAGTTACGCATGTTTTGCCTATAAGGGATTGAAACAAAACTGTTTTTCAATTATATGCCAACTTTAAAAAAAATAATTAAATTGCAAAATTTATGTTTAACTAATTTTATTGGGGGCAATTTATCTATATATATTAGTGGTAATTCAGTTTGTTGGTGAAGTTTTGATCTAAAATTTAACGCAATTAATTTGATGTTTTGAGCTATATTTACCGACATTTTTAGGAATGTTAAGTTTCGAGTTAAACAGATTTTAACCTGTTAATAAGGCATAGAATAATTTTTTGCAGTTGAACAGATCGTTCTTAAAACATGGCTAATAAAAAGCGCGCGTAAATGTGGAAATTTATATGTCAGCGTTTCGCAAACCACGCACCGTGACTCAACATTGTGGTGGTTTAATTTAGGTGGTCGGTGATCGCAGTAGCTCACATGGTGAGATGTATTAAGATTGGTTTCAAGCAATATTTCTTTAAAATAAAGAAAATTGAATATGCAGTACAAAGACTGGGCTTATATTCATTAAATTCGGCGTGTGTGTTTTTTCACTTTAAGCTTGAAAAATAATAGTGAAGAAAGTTGGGTCGCCAATGCTTTACTGTTCTAACTGAGCTTTAGTATTCGTCGCGATAAAAAGTTTAACAATACAGTTCGAAGTACAGCAGTTGTTTACATATTTCCTCATGTAAGCACGCCCAGCTCGTTATTTCCATACAGTCATGGTTGTACTGAGAACCCTGGGACGAGGCGTTTAATCCTTTCGTTACGAGGAACTAGAATCCAAGAACAGGAGTGTTTCGTTCACCAAATCGTGACTGGCTTTTTTATTTTTATAACCGCGTGTTTGATTTCTTTGACTTTATACTAATTTTGATCTTCGTTAAGTTAAATATCTATAAGTAATAGTGGACATTGTTACCGTTAAAAGACTTTTAAACAAAACGTTTCCTTTTTTATTAGTTGGTATTTTATAAGTGTACCCTTTACCACTTTTTGCTCCTTCATTAGTTATGTACAGTAGCCGATTTTGGACAATTTTATGTGCTATTGATATATAGCCAATCCGCTGTTATAACTCTGGTTTTCACCAAACTTTAAAAAGTTAAAAGACATTTTTTTAACCAAGGTTTTTCTTTATGTTTATTAGTCAGTCACCATGGTCACTCCGTTGTTTGCATTTTTAGTCACCCTTTATGTCCTGTTCCAACCCAAACTTCCGTAATTTATCTTTTATAATTTCAACCTTATCGCTTTTTAACCACGTTTCTTTCCTCTGTAAGCTAACTGTAAGCTAACTTTCGACGCGTAGAACAGGGCAGTGCAATAAAAATATAGTAGGATTAACAAATTTGCGTACAGTTCAAAATGTTTTTGAAATTTAGATTTTTTTCCGACAAAATTTCAACTGTAATTTATTTTCACTAAGTAAAAATACTGCGGACCGTAGTTTGGTGATCCTTTGTCTAGCCAAAATATCAACCTTTCATGGGTTCTTAAAATATTTTATCCCTCCCTCTTGTCCCATGTTCGTCAGGGGGGAGCCGAGGGCCACGACCAATTTTAAGTTTGACAAGTAATTCACCCTTGCCCCCCGAAGGGATTCGCGAACCCTGAGGGGGTTTAGGGGGTGAAAGGGCAACGGTTAAAAAACACTGGGTAAGGAGAATAGACATACTTTCCACTTTTTATTGGTTGCTGAATACAGAACAAAGTGTCGATTGATTTCAGGGAGTTCGCCGCGTACTGTTTGCATTTATGTGACGGATACGAGGAATCAAGTTTAACTGGCGCGACGTGAAAAACATGATTTACTGCGAATTCGCACAAAATATTAACGAGGTTTGTCCCACAGACTTGGAACTGAGGGCGGAGGTCAACCGCAGGGCTGAAAATAAGTATTTTTGTGTTGTCGATAACTAAAACATTATAATGCTTGCTATTGGGGCTTGCGCAATGAAAAGTGATCGAAACCATTTACAATCATTAGATGTATATTTTCCTGATGTTTTATCTTGTTTATACTTTGATAACTTTGTTTTTTGGAAACAATTCATTTTGAGCAGGGATCGAAATATGCGAAGAAGGATACGTGTTTTGGTTTTGCATTTTGAGCCCTGCGTTTACGCATATTAACACTAACAACAACAGCAAAGCTCGAAATTTGTGGACCACTTGCATTTCGATCCCTGCAATCGTGGGAACTACGTATTTGTGTAGGAGAGGAAACGGAAATTAAAACTTTATGACGCCAGCTTTTTCGTGCGAAAATGATAAAGAACATATACGACAGATATGGTGCGCAGATATTTTTAACTTTTCATTTTGTCCTGTTTTTTTCTCCATACTTTGCTTCTATGTACTTAGCACGTTGAACAGTAAAATATCACGAGTTCATTGTCATAAATGTTTAAAATCTAATAAATACAGGCTGAAAAAAATATTGGAAATAAAACATCTGTCGATAGTTTCAATTAAATTCAAAATATTGCTTTGAATCCAGCAACGAATAGGTTATGTCACATCCCCCCAAGGGCTACACGAGGTTTAAGTTTAAGAACCCCTGCGACAGTTCGTTCCAGAAGTTTAAGAGAAAGCGCTTTTAAACACTGACTACAGTTAGGCATCAGAAAAAAGTCGACCGATTAAACTGACAGATTTGTATTTATTAAGATTTGCGCTTCTTTTGGTTAGTAGGCCTATCCATAAAATTTGTGAAGGACTTAAGTAAATTTCAATTTGCTGCTTTACTTTTGTATAATTAGTTAGACGTAGTAAGAATATAAAAGCCTATACAGAAGTAGGTAGCATGATGTGAACGTTTCGAATATCTCTTAACTGTTTAACACCAAGCTTTATAAACCTGTCCCTTGCGTTCATACTCGCGAACATTTGTTGTTATATCAAAGCTAATATGGAAGTGTGAAGCATTTCGTTTTAAATAAATCTTAAAATAATTGCTGGTCATTTTATTGAGACGTAATATCAAAAGAATATCAAAGTCTATATAGAAGTAGGCATCATTGTAAACGTCTCAAATATCTCTTTATTGCTTAACACAAGTCTTTACAAACATTTCCTGCGTTTATAGTCGTTAAAATTTGTAAATTGTCTTGAATTAATGAATTGTAACACAGCCTTGATCACTTACCATTGATTAGCTCAAAGTGGAAACGTTTTCTTTAAAAAAAATAACTCTTTGACCTCAAAAGTCGGATATAAAAGTAAATTTATTTTGTAAATGTGAATGATAAGCAGCAACCTACCCTTTTTACTTTACGCTTTTGGTTATTTTTTTGCATTTAGACCACTTTATTTAACATTAAAAGCAGATATTTTTTTGTTCTAAACAGTTTTGTGCTAGTTTTCGTGTCGTTAAGAGTAACAGAAGCTGGCTGAATTTGAAATAAGTGAACAAAAATTAAAAAGACTCTTGTTTTAAAGGAAACTGTTAGGAACGTCCATGTTATTAGGTTTTTAAACTTTCCACTTTTACTTATTTTAACGATGAAAAATCAAATGAAAAAAAATGCTTTAATTATTTTTCCAATAAAACCCACAATTCCTAATTTTAGGTTTACTACTCAAGCTGGAATAAATAATTAGGACTCAATACAAAGTTCAAATGAACGGAAATCTGTAGCAAAAGTCGGAAGATTTACACACACAGGGAACTGTACTTGTGGTCGCTTAAAACAACCACAACCCAATCGTTTAGTTGCGCTTTTTTTCGCCGCTTGTAATTGCACGACGCTCGCGCTCGCTACAATCGGTGCGCCTTTTTTCTGGCCAGTCATTGTGACGTCATAGACGCAGGAGCCCGAAAAGCGCGCGGCGCAACGTAGTAGCGTCAGGATTTATTTGAAGCGCTCATTCGCTCCAAGTAGTTGGTCAGCGAGTGAACATAGATGGAAATGTTCTTGTCCTGGGTTTTGAAGGTACGGCAGCGAAAATAGGGACATGTTTTAGTTTTGCCTCCAAATTATTTTTACGCTAGTGGATAAAGGCACCCTGGGTTTGAAAAGGGTTGCCGCAAAATTTTTATAAATTTTTTGTAATTTTTTAACTAACTGATTGTTTTATAGCGCTGGTGGATTTAGTAGCGTCTGTTTTGTGGAATCTGTAGCAAAACCAGGACATTTTTTGTTTTTGCCGGTCTTTCAATGATTTTTAATGCTGTTGGATATTTTGTCCTGTGTTTTAGAAAGAAGGTAGCAAAATATACGGTTATTTTTGGTAATTAATTAGCTTTAAACTGATTTTTAACGCTGGTGGATTAAATGTCGTTCATTACGAAATAATATTTCAGTGTTATTGAAGTTTAAAATAAATGTTTTTCGTCTTGTCTGTCTATAGGTCGTTTTGCATCGCTTAACGATCTTGATTGGAATAAATTTTAGGAATACGCCTGGAAAACAAAAACGAAATGTTTCCGTGCGATGTTTGGGACAATATTTTGACCTATTTTGTATGTTTTAGTAAACTCTCTGTTTTTATTTTGCCGGGCGGCGTTGGAACACGTTTTTAATGACGGCCGGGGAAGAATTATGCGGAGACTGGTATTTAGCACAGAACGTGCATCCGTGTGGCGAGCTTCTAATTATTACAGCGAGGGCAGGTTCCAGTAGGCCAGTGCTTTAGAGGGCGACATGATACGAAAAGAAATATTAGTATTCAAGACACTGTCTGCTTTGGACCTTAGTCCATTCAAAAGTGTCTTTATTATAAACGTACCAGGTTAAACACGAAATAATTACGTTATTTGGTTTAAATTGACAAAATGTTCAATTAAAAGTTGTAGAACAGTTTTTATAACATAATTTGCTGAAAATTGCTCTTTGCAGAGCTTATGAGTTCACATAACGCCGCATGTCAAAGTATGCTGCCTTGGGTCTTACTCCTTAAAGCATATCCTGGCGGATCTACGGTTTTAATTAGGGGTCATACATTCTTTTCACGGATGATTTCAGTTATTTACTCCAAAACGTGACGTCGCAAGTTACGTCATGAAGTCATGGGAATTTTTTTTATGTATTAACGACAAAAGCACTCGCGTGCAGCGTAAAAACTGCAATTGTACAGATCGTTTAAGTTTGCCAACACCTTTATTTTCGAGGATGCGACAACACGCACGAAGTTTTTGGGCGAAAACGAATTTAACAAAATGGGCTATTGGCGCTTGTCCCCGCGGCACTCAGTAAAAAATGAATAAAATTAAATAAAGCAACCGCACATATATCCTCAAAAACAGAGCCAGGGTGTTTTTAAGTGACCATCATGTAAAATACGCACGAGACAAAATATTCTGCCCTTAAGTTACACCTCGTCTGCCATATATCCGTTGAAACTTCACTTGGTATCAGCATACGCCCAGTAACATGCCCAGTCCTCAGGTGTTGTTGTCTGACCAGCACCAACTTATACAAGAGTCTTACGTGTCGCCAACGTCGCTGCTGCGTCAGGTAAACATGAGCTGTCCACCTTCAAGCAAATCACTGCCGCTCGTCCTAGAGCTGAAATGCAAGCACAAGTAGTAGCACCTATGCTGTGTTTGTGCTTTGTTTAGCTGACTGCGCGTATAGGTTAGGTTGTTAAGTTAGGGCGAGTTTCGGAAGATTTTGGCGCTGATCTATAGTTTATAAAATCAGGTATATTAAATTATATTTCGCGGTATGAATAGGCATACCCAGTTTCCTATTTAAATAGAATCTTTTTAAGATTTTTTTTCATGTTTTATACTTTTTATGAACTTTATAAACAACCAAACTATTATTTGTTTTGAGGCATGAATCTTTTTTAAATTTTATTGCCCTGCAGTTGATACTTCATCTTCTAAAGTGTTTTCAGCACATTTCACTCTGCTTTAGTTTGGCGACTTATTAAATAGTTTGCTATGTTTGATGGGTTTTATGTGTGCAAGTTTTTTCTTATATCGGTGGTATTGTGGATTTAGTAGAATCAGTGGCTTCAGCAAATTAATATTATTCTCGTTGTTTTTCTTCTAGTTTAGTTTTGGCAGTGGCTGTTTTTGTTTTATTCGAAGTTGCCAATTGGTATTGTTACTTCAGGCCGTGCATTAAATCGGGGCTTTATAATATCTTTCGAACCTTTTAATCTATTACAACTGATTCGCGACACTTTAGGTTTGAAAGTTAATCAAAGCATTGATTGTCGTCTTTTTCCTCACGAAATTTTAATGAACCTCTTATTTGGGGATTGTGTTATGCATTGCCAAATCTGATCGAATATTTGTGGGTTAAGTGAGCCACGATGAAACCTACGTTTATAAACAGAGGTCGACAAAGTAAATGGCCGGACAGACCAAATTCGTCACCGATAGAAATCGTCAGCGATTTTGATGTTAGATTTAAAGCGTTTACCAAAATTATCAACATTTCCGGCGCTAGTTTTTTGTTTTGTAAGTAAGAAATCCGTTAAGTTTAACTTATAATTTCACTCCAATGTCTGAGCGCTAATGACGTTAAACATTTTTGTTAATTGCTTGTCGCAAATTACGGAATTGAAAACAATCGATGTTTTTAAAACTAGCAGTTTATTTATCGACAAAACCCACAAACATTTAAATGATTTTGTTAAATGTTTGTCGTAATTTAAATCGAACCGATTGTAATCTGTTGTTGTATTGAAAAGCAAGTCAACCTTACTTTTTACAAACTTGCAACACATTGGCTCATCAATGTGTAATGTGCCTTGCAAACAAGTGAATCCCACATGTACGAGTGCTATGCGAAAGCACAATAAAACGTCACTCTATGAATACATTCAAACAATATACAGGGCGTGAGTCACACAACACTTCCGACCAACAGTAGTTTGAACGCTGACGCTCCTGGTTTTACAAGGATAGTCACGTGAGTTCACCTCACAAAAGCTTTCAATGTAAGTGGGGACCGTTATTCATTTTTTAGGGTAATGCGATGTTTTTAAGGAATGCATTTTTTTGGACACACTTATCAATTCTCAGACGTTTATGTTTTTGATCCGTTTTTGCCTCAAATTTTACACAACCATCTTCAAACCGTTGCTATGTTTTTCAAGTTGCATTTGAAATACGTTTTATTTCTTAGGACACGTTACTTCACATCGAATGGTTAGTGGAGCTTTCTTATACCACAATTTGAAATTACCAATCGATATTTGGTAAATAATGGGATATCTTTGTAATATATTATCCAAAACGCGCAGTTTATTTGCTTTCTTACACCTATATACCACGTTTGTTAAGTATATAGCCAGGAAACAAATTCGCTTATTATTGTATTTCGCGTTTCACATCAAGTTCACATGTCAAGAAATCAATTTTCGCACGTCATGAAAATGTTGGGTTTACCGCAAAGACTTCAAACAGGTCGTTCATTGGCTGTACAGATTTGCGGAAGCGCGTTTTTGTGCTCATCTGTAAGTGTGTGCGAAACGCGCGGCTGTTATATCGCCGAAGCGCTCAATGCAAGCATTTAGTTCAGGGGTGGGCAAATTTTTCTTGTCGCGGGCCAAAACCAATCTAAAAAAGGTCTTTGCGGGCCGTAATATGTCAACTTTGTAGACTTTGCGCATCTTATTATCACCGCAACGATCAGTGATAAAGCTAGGGTGTTTTGCAATTTAAACTCGATGGAGGAACAGGATTAACGCAAAGCGCAAAAATTATTTGCTATTTCGTAGTTAAAATAGCTAAAAAATATGAAGAATGACCTCGTGCCTAGTTTGTAAAATAGGTGGCGGGCCGGATTATTTGTGTTGGCGGGCTGGATCTGGCCCGCGGGCCGTAAGTTGCTCACCCCTGATTTAGTTAAATGTATTTTACCTTGCAATGTTGCCGCGCACCAGCAGTGATAATACGCCAAACCACCGTCTTGTGCTAGAATCCAAACAAGCGAGCCATTAGCAAACACCAACCACCGTTCGGCTTTGTCCGTAAAAGTTTGTCCACAAAAAGTATAATTATTCTAAATACCGGTTTTCCTTTCAATTACCAACTTTAAAATTGCGGGCTGCGTCGCGATTTGTTGTTGTGACGACCAAGAACTCAGTAAAGCCTTTGATGCTTTAACCTTACGGCTGGTTAGCAAATAATTTTCTCTTTACTGTTCGCCCGCTGCAGTTCAACCGATAGAATAAGCACGTTCGACTGCTTTGTAATTTAATTTTGCAGGAAATTTAACAACTTTGAAAACCGAGAATTATTTTGTTTTTATATTCACTTACAGAGCCCATCCCCATGCTGTTCAGCCCGTAGTGGAGATTTTGCGGCTGCATTATTTTCTTTTATATTCACGTTTTATACCAACACTGATTTTAGTGCACCGGCCATAATGTTTTTACTAACATTTTGTATTTAAGTGGTCATCTTTTTATTTTTACTGTTTGTCCAGTTCGTTCAACCATGACAAAATGTCAAAATGGGTATTGGCTGCTTTACGTTTTGCTTTTGGTGTAGTTTCACTCATAATATGCCAGAAATCAAAATACTTGAACAAACGTAACCGGATGCAAGGACTAAGACTAAATGCATGAAAAAAAGTCGTTGATGAAGTTCATGTTATTTCGTTTGCTCAGACCTTTTTAAGTTTAGAGTAGAGCGCAAAATTTGCTGCACTTATTTGGTTTGCGATAAACTCAAGTCTTTTTTACATAATCATGGACGACTGATAACGTTTGCCGGCTAATTCGTCTCGTGTGCTTTAATCGCGATTTAAATGAACTCGATTCGTCGAATTTGCTCACTTTCAACGAATCTTAAATAAAAATAAACGTTTTCCTTCCACGACGCGACGTTATGACATAACAATGTAGCGCGATTTTTTCCAAGAAAAAATAAAACCTATGAACGCCCAGAGTTACAAATGGTTGATGTATGTCACTTGGGCGTATAGGGCAATGTAAAATCAGCTGCTTAATGTTAAAAACGATTCGCTGTCTTAAAAGCAAATGTGAAAAATACTTCGTCATTATATGTGTTGTATTACTTTTGTGCATTCAAAAGTTTTTAACTTATTAAAAAATGTAATTTTGAGTACAGTTGAATTCACAAAACGTCAGTAGTAATTGCAATTAAAAAACTTTTTCAGTGAATAAGTTGAAAAGTATTTTTCGGTATTTCTATGTTAGTATGGCCTGGAAGTTTTTTACCAAAAACCGGAAAAGCTGATAAAAAAGTAGGGCAACGGATATTTGCTGTTGTTATTAAGCCGCTATACTCGTCGGAGTGGAAATCGAATTTTGTTGCGTAGAAAGACTTGCTTAACCAAGCATGAATAGATAGAAGCGTGGAAGTGGTGCGTGCAAAACCAAGGTCGCTATATTGTGGCTCCTGCATTTCTAGAGTGAACTTGAGCTTGAAGCGTCGGTGGTTCTTAACTGCGGAAACATGCCGTCGTTTGAAGCAGTGGTTTGTAAGCTGTGGGTTTGGTTGAAACCTTATCTGTTTGTCTGACGCGTAAAAATCAATCAGGACCGTTCGTAGGTTTAGGCTTATAAAAGGAAATTAATTCTGACAAGCAAGATTTTTTGGGTCAAATTTATAGTTTTCAGAACAAATTAAAAATGGCAGGTTGGCTTTCAACGCCCTGTGGAACGTTTTATAAAACACTTGTTTTATTTGGTGCAAACTTTATCTATCATTAGTTTGCTTCTCAGGATAACCGTTATCAAATAATGTGAGACTTTTATAAAGCAGACATAATTATTCCTTATATATAAACAGAAAATTACACTTAATTCGTCCATTTTATTTCTATAGTGCAACATTAATAGCCTTGTATCCGTTTCAACGTTGAACTAAAAATCAAGAACTTGAAACGTCGCTATGACGTCATCGTCTTTTGTCGCGTGCCTCTTCCTGGTGCTTGTGACGTCACAGACCGCCTGGGGTCACGTGAGGTTGTCGTACCCCCGAGCGCGAACCTATCAGCTCGATTTCTTGGACAACGCGAGGACAAGTGGACCTTGTGGCTTTCCCCCCTACGCAGGCAAGCAATGCTACTTGTTATTTCAATGATTACGTTAGAGCATATAACTAGTAAGAAATGATACTTGCTATTTTACTATTTATTTTCGAGCATGTAACTTGTAATCATTGCTATTTGACGTGTCAATGTTTGTGTGTTGGAACAAGTCACTAAAAAACAATGCTAATTGTTGTTTTAATGGTTGTGTGTAAGTATTGCTGGCTGCTTTTAAATTTTTCTCACTGAAATTTTTGTAAACCTATTTAAATGTTTGATAACCCATTATATATCTTACACAAATTTCAGCATTCGTAACATACAAATAATTTCACAAAGAGCACATCTTAAAAGGGAGGCTACAACAGAAAGTTGCGCTTTTGTCGGTAAATCGGCGGTTTATGTTGACTGAACCGTACTTTGTTATGAGGATTCATACAAAAACGTTTTCTAAACTAGTGTATTTGTAAAAATCTCTTCCAAGGAATCACTTATGAAAAAAATGGTTTTCTATAAATTGAAAATCCTAGCGATTTCAGATTTGTTATAAAAACATGTTAAATTAAGCGGACCATCACACACACGAATGTTGAATGATAAAAAGGTTGATAGACACTAAACGATTTGTATCACGATTTTCCAAAACAACGTCAACGGTTGTCGTTCCAACCTGAAACGTATAGGATGTTATGCTGTGTGGCTCTGAAGGCTGAGAAACCAAACACAACATACAGGAAACACTTAATGTTTATTCTGTCTTCGCGCTAAACAGGGTGGAAAATATTGCTGTGATTAAGCAGGGTGGAAAATATTGCTGCGATTAAGCAGGGTGGAAAATATTTCTGCGATTAAGCAGGGTGGAAAATATTGCTGCGATTAAGCTGGGTGGAAAATATTGCCGTGATTAAGCTGGGTGGAAAATATTGCTGTGATTAAGCTGGGTGGAAAATATTGCTGTGATTAAGCAGGGTGGAAAATATTGCTGTGATTAAGCAGGGTGGAAAATATTGCTGTGATTAAGCAGGGTGGAAAATATTGCCGTGATTAAGCAGGGTGGAAAATATTGCTGTGATTAAGCTGGGTGGAAAATGCTCACATGATCAATATGCTACTTCCGTCTTTTAAGGTTGCCCTGACGTAGTTTTGTTATTTACGACTGTGATTCACGAGTGATTTTATATTGTACATCACTTCACATTTGTGTGTGTAGCGCAATACACTCTCGCTAAACACACCAACACACTAATGCGACTGATATTGTTCATATTTATGAACACCTTACCGAGTTCTATACCTGTATATAAAGCAGCGCTTGAAATTTTCGTCCCATTGGTTTTATTTCCACCTCATATCTCGTTTCTTGTGTGAATCGGAGGGATTATAAAACAAGGTCGTTCAATTTAAAAAAAAAAAAAATCAACGTGGTGCAAATTATCGCGAACTTACAAAAAAACAAAAAAACAATTTACTCGAAAATTGGTAAACTTGTAACGACACTGTAAACTATTCTTCGACAACTTTATATAAAACGTTTTTTAGGTGTTTCGTAAAGCACATATCGCCTTAATTGTTACCTTGAAATCCAAAATCAACGTTGTTTAATTGGGTCATAAAATCAAATAAACAGGGAATTTAATAAAGCAACACAATACATTTTACTTCTGAATTGTGTAAGCCCGGTTTAAGCTTTCAAGTTTGCTTCTAAGTGTTTTTGAGAAAGATCCTAAAATATCTCAGCCCAGCAAAGCTTAACCGCAAGGTATACTCGGGTTTCTTGCTCCCAAAAAACATTTGCAAGTCATCGCGCGTTGCAAGCTCTGTGACGTCACAGGACAATGGCGCGCGCTTCGGTGATTCGGCGCCGCGCGAGTTATGCGTGTTATATTACAGTTGAAAGTTTAAAATAACCTGTTCGTAACGGTTCAACGTAGCAGTATTGTGAAAATGGAAAATATGCACATAATACAAATCACTAGGAGCCATTTACAAACAGCTGCGTACAACTGATATTGTTTGTCGTGGGCTCAGCTTCCGGTTAGTTGTTGCCTTTTCGCTATATTATACGATCCAAAAACACAAATATCTTTAAAGGGCACAAAGCTATGTTTATAAACAAAATACACGTTGTTGGTAAACGGCATGAATCATTCATTTTTCGCGTAAATGCCGTAAACTGTTTTCAAATGAGATTGTTTTTTGATTTTTTTTAAACTTTTATGGCTATATAGATCAGTTTTTCATGATATGCTGTTTGTCTGGGATTAAACTGAAAAACAAAATCGCATTCCAAATACGCCTAGTTAAGTCAATTCGCTATGCACCCATCGCCATTGTCTCCGGAATTCGAAAGAAACAGAGGCCTTTGTGACGTCTTTATCACCAGGTCTGCTTCATTGAAAAATCTGTGTAGCTTAACTGGTAGTTAACGCTTGGTTAACTGGGCACATCGCTAACCAACTTAGTTGTGCAAGTCACGATGATAACGCCTTTAGTTTTTTTACATTTTGAAATCGTGTTGTTTTTGATCTAATGTATGTTTTTTGTCTGAATTAGCGGTTTTTGTGCTATGTGCGTAGTCAAGATAGAAGGTTAACCAAAAATGGTGTTTTTGAGCTATACAATGTTTGAAATAAAAAACGAGCCTGAAAAAATGTTCAAAAATGAAATTTGTTTGGCTTTCAATTGTGCAAATTTGCCCATTAGCAAAACAATATTTTTTTTTAATTTTACGAAACGAAATATTGCCCTGATTAAATAGGGTATTTTCTTGCATTATACTATTCCGCCCTATTTTTTTATTAAAAATCATATCCTGGCGTTATTGAGCGAAGTGAAGCCCTTAGTGCTGCAAAAGCCGAAATATTCTACCAAATTTTCTGGTTAAACAAACAAAATGTAAACACTTTTAAAACACAGAAAATGGTTGTTTTATGTCTGGTCCATAAGGATGAAAAAGCGGCAGTTATTTAAACATGATATTTCGCCTAATATTTGTTGTGAGCAATCATCACACCTTGGTCCACTGGCGTTCAGGCAAAGATCCGCAATATTCACGATGTTTTATTAAATTTCCCCCAACTTTTGCGTATTTGTTAAAAAATTACTTAAAAAAGTTTGATCCATCGCGTAAAAAAAACGATTTGTTCAAAAAGCGGTTATTTGGACACTTAAATAAAAGACCAGTTATAGTGAACAATTATTTCCAAAGAGGGCGTGCAATAATTATAATAATAAACAAACAGAACGACCCACAATTTGCGGGCACATATTTTTACAGACGCTTTTTTAACATTTCCGCTTCCGTCTTCTTTCAAACTCGATTCCACCGCGATTTACGTCACTTCCGGCAGATTGAAATACCACAGCGCTTGTTTTTGTTTCCAATCCATCAACACGTTGGTTGAAACATGTCGCTTGTCATGGTATGCAATCTATACAAGGGAGCCTTTATGTAAACGATTCATAACAGCGTCGCATTATTACCACGTCACTAGTGCAATCCTATGTTAATATTTTTAAACATTTTTTTCGTATATTTTATGGATTTATTTCTTTTATGTGTTATTTCTCCACAAATTAGTTCTAGATCAACTTTATATGCATCCTTGGAACGTTCAATAGCGACTAGTATGTTCTCCAATTAATATATTTTTCTACAAATTTCATAGGTTTGTTTGTTAGAGAGATTTCCGTTAACTTTTTTTTCGTAAACTTTGTTTAAATTTATATTTAATACCTTTTTAAATTTAAAGTTTTCCTCAATAACTCAATACTGAATGTTTGTTTTTCAATATTTTCCTTTTTTCCCAATATTTTTTGCGACTTTTCCATATGTTTATTTATTTTATTTTATATTTTTAGGATCTCCGAGAACCACTTTGATTGAGGGAACTGCTTTGAGAGTGGAATGGCATCTTGCTTACTCGCACAGGGTAAGCAAAATATTGGGACTATTTTAACCTTTTACTAGCGAGAAATCTAATATATGGATACATTTTAGAAAGATAAAAGAACTTTGTAAAAATTAAAAAAAAATTATTTAATTATATTTAAGAATATCTCTACAATGTAAATTTATAGATAATAAATAACTGACAATATTTAATAGTTACTTCAACCTTTATCTCCTAGCTTGTTATTTCTGGGTTAAATGAGCTAATCGTTTGTTCCGTTACTTTGTGTCGTTTGTCTCGTAACAATCGATCTATTGTTTGGTTCCAGGGGGGCGCGGAGCTGCAAATTATCGAGGAGAACCCCACCAGGGTCCTGGCCAGTCTCACCCACGGACAATTCATCTTCCAAAACGACTCAACGTAAGTTCATCAGATTCGCCTGGGTTCCTGCGAAGAAATCACTATCAAACTCATTTTGTAAAACCGGAAGTTGTTTTGTGTTTCACTGACTAAAATAGAAACTCGAAATAAATAAAGGACACTATCGCCGCCGAAGTTTATTGATTTGATAACAAAAAAATACGTTTTGTAAAACAAACAAAAAAATGCTCACGTTTAAAGAAACACCAAAATGTCACAGTTTTAAAAAACACCAAAACGCCAGTGTTTAAAAAAAAATACCAAAACGCCAGTGTTTAAAAAAAAACACCAAAACGCCAGTGTTTAAAAAAAACACCAAAACGCCAGTGTTTAAAAAAAACACCAAAACGCCAGTGTTTAAAAAAAACACCAAAACGCCAGTGTTTAAAAAAAAACACCAAAATGCTCTCGTTTATGCTCCCGTTCCAAAATGCTCCCGTTTTACACCAAAAGCTATTGCTTTATTTTTAGATCCTACTGCTTTATAAAAACACTAAAACTCTTTTCAAAAACCCATGTTTTTGTGAAGGCGCCAATACGCCGACGTGGTCCTTCCGGTCAACGTCACGTGTTCCAACTGCTCGATCCGATTGTTACGTCAGGCGTCCGAGTGGGGGGGAGCTTACCGCTTCTGGAGTTGCGCTGACGTCACCATAATCAGCCACCCTAATACGTCATCAGTGGTGTGTGCGGTCCCCCCCACTGTACAACCAGCCACTGGTGGACCAGAACCAACAGGAGAACCAGAGGTAACAGGAGAACCAGAACCAGAGGTAACAGGGGAACCAGAACCAGAGGTAACAGGGGAACCAGAACCAGAGGTAACAGGAGAACCAGAACCAGAGGTAACAGCAGAACCAGAGGTAACAGCAGAACCAGAACCAACCCATGAACCAGAACCAACCAATGAACCAGAACCAACCCATGAACCAGAACCAACCAATGAACCAGAACCAACCAATGAACCAGAACCAACCAATGAACCAGAACCAACCAATGAACCAGAACCGACCGGCGAACCAGAACCGACCGGCGAACCAGAACCAACGGGCGAACCAGAGCCTGGTGTTGAACCAGAGCCTGGTGTCGAACCTGGTGCTGGTGGTGCTGCTGGTTCCGTTTGCTTCCCAACCATTCCCCTTGAGTCTCCCAACTGTTACAACGGCAAGTGCTTGAACGGAGGAACGTGTAACTCTGATGGAAGCTGCTCCTGTGTTAAGCTCTTCTCGGGAGATCGATGCCAGAATTACGGTGAGATTTGTTTGATATTGTAAACGATTTTTACTCGATTAAATCGACATTTCGCTGTTTATAAACGTCTCGGACATACCTCATGCCATAATCAGGAAACGCTTTTTTTTTTAAATAACTCTGCATGTTGCCTTTTGTGACCCTTTGAAGAACGTTGTAATTTCTAAAAACATTAAAACTTTATAGTCATTAAATTTTAAAACAGACTAACTTACTACCAAGCCAACTAACCCCTATTATTAACTAATGCCCTATTAACTGATGTTAAGGGTTTGAGCAGAGCTACTATAACTTATTCTTTTATGATAATTGTGAAAGCAATGATATAAAAAATTACAGATAAATTTTAAGACAAACAGCACTTTTAAGATTTATTCAAGCTCAGTAGTTTGATAAGGTCTACTATTTTACTCGAATCTTGCCAACTTTTTCTATAGACGAGTGTTGGAGCACCGCAGACTGCAGCAACCACGGCAAGTGCATCGACACAAGAAGCACCAGCTACCCGAGACTGCTCTGCTACTGCCAGGGAGGTTGGCATGGCGAGAAGTGTAATATTGGTGAGTACTTCTTTTAATTGTTCATCGGGGCTACTTTTGAACAGGTGGTTTGTAAAAGTGACTAAAAGACTCTGGTCAAGCCAAGTTTAAAAACACTAACTTGAGTGCTCTTTAATAATTAAGTAGAGAAAAAGTAAGAATTAAGTAGAATATGTAAAAACTTAAGTAGAATATGTAAAACGAGTTCCGTGCTATGAGACATTGTTTTGAGCAATGCAATCGGATTCTTCCAGTACATTGATGCTTCTGGGTAAATTACTCTCTGTAGACAAGCAAAGTGATGTGGAATTTAGTTTGTAAGCTTCTCATTACGTAACGTTTAACTTGCAGGAAACGCACAAACGTGGCGGTACAAGAGAATTCCAAAACACGTGACGCTTTGCTTTTTATTTCCAGTGTCCAACTGTGATTCCGCCATGATATACCTCTAATGTCCTTACGTGCTATTCGACCTGCGTTCCTCGAAATACTTGCATGTATTGGCTTGTACAGGGGCCGCTTGACACATCAAGGCCCGCCTATAGCCAGCAATGGGATTAGCGGCCTGCTGATACTTGACCAACCATTGTAGGCATTATGGGCTTATCGTGCCGGGGCATTTTGCCGTTAAAAGAGCCTACCACTTAACTGAGTATTGACAACCAATTGTAAATTATATTTATATTAGATTGATAATGAATTCCAAAGCCAAAAAAATTGAGCAGGTCGACATCATTTTGATAAAGACGTTTCGATATGCACTTGTATCATCTGTGGTGAATACGACCGAGAAGAAATTCAAGCATATTTGTATTACTTTCCAGAGTCGAACGTCACGATCCAGTCGAACTACTCGAGTTACTGGACTCGCGAACTCAGCCCGGGGCGAGTTTACCTCCATTGGAAGTTACTCGGTCAGGAAATCGAAGTTGCGATCCGGGCGAAGACCCAGAGCTGGGTCGGACTTGGATGGAGACCCAGGAGCCTGACCAACGCTTGCAGAAACCAGTTCCCAACTCTTGCGAGTAGACCGAGTATTGACTCGGCAAGAGCAGCTTGGATCGAGCAGCTGAAAACGCAAGACGCTGGACAAGTGAGTTGTTGTTGTATTTTGCTTTTTAATATGAGAGTTGTTGGTGAAATTTTGTGTCACATCTTTTTTTTAGCCAAGTTTATTGTGATAAAGACCCAATTTAAAAGTGTGCTTCAAATGAATAACAAAATCTTATGCAAGGTTAAAAGTTATTTTTCCATTATTTTACCCTGTTATCAGCACATTCCTCTTATGCAAAATAGTT
Organism: Ascidiella aspersa; assembly: GCF_963924565.1. Taxonomy (NCBI): domain Eukaryota; kingdom Metazoa; phylum Chordata; class Ascidiacea; order Phlebobranchia; family Ascidiidae; genus Ascidiella; species Ascidiella aspersa. Next base: position 32,720,232 of record NC_139451.1, on the reverse strand, counting down.
CACATTAAAGCATAAAACTCATACTTTTACGAGCGGTATATTTAACCCAAGGGAAGTGACTGAAAAGGCACAATTAGTACAGACAAGGCAGGCATTCTTTTATACAAGTAATAGCGTGCCCCTGAACTAAAAAAGTAAGATTTATGGAATTAACAAGCAAAAGGTTTATCTCACATAAATAAATCACAAACCCAAAACTAATTTATATCTGTGTGTTGGTTTGCAGAGAGTACCAGAGTTGGATCCAGAAATCGAAATTGAGCAAGCCCTGGTGAGTCAAATCGAAGCTAATTGCAACTCTGGGTCGGTGGTCACTGGTGGACCAGAACCAACCGGTGAACCAGAACCAGAGGTAACAGGAGAACCAGAACCAGAGGTAACAGGGGAACCAGAACCTACCCATGAGCCAGAGCCAAATTATGAACCAGAACCAAGTAGTGAACCAGAACCAACTAGTGAACCAGAACCGGTTCATGAACCACAACCAACCAATGAACCAGAACCAACCAACGAACCAGAACCAACAAATGAACCAGAACCAACCAACGAACCAGAACCAACAAACGAACCAGAACCAACTGGCGAACCAGGTGCTGGTGGAAATACTGGTGAATTTCACGCGATGGATTGCGTCGATGTGGTTATTGGTTCCGTTAAAGGTAAATTCTGGTGCTTATTGTGGTTTATACCCCTTTTACTTTGCTTGTGTTAATATTCTGGTTGTTTTGTTGCGTTTTTGCCTAACGAGCATTATGAAAACCATGCTGTAAGATAAATAAACAACTTCGTAGTTAAATTTTCGCTTTAACTTCCACTGTTCTTCGCGTATGCTGTAAAAACTATTTGACCTTCAGACGACCTCCACCGCGTCCAGGACATGTACACACGTGATCGCTCCACTCCCCGTTCGGACAGCTTCTACGGGGGTGTTGATGACATCACGGGGTCAGCGGGGTCACAGGTCGATGGGTTCACGACTATTGCTTTCAGGAAGAGGATTCAAGGTAGAAAATTGTTTTTGTAATTAAAGCAAAATACGTACATCGGTTTAATTATAAAGTGAACATACTGTTGCCTGTAATTAAAAGAAATGTTTTGTAATAGGGATTAAGTAAAATAAGTCGTTTTAAAAGGCATGGGAATGTTGATGCACAAGATGTGTGTACTTTAAATTATAGCTTAAAATATAACAACACTGTTTACACAAAACCCCGACAGTTTTTTTTTTATTATTATTTTACCGAGCAACGGGTGCAAAAGCATATATAATGTTTAAAAGCGGGTCTTTAATTACGTATAAATATTTTTAAAATCAGTTGGATAAATTTCAAGATGCTTTTCCTTATATAGACAAAAAATCACAATTAAAAAAAATGCGGGTTGTTAAGCATAAAAATCGCTCATTGGAACTTAAATGAGCTGCTTTATGCAGTTAATTTCACACGTGTTGGTGTATTTCAGCCGATGGTCCATCTGACCACACCCTCGACAACGCCCTCACCCACGTGATCTGGGCACTGGGCCAGAACATCGACCAGTACGTCCATAGACCTGGGTCCGGACTTGAATCATGCACTGTTGGAGATTACAGGTGGGTGGAGGTGTTATAGCACACCGGAGTAGCGAATACAGGTGGCCCTAAAATCGCCACGATTTGACGATTGGGTGTAGGTTATTAGCTTTTAAAAGGTTGTTTATACGCCATGTTGAACACTGGCTTTAATAACTGGATTAAATAGGCATATATATATATTTATATATAAGTTTTTTCTATTTTAATACGGGGTAGTGGTATGTTTGGAGTCTCCAAAAGCTATCATTTAACAATTTAACGCCTAATCTTCCAAAGATCAGTAAATTCCTTTTGTAAAGTCTTTAAGAAAAAAGGCGTTTCTTTCTTTCACTGCAGTAGATATAGTTGTAGATTAGCTTGTTACCTTTTAAACCACAGCTATATGCCAGCTAAGATGTGGGTTTATCATATTATTTTTGCAAGTCAATGTAAAGGGAAAAGTGATTACAGAATGATTTCCTGGTATCAATAAAAATATTCCTGTTTGGCGAAGATAGCTACATATGGTGCCCTGATCCGCCAAGTTGTTTACGTTTTACTATTTACGCAACCGAGCAGAAAAATTGGCCGTTTGATGACCATTTTTGGTTTCCTTACTTAGCGGATGTTGGGTGTTATGTAACCAATTTCCATTTAATCTTAACTTCACGGCAAAACGACGGCGTCAGAAGTAACGACGATATAAACACAAAACACACTGGCCCGGCCGTGCATAAATTTAGTTCACATCGTCGTTAAACCAACATGATATTGAAGGTAGATCAACAAATATCAGTCTCCGTCTAACGACTTGTATAATTTCACCTGAAATCGATTTTACTGGTTGTTTTTTTGGTTATTTGTTCTTCCGTCTGTCTGCGCCACATAAACGCAGCGCAAAATAGCGTTTCAGTATTTTCTAACAGGTGTGTTTGCTTTTTCGTCCTCTGAACTTGTAAAGGCAAGGAACCCTGAGTTCCGCCTTGGCAATCGCCTTGCTGAACAAACAAACTGTCCTGTCGTTATTGCGCGAACTCACAACCCTAATTTCCTGACAATTTATCGTTGGCGTTTTAAGTGTTTCAAATCGTATTTATTCTCACCATAAGGGTGTATTTGCACAACATTGGCTTGTTTTGGGAGCAACCGTACCTAACATCTATCCAACATTGTAACGTAGCCCTATATCCAAAATATATAAAGTTGGGTTTCAAATATAGTAAGAGTTTTTTAAATAGAGGATCTCTTAAATATAATGGATTGTAAGAGAATGGTTGTTTTATTCTTACTATCCTTGTAAAATACAAACATAACCAGCAATCTTCTTTATATGAAACTTACATATGGTTGCTTTACAGAACATTGTATTTTGAGATTGTAGTTTAGCTGTAGAATAAATATTACAGCTTATACGCAAGTTCTCATATTACAAACCTTATTCAATAAATGGCTTGAATCATTGATTTTAAACTTTACTAGTACACAGGTATTAATAATATGCAAAGAAATTTAAGTAACCTCAGTATAATCCAAAATGACATTTGTTTTGCACCGAAAAACTTTTTCTATGAGTTAATACAAGGCAGGTTAGAAAAACTCGGAACGGCAGTTTAGCATACCATATATTTTCTCATTTTACGTAGAATCCGCGCTACATAAGCTCATACCTGTACAAAGATATGAAGCACTGTTATGAATGAGTTTGATTTTACCTGATAAGGCGTGCATTTTGACCCAACTGCTGTTTCCTCAAGCTTTTGTCAAAACATTTGTACTCCGAAATCCTATTTTTTGCGCATAAAGTACCTAAATCATGGCCTTTAAAATGTGTTTAAACGCGTGAACTGGAAATGGAAAACTAATTTATATAAATCTTTAATAAAAATATGATGAAAAACAGAAATAATTTCTTAAGATTTCTAATTTTGTTGTCTTTTATGTTTTGCTGTATGTGGAACATTCAGTAGTGACGCTATTGTAGCCTACATGTGTTAAAACGAGCGCAACAAACGTGTGGAAATATAACACAGACCAACCTAGATTCACCGGATAAGTGAGATAAGCGAGATATTTAGAGATAAGATCGCATCTCGTTTCCAACAAAGCAACGACAAATTGCCCTTAATTTACTTTTATTGCCTCGGGTGGTGGCAAGCCTGTGAAATGGCTCCTTTAAAGAGGGCACAAAAATTACTGATATTACTTTTACAGCGGGCGCCCATGATAACAATATGACGATCTATAAAAACAAAATTTTGTTAAAAAAATTGACAATTTGAAGTGGAAAAAACTCGGGGATGAGATGCGTTATTGCCAAAAGGTTTAAAAATACACAAAAAATGTCAATTAGGCCTACATCAAAATTTATGGCTTTTATAGTTTTTTTTTAATAATTCGCCTTTTGCAAAACATGTGACTTTTCAAAACTGTTACTCAAAAAACAGTGTTTTAAAAACTTTCACTCAATATTACACTTTTGGTTTAAATTTTGCAAATATAACAAATTTTCCGTTTAAGCCGGTAGTGTTTTTTTTCGATTATTTATTGCGACATTCGATGCTTCTGCAGCAATTTCAAGGGGTGTCATAATGTCAGGGGCTCACAGAAGGTATCTAGCGCCCCGTCGAATTGCAGTGTATAGTTTCCAGTAAAATTGTACTTTAGTTAGATCAAATTAAGATTATTTTTTGTAATAAATACAACTTCATGACTTTGCAACATTTATAAACTTATTCGGTGAACTTTTTTATTTTGAGTTTACCGATATTTAATTCAGAAAAAACACTGGATAGTTTATATATATATATTGAGAAATAATTAAGTTTTATTTGTTAATTAAAAAAGCACTGCAGGTCATAAAAAAATCTCATACTTTTTTGCAGTTTTTAGCGCCATTCGCCAAATTCTTAAATTTATATTTGTACCTCTTACCAGATTCTACCGCCACGATGAAATCAAGTATCACGGAACTTCAGCCAACCAGAGATCGACCACAACCATCAACTTCTTCGGTAAACAGTTGCTTCTAGAGTAGTTTCGGGATTATGTCTTTTATGTGTTTGTTTTTAAAACAGTCGATATCATTGCTTGTCATAGTAAATCTGTCCAGCAACCCGCCTTTTAGTAGCTTTTAACTGCATCTTGTGATACTGATGACAAACAAAACGCCGCGTAAATTTTACATTTACCGACAAACTTTACCGCTCATCGATATAACTGCTGTACGTTGATTTCCAACATGTTGAAAATAAATAAAGATTTTTTCGAAACGTTCACAAAATGCTACCTATACTTCTGTATGGGCCAGGGAGGGACTAAGGTTTTCATGGACCTGGGGCTGTATGCTAGTCAGAGGCCTATTGGACTACTTACATTCTGTTTATTGTTCCAACCACAATTACTTGCAATAACATTGATATATTCTCTTATGAACCAGATTCAATTAATATGTTTTATACCTTTAGAATTTAGACAAGGCAAAGCTTGTCTTCGCATAGTAGCTTCATGTTGTGAAGTAACAACACGCACTGACGTCACAAGCTAATGGTCGAAAATATAAAAATAAACATGATGAATATTTACTCTAACCACTGGTATCAGAGGTTATATTATAACATGGCAGTTTATTTCAAAAAGATAACTTAAGTTGTTGCGGTAGGCCTATTTTTGTGGTGGGCCTGGGGCTGCAGCCCCCTCAGCCCCCGCCTTAATCCGCCCCTGGTACGGGCTTTGATATTCTTACACCGTCCTACTACAACCTCCAGCCATTATGCTCTAAAATTAAAAATTTAAATTTATATTTTTGTGTTTTCCACAGAGAACCCGAACCCAGTAGTTGGTGAGGGTTGCACGAGTGAGTCGAGTGAGTACAAATTGCCGAGTAGCTGCGACTCGTCCGACGCTGGATTCAACTGCGAGTACTACGCGTCATGGACGCTAAACACACAAACTGACGTCATCGATTTCGTCGTCAAGGTGATTTGGGGTTTTGGGCTGGTTTACTGTAAACAGGAAATACGTTTAATACTTTCGTTATTGTATTTTTTTGTTATCCAATAAATAATTTTTATGTGTTTTATCCCCCAAGTGGCGTAATTATTGCAAACAGTGACGTAATTTCTAACAATAGTGACGTAACCGCCTACAATTACCTGCTCCGAAAACTTTAGAATATTTTTGAAATATTACTAAAAGTATAATTATCGCAAAAGGTCAATGCATTAAAAAGTGAAATGTTATTTCTGACAAAACATCCTGAAAAGGACAAATCTAAAAAGCGCATTAAAGTGTTGGTTTTGACAAAACATGGTTAAAAAAAGCTAAAAAAACGAAAAGCTAAACTGAACTTACCGTTATAAAAATATATGTTTAAAATTTTTTAAACTATTTGAAAAACCTGACTTATATTTTTAAATTAATAAATGGCTAAAAACCTAAGCAAAAAAGCTCTTCTAGGGTGTTTTTTTGATTCGCTTTTAGCAAAAATGGAATTTAAAGCTAAAAATCGTTTTTCACCGAAGCACTATACAACAGCTGATAAGATTAACAACCCAAAATGCCAAGATAGACCAATTAAAAGAAAGGGCTAGAAATCTTGAAAGTTTCCCAATGTGTGGTTTGTTTGTGTACAGGGAGTTCAGAACCAGAACACGTGGCTGGGACTCGGAATCAGCGACGATCAGCTGATGCCCCAAAGTGACGCAATAATAGGCTTCTTTGACTCCGCTGGAACAGGGATCATCAACGACAGGTGGGAAGAAAAAATCCTAACATCCTTAGTTGCGTTAAAGCGAATTATTCCATGTTCAAAACGAAATTATAGGAACAAATAGTTAATAAAAGCGCGTCTATCCTTACAATTATACTGTCTGTGCGATATTTTGAGAGAAGGAGCAACACAATGCAGTTAAATGCAAGATATTTAATTTCAGAAAGCTTTAAAAACAATCTAGGAAGGAATATATCAATCATTTTGTCAGCCTTACATACCCTCGTGACTGTTTTCAATATATTTTGATCTCTTTTGTGGTTTTAAACTTGTAAACAGACAAGTGTTTTAAATTGTATTTTAGTTAAGAGAATTAAATCGTTTTTAAAGGTAATGGCAGAACCAGTCCGTATTTTCATAAACAAAACTAAGTTTACTTTTGCACTTATGAAGTTTTTGCAGTTGGTTTGTACGTTTTTGTTCATTTCACATCTAATGCGTTGCAAGTGCTTTAAACAGCCAATTGATTGCAAAGTGAAACTGTCCAAATTCAAAGCACGCTGGCCTCCTTATGATGTCACAGTCGCTGTAATTGTTGCCTCATCACAGGTGGCACAGTTCATTAAGAGCTAGCCAAGCGTAGCGAGTCAAAGCAAACAAAGTAAAGGCTTCACTGACTAAGCCTTATTCTAAACAGCTGCCTTGAAACCACCTACGCATAAACTCTATGGTTGACAATAATGCTCTTGTTTATAAAGGCCACAAAAATATGCAGTATGCTTAAGTATTGTGGTCCTTATATTTTTGCTTCATTGCCAATTTGTTTAAAATTCACAAATAATTTGCTTTCAGATGCGTTTATGGCATCATTGTGGTCAAAATGCTTTCCAAATTCTGGTATGTTGTAACTTTGTGAGGTCACCTGTCGCTACGTCAAAACGCATCAATTTTCTTTTTTTTTGAGGAAAGTCTTGCACAGTTTTCGTATGACGTCATTTGATGACGTCACGATTGATTGTCACGTGAAGGCATTTTTAAAATCCCGTGTGGGGATTTATAGGTGGCCAGCAATAATTAAGAAACACATGCTTGACACGCACACTGATGCTTTGTGCAAAATGAATCCGATCTTATGTTTTTCTTTTTTAAATGAAAATTTAGTTTTAGAACTTTAAAATTACTCAAACCAAGAAATAATAAGAAAAAGTCGCTGTTTATGAACTTTATGGAACTTAAATCTGACAAATGAAGGATGAACTTCCATTGAGTCTTGTTTGGAGAAACAACCCTTGAGCTTTCTGCGTTTCCACCGCTGTAAGGTTGTTGGTTTAATCAAGGCCGTTTCTTGCTACTTCTTCGGCACTCCGGCTGTTGTAGCAACACGTGCGCGTATTTACAACCTTCAAGTGTCCTTGAGGACGCTCCGGTCATCCAGTATGTGTACGAAAGCCCTCTACGATGACCAATGTAATAAAGAATTCCTTGTAAACTTTTGCAACATCATTCCGCTGAAACTGTAATAATCCTGGAACGGCATTTCATAAATGATTTGTGAAATAATTTCTCGTTAAAATTCAGTTTCAAGTCGAGATATTTTAAAATTAGGGTCTAAGTTAGGTCGCTTTGAAAGTACTTCCATTCCAAGTCAAATCTTTGTTAAAGTTAGCGGTGATTATAAAACTGTAAAAATCTTAATGTCACAGTTTGATGATAATTTACTATCCCTAGTTGTGCGTCTTTTTGTAGCTTTTGTGTAATTTTTGTGAACTGACCGCTATTTTATTTTCGATTTCTTTTTTCAGGTGGATAACTGCTCGAGCGCTCCCCCCAGTGGACAGTGTGGACAGTTTGACGCAGACTTCGTCAAATTACAACAATGGGGTCGCTACCTTCACTGTGAGTTGGCTCTTGTCGACATTAATGTGTTTGTGGGTTATTTCTTTTACTTTGGCAGGAAAAGTGAAATCGCTTCTGTGCACATTTCGGTAAAACGATAAAACTTGGAAAAAATAATGAAAAGCGAATACAACAGAAGAATATAAAACTTTTGATATATTTCAACATTAAAAAGTTGCTAGGCTGGAAAAATAAATTGTATTTTGTTTCTTGAAATTATTTTTTTAAAAGAAAAAAGAAAAAACAAATTACCGAAAGTGATTACGATAGAATTTTATCTTTTATTTTTATTACGTAAACTACTGCAGTCGGCAAACCATCAAAGTCAAACGGCTACCGAATTTAGCATTCTACCGGTGATGGTAAATAGTGAAAATCGCGATTTAGATGTGATTTTTTCCTCTTTAGTTCTCGAGGGCGAGGGACACTGGTGATTCGCAGGACATTTCCTTCACCGACCAGTCTTGTCGTTATCTCTTCTACGCGATCGGCCCAGTCACCAACAACAACATCGACTACCACTCCACGAAGATCGTCAGCAGCACAAAGGTAAGACACCACTTTGCATAAGCAACACGCGACAGGTTTGATGGCTACACGCGAAACTTTTGTTCGCGACACGCTACAAGTGACACGCGGCATTGTTTACCGCAAAGACAAAACAATTGGTTTTGGATGAGTTTTGAGACGACCGGCACTTTTTCTTAGCGACAGGCGACACGCGAAACGTCGATTTTTATCTCGACGTTGTCAGTCATTTCTTGTGTGTTTTTGTAAATTAGTACCTTTGACTTATTTTTACACTGATGATAATAACTATTTCATCATATAATATTACCTAATTAATTAACACAAATAGTGTTTTCATGTGAAATATTTCGTAAACTTACCCCCTAATGCATCATTGTACCTAACTTTCTTGTTATGCAATGTCCGTATTGCGACACGCGACATGCGACTTGTGTGCTGCGATTAAAAAAAAACACTTTCCGTGCGTAATAAGTAAAAAATCATCAAATTTAAAGTAAAATTCTTAAGAGACGTTTCCCGCTACTGACAATGAGCCAACCCCAGCATCAATATTGGTTTAACAAGCTCACGAGAAAACAAAGGGCTTCAGTCAATTTGTCTGCTCACGCAGGTAACAGAACGAATGCTGTGTTTGCTGAGTGCGTATTTACTGGCTTTTCTGCTTGAGAATCAAACTAATTCTTTGGGTTGAAAACAGCAAAATCAGTTTAACTTTGTATTATTGCGCAATTCAAATTGCAAGGTCGTACTTGTACAACATAATCAAATTTTTCTGAAGAGTAACCGTTGTTTATCGTTTTTTTAGTCTAATAAGGAACATAAACAGTAAAACATTTTGAACGCACTTTATCTTAAATCTGTATCATATCCGCTTTTTACCAGTTCTGTACCCAACCTTGTTTAACAATTTCTTCAATGTCAAAAACAACATAAATGAAAAAAGCTTTTCATCGTAGATCTGTATCCATAAAATCATTTTGTACCTTACCTTACGCATCGCTTATCCTTATATTTGTTCCCAGATCTGCATCCGCCCCTGTGGATCAGCCCCTGTTGAATCTTACCTTGCTTCGTTGACCGGTTCACTCAAGTTCACAGAGGCAACCTTCACTGAGTCACTAAACGACGAAACATCTGCTGACTACATGAACCTCAAGGCGGATTCCGAGAAGATCGTAAGTGAACTGGGTTCGAATCCCGGCACGGGACTTTGACATTTTTTTACAGAAACTTGCGATTTTTTTGATAACCTACGAGGTGATTAAATGTGCGTTTGAATAGTTTGCATACAGTGGTACTTCGTTACAAAGTCAATAGCGGTATATTTCTGCTGTGCCTGGCATGGAAATCCTAATGTTTATAAAATGGGGCTTTTTTGTAAATCCGGGTTCAGGTCCCAATGAAATCATATATAGCCTATATTTTGAATAACAACACATTTTTTCTATTTTTTTTTAATCTTTAATTACAGATTTGTTGCTTTTGATTCAAATACAAACGTTCTTGGCGAAAATCTCAAACAAACAATTTGTACAAAATTCAAAATTTTTCAAAACATTTGTTGTCACTACAAACCTTTTAATGATAGATTTAAACACCAAATCTAAATCCAACTCCTTCTAACGTCCATTTAGCCCTTTATTTTTTTGTTGTTTTCAGATCTGCGATTCGTACAAGGCTTCCACATACGTCCAGGAGTCGGTGTCCAACGTCTCGTGTACTGTTACTGGGTTCAGCGCAGGAAGTGTTGTGGTGGAATATATCCTCAGGGTCACACACTCTGACCCCAACCTCACTGACCAACAACTGTCGGTAAGAAATACAAATATTACTCTAACAACTGACCTGCCACTGTCGGTAAGCAATGTGGCCACATAGTTGTCTGTTAACCTCACTGAGCAAAACTTCTAGTGATATGTCATCTAAAACTTTAACAAACTCACCACTTGATGCTTTAAACCTAATTAATTATGAGTCTAAGTAACAGCTGGTCAGATAAACACCTTAAAACGTCCCGAACTCACGACACACACATGACCTTTAAACTTGGCTAACTAAATCATTATTAACTGATTTAGTTAACCAAGGACCGACTACAAAGTCACCTCAAAACTTCAGTATCAGTACGATTTGATTACATAGCCATCTTAAAACTGGTGACGTTAATGTTCAATAAAAACTTACTTTAAATTTCTCACCTCCGTTTCTTTTGCAGACAAACCTCGACCGTGCTCTCAACGAGGTCGTGACCTCTAACGGAGGTTACCTCACTGGGGACAACTCGTCAAGAGTCGACTCTCTATCGCTAGCTGCCGGTGAGCACTTTAATCGACTCGTAACGTCAGTTTTTGAACTCGATATTTTGCACGCCTCCTAAGGCCAATTTCTGCTCTTTTTCTTAAGTTTACCACTTGTTCTGTTAGTTTAGGAAAATACAATTTTTACTTTTAACTCTTAATTAGTGTGAAACAGGATTTTTTTACTTGCACTAATAGTAAATTTACGAGTAACTCGAATTTTACTCGCACTACCAAACAGATTTGCTCTATGTTTTTAAAGAACTATAAGTTCTTTTCAACCGGGATTACTATACGAAGCATTACACATATCCATGTGGTACATTTTGCCACATATTTGTTTTGTCATAAAACATAGGAAGGTGCCTACTCATAGGCAACACTTTTTTTTGGATTTAAGAAAATAAGAAATAAACACAAGTTTATTTTTAGAAATTAACCCGTTTTTTTATATGAGGATCGAAGCGGAAGTGATTTACTTTTAAATGAATTTTAGCTGGAATTGTAGCTTAATATTGCTCTTTCTTTTGACAGTCAGTTCGGCAACGACCACAGCTGCTGCTCCCTCCACCAAAGCGACACCTAGCGGGCTTAAGGACTGGGAGATTGCTGTTATTTGTGTTTGTGTGATGGCTGGAGTTTCAATCATCATTGCTGTTGTTGCTGCGGTTGTGAGAAACAAGAACAATAAAAGTGAGTTGGCCTGCAAGTTGTTTGAGTACCTTCTGTGATTTTTTATTTTTTTGCAATTGTGTGTTTTTCTGTGGATTTTGTTTCAAATTTTTTGAGGTTTTGGTATTTTGATGTATGCTTTCGACTTAAATTTTGATATTTGGCGCTGGGCATCACCTTTTTTATCGAAACGAAATACTGTAACGAAACAAGTCGTCAAAATTAAAAGCGTAAACATAATAATATTTGACCCACCCCAACCCAAAGGCTAACTCAAAACCTAACCCAAACAAAGTTTAAAATCCTTTCTTTATATTCGTTATTAATTTTTTGTAGTTTTCTTAGATTTTTTTTATTCGATTTTAATTTGTGTTTGTTCTTTACTCTGTGGAAAGCGGTAATTTTGTCAAGGATTTGTTCATTGTTAGGAAATATTTCCCAAAACGCAAAAAACTTAAAATGACGTACTTTCAAATAAAATCCGTCATTTTATTTTAGAAACTTCGGCTGCGATGCCGATGAAGAATGATTCAAGCAGCGGAAGCGGAAATTCTAATCCCATTATGAACGATTATGACGAAGTAAAGGAGGTATGAATTATGGGGGGGTTGTTGTAAATCGGGGTTGGAACATTACTTCGTGTTTTTTGGTGTCTTTTTAAACATTATCTTAAGATAAAATGTGATTTATTTTTAAACAAATTTAACGAAATTGTGTATTTTTTGGTAAACTCAGATATTTAATCTTTATGTAATGTTGCGATAAATTCATAGTTTAAGGATCATTGAAATAAAAGTAAATTAAAAATTAAAAAGTTGTCCTTTTAAATACTTAATTTTTCTCCAGTCGACATTATTGTAATTCAAATCTATGTCTTAATGTTTTGGTATTCTTTGATTTTTTTTCATTAGCGACATTATTTTGCATTGTTAACATACAAATGTTGTAATACTGATCGGGGTAAATTAATTAAAAATTGTACAATTTTTACAGAAACCTGGTTCCAAAGAAAACGAATCTTTTATGAAGAAGCAACAAGAAGATGTCGTTTAGTAATGTGTAAAAAATCTTGTTTTGTTTCCTTTTTTATATTTTAATAATTTTGTACTTATGCGAAGCGACAATCAGCACAGAGAATGCATTCTGACAAAATGTTCTTTTCTATCTTTTGTGGCACTTTCTTTTCGTTTAAAAGCATCAACTGAAATGTTTGTACTTCTAACACTTTATTATTTGGCACACTTTGTACATTCTAACCGGATGCAACATATTTTAGCGTTAAAACAAAAGAAAAAAAACAGATAAAAAATTTAAAATATTTTTAAACAAACATCTATAATAATTTTTTTAATTAAAAAACGACACTATTGTAAAATTCAGAATGTTGGTCGTGCTAACATTAAAGCAACGAAGTTTTTCTCAATATAGAAAACGGATAAAAATTGCGTTAATTTACTGTCAACTTTGTAAAACGTCAGTTAACACATTTGAGAAACAAGTTTCTATAAAATTGTTTAACATAGTGTACGCATTTTTCGGTTTAAGCGTGAAACATTACTATTTTCACAGTTAAAAATAAACTCATTTAAAGCCATTTAAAATCAATTTTTGTTACCTTTTTTTAGCACTAAATATCTTTCAAAATGTTAATAGTATTTTCAGACCCTAAAAATAATACCCTGTACCTGAAATACAACCATGAAAGAATCAAAAACGAAACTGTTCGAATAGGAACGTAAACTAATGTAATTTTAAAGCCAGATATGTTTCTCTCATAAAATGCTTAATCTTTACTTTGATGCGATAATCTCTGGATATCAGTTTTACAACATACATTTAAAATCATTTTTTGCTTTTCGTGCTGATTTTTATTCAACGCTTTCGCCAATTTATTTATTAATTTTACTGCGAAAGATGGTTTAGCAAATTAGCAGAAAGCGTTTTCTTCAAAATTAACTCATTTGGAGATTTTTTGTGGTCTGATAGCGCACAATTTTGAAAGTGAAATTTTACTAGAAGTGCGAGAACTAACTTTTACTGCGTTCTTCTGCTTTCTTTCAACCTTCCTACTGATGTCGATGTACACCAGTTAAATGTTTTAAATTTAAAGACATTTTTTATTTCTGCCTCTGATAATTGCAACATTTTGATTTACATTTCGCTATTTTTGTTCTTTTTTGTTTAAAAGAATACAAAAAAACATTTAATAAAAGCGTAAAAAAGGGCAAACATATTTTAAAATCATGCTTTACGTTAAATCACATTTAATAAAAACTTAGTGTCAACCAATTTAAACGCGACGCTACAGTAAAAATACTAATTTTAGGGGTACCGGTATTTTAAAATTATTTTTTGTGCCCTAAGGGTGTAAAATTTACTATTTGCTGTTAAAGTGAAACACCATAAAATGAAACGCTTGGGCAAAAATGGTAGAGTTTGAAGCAGAGAAAATGGCAGTTGCTTTTTTACGTTTCGCTTAGCCTCATGTCACTGGCATTTAAGTTCTATCGAAGTGTTTCTTTTGTATATTTCTGTATTGTGTTGTTTTTGCAGCAATAAAGGTTGGTTTGATATGAGTTTGACTTGTAAAAATGGTGTTTCAAAATTCACAACGTAGTTCTTGGTGGTTCGTTGTACGGGATTTAACTACTTAAATGTTTGCTTTTTCCTATTAGATTGAACATTAGTTACAAAATTCCTCGAAAACCTTGGAAATTGCTTTTTCATCGCGCCTTATCCATCACGCTCTCAGTCAAGTCTTGAATTTATTTACAAAATTCCTACAAAGCTGAGTGAATTAGGTTAAGCTTTATTCCAAAAGTTCACGGTGTATTTTGTGGAAAATGCGTGAATAATGTTGTAGAATCTACAGAATTTCGATGCAAATACAGTGTATTGTTTTTTTACTGAATTCAATCGAATGTTATACTAAATTTTTTAAATAATTGTTACAGTCACATACCCAACTATTATTACCAATATGTATTTATAGGAACACTCCGGAACACAAAAAAAATATCCAGAGAAAGATTCAATAATACCGATGTAATAATAAAGACATAAAAAAAATGAACAATGTTTTCCAACTATCTAAATAATTTATGTGCAATCTGTGGTAGTTTTTAACAGTGGTTCTCGATTTCCTGGCATGTAACCAATAGGCTTTTCGTATAAATTGCACATTTACTGGTTTCAAAAATGTTTCTTAGGTTTACTTCTGTTTATCAAAATTAAAACACTTAAATGTTTTAATACGTTGTAAGAAAGGTTGTAAGAATCAGGAAACGTTACTATAATTATACCTATACAAGAAGGAAAACACCAAAGTTATCACGCGTATACATGAATATTAACATATGACGTAACAAGATTATTGAAGTGTTATTAGCAAAATTAAACAATTAAAAAAAAGGGTATATATGAATCCTTCTTTTTTACATTGTGTCTCTAAAATGCAAAACATATAAATTAGGTTTTAAAGACGGGTCACAAGAAAATTCAAAAACGCAGAACTAATTCTGGTTAAAAAAAAAACACAATTTACAGTTCCACAACATGTTTGTGAAAATGCATATTGCATACGAAAGCTAAAGAGCGAAATACATTGAAAATATACCAGTGGACCAAAAAGTTTTACTCTAATATCGCTAAAACTGATATTAACATGAAATGTTTTGAACTGATGTTGGACCAATTTAAATATTTACATTTCGAATTATAATGTACACAAAGTTACATTTCGCACTATAAATGTACTAAACAGGACCAAAGCTCAATAAAAATATTAAAGCCATTGCATTTGTTAAAATCGACAATTTGCTGGTACAAATGTTGTTACACTAATGATGGCATGAGGTAACTCCTAAACGTTTGTAGACAACAAAATGTCGATTTCTTCGAATATAACGGCTTTAAGTAATTTTTAATTTAATGGTATAAGAAAAAGTGGTATAAGAAAAAGCAGATATGAAAAATCCCCCCCTCAACCCAATCTTCTCGCACTTCTTCTCTATTCCATGCCAACAGAGCTGCCCACCATACACGTCTGTGTGTTGATGTCGTAACGATTGGCAGCAGACTCAACCTTTTGCTCTGAACATAAAAAGTTATTAGTAGAAAGCTGAGAATTCCCAAATCCTTTTTTTCCGGCCGAGCTTGTCACATAATCAGCAAAACAATAGTTTTTCTCCACACAGATCACTCTGTTATAAGACACTCAGCGAGAACTAGTATTTTTGTTTAGTATCATGACAATTTTTGTCAGAGATGACATTTCAAAGTTACGTCATAACATGACGTCACAAATTTACATCTAAACGTGGCGTCACAAAAATGTAACCTTTAAAACACCACACAGTTTATTTATCTTGTTGGTTTTTGGCTGGAGAGGTGTTCCATTTAATATCGATTCACTCAAAAATAAAAACCCCCTACTTAAAGAATAAAAGTCAACTCACCGCGGATTGGAGGCAAAAGGAAGAAAGCATCCCATGAATATTTTGGATCAGGTGCCTCGAAGCGAATATTGATTCTACTCCCGCCTGTTGATGAGTCGATGTTCTTCACCATAACGTGCATTTCTTGGTGCCCGAGGGCCAAATCTTTTCCTTTAAATCTCCATAGGAAAGGTTCAACAACCTCCACCACGTCGCTAGTTAAAATCATTTTCATGATCCATTTCTTCCTTTAAAAGAAAAATATTTTCCTTGAATTAATTCTTGTAAAATTAATAGTGGAATCAATTTAGATTAGGAATGTCCAATAATATCGGATCGGAGCCGATACCTGATACCAATCGGTAGTATCGGGTTCGGTCGATACTAGGGTGGTAGCAAATATAATTTGTACATTACTGTCATGTTTTAAGACCGAATATAGTGTTTGTTACCTTGAACGGCAAGTTTCTGAGAAAATATTGCAAAAAGATCAACAGGTTCCTCAAAAGAAAAGCAAATTTCAGCAGAGCCTAAAAATCTTCTCTATTGGACTTATCATTTTGCTTATTTAACTGTAGTCATGACGTCATTTAGCCTCCAGTATTGGAATGGATGGCGATATGTTTTGCAAGGATTTATTTTATTTTATTCAACGACAATCCGGTGACAGTCTTATGACAGCCGACTACCTTATGTAGTGACACCATTTACTAAATCAGTTTTCAAGAACAACACGTTCAATAACTAATGATGTATAAAATGAATAATTTGACATTAAAACCTGCGGCGCATAGCGGTAAACAAAATGATGGATTAGGAGAAATTTAAATCTGGGTGTCAAAACAAAATATAATTCAACAGAGATCAATGCGACAAAAACAGCTGAGATGGCAACATTATTAAAGTTTTCACCAACAGATTACAAATTGAGCAAATCAAAATCGAACTTTTGGTAATTGAAAGTGGACACTCAAAAAAAAAATGCAACGGAGTCTCAGTAGCTCCGCAAAAACAAATAAAGTGTTAGATAAGGAACAAAGGACTGTGACTGAGTCTCAACATACAAAGAACAAAAGTTATTTTAGAATTCTTTCCGTATAAGTGGTACGTATTGACTGATTTATAGAAGAAAGTGGTTTTAATATTATTTGGAAATAATAAAACAGTGGATGCAGCATTTCATCGGGAGACTATTCCAGAGTCGTATTGTCTTGCAAACAAACGAGTTATGCATCATTTGGGTTTTCAGTACGATGGTCCAATGTGATGAATTAACTTAAAGAATAGTGACAAAGTGTGAACATTTCGTCTTAAATAAAGAGTTGGATCAAGGTCAAGTAGGAATGTACTGTGTGATGTGGTTCTCATACACCCTAGAATTAGGTTAGCTTAATCATATTGAACACTTTCAAGTAAGTCGTTGTCGGATTTACTACAATTGACATCAATGAGATCGGCGTATTCAAGCTTTGGAAGAAACACCAAATTCGGACATCTATAATTCTGACAATGAATTCCATTAGTACTCTTTATTATCCAAATAGGTCTACTTAGACAAAACATATTTTTATTAAACAAAACCAACCCGTATTTAAAGGTTTTCACGAATACACCATTCTTGCTGCTCTTCTGATCAACAATCAACCGTAACAGGGAGGTTTCTGTCACCTGATCCGAACTGGCGATGTCCACTTCCAGTTGGGACCTTTTAAACATATTTATAAAAAATACTGGTTTATAACAGTACAACAGTATAGATGGTGGAATCAAGTAACAATTATTTTACAATTAAAATCGCGAGGCATTGTTAAATCCATAACCATGAATAAAAATACACAAATGTCATAAGAAACAAAGCAGTTTTCAATCACATTTGTGTATTAGGAATCGTGTAGCACAGGGGTTACCAAACTTTTCATGAAATAAGGGCCAGATAGATTCAAGGCCAAAAACTGTGGTGAGCTTTAACAAACTGTCGTGCAGTTTAAAATTTCGTGAAATTTTTGTTTTAAATTGCATCCGCCCACATTTTAACTGTAATTTATCTTTATTAAAAAAAACTGCCGCGGTTGGCCGTAGTTTGGTAACCCCTGGTGTAGCACAAAAATGTATTTGTCAAAATTCAATCATACCAGTTTAACGAGTTCATGCTTGGTTTGCAAGAGCCAGTTGAAGGTTACTAAACCTATACAATATATCTATATACAGGGAGAAAAACACCAAAGTTATTACGCGTACACAAAGTCTACATAGTAATATTTTTATAATACATTCTAGCAAAACAAAAAAACACATATAACCAAAAATCGGCTATATAGGATTACTTTTGAAAATTTGTTTAAAGCATGACGTCCAAAAAAAAGTACTTGTAAACACATGATAAATTAGTTAAACAACATATGACAAGAAAATCTTTGAAAATTAACTTTTTTTGTTATGGAGAAGTACGAATGGGGTTAACACTAACGCAAGACATATTTGGGGGCAAAATTGGGTACGTTTGTTTACAGTATATACAAAGAAACAATTGACGGTACAACAAATAATCAGCTTAACACACCGGAAAACTAAAGGGTAGCACACCGGAAACTAAAGGGAGACAAGATAAGCTATTTAAATTAGTACTGATATTGTTTGGTGACTAATATGTGAGATTTTTTTATCAATAAAATAGGCGGTTAAAAATACATTTTCGTTTCTTTCACATACTTTACATTAAGCTGGACTACCATGACATGATGGTTAAATAAAATACATTTTTCAAAGGTATGCGCTTTATAGAAGTAAATATAAATTTATGATCACAAAGTTGTTGGGTTTGAAAAGTAACACATTCCTTTAGACATAACTACGCGAATGTAAGCTTGAACACCAAAAATATACATTGGACTGTGAACAGGCTATTTTAAAGTTAGAAACAAATATCTCAGTGTTTATGAATATCTGAGTCTTTATGAATGTCGAAAATCTTCATATGCCGTGGTTCTGCAGAATGATAAGCAACTTTTTCTATTTAAAATAATTAAGTTTACGAAGAAAAATCGTGACAGTTAAGTTGCATTTTTTGTAAGTCAATATTGGTCATAAATGAAATATTTCTTTTAAATTTCTTTAAAAAATATCATAAAAATCAGAATAGATAGATAGCCGGATTTATTTCCAGCTTCCCGTTGACATGCACACTAATCCATATCTTCTTGTGGAGGACAGAGTCCCCGTTTTTTGCACGAGCGACAGCCCTCCCGTCCTCCAGGATGCAAAGATCAACCTCATCGCTCCACAGATCAACATCCAGCTCTTGCTCTAACCCACGTCTAAATGGATAAATACAAGTTGATGAGGTATTGCATTTTCAATAATAATGTATCACTTAATGAATGGGTTTGCTAACCAAGCAGGGTTGTGTTTGAAGGCACATAATATGACCTTTAAACATATCCTAACAAAATATATGACCTTGAAACTTATCACAACAAAATACATGACCCTATCTTAGCATAATATATGACCTAGAAACAAACCTAAACACTACATATGACGTTAGAATTTTCCGAACACAACATATGACCTTGAAATGTTCTTCGGCATAACTAAAAAAACTTACCCTTTCCCAATTCTTGTTTTAAATATCTCTTTTGTATTTGAATGAATTGTATTTTGGCTCATCACTTTTATTTCACAGAAAGTTTGACCTTCTTTGATTAAAATCCAAATGAAGAACTCGCAAGGACGACCATTCATGTTTGACGCGTTCTATTAAATTTTCAAATGCAAGGATTGCAGCAAAATTACTGGTTTAGACTACTCATAAGTAGAGCGATTATTTTTTGACTTGTTAAAAAAAGTCAAAATTTTGTCAAATCAAAATTGAATAAAAATGCACATAAATCGTTAACAATATAAACTATAGTTAGCTTTTTGAAATTGTCTTTTAATTAAAATTTTATCACAAAACTTAGTTTTGAATTAAATTCAACGACATTTTAACTGTATTATATCTTCTTTGAAGCAAAATACGGTAGACACGAGCCGGCATGAATAACCACCCAGGCCGAGTTTATCGCATTAGGTTCAGGTTGAGCTTTGTTTTTGCCTTATAAAGTTGTGTGTCTCTGATTTTGACAAATACGTTAAACAGTAACAAATACGTTAAACAGTAAATTGTATTTTTTCGATTGTGATTTCCAATTATCTCATTTCCTATTTTGTTTTACATTAATTATCTCATTTCCTATTTTGTTTAACATTTTAGGTTTTTCTTAAATTTTTTTAAATTAAAAAAAATAATCGCCCTAATCAGGTAACCCTATATATACGGCGCTATTTTGAGTCCGTTAACCACAATCAATATAAATATAATTTTAAATCTGCAACACATCTCCGACTTGACCCAGGTGTACTTTTTCGAGTCAGCTTGCTTCGATCTGATTTACGCATAACTTTGGGTTTTATTTTATTTTTTTAATTGTAACTGTTTTGCTGCAGATACCTTCATATTGACTTGAAACTTGCGTGACTTTTCAATGAACCTGGCCACTTGTTGTTGTTCGTTATTCTTTGAGCCGAACGGTACCTGCATCAACAAGCATGATTTAAGTAACCTTTAGTTACTGTGGCTTAAAGGCTTTAGAGTAAAAATAATTGATTTAACTTAACTTGCTTAGCCAAATAACCTGATTTCTTTGATTAAAAATATTTTGGTAAGTTCAGATTTCGGTAGACTTTGTATACATAAAAATAATTTCGTTGCTTCATGTTTGTTTGTTGTGTTCGCTTTGCGGAATGATATTAGAAATTAAAATAGATTACCCAACTTAAAGAGTTGTCCATTTTGAGTGCACAGCTTGACTTAATTTCCTTTGTGTTGAAGTCGTTTATCTGAAAGATAATATTGTATAAACTAGTCGATCAACAATCAAATGATAATTAAGATTTATCAGAATATGAATGTTATTTGGCCAACAGAACTTTAAGTTATGGTGCAATCATTTTGATGAAATATTAAGACAAATTCCCATATTTACCAATATTTAAAACAAAAAACTAAGTATAATCGACAAAAGTACCATTTTGAAAAGTTAATCAAAATCGTTTACATACTTCGCTGTCATAAGCTTGAACAAACTACTTATTTTAAAAATAATCCTTCGAGTTCAAACAATTCGGGATGACACTTCAATTTTTAGAAAAAAATACTCGATAGGCAGTTTTTACAACGCCCAACAATGACAAGCTGGATAATTAATAATGCGGCTATGATGGACAATGCTAAAGTGGTCAATAAAAAACGCCGTATATGACAAAGTTGTTTAACTAATAAAGTATAAAATATTATAATTTCATTAAAATAACATTCGGCTGTAAAATTACGTCACTCACTAAAAGCTATTAATGTTTTCCACCCGGTGTCGCCAAAGGGTTACCGATTAAGGTTTTTTTAACCGATCGCGTATTTATGTCGAAATAATATATATATTTTGTCCAAATTAATAAAAATACCAGAACCTCTTGTAAGTACAATAGTGAGATGAATTCTTTTCAAGTCGCTAGAATTCTTATTTAGTTGATATTTACAATAAAGTCTAACACAATTTGTCATTGTAAAATTAATTTTGTCAGTGTAAAATTTTATTGTTAAAACTTTCAATATAGCAAAATGTAGAAGATTTGATCAAACCACGAAAGCCAATTAGCTTACTTTGAGGTTTGGATGTGTAATTATTTACAGATTATAACGTCACTTACAATTTCTTGATGTTCCAAAATCTCCTCCTCACTCTGGGAAATAATATAAGTGTTCAAATATAAATAGTATTACAGATCACTGGTTATCCTAATAACTCTATGTGGTAAAGGTCCCACTTTTAACAAATGTGTTTGGCGTTCAAATATAGAACTGCCATTATTACAACTTTAAGTTATTTCGAGTCATTTAACTGAAAAGAAAGTATTTTTAGTATATCAACAATCAAATTATGATTTCGTTTTTATGAATTATTTTTAATCGGTTATGAATGTTATTTGGTCAACACAACGTTAAAGTATGGTGCAATAATTTCCGTTTATGTCGAAATAATAAGTATTATGAATTTTCTAAAATAAATAAAAATATTTTTTTTGAAATTACAATTTAGAGATGAATTCTTTTTAAGTCGCTAGAATTATTTAGTTGATATTTCCCATACAGTGTAATACAATTTATTCGTAGATATTAAATTAAGGGCTTATACTGCACGATTTATGTAATTATGACTGTTTAAAGTTTAAACAATATTTTAAATCTCAAATTAAACCTTTCTTATCTATTCTCTTGTGTCCAGCTCATTTACTACAACATGGATAACGTAACAAAATTATGCAATTAAGTCTGTAATGATTCGAACACGCCTACCGGTATATAGCGAGGGTTTATTTTGGCATATTGTTGGTGTGCGACCATGTCGGATAAACGTCTAATTTACACGTTTCTTATCATCACAGGTTTTACAAATAAATAAAATGATACCACGCGTTTTTGTAAATTTTTTTTTACTTTTGTTCTGGCCTCCCGGAATATTTAAGGAATATTGTTAAATACCTGGTGCCAGTCAAAAAGGTATATCAGCTGGGTTTTGCAAGAACCAAAACCAAATGAATCTTTTAAATGACCTGCAAAAATATATAAGGATAAAAGGGTATTACTAAATATACAAGGGTGCAAACTTTAAATGTAAAAGTCAAACATCATTATTTGAAGTCTACCTTTTTAACAAACTGGTGGATTTATTCAAACTCTGGAAACCAAAAGCGTCATTCGGAGGTTTGAATGCGATTATCGGAATTCACTTACCTCAGGGAAGCATATTGGCCGGCTCGTCTTATTATATACAAGGGCTTTATTTAAAGTTACAAACCTTCTATTTATAATTAAGGTGATTTGCATTTAAATATACAGTGTGATACAATTTATTTCTAATAATATAAAATAAAGAGTTCTAGTGCTAAAAATGAATTTTAATTTAGGACATTCTTTGGAAATAGTTTGTTAGCGGGGTCTTTTCAAGAGAAATTCATTTTTTGCGTCACGTTTAAGTGGGTTTTGGCTTATATAACACGGGGTTTGTGAAAACAGTCTGGTATTATGTTGAATTCAACTGAAAGCCGATAAATGCCTAAAAGTTTTAATGCAATAATGAACTTACTCACACGCTTTGACATCACGCGAAAAACGTTAAATCTCCGAAAAAATATAAAAGGGTTATTTTTTATATTTATATATTTTTTTTATTATTTCTATATATTGTTTTATATCTAAACCTTTTTATATTCAACACTCGTTGCTTAGATTTAATCTACAATAACGAAGTATCTTTAGGAGATCCGTATTTTTCATTTGTAAACTTGCCCAAGTCCAAATGATGATTTAGCTTTATCTCATTTAAATATTCTATTCTCTTTTGGCTAAATATGAAAGAAAGTCTATGAAAGCGTATTGTTGAAAACCTTGTGCAACCAAAAGTGAAAACTAAGTATAGTTCGTAAGCAGTACGATGTTGTAAATAACAATCAATTTTATTGTTAAGTCAAATACAATTAAACAAAACGTATAATAAGTGTTCAAATATAAATAGTATTACAGATCACTGGTTATCCTAATAACTCTATGTGGTAAAGGTCCTACTTATAACCAAATGTGTTTGGCGTTCAAATATAGAACTGCCATTATCACAACTTTAAGTTATTTCGAGTCATTTAACTGATAAGAAAGTATTTTTAGTTTATCAACAATCAAATTATGATTTCGTTTTTATGAATTATTTTTAATCGGTTATGAATTTCATTTTTTTTTTTTTTTTTTTTTTTTTTTTTTTTTTTGTGTCAACACAACGTTAAAGTATGGTGCAATAATTTCTAGAACATTTTAAGACGAATTTTGTTATTTCCAACTGAAAAGTTAATAATGCAGACTTTGTTAAAGTGTTTAATGGAAAACGCCGTCATGACAAAGTTGCTTAATTAAAAAAGTATAAAAGCAAGTTATTTAATTGTTGAAACAAGAACCGCCAGTTGTAAAATTACGTCAATCTGTCAAGCCTACTAATGTTTTCCGCCAGATGTCGCCAAAGTGTTTTCACTCGCGCGTTTATGTCGCAATAATAAGTATTAGGAATTTTCTGCAAAGGAAAAAAAATACCAGGTGTTCTTGTAACTACAATATTAAGATGAATTTTTTCAATTCGCTAGAATTCGTATTTAACTGATATTAACCATGCAGTGTAATACAATTTATTTCAAATAATATCAAATAAAGAGATCTAGTGCTTAAAATTAATTTTAATTTATCACATTCTTTGTAAATAGTTTTTAGTGAGGTCTTTTCAAGAGAAATTTATATTTTGGTCACGTTTAAATGGTGGATTTTGGCTTATAATACGGGGTTTTGGCAAAAACAATTTGGTATTATGTTAAATTAACCTGAAAGCAAAAAAATTCTCCAAATTTTAATGCAATGTTAACTTACTCACAGACTTTGACATCACTTTTTGACATCATCACGAAAAAAGTAGTAAACCAGTTAAATCTCCGACAGCTAAGAAGGTTTATTTACCAGGTATATTTAGAATGCAAATCACCAAGAAGGAAAAAAAAAAAAAAGAAACAATTTCGCCCTAAGACGCAATAAGCTTTCCCCTATTTTTTCACTTGCAAATTAGCAAGTCTGAATAATGATTTCGTTTAACCTTTACAACCTTTTTATTTTCTTGTATCCAGTCCATTTTTACTACAACAAGGATAACGTAACAATAGATTTGATTAGGTCTACAGTGTATTTTAACGAGCCTACCGCTATAGAGCGGGTTTATTTTGGAATATTGTTGGTTTGCGACCAGCCGACCATATGAGGTATAAGTTTGATTTACACGTTTCTAAAATCACAGCGTATGGTTATAAACCTTGTGCAAGCAAAAAGTTATATGTGATGTCGCCAAAGGGTTACCGCTTAAGGTTTTTTAACTTATCGCGCATTTATGTTGCAATAATAAATATTAAGAATTTTCTTAAAAGGAATAAAAATATCAGAACCTCTTGCAACTACAAGATTGAGATGATTGCCTAAAAGCCGCTAGAATTCTTATTCAGTTGATATTTACCATACAGTCTAGTACAGATTATTCCTGAATAATATCGAATAAGGACTTAAATTGCAACAAAATTTCTAATTTCAATTTAGCGCATTTCTTACGTGAATCACACCAACGTAACTAAACGGTATGATTATGTATGTTGTGAATTCTAGCACGCCTACCGGAAAAATGAGAGGGCTTATTTTACAATATTGATGTGATCAATTCAGGCCTAAGTTTAATTTAACCTTTTAATAAAATCAAAGATTTTACAAATAAATAAAATGATACACCAAGGTTTTTTTTAGGTCTAATTCATTTACTAGTCTCTTTTGATTTAGGAAGCGTGTTTTTATAAACTTTGTGCGAATATTAAATGTAATTATTATTATAGTTCATAAGAATTGTACTGTTTTAGAAGTAGATTAACAACTAAATTTTATTTAAGTTAAATGTGTAAAAAACTATCAATACAACAAACTGTAGTAGATACATTCAAACCACGAAATCCAAAGGCCACTTTGAGGTTTCAATAAGATAATTAGCCTTATTTACAAATAGTGACGTCACTTACTTGTTTAAAGCTTTAATTTTATATCAACTCCAGTATTGGCTGAAAAAAATGCGAGTGTTATAAAATATAAAATATACACATCACTGGTTTATCAAAATATGAATGTTATTTGGAAAACACAACTTTAAGTTATGGTGCAATCATTTTAATAAAATATTAAGACAAATTCCCTTATTTGCCAATATTTAGAGCAAAAAACTAAGTTTAACCGAGAAGTAGACTGTTATTCTCAAAAGTTGGTCAAAATCGGTTATGAATATTATTTGCTCAACACAACGTTAATGTATGGCGTAATAATTTCTAGAACATTTTAAGACGATTTTCATTAATTTAAGCCGAACAATTTATACTGCGGCTATAATGGACAATGCTAAAGTGATCAATGAAAAACGCCGTCCATGACAAAGTTGTTTAATTAAAAAGTATAAAATATTATTATTTCGTTGAAATAACACTTAGCTGTCAAATGACGACACTCAAAAGCTATTAATGTTTTCCACCAGATGTCGCTAAAGAATCATCGTTTAAGGTTTTTCAACTGATCGCGCGTTTATGCCGCAATAATAAGTATTCAAAATTTTCTGCAAATTAATAAAAATACCAGAACCTCTTGGAACTATAATACGCAGACGAATTCCTTGCAAGCCGCTATAATAAATTATTTATTCGTATTTTTATACTAAATAAGGACTTCTAATGCTAAAAATTAATTTCAATTTAGTACATTATTTCGTTTGATGGCACAGCAACGCTGAAGAGGTAACAAAACAAAACGTATTTACTTTCAGCTTTAATTCAATGGAATGGTTTGAATTTAATCTAAGCCACAAGGCCAAGTAATTTAGGATTCCATTAGTTTATGAAGTGAAAAATTGAAGAACTATGCACAACCTTGTTTTCATTGCAACGTGTAACTTTAACGCATTTCGTTGAAACAACATGTTTATGAAAATATCTTGTTCAACTTTGCACTGAGACAATTTTTTTTCTGGCAAAATTAAACAAATCACAAAAATAAGACAAACCATGTGTTGTTAGATGTGACTGATAGGTTAATTATTATAAATTTAAAGGAGCCTGGTTCTTTGAGAGGTACTAATTACGCAGGCCAACATAAAAAGAAAGGTAATTATGAAATGGAATGAAAATCGGTGTCCTTGAGAAAGAAAAAAGGATAAGAATAATTTAAACTAGACGGGGGTGCGGTTGTTGTATATTTTGTCGGGGATATATTTTCAGGGTTAAGTGTTTATTTTATTCACTTTATTTTATTTCACATTCATTACGTGGCCCGAAAAAAAAAAATTTTTTTTGGACACATGTTGTTTTTATCCGAATTATTATGTGGCCCGAAAAAAAAAAAATTTTTTTTTGGACACATGTTGTTTTTATCCGAATTATTATGTGGCCCGAAAAAAAAAATTTTTTTTTGGACACATGTTGTTTTTGTCCGAATTATTATGTGGCCCGAAAAAAAAAATTTTTTTTTGGACACATGTTGTTTTTGTCCGAATTATTATGTGGCCCGAAAAAAAAAATTTTTTTTTGGACACATGTTGTTTTTGTCCGAATTATGTGGCCCGAAAAAAAAAATTTTTTATTTTTATTTTTTATTTTTTTTTTTTCAGTCAATTTTTTATGGCTCACTTTTGAAAAGGAAAAAATCATAGCTGGAACATGAAATTTTCACAACTGTTAAATACCCTCCCAAAGTTGTTTCTAATATAAAAAAAAATTGCCTAGGTTGTAAGGGGTGGTTTTTAGGGGGGTAAAACTGTCATTTTTTGTTAATTTTGGTTTTCGGCACTTTTCAGAGATGAAAAAATGCAAAAAAAATCTGATATATATATGGATGATGAATACATTACATATACAATGCTAAGTAACAAAATTTTAAACTTTACCCCTGAACTTTTCATCCGGGGGGTCAAAATGTAAAACACTTACTTTAGGAAATTTCAATGATATATTTACACTAGAAGGAAATGACATAAAAATCTGAAAATTTCACAAATGTTAGAGAACCATTTAAAGCTGATGTTAAAATAAACATTTTACCTCTTGAAAATAGGGGAGTATTTTAGGGGGGCAAATTTAAAATTCGTCCATTTTTGTGTTTAGAGGTGTCTAAAAAACTAAAGAAAACATTGTTAAATAGTTTTCAATTATAAAGACAAATTATAGGTTGCTTCACAGCAAAATTTTGACCTTCAACTCAAAATAATTAACCCATGGGGGAAAATAATTAACCAAAAATATAGAAATTAAAGTGATTTTTGATGGAAAAAAAATTGCAAATAAAGTGGTGTACACTGCCTGGCAGATTTTTTATTTAGACTTGCGGCGGTAAAATATGTTGTTTTGTAAGAGCAATAAGTTAATTCACTAAGACGAGACATTTTGCACAATGGATGTTGCACGCGCTGGACAAAAAAAGCACAGCAGGGAGCCAGCCGCTTCGCGGCCAGAATAAGGCAAGCGATATAAACAAATTCTGTATTGAAGGTTTTCTGCCGCTAGATTAAAGTAGATAGCTGTAAAGAACTAAATCGAACACATCACACTATTGATTTTTGTCCCCAATTATAGGCGTATAGGGGTGCAAGAAAAAATTGTCAAATATTTTTCAATTATAAAGACAAGTTATTGGTTTGCTTCGCAGCCAAATTTATATTAAGACCACTGGCAGTCCATCTTGTAAAAGTGCACCATGTCCAACCTATAACACGCAACTTCGGGCCACATCCGCTTTTGCCTGCTAAAGCACCGAAACTGGAAGCACAACATTGGGAGTATATGGACACTGACAAATAAGACCCGTTGAAAGAATATAGAATAACCAAGGAATAACACCCTGGTAAAGTATAGTGGAACTGCGCTATACCCCCCCCCCCCCTGGTATAATATAGTAGAACCGCGCTATAACACCTTAGCAAAATATACAAAAACCGCACACCCAGTCTAGTTTTTTTTTTTTTTTTTTTTTTCAGTCAATTTTTTATGGCTCACTTTTGACGAGGAAAGAAACATAGTTGGAATATGAAATTTTCACAACTGTTAAATACCCTCCCAAAGTTGTTTCTAATATAAAAAAAAAATTGCCTAGGTTCTAAGGGGTGGTTTTTAGGGGGGTAAAACTGTCATTTTTTGTTAATTTTGGTTTTCGGCACTTTTCAGAGATGAAAAAATGTAAAAAAAATCTGATATATTTATGGATGATGGATACATGACATATACAATGCTAAGTAACAAAATTTTAAACATTAGCCCTGAACTGTTTATCCGGGGGGTCAAAATGCACAACACTTTAGGAAATTTCAATGATATATTTGCACTAGAAGGAAACGACATAAAAATCTGAAAATTTCACAAATGTTAGAGAACCATTTAAAGCTGATGTTAAAATAAACATTTTACCTCTTGAAAATAGAGTATTTTAGGGGGGCAAAATTAAAATTCGGCCATTTTTGTGTTTAGAGGTGTCTAAAAAACTAAAGAAAACATTGTTAAATAGTTTTCAATTATAAAGACAAATTATAGGTTGCTTCACAGCAAAATTTTGACCTTCAACTCAAAATAATTAACCCATGGGGGGAAAATAATTAACCAAAAATATAGAAATTAAAGTGATTTTTTGATGGAAAAAAAATTGCAAACAAAGTGGTGTACACTGCCTGGCAGATTTTTTATTTAGACTTGCGGCGGTAAAATATGTTGTTTTGTAAGAGCAATAAGTTAATTCACTAAGACGAGACACTTTGCACAATGGATGTTGCACGCGCTGGACAAAAAAAGCACAGCAGGGAGCCAGCCGCTTCGCAGCCAGAATAAGGCTAGCGATATGAACAAATTCTGTATTGAAGGTTTTCTGCCGCTAGATTAGAGTAGATAGCTGTAAAGAACTAAATCGAACACATCACACTATTGATTTTTGTCCCCAATTAGAGGCGTATAGGGGTGCAAGAAAAAATTATCAAATATTTTTCAATTATAAAGTCAAGTTATAGGTTTGCTTCGCAGCCAAATTTATATTAAGACCACTGGCAATCAATCTTGTAAAAGTGCACCATGTCCAACCTATAACACGCAACTTCGGGCCACATCCGCTTTTGCCTGCTAAAGCACCGAAACTGGAAGCACAACATTGGGAGTATATGGACACTGACAAATAAGACCCGTCGAAAGAATATAGAATAACCAAGGAATAACACCTTGGTAAAGTATAGTGGAACTGCGCTATACCCCCCCTGGTATAATATAGTAGAACCGCGCTATAACCCCCTAGCAAAATATACAAAAACCGCACACCCTGTCTAGTTATTTTTTTATTTTTTTTTTTTTCAGTCAATTTTTTTGTTGTTCACTTTTGACAAGGAAAAAAACATAGTTGGAACATGAAATTTTCACAACTGGTAAATACCCTCCCAAAGTTGTTTCTAATATAAAATTTTTGTGCACAAGATCTAAGGGGAGGTTTTTAGGAGGGCAAAACTGTCATTTTTTACTAATTTTGGTTTTAAGCACTTTTCAGAGATAAAAAAATGTAAAAAAAATCTGA
This sequence comes from Ascidiella aspersa, assembly GCF_963924565.1. NCBI lineage: Eukaryota > Metazoa > Chordata > Ascidiacea > Phlebobranchia > Ascidiidae > Ascidiella > Ascidiella aspersa. The sequence continues at coordinate 32,689,904 of NC_139451.1, read as the reverse complement.
TATATTTATGGATGATGGATACATGACATATACAATGCTAAGTAACAAAATTTTACACCTTACCCCTGAACTTTTCATCCGGGGGGTCAAAATGCACAACACTTTAGGAAATTTCAATGATATATTTACACTAGAAGGAAATGACATAAACATCTGAAAATTTCACAAATGTTAGAGAACCATTTAAAGCTGATGTTAAAATAAACATTTTACCTCTTGAAAAAAAGGGGAGTAATTTAGGGGGGTAAAATTAAAATTCGGCCGTTTTTGTGTTTAGAGGTGTCTAAAAAACTAAAGAAAACATTGTTAAATAGTTTTCAATTATAAAGACAAATTATAGATTGCTTCTCAGGCCAATTTTGAACTTCAATTTAAAATAATTAACCTATGGGGGAAAACAACTAAACAAAAATATAGAAATTAAAGTGATTTCATTCATAGAATAAAAACTGGAAACAGAGTGGTGTACACTGCCTCCACAATTTTTCATTTCAATCTGCGGCGGTAAAATATGTTGTTTTGTAAAAGCAATAAGTTAATTTACTAAGAGAAGCCTCTTTTTAAAAGGCAAGTCGCACGCGCTTAGTTTCCCTGAGACAAGCCACTTCGCACAATGAATGTTGCACGCGCTGGACAAAAAAAGCACAGTAGGCAGCCAGACGCTTCGCGGCCAGAATAAAGCAAGCGATATGAACAAATTCAGCAATGATGGTTTTCTGCCGCTAGGTTAGAGTATATAGCTGTAAAGAACTAAATCGATTACGTCACACTATTGACTTTTGTCCCCAATGAGAGGCGTACATGGGTGCAAGAAAAAATTGTCAAATATTTTTCAATTATAAAGACAAGTTATAGGTTTGCTTCGCAGCCAAATTTATATTAAGACCACTGGCAATCATTCTTGTAAAAGTGCACCCTGTCCAACCTATACCACGCAACTTCGGGCCACATCCGCTTTTGCCTGCTAAAGCACCGAAACTGGAAGCACAACATTGGGAGTATATGGACACTGACAAATAAGACCCGTTGAAAGAATATAGAATAACCAAGGAATAACACCCTGGTAAAGTATAGTGGAACTGCGCTATACCCTCCTGGTATAATATAGTAGAACCGCGCTATAACCCCCTAGCAAAATATACAAAAACCGCACACCCTGTCTAGTTATGTGGCCCGAAAAAAAAAATTTTTTTTTGGACACATGTTGTTTTTGTCCGAATTAATTTTTTTTTTTTTTATGGCTCACTTTTGACAAGGAAAAAAACATAGTTGGAACATGAAATTTTCACAACTGTTAAATACCCTCCCAAAGTTGTTTCTAATATAAAAAAAAATTGCCTAGGTTCTAAGGGGTGGTTTTTAGGGGGGTAAAACTGTCATTTTTTGTTAATTTTGGTTTTCGGCACTATGGCTCACTTTTGACAAGGAAAAAAACATAGTTGGAACATGAAATTTTCACAACTGTTAAATACCCTCCCAAAGTTGTTTCTAATATAAAAAAAAATTGCCTAGGTTCTAAGGGGTGGTTTTTAGGGGGGTAAAACTGCCACTTTTTGGTAATTTTGGTTTTCGGCACTTTTCAGAGAAGAAAAAATGTAAAAAAAATGTGATATATTTATGGATGATGGATACATGACATATACAATGCTAAGTAACAAAATTTTAAACATTAGCCCTGAACTGTTTATCCGGGGGGTCAAAATGCACAACACTTTTTCAATGATAAATTTCAATGATATATTTACACTAGAGGGAAACGACATAAAAATCTGAAAATTTCACAAATGTTAGAGAACCATTTAAAGCTGATGTTAAAATAAACATTTTACCTCTTGAAAATAGGGGAGTATTTTAGGGGGGCAAAATTGAAATTCGGCCATTTTTGTGTTTAGAGGTGTCTAAAAAACTAAAGAAAACATTGTTAAATAGTTTTCAATTATAAAGACAAATTATAGGTTGCTTCACAGCAAAATTTTGACCTTCAACTCAAAATAATTAACCCATGGGGGAAAATAATTAACCAAAAATATAGAAATTAAAGTGATTTTTTGATGGAAAAAAAATTGCAAACAAAGTGGTGTACACTGCCTGGCAGATTTTTTATTTAAACTTGCGCCGGTAAAATATGTTGTTTTGTAAGAGCAATAAGTTAATTCACTAAGACGAGACACTTTGCACAATGGATGTTGCACGCGCTGGACAAAAAAAGCACAGCAGGGAGCCAGCCGCTTCGCGGCCAGAATAAGGCAAGCGATATGAACAAATTCTGTATTGAAGGTTTTCTGCCGCTAGATTAGAGTAGATAGCTGTAAAGAACTAAATCGAACACATCACACTATTGATTTTTGTCCCCAATTAGAGACGTATAGGGGTGCAAGAAAAAATTGTCAAATATTTTTCAATTATAAAGACAAGTTATAGGTTTGCTTCGCAGCCAAATTTATATTAAGACCACTGGCAATCAATCTTGTAAAAGTGCACCATGTCCAACCTATAACACGCAACTTCGGGCCACATCCGCTTTGCCTGCTAAAGCACCGAAACTGGAAGTACAACATTGGGAGTATATGGACACTGACAAATAAGACCCGTTGAAAGAATATAGAATAACCAAGGAATAACACCCTGGTAAAGTATAGTGGAACTGCGCTATACCCCCCCTGGTATAATATAGTAGAACCGCGCTATAACCCCCTAGCAAAATATACAAAAACCGCACACCCTGTCTAGTTTTTTTTTTTTTTATGTGGCCCAAAAAAAAAATTTTTTTTTGGACACATGTTGTTTTTGTCTGAATTATTTATTTTTTTTTTCAGTCAATTTTTTTGTGGCACACTTTTGACAAGGAAAAAAACATAGCTAGAACATGAAAATTTCACAACTGTTAAATACCATCCCAAAGTTGTTTCTAATATAAAAAAAATTTGCCCAGGTTATAAGGGGTGGTTTTTAGGGGGGCAAAACTTTCATTTTTTGTTAATTTTGGTTTTGAGCATTTTTCAGAGATAAAAAAATGCAAAAAAAATCTGATATATTTATGGATGATGGATACATTACATATACAATGCTAAATAACAAAATTTTAAACTTTACCCCTGAACTGATCATGCGGGGTGTCAAAATGTAAAACACTTTAGGAAATTTCAATGATATATTTACACTAGAAAAACATCTTAAAACTTCACAAATGTTAGAGAACCATTTGAAGCTGATGTTAAAATAAAAATTTTACCTCTAGAAAAAAAGGGGAGTAATTTAGGGGGACAAAATTAAAATTCGGCCGTTTTTGTGTTTAGAGGTGTCTAAAAAACTAAAGAAAACATTGTTAAATAGTTTTCAATTATAAAGACAAATTATAGATTGCTCCTCAGGCAAATTTTGAACTTCAATTTAAAATAATTAACCTATGGGGGAAAATAACTAAACAAAAATATAGAAATTAAAGTGATTTCATTTATAGAATAAAAACTGGAAGCAGAGTGGTGTACACTGCCTGGCAGATTTTTTCATTTAAACTTGCGGCGGTAAAATATGTTGTTTTGTAAAAGCAATAAGTTAATTTACTAAGAGAAGCCTGTAGTGGCAAGCTTGTATTCGGTCAGCGTGTTCTGATGAATGTAAGTAGTTGCCACGTGCGCGACACGCAAACACAAAACACACGAAAAAGGCAAATGCGAACACGTACATAAAAAGGCATAAGACACGCTTCGCTTAACATGCTGCAGGGGCTACATTACTCCCCCCTAGAAGCGGGTTAAAATTTTTACGTGGCCGACCTCGTCTTCTGGGAACGTGCAGTTGCACTGGTTGCGTTGGGTCTACATAAGCAGGTTTAAGGCGATCAACAGAGATAGTTTGTCGCTGTCCCGCAATGTCTACAACAAAATACTTAGCGTGGCGTTCGAAAACTTTATAAGGGCCCTCATAAGGAGGATTTAAAGGGGGGCGGTAACCATCTTTGCGAACAAAAACATATGCACAACTTAACAAGACACGCGGAACATCAATGATAACATTACGATGCTTTGACATTGGCGTGGGGAGAAAGTTACCAATTGAGTTTCGAAGCGTTTGAAGAAACTCTGTCGGCTCACCCAAGTTAGTTGCGTGAGGGATAAAATCCCCAGGCAGGGAAATAGTTGTTCCATAGACCAACTCCGCGCTTGATGCTTTTAAATCTTCTTTTGGCGTAGCCCGAATTCCTAATAGAACCCAGGGCAATTCGTCTATCCAGTTTGCTGCCTGCATTCGTGCCATTAAAACGCTTTTCAAATGCCGATGAAAGCGTTCGACAAGACCGTTGGCTTGGGGATGGTAAGCTGTAGTGCATCTATGCTTAATTCCAATAAGTTGAGTGACTTTAGCCCACAGCTGCGACGTAAATTGTGGCCCTCTATCGGAGGACATTTCCGAAGGAACGCCAAAGCGGGCAATCCAATGAAATGCAAATGCACGTGCACACGTTTCTGTTGTAGCGTCAGGCATTGGGACTGCTTCCGGCCACCTGGAAAATCGATCTACAATTGTTAGCAAATACCTGTTGCCTTTCGATGTGGGTAGAGGTCCAACGATATCCACGTTGATATGTTGAAATCGAGCTGTTGGAATGGGATAGGTCTCCAATGGTGAATGAACATGGCGTTGCACTTTTGCTGTTTGACACTTGATGCATTGTCGGCTCCATTCCTGTATTTCTTTGTTTAAGCCATGCCAAACAAACTTAGATGCTATGAGCTTTTGAGTTGCACGAATAGACGGATGGGCTAGACCGTGAACTGCGTCAAAAACTTTTTTTCGCCAAGTTTTTGGTATAATAGGCCGTGGACTACCTGTTGAAATGTCACACAAAATAGTTACACTGGACGATCCAATACAAATATCTTCGAGTTTTAATTTTGAAATAGCGGTACGGTAGGCTTGCACTTCCGGATCCTGCTGTGCTGCTGCTAACTGAAAGTAATCAATGTCAATTAGGTCCTGCTGAACCGAATTAAGAAATACACGAGAAAGTGCATCTGCGACCACATTTTGCTTACCTTCTACATGTCTGACGTCTGTAGTATATTCGGAGATCGCAGTAAGGTGGCGTTGTTGTCTCGCAGACCAAGGATCAGCAACTTTTTTGAAAGCAAAGGTGAGAGGCTTATGATCGGTGTACGCTGTAAATGCTCTTCCTTCGAGAAAGTAGCGAAAATGTCTGACGGACAGGTGCAACGCAAGGAGTTCGCGATCGAACGCACTGAATCGAGTTTCGGCTGGTCGTAAATGCCTGCTAAAAAATGCAAGTGGCATCCACGTATTGTGAATGTATTGTTCGAGAACTGCCCCGACAGCTGTTTCGGATGCGTCGACTGTCAAGGCGGTTGGAGCCTGGTGCTGCGGATGAACCAGCGTAGTGGCATGCTCCAGTGCTGCTTTTGCTTTGTTGAAAGCACTCTGTAGTTCATCAGTCCAAACTAGTGTCTTGCTTTTTGTAGACAATGCTTTGTATATCGGGGACATTATTCGTGCGGCAGCTGGAATAAATCTGTGGTAAAAATTGACCATACCTGCAAATTCTTGTAGTGCTTTAAGTGTTGTTGGTTTTGGAAAGCGACGGATTGTTAAAACTTTGTCTGGAAGTGGTCTTGCTCCATTGCAGTCGACGCGATGACCAAGGAAATCAATTGTAGACTTTCCAAACGAGCACTTGTTTAGGTTAATAACAAGTCCGTTATCTGCAAGTCTTTGAAAAATTTGTTTGAGGTGTACGAGGTGCTGCTTTATTGACTTACTGGCAACTAGAATGTCGTCTAGATAAACGAATGCAAAATCAAGCGTTTGACAAACTGTATCCATAAGGCGTTGGAACGCTTGTGCGGCGTTTTTTAACCCAAACGGCATACGTAGAAATTCAAACAAACCAAAAGGTGTGATCACCGCAGTTTTTGCTATATCTGCTTTGGCAACCGGTACTTGATGATAACCTCTTACCAAATCAATTTTAGAAAATACTTTTGCTCCCGCTAAACGTGCGGAGAAATCCTGAATATGCGGTATAGCATACCTGTCAGGTTGGGTAGCTGCATTCAATCGCCTGTAATCGCCGCAAGGTCTCCAGTCGCCAGATGACTTTGGAACCATATGAAGTGGTGACGACCATGGACTAGATGATCTCCTGATTATTCCTAATTCCATCATTTTCCGAAATTCGTCCTTTGCTATTTGCAACTTTTCCGGAGATAACCGTCTTGCTCTTGCGTGCACTGGCGGGCCTGTTGTTGGAATGAAGTGTTCCACTTGGTGCTTTGGAGCCACGCTGAATAGTGTTGGCGTTGTGATGTTTGGAAACTTTTCCAAAAGCTTTCTGTACACGTTGTTGCCCGAAACCAGCGTGTTTAACTGCGGCGCGCTTTGCTTTGCGTTGCTGATTGGAATGCTGGCAAATGATTTAGCATTCAGCAGGCAATTGTGCCGGAGGTCTACTAAGAGAGAATGCGCTCTCAAGAAATCTGCGCCTAAAAGAGGCTTTGCTACAGCGGCTACAGTAAAGCGCCAGCAAAATTTACCAGATGCCAGATCTAAACATATGTTTCTCGTTCCATATGTATTTATGTTACTTCCGTTGGCTGCGATAAGTTTGGGGCCGCTGGATTGCTTCCGTTTTTGAAGAGATGAGGCAGGGTAAACGCTGATTTCCGCTCCTGTGTCGATCAAAAAGTTTCTTGCGGATATTTTGTCCCATACGTAAAACAAATTCCCTCTTTTGCCGACCGCTGAAGCATTTAGTAGCGGCCGGCTGTGTCGTTTCCCTGAAACGAACAAGGTTGCTGACATTTCCTCGCTTTGTCTTTAAACCTTTCGTGGAAGAAACACAAACCAACGGATTCGTTCCTTTGTATTTTTGTCTTCTTCTTGATTTTTGCGATAGTAAACTGCTGATCATCATTTCGCGCTTGCCACAACATGTCAGCACGTTGAGCCAGAAAGCGAGGATCTTCGAAACTTTCTTTTACCAAAACAACACGAATGTCTTCTGGCATAGTTTGCAGAAAGAGGTATCGGAAAAGAAAGCATGGCACATGTCCAGCCATAAGCGAGAGCATTTCGTCCATAAGCTGCGACGGCTTGCGATCTCCAAGCTCAGTTATGTGCAAAAGCTTTGCTGCTCGTTCATACTCGGAGAGGCTGAATGTGCTCAGTAATCGCTCCTTTATTGCGTTGTACTTGTTCCTTTCTGGTGGATCTTCCAATAAATCGATCAGTCTACTTGCGGTATGCTGGTCCAAGGCAGATATGACGTGGAAGTACTTAGTTTCATCGCACGTAATTTTTCTTAAGTGAAATTGCGCTTCAGACTGTTGAAACCATACTCGAGGTTGCTCGACCCAAAACGTCGGAAGCTTCAGAGAAACGGCGCTTTGCATGCTTGAATCTTGATTTTCAACCATTAAACTCGTCTATAGCCAAGAAATTTCGTTTCTTGGACCGGGGTCACCAAATGTAGTGGCAAGCTTGTATTCGGTCAGCGTGTTCTGATGAATGTAAGTAGTTGCCACGTGCGCGACACGCAAACACAAAACACACGAAAAAGGCAAATGCGAACACGTACATAAAAAGGCATAAGACACGCTTCGCTTAACATGCTGCAGGGGCTACAAGCCTTTTTTAAAAGGCAAGTCGCACGCGCTTAGTTTCACTGAGACAAGCCACTTCGCACAATGAATGTTGCACGCGCTGGACAAAAAAAGCACAGTAGGCAGCCAGATATGAACGAATTCTGTATTGAAGGTTTTCTGCCGCTAGATTGGAGTAGATAGCTGTAAAGAACTAAATCGAATCGTCACACTATTGACTTTTGTTCCCAATGAGAGGCGTACAGGGGTGCAAGGAAAAATTGTCAAATATTTTTTAATTATAAAGACAAGTTATAGGTTTGCTTCGCACCAAAATTTATATAAAGACCACTGGCAATCAATCTTGTAAAAGTGCACCATGTCCAACCTATAACACGCAACTTCGGGCCACATCCGCTTTTGCCTGCTAAAGCACCGAAACTGGAAGCACAACATTGGGAGTATATGGACACTGACAAATAAGACCCGTTGAAAGAATATAGAATAACTAAGGTATAACACCCTGGTAAAGTATAGTGGAACTGCGCTATACCCCCCTGGTATAATATAGTAGAACCGCGCTATAACCCCCTAGCAAAATATACAAAAACCGCACACCCTGTCTAGTTTTTTTTTTTTTTTTCAGTCAATTTTTTTGTGGCTCACTTTTGACAAGGAAAAAAACATAGTTGGAACATGAAATTTTCACAACTGTTAAATACCCTCCCAAAGTTGTTTCTAATATAAAAAAAATTTACCTAGGTTCCAAGGGGTGGTTTTTAGGGGGGCAAAACTGTCATTTTTTGTTAATTTTGGTTTTAGGCACTTTTCAGAGATAAAAAAATGTAAAAAAATCTGATATATTTATGGATGATGGATACATGACATATACAATGCTAAGTAACAAAATTTTAAACCTTACCCCTGAACTGTTTATCCGGGGGGTCAAAATGCACAACACTTTAGGAAATTTCAATGATATATTTACACTAGAAGGAAATGAAATTAAAATCTGAAAATTTCACAAATGTTAGAGAACCATTTAAAGCTGATGTTAAAATAACTATTTTACCTCTTGAAAAAGGGGGAGTAATTTAGGGGGGTAAAATTAAAATTCGGCCGTTTTTGTGTTTAGAGGTGTCTAAAAAACTAAAGAAAACATTGTAAAACAGTTTTCAATTATAAAGACAAATTATATGTTGCTTCACAGCAAAATTTTGACCTTCAACTCTAAATAATTAACCCATGGAGGAAAATATTTAACCAAAAATATAGAAATTAAAGTGATTTTTTGATGGAATAAAAATTGCAAACAAAGTGGTGTACAGTGCCTGGTAGATTTTTCATTTAAACTTGCGTCGGTAAAATATGTTGTTTTGTAAAAGCAATAAGTTAATTTACTAAGAGAAGCCTCTTTCTAAAAGGCAAGTCGCACGCGCTTAGTTTCACTCAGACGAGACACTTTGCACGATGAATGTTGCACGCGCTGGACAAAATAAGCACAGCAGGGAGCCAGCCGCGCGCGGCCAGAATAAAGCAAGCGATGTGAACAAATTCTGTATTAAAGATTTTCTGCCGCTAGATTGGAGTAGATAGCTGTTAAGAACTAAATCGATTACGTCACACCATTGACTTTTGTCCCCAATTAGAGACGTATAGGGGTGCAAGACAAAAATGTCAAATATTGTTTAATTATAAAGACAAGTTACAGGTTTGCTTCGCAGCAAAATTTATATAAAGACCACTGGTAATCAATCTTGTAAAAGTGCACCATGTCCAACCTATAACACGCAACTTCGGGCCACATCCGCTTTTGCCTGCTAAAGCACCGAAACTGGAAGCACAACATTGGGAGTATATGGACACTGCTGACAAATAAGACCCGTTGAAAGAATATAGAACAACTAAGGAATAACACCCTGGTAAAGTATAGTGGAACAGCGCTATACCCCCCCTGGTATAATATAGTAGAACCGCGCTATATCCCCCTAGCAAAATATACAAAAACCGCACACCCTGTCTAGTTTTATTTAAAGTGATAGTGGGCAGTTATAGATAGCATTATTTACCAGGATTACTTTTGAATATTATTATTTTCACTGTGGTTCGTGGTTTAGTATTAGTGTGCTGTGTAAACGTCCAAGGTCTTACGAGAAAATTTAAATGTTTTATGAACCTAGTGACTGGCGCCTTTTTATTTATGCATTGAAACCGAACTCATAAGCTGTTTATTGTATAACCGAAATAGTATACATCTATCCATTTAGCTCATTCGACTTCCATTTCATCACTACATATTAATCTGGGTCTCATAAAAACAGTTTTTGAAGGCTCTCAATAACTAAGGCGCCTGTTTTAAGTGCACTCGGGAGAAGTTTCCTTATTTGACGTTTTACATTCTTTTATCTTCAGATTTTGCGGTTTTAGGTTTCCCTAAATTAAGACAGCCAAAGGGACTACAGCCATAAGACCGAAATTAGAATAACATCAAAGTAGAAATAAAACACAATTCACAATTCATGTTATAGGTGTTTCGGGTCTTTATTTCGACTTAAAAACATTTTTCATTCTGACTCCTGTCAAAACTAAACGCCCGTGGTTATATTGTAAAACTGTAACGCACAAGAAGTTGTTGCAAAGCAAGATCTTTTCGTAATACGGAGCAGTGATGATCGAAACGGTGCTTGGTGCGTTTACGAATACGGTCGATTCCATGAGCAAATACGCAACTGAAATCTTATAGGTTAAAAACATTCTAAGAGATGGCGATTATTGCAGGTTTGCTCAACTGCCGCGGACCTTGAAAGAGCTGAATGTGGAGCTCAACAAATGCCTCTAGTTTACTAACAAATGATTAACTACTTCTTGTTTCGTTTAGGTGAAGTTTTCGGAGAAATGAAGAAGGGACAGGTTCTCCCACGAGCCCTAAACACTAAATCGTCTTTGTGGAGCTTACTACTATCGAGTATCACTGTTGTATTGGATTAAATTGACAAAAAATAAATAACAGGAGTACATGAACCATATAACAGTTCTTGGGGGACCGTTGCGTAATTTAAAAAAAAAAGTTTGAGAACCACTGTTCTAGGCAATGTTAAAGATCCTTACTATCAAAACATTGTGAAAACTTGATTGTTTGTTTCCAAGCCCTGGGATGTCAAATGAGTTTGAAATTCCATTGTTTACAATGAAAGACACACACACATATATGTGTTCTAATAACAACTGTGATCTAGCCCAGTGCTCCGCAACATTTTTTCACTTGCGGCACACCAACCGAGATAAAAATATTTGGCGACACCCCTACGAAATATCTGTCGTTTGACAATAAACAACAAAAGCAAATGTCCTGGGCTGCCCAGAACACAAAGGTTCGAATTGTAAAAAACGCGCCAAAGTTCGAATTGTAAAAAACGCGCCAACCGAAAATTTGACGTTTTACATTCTTTTATCTTCAGATTTTGCGGTTTTAGGTTTCCCTAAATTAAGACAGCCAAAGGGACTACAGCCATAAGACCGAAATTAGAATAACATCAAAGTAGAAATAAAACACTGTTCGGAATAAGACCAAAACAGCACGAATACCACTTAGTCGTAATAACGTCTTAATCAAAAGTACTTACCCGTCGTCCCAACCTAAGTTTATCACTAACTCCCCTAATAATTATACCACTAATATCTGTTTTAATCCTACATATTACTCGCCACTACGCCCTAACAGGGGCAAACAACCAAATGTAAAAAACAGCGGGCTCAACGGCGCCATAACCGGTGTTCAAACTAAAGTGCCGAAACGTGGCCACTAAAACATCCGATTGCCCTCGATCGTCCATCACTTTTTTCCTTCAGTTTCAGGCGTTATTTTGTCCATGTATGACTTATTTTCGATTTTCATTAGATCTTATATTATTCTGTCGATGATATTACAGCGCATTTGGTTTCCGAAGTTTGGTTGTCTTAAATCTATGGCACTTTAGATTATTCTGCTTCAGATATGATGGAATATTGCATAAGGTCAAAATGCCTGCCTTGATGTAAAACGGTTTTCGTGTTAATTCGCGGCACACCGGTTGCGGATCACTGATTTAGCCCCCCGGACGCTGCTTTATGACCAACGATTACGTCCATTGTTTAAATTCGGGCGATTGGGAAGAGCATGGTGAACGCTTTAACCAAAACATAAGAATAATGAAAGACACCAAGGGGCGATGGGGTGCAACCAAGATGGCGGACTACTATTGATGCCCAAAACGCGACTGTAATAGCACTGGCGTGACAAAAAAAGTTTGTCCACGATTTTGTTGAGCAAACATAGACATGTGATTATTAAGCTTAATAAAGGCGTTTTTGACTAAATTTATATCGAATTTTGCAAAAAGGTGTGTTTTGAGTAAATTCTGACTGCAAATTCGGAATCGGCAAAGTCAAATAGGTAAACTTGTATAATTCTGTAAAAAAATCCTAAAATGTCGTCATGTGAATTTATTAAAATTCCCGCAAGTTGGAAAATTACAATAATCAGTACAAGCAATTAATTTTACAAAGGCTTTGGCGAAAAAATATGCAACCTTTGTTTTGTCGAAAAAGGCTTTTCAGCCGATTCAGTTTTTGTCATACTCAGGAGTTATACAACGAAAAGCTCGGTTAGAGGTGATTTCGCCACATAGGTCTACCGTTTGTTTCGTAAAATCCAATAATTTATCAAAGCGATAGTTAAAAGGAGCGGTTAATAATACCCAAGATATGGTCAAGTGTGGGTTTTACTTTTAATGAAACCAGAGACAGAACAGATTGATCTAAATGTAAAGTTTAATTTAGTATGACTTAAAAAGTGATAGAAAAGATTTACTGACCTTTGCCATTGTACGCGAGATCCGCTTCAGGTTAAAACGTCAAAAAAAAGTTTTTTAAAAAACTTATATCTAAAACTAGAAAACACATTTTTGTAATGAGAGCTAGAGAAAAATTTAAATCTATAAATTGCACACTAATTTTTTTCCGAAGTGTGTTTTATTTTTTTGAGGTGATGTAGTTTAAGGCAGTGCTCCGCGGCACACTATTTAGGTCAAAACAATTGCGAGAGACTAAACCTATCTCATTGTTAAATGGTCCCAGATAATTGACATTTTCTATCCCTTTAAGTTTTGTTTTGTATGTCCACGGCCATTTAGCATGTTGGTTAAACCCCAGCAATCACAAAGATAATGATGTTTATGGCGTTAGTTTAAATGTTTAAAACCAAGTAGCCTCTATAGATTTGACGCGCTAATTGTTTGGAAATTGGTTTGCAACAAAATTAATTCGTAACAACTTTCCCTGCTAAAGCATCAAAACAGAAAATAAAACTAAAAAAAACAAAAAAATGCCTCAAGTATACGAAACTAGTACTTGATTTACACTAACAGTATTTCTGGTATGATTAAATCGGCGATTAAACAATATATTCCAACAGATTGTGGCTTCTATTTACGGCCAACCAACAATGAAATAGTCCAGAAGAAGGTGGACAGCCAACTAGTTGAGAAGCTGCACTAATTTAGCGGTTAGAATATAATGATACTGTATAAACAAACACACTAGCTTATTTTATTGCAGATTTAATAACAAAAAATACTAAATTAACACAAGAGTGTAAAACTATAACGTGACACAAAGACGTCGACTTAAGTTAATTTGTAAAGCACCTAATTTTGGATGAACAAAGTAGGCCTATTGCCTTTTTATACAGTACAGAAAAAATAACTTTCGCAGCGAGGACCCATTGGGACTTCCCTTTTAATTTTAACGATGGCGCAAGAATCCCTGTGACGTGAAAGTGGTGTAAAAAGCGCTGTTTAAATATTTGACTATAAGGCGTTTTGGAAATAAGACGCAGATTGGTGCAATCCTTTGACATTTTCCATTGCCTGCCATGGTAAAGGCCTCGTTAAACTTAACAGTAGTTGTGTAAACTAGTAAACATGAGTTTTAACAATCGGTTTCCAGTATACAAACGCCAAACAATTTAATCCAGCCTGCGCTTATTTTTTTATAAATATTTTTTCAGGTCAAAAGATATTTTTACGTTTTTCGTGCTGATTTTACAATATAAACTTCAATAAGTTAAACGTATGGACTAATATTACAACCTTATTTTTGTCGCGTCTTTTCAGCTTGTCGACGCATTGTTATTTAAAGTACAACTACAACAATGTCACAATTCATGTTATAGGTGTTTCGGGTCTTTATTTCGACTTAAAAACATTTTTCATTCTGACTCCTGTCAAAACTAAACGCCCGTGGTTATATTGTAAAACTGTAACGCACAAGAAGTTGTTGCAAAGCAAGATCTTTTCGTAATACGGAGCAGTGATGATCGAAACGGTGCTTGGTGCGTTTACGAATACGGTCGATTCCATGAGCAAATACGCAACTGAAATCTTATAGGTTAAAAACATTCTAAGAGATGGCGATTATTGCAGGTTTGCTCAACTGCCGCGGACCTTGAAAGAGCTGAATGTGGAGCTCAACAAATGCCTCTAGTTTACTAACAAATGATTAACTACTTCTTGTTTCGATTAGGTGAAGTTTTCGGAGAAATGAAGAAGGGACAGGTTCTCCCACGAGCCCTAAACACTAAATCGTCTTTGTGGAGCTTACTACTATCGAGTATCACTGTTGTATTGGATTAAATTGACAAAAAATAAATAACAGGAGTACATGAACCATATAACAGTTCTTACTTGATGTTTCCGCGTTACCTGCTGACAAGTTAATAATATAAACTAAAAAATATGAATTGTAGTTAATTTTTATTTTGTAGTAATACATAAGAAAACATGCATACTGTAAAATTATTGGAGTTAAATTAGCGATAATAATGGAACCTATCAAATATAAAGTTGTAAAATATTAAAATAATAAACTTTTTTAAGTAGTTATTTTTTATTATTCCAAATCATTACTAACAATAAGATTGCTAGATTACAAATTACAATTACCATAACAAATAGCTCCTGTTGCATTTTTTTTTTAAATCGTGTCCGGGTATTGGTTTGTTTGAGGGCTGCTTGTTCCCTGAAAAAATTGGATTGACTCAGCAAGCAGTTTGTTAAGACCGCCAGCAAACACAAAACGTTTACAACCGCGTTATCAACTGGTGGTCGTTCTCAACTGGCTGTAAACATTTCAGAGTGAAATAGTTCACCTTATGTTTTAGCAATGATACATACCTTTCCACTTACAATGTTTTTATAACAATGTGCTTTTTAAGCAATTAATTAAATTATTTTATCAGGGACGGGTTGAAAAGTTATTCTAATTAAGAAGCAGGGGCAAAGTGTTCGTGGGACCACTGATATGTATTTTTTACATTTAATTAGAAAAACCTTTAATTTGAAAGGAGGCGTGACACATTGAGCTGAAATCAGACGCTTTTTACTTGATAAAACAGCATTTATCAGGACGATTTAGGCAAAACATTTGAAGTGAAATGTCCCCACAGATCCATGGCAGCACGGAAACCCAGTAAATGTTGACGTTAGGCATTTAAACAGTGCCTTTAAGATAGTTGGAAAGGTGTTACTTAAGTTATAATGGTCATACGGGTAAATAGTTAAAAACTTAAAATGGCATTAAATTATTTTTTTGTGCAGAAATTAAGGTTATAAAGACATAGAAGCTTACAGACAGCGACATAGACCTACACTAACTGTTTATCTAGTTTTCCTTGTTATTCAAACAGGGCCGGTAGACTCTCGGGTATATGTCATATTTAAGTGACGCCATACATTACAGTTATAGGCCCTATGGCCTGTGCGTTAACGAAACCTATATTATTGAGGGCTCCACGGTATGACTGGCGCCTTTGTGTTGGGGAGTTTCCCTCAAAACGCAAACATAACAGAAATGTAATAAACGATTTGTGGATTTTAAAGACATCCTTGCGTAATTTTAAAACTTATCTTCATCTTTTAATTAAGTACGGAAAAGTTTATGTAAAGAAACCTCTTTATACCTTTTTTCACAAATAGGGTATACCCACTAGTTGTGTTGTCGTATAAACTGCTGGTTACGTTTTCAAATACATATTTCTATCAAAACGTACATGTTATTTGCCTCCGCTATGATCACAACTGAATTATAAGCCTAGCTTTGACCAGTTCAATTCTCGCGCGCTTTTTTGGTGGGGATTGGACAGAGTCGCTTTCAGGCACGACGCGACAAGTCAACAGTCAGACATGTTTCGTCGCGTCGTGTCTGAGGTTTTTGCCAAAAGTTTTAACGATTTTATCTTTGATTATGTTTCGAAACATTAACGAAAAGTTTGAAAGAAGTAAAAAATTACATAACACCACTGGCCACGGCACACCTAACAAGTCACAACACAAAAACACAATATTGAGCCAGGCTCGTTTACATAAGCAAAAGCCTACTTATAACTTATATATGTTTGTTTTTTCAGAAAACCAACAAACTTTTTTATAGTAGGGACAACAGATATAGGACAACTAGATGTAAGAGCAGGGCCTACCCATAATAGCATCGTGGAAGAAAATTTCATTGTCGGGAAACTTAACTGAAAATAGACAAACTTTGTAAATAGCATAATTTCCTGTTAACACATATCTCCTTTGTAAGTTGCACATTTTAGCTTTTTTATACTGAGAATACGAAATAATCGATGATTATGAAAATTATGATAAGCATCCTGACTGCATTCCATAATTTGTGGCCGCCAAAGATTTACGCCAAAATAGGACAATAGATAGGCTACGCCAAAAACGACTATTTTTCTTAGTTTGTTCACCAGGCCGGCGATATTTACGCCAAATGACGTCACTGGCGTAGTTTTGGGCAAGCATTCCACGCCAAAGATCTCTGGCGGGAAGGCAGTGGAGTGCAATCAGGATAAGCATGACAGTAAATCGATCACTGTAATCTGAAAACATTCAGTTAAAACTTAAAACTTAGCCAATACATGATTTATATTGGTTTATTCACGTAAGATAAGGAAATAACAAAACCAAAGGACGACTTATCATGGAGGCATTGAAAGACTGCTGGGGACTCGATCGTGTACTTATATGTTGTTAACTAGATAATGTGATTCAGACAACGCCTCTACCACTACCTAGCGGTTTCTGTAATTACTATGCTCACTAAAGCGGATTTTGTAACATCTTTATCCACATTTTCATTGTGATGGTTTAAAATAATAATTGTTTTACACTTATAGCGAGGCCTTTCTAGGTCCATTCTAATCGCCTTGTATTAGCCTTTACCCTTTTTGCAGTTGGTAGCAGGTACCGGCTTCAATTCGAAACATCGGTAACTTGACCTGAGCATTATAAGCATTACGTCATACATTAAAACAAAGTCCATTTCGTTAGCTTGTCTTGGTGAACGTCAAGAATGAAGTTAGCATCCCCCAAAAAAGTCTAATAAAAACATACTTTTAGCAATACTGTGTTTAGAATTTAGGTTTTATGTTTAGAATTTTGCGTTTTACAAAGTGTTTGAATGTTTGTAAAACTTTTTATTAGTTATAGGCAAAATGTATTGAAAGTGTCTTTTACGCTTGACTGAACTGGACGTTTATCACCAAACCGCCATGAGTTTTATGCGTAATTTGGTCGTTGAATTTACCCGTAATTTTTGACAGAAACCAAAATATCTGCCGTGTTTTTTACCGACTATTGCAGTTTAAACGAATTTTCGTCCGTTTTTGCAACTTGTCTGTTGAAGGTTCGATTGCAAGATGTCGGAACGCTTGGACAGAAAAGCCGAACTGGAACGCAAGAAGGCCAGACTTGCGCAAATTCGTGCCGAAAAACAAGCTAAACAACGCCCAGCTAAAGAGGTACACCCGAAATAACCTTTTTTCACAGATGTTATGCCCTGAAAAATATGCAGCTACGGCCGTTGAAAAAAAGATGAATTTTAAGTAAGGTAAAATTTGAGACCAAATTTGCGATTTTACATATTTTTTTACACTAAAAAAACATTATATTGATATCATGTTCCACATACACCAAGCTGTCATAATAATGCACAATTTTCAGGTTATGTTGGTGGTTAGTCTGACCTTCTGGCAAACATTTTAGTTTTGTTGTGTAACAAAAAAACATATTTAATAAGTTTTGTTTCTATAGCTGTGCACCTGCCACAATATGCAGACTAGTCAAATTTGAAACTTTATATATTGCATGGGGGAGATGTTTATGCAGCTGTTATAACGATACTTCTAAAATAAACAGCTGTAAATTAGTTAATACCGAAAACTTTAAGCTCGGCTTAAGTATTTCAGGTTTGCTGACTCGAGTGTGCTAAACAAATTTAACACGTATTTTCAGGAAATGCACTTCTGTTAGTGCAACTAAGCCGAAAATTTATATAAATAAATCCAAAAGAAAGTTAGAACCTCAATAATTTGTTTTAAGGAGACCAAAAAAGTGCCGGTTGCAGTTTCAAGTGAACTGGACAAAAAACGACAAGAGGCTTCAAAGATCATTGAAGAGCTCGGAATTAACAACTTTCCAACCACAGGTTTTACACTAAATATATACACAAGTTGAAAATATTTGAACAAAGGATTTGCAAGTAATATATCTTTAAGTTAATCTTTTTTGATGCTTGAATATTTGAGAAAAGCAGTTTTTACTAATATAGTTAATGTTTTAATTTTTTAACCAACCTAAATAATTTTTTGTAGAAAATACTATTGGCATGAAAAAAATTGTTAAAAAGCTGATAACTGACCTCTTCAGGGTAATTAATTAGAACTAGAACTGCTTCAACGACTTGTGTAGCAATAAAATGCAATTTAAGTATAGATGTTGTTGTTTCCAACCAAAAGAGACATTTTTGATATCAAGCTTACACTTAAAAAAAAAGTACAAAAAGTTTGAAAGGGCATTAAAGTTAAATAAAGTGTCTCTCACTTCCTTCAATGAAGGTTTGTTTTTTTTGCTTTTTAATAAAAGTTCACTCAAACATCAATATTTTCACAGTAGCCCCATCTTCCGCTGCACCAAAGGCAACTGGTCTGGTCGAAAAAGATGGTCAAAGTGAAGCTAGTGCTTACAGGCCTAGGTAAGATGTCTTGTTTTGTTAAGAGGCTGTAACAATCTAAAAAATAACTCTTTTAAATGTGCGTGATGATAGATAGATAGATATGTTTATTATTAGGGAAGTAGATTCCCAGGGAGCAGCGAAAGACCGTTAGGTCATCAAAGTCAGCCGCTCCCTGACCGCAATATAATCAGAATACATGTACAGGTATACGGCAAATTGATTTATCCATTTGGTAAAACATTGTCACACTAATTTCATCCAACCAATTTTTTGTGTTTTTAAAAATTAAATTTCCTCCAATGCAAGACTAAAACACATAAAACAAAGTTTCATATCCATGCAAAAAAAAAAGGATTAATAAAAACTGAAAAGAAAATCTCAAAAATTTGAGTCCGACAATGCAGCTGTTAAATAAGATTTTTGTTTAAATTGCTACAATGTAAAAACAGAAAAACATATAATTCCAAAACTTTATTTTTTTTCCAATAAAATTTTTGACCAAGTTTAGATAATGGACAATGAAGCAGTGATTCTCAAACTTCCTTCTTGTCACATACCAACTTGTGTTTTTTGCCTTTTTTGCCCCTTTTTAGCATAAGAACAATACAGCTTGATAATGTGTTGCAAAGCCATGTGACACTTAACTAAAGATAATACAAGCTCATATCGAAACGTCTTAACCAAGATGATGTCGATCTACTCAACCTTTTTGGCTTAGCAATTCATTATCAAGCATTACAGATAAGTGCATAGTGTTCCCAAGAACAATGTATTTTGGAATATGCGACTATTTCATGTAAAGCAATTTGTCATCATGTCATCAGATTTGAAAAAAAAACCTGAAACTGTTGTTAGCAAGGTCATGGCCCTAACTGGCCATCCATGTTCTTTAAACACGGTGCGCGATAATTTGTAAGTTGTCTAAATTGTTGAGGTGTAACAGTATGGATTGGGACCTGGAACCAAGCTTGATGGAACTGCAGGGCGACCAGTTGCTGACCGCTAGGTACATCGGCCAGTTTGAGTGACTGCCGGCTCCGTTCGGGGCAAGGGCCAGAAATGGGGCCGGCCTGTGGTTATGAAACTGGCCGGATGTGTTTTATGTGATGCACTTTTGCACCCTTCAGTGTTTGTTTGTGATTCTTGCACCTGTTTGTATACTCTGTAAATGTTACTGTCAAAAATTGTTTACAGTTTGCTGGAAGTTTAATAAAAGCTATAAACTATTTGAATAGGAACTATAAAGGTATTAAATTGTGAATTTCAAGAGATTCAAATTGCATGGGTAATATTTATGAAGAACAAAATTGTTTTGCGCCAGTCGCATAATGTTACCCCACTGAACAGTTTTTAAGGGACTTATACGTGTTGCTTAGATTTGCTTAGTGGTTCCTCAAAACATATTATACTCCTGTAACTACATAAAATAACTAAAGGTTATACTTCATAGGCTTTCTTTTAAAGTTTTCAACAGCGGCCAAAGCCAAACTTTAACAAACTCAGGCAACCAATGACACCAATTTGACCAATTATTAAATGTTTCCCTCTTGAGGCCATTTGCTCAAACTGCATAAAATGTAAACTTTGTGTGTTTCATTGTTTTCATTTTGTAAAACGTATAGCTTGTATAGGCAGTCTTACAATATTGTTTCCAGTCATTTCAGGGTTGAATCTAAGAATATGTAGTGACAAAAATCTAAGTATATGTAGCGACGCTAGTGAGAAACTCAATATTTAGTTCACATAATCGTCTGTTGTAGGTTATTTACAGTAGTTGATCTTTAGCAATTCAAGCTGCATGCAGCAACAATGCTTTCTTTTAACAAAGTGTGTAAACAAATTGCAGACATTTTATGTTTGCGTAATATTTTCAAGTGGGTAACATTGGCTGTAATGATTATGTAGTTCCTAAATTAGTTTTATATTTGACCAACATACATTTTGGCAAAACCCAAATGAGTTTTAACAGTGTTGTCATTATCATAATGCATCAATCAGATTTAGTTGTGTGTGATATTTGCTATGCACAGTTGTATGTATGTGTCCTTGATGTTTAGTTATTTATGTGACCCATCTTGAAACTAAAATATACACCTCTAGTTAATGCCCGTTCAATTAAAACCCCTCTAAATATTGCAATTTCTGTGTAGAACTTCTTAATATGAATTAACTAATTGGGGAGTTAACTAGTTTTGTAAACACTATAAAATTGCATATTCAACTATGGATCTAATCATGCAGTTGCTGCCAAATTTAATACGTTCAACAAAAAAATTGTAAAATGCCACTTCCTGCCACTAGATTAATTTACAATTTATAAGTAAAAAATCCTGGTAAACATGTGATTATTGAGGTGCAACCGTGATATAAAATGCATTAACTTTGTGTTGTGGCACTATTTGTTTCGTGTACCTCACTGCCTTATATAACTAGTTAAATTTTGTTGTTTTTCTTAGTAGTTCATTGTATTAGGATTTAAAATACATAGTTATATCAACACAGTTAACTTTGGTTAAAAGTGTAAGTTTGTTTATATTTACACATCTTCTTGTAACACAGGCAAATCAAGCAAGCCAAACTGGGCCAGAGCAAGATTACAATGACCTCGATACCTCCGAAAGAGGTCGTGTCGTACGCTAAAGAGACACAAACCCCGGTCGAGGAAAAATATGAAGAGTCTGAAGGTATGTGCCTAGTCCATAGTTATCTTCGTCAGGACAATGTACTTGCACTTGAGCAAAAATATATTATGCAGCGCGCAAAACATAAAAACGGAACACATACTCCTATTGTGTTATGTTTTTAGATACTGATGATGCTTTTAATAGCGAAATATATTTATCATGTTACATCCAAACAAACTAATTTTCGGTTTACTAAGTTCTGTCCTTAGTTTAATCTTTATTATTGATGTGCAACCAAAATTGTTTGTTTTTCATCATTTGTTTTCAGGCAGATTCTGTTAATCGAAAGAAAATTCTGATACAGTGGAACACAGCTTCAAAATGAGTCCTGTTTAGATTGTTGCTAAATATATTATTGTGTTTGTACAGATGAGCTTGAGAACTACAAGGATGTTGAACAAGCGAAGATCGAACAACAAATACTAGAAGAAGAAGCGGCAGAAGTACAAAAGCAAATTGGTAAAATTACGTTGTTTTTATGATTAATAAAGAGCTAAAATTAAAACTGTTATATTATGGATTATGTTGGAAATGAATAAAGTGTTATTCAAAAATTCTGCCTACTTCAATATGGCTTTAATATTCTTATAACAACTGCAGCCTCCAACCATTTTGGTCTCACTTTATTTTTCATAATCTTTTGAGCAGTGTATATAAAATGGTTATTTTTTCACCAAAGCATAAATTACACTATTTAAGTTTTTTTCCTGCCTAAAAATTTGACAGTGGACATATTTATCAAACTTTAAAAAAAAATTTAAAAGCGCACTCACAAAATACAAAACAGTTTTTTTTTTTATTTAAATATGCAGTTTTATATTAAAAAAGCCAAAGCATTCCTAACAGAATTTTTTTGGGCAGAGGTGATACAGCAAGAGCTTTCGGAAGAGGACAAGCGTCAGATTGAGTCGTCGGAACATTACCAAGCTTTCTTTGTGCGATCGTCACGCTTCGTTGAACGAGCTCTTGCACACCAAGTCGATCTCTTCACAGAGTACAGCTCGCAAGTTGAAGAGGAGAAGTAAGTAAAGAACTTTAACAAAAAACAAGACTATTTTATTTTTGTGTTTGGTGCAGATAGGTTAAAAATTTATTTAAGTTATCCTGAAAAATTATAATAAAAACAACTTTAATTTAAATGTAAATTGCTGATTAATTATTTTTTAAAGTGGT
Organism: Ascidiella aspersa; assembly: GCF_963924565.1. NCBI lineage: Eukaryota > Metazoa > Chordata > Ascidiacea > Phlebobranchia > Ascidiidae > Ascidiella > Ascidiella aspersa. The sequence goes on along the minus strand of NC_139451.1, from coordinate 32,667,397 downwards.
GAATTGTTCTGTTAAATGAAAAGTAAGTTTGTCGATATTTTGACCAAGTCTAAAGATTTTAAAGATTTTTTATTGAAGGTCATAAATAAATATAAACCTTCACACACTTTATTTGTTGGAAATGGAAATAGCTAAATCGAGAAACAACTTTAAACTTTAAAGTTTTTAAATTATTGAGGAATAACCTAGCTTTACATTTGCTTACTGAAAGAGAACATATTTTTAGTACCACATTTGATGCTTTTTTTAATATCCAATATATTGGCCCACCAAGTATGACATCGTGATTCACACAAACTCGTTTTTTCGATAAACAAATGCCAAAAGCCCATACAAAAGATTTTCAAATTGTTACATGTTGACCACTTAACTTCCTAGGTTGAAAAGCGGCAAATATATCAATGTTTTACACAATTGTCAAATTATTGTCGACATGTCGACTAACTTGACATTTTCTTACGTCAAAACTGCAAGAGAACATATTTTTACTGCACTTGTGATGCTTATTTTAATATCTGATACTTTGGCCCACTAGTATGGCATCCTAATTGACAAAATCTCATTTTTATATTTTATCCTATAAACAAATATGGTAAAAATAATACAGAAAAACACAGAGAGGTGCCAAAACCCATACAGAAGATTTTGAAATTATTACATTTTGACCACTCAACTTCCTAGGTAAAAAGCTGCAAATATATTAGCTTATTTTTGATTGTTTTTCTTCCTTATAGTGAGGTCGGTCGCGACATGAAACTTTCCACAAACCGAATCTTCTCGGACGAGCGATGGTCCAGGTTTCGTATGGTGACGTCACTTGATTGGAGCACTCACGTAAGTCGGGGCGAGGGTTGAATGAAAAGTTTACTTGGTTCTAAAAAGGGTTGCCACGAATTCTTAGAATCTTTAGTGGTCTTCTCATGTCTTTCATTGATTTGCGAATAAAGCGTTTAAAAACGTTTTTCCGATAATCTTTAGAATTTTTATGTGCAGACTGCAGAATAATTTAAGTGTTGTGAAATTGTAACATGATTTTCTAGACAATTTGTTATCGTGTTTATCATGGTCTTTATACGGTTTTGTTTTCAAATCATATTTAAAACACGCCAAGTGATCCAATTTTAGTTCTATGAAAATTGATAAATGTTTCAATTTTTTCATATAATTGTGTGCTGTATCAGTTGATTGGGGCCTAACATCAAAAATTGTCAAGCTTATCACGTGTGTGTAACTTCAAAGTAATAAACCTTGATTAGTACGTCACAGAAACCCCTGGCTGTATCAGCATCATTATCACGGCATGTATTCTAACAAAGCCCCTTACTACGTCACAGCACCCGGAATTGTGCCTTGCATCTTATGGAACAAACGAAGAAGCTCCTTACGAACCGGAAGGAGTGGCTCTTGTGTGGAACAGCAAGTACAAGACGACAGCACCAGAGTGAGTGAAACAGTTCATATTCACGCTATTATGACGTCGATAATGATCATTGTTGTGTTTGGAAAGTTCAAACAATCATTCATATTTCGATGTGCATTTTACGTTTTTCATCTGTTATTATGCGCCACCCACACTGTGTTGTGTTTATCGTTCTGGTATGTTTGTGGCCAAATAATGCGCGCAATTAGCCTGAAAATTTCACAACTCTTTTTACTAACTTAAAGAAAGTAAAAAAGTAAGTCTTGCCCACTTAAATACCATTGTCAACTTAAATAACCTACTTTTATTGTAACTTATGTGCTACTATTTTTACCCGCATTGTTTGTTAGCCAAATTAAAACGAAAAAAACTACCGTTTTGGGGCTTGCATATTCTGCGCTTTATGTTTAAATTCGCATATTTGTTTTATTATTTTTCTTTTTTTTGTTTTCTTTTTCTTATGCCATTATTGTTTGTGACAAATTCACTGCCCCGGTTTCCGTACACCACGGAACTGCCATCCCCACTACTGCCATCCCCACTACTGCCATCCCCACTACTGCCATCCCCACTACTGCCATCCCCACTACTGCCATCCCCACTACTGCCATCCCCACTACTGCCATCCCCACTGCTGCCATCCCCACTACTGTCATCGCTGTGATATTTCACACTTTTTGACTTGAATTTAGTATTGTCAAAATAACCAAATTTCCGCTAAAGAAAGAAAAAGTTTATTTGAAAAAAGCTTAAGATAACTATCTAAACTTAATTGAAGTTGAAATTAAAATAAAATGTCTTATTTTCAACCTGTGAGTGATTATGATTTACCACACAGTGCCTTATCTAATGTGTTTGTATTCCCTAATGTTTCCAGGTACACGTTCCAGTGTCAGTCGCCCGTAACTTCAGCTTGTTTCGCCAAGTTCCACCCGAACCTTGTTGTGGGGGGAACCTACAGCGGGCAGATCGTGCTCTGGGACAATCGAATCAACAAAAGAACCGCGCAGAGAAGCAAGCTCTCCACCGCAGCGCATACTGTGAGTTTTAAACTATTTTTTTTCCTTGGGTTCAAGTCCGAGTTTCTTAAACTGTGCTTAGCGATGGTCTGGTGCGTCGTTGTAAACTTCCAAGGGCGTCGCACAATGATTCTGATTCGTATCTAAGATCGACGGTGGTAATAAAATGCCTACAGGTTTTCTACAGCAATGTTGGTCACAAGGGCACCAATTATCGCTTGTACGAATAAATGTTTGTTATATTAACCACTTTACCTTGTATATATGTCTATACGTTTTGGTAGTTGGCATGTACTGTGAGTTAAGCTTGCTCAGATTTTAAACATTTACACGAAAATTATGGAAAAGGTGGAACAGCAAATGGTGAAATACTTTTTACAACCACGTATTGTTGGTGAATGAGTTTAATTACACCCTTACGACTGTATAGCATTGTATATCCACCTTATTTAAATCACCCAATTGAAGTGCAAGCTGTAGAGTCGGCGCCGAGCATACCGCGGCAGTGTCCATAGGATCCTTGATGGGGTTCCGAAGTAAAAAGGAACCCTTCAAGGGTTGGTGGAGATTCTCTAGCGCAGAAAGTCACTGACTTTTGTTGGTTGTACGATTTTAAAAATATATTTTAAACGGAATTAAATTACAACAATAAGAAGTTTATTAACTTATATATTGTTCCGACAGCAATATTGTTTAAAAGGGCAGCAATTAGCTTTTGTACGAATAAATGTTTGTTTTATTAAACATAAACACATGCACAGTAAAAAATGTTATACACTTGTATATTGTCCTGCAGCAATCTTGGTCACAAAGACAGCAATTATCGTTGCTAGGATTTAATGTTTATTTCTTTATATATTGTTGCTACAGCATCCTGTGTATTGTGTTGACGTTGTTGGAACGCAGAACGCTCACAACCTCATCTCTGTATCAACTGACGGCAAGTTGTGCTCGTGGAGCCTCGATATGCTCTCACAGCCCCTGGTAAGTGTTTAAGGGGTGGGGGGCTTTCCCGGGTCAATTTAACCCTTTTTGTGGCGGGAAACTTTTGGTACATTTGTAATATTTAGAAAATTAGTTTAAATATAGTGGAAATGGCCGCAAAAGCATGATTTTTTATTTCCGAGCCATCCAGTGTGGTATTTGTTAAAAATAAATTTTGACAAAACATAAAAAATTCTCTTATGAACTTTTTCATAGAAATTCCCTAATGAACTTTTTCAAACGTCAAACCTCGGCCCCAATAATGCCCCATCAACCTTCCTTTATCCCTTTTTTTTTTTTTTTGTCTATTTTTATGCCGTCTCTTGTACTTTATAACGGACATTGACCACAGAATTTTTATCAACTCCTGTTTCAACCCATTTACCGTTTTTTACGAATTCAACCTCTTTCTACCCTATTTACCCCCTTTGTACCGCATTCACCCCTATTTTTATTCATTTACGCCTATTTCACCCCATTTTCTCAACTTACCCATATTTTTTATCCACTTACCCCTCTATTTACCCCACAGGAAGCGATGGAGTTACAGCACAAGCAATCGAAGTCAGTAGCTGTCACCTGCCTCGCTTTCCAACACAACAACGTAAACAACTTCGCTATTGGAGCCGAGGACGGATCCGTATACACCGCCTGCCGGCATGGAAGGTTTGTGACGTCATAAAGTCGCTTGATCCTTTGTTGTGATTCAAATTGCTGCCACCAATGACCAGCCTGCTATAAGCCGATGTGTAGTTTTATTGCGAGCATATGAATTTTGGTAGGTTTAACTTGTTTTGGAAAATATTTTCTTACGGAATAAATTTTGGTCACGTTATTATTATTGGCTTTGTCCGAATTGTCCCAAAAGCAATCTTTACTATCGGTATGGGTTCTGGAAACCTACTGTTTGGTTTAATATAAGGCAGTGGTTCTCAAATGTTTTTTCATATTCCTCCCTTACAAGCCCAAACACTTAAATTAACTTTTTTATTTATTACCGTGATGTAATAAGTTTAAGTTTTTAAAGCAAATCGCTTTTCATGTTTTTTATATTTTTTTTGACACTTTTGGTCGTTTTGCAGCAAAACCTGTATAAACGAGTACTATGTACCCTGTACCCTGCTGACAGAAAATCAAACCTACAGGAAGAAATTCGGCAAATCTTAAAAAATATGTAAAATTGCAACAGACATATTTGCGCCAAAAGCCAAGACTTGTTACAAAATTAGGATGCGCTAATCGCCTAAAAGTTAATTCCTCCCTGGAACAAATTTGATCGCTAAATTTAGAACTTCCTCCACTGATCTAAGGTCTGTGGCGTCGTAATAAGTTTAAATTTTGAAAGCAAATCATTTTTCATGTTTTTTTTAATTTTTTTATTGACTCTTTTTATTTGTTTTGCAGCAAAACCGGTATAAACGAGTACTATGAAGGCCACACCGGTCCGATATCTGGCATCGATTTTCATCGATCACCTGGTCAGCTCGATTTCTCGCATCTTTTGCTGACGTCATCGTTTGACTGGACAATCAAACTGTGGTCAATTAAGGTTTGTTTACCAACAATTAGGCAATTAAATTGAAATACTCTCTTTTGAGCTTTAAATATCTCCGACATTAAATCAATTTATTAACTACGATATTTGACCTTCGATCTACCAACTGAGCTACATAGGCTCAGAAATTGATAAAACTAGCATGTGGTGAGGTTCGAACTCAGTCCTCGGTCATACCGGGACCGTCACTCTACCGACCGTCATTCTAACACAGGCTCAGAGGGGAGAAAGTCGAGAAACAACCATAGCACGTTGCCTGCTGCAGCTCGTTCATATAACTAGCCTGTGGTGAGGTTCGAAATCGAGTCCTCGGTAATACTGGGTCTTCGCTCTACTAACTGAGCTACCGACGGTAGCCTACCGTACACAGGCGTTTTACTGTATAGCGGTATTCTCGTAAATTGTTCGCAATCTATTATTACATAGACTTTACAGTTGCTTGTCTTTACTAAGATCAACAAACGATTCCGAAAAAAGTAAACAAAATAATAAAAACACACATGTTATTTTTTAAATTTTTTACATTTTCCCGCACATCTGACATCCTTCCTCGGCGCACCGGTTAAAAAGCGTTGCTTTACGGACAAAGCTATAAGACGATAAACGACCATAACTGCTGCATCCTGTAGTCGTACTACACAATTCAATAAAACAGATCATCAGTAATCACCCGTTTACATCTACCAGTTAGACTTTCAGCTAACCCTGTAGTTATTATCCATATTGTATACACTATAACGACTAGTTGGTTAACAAACTTTCTCGCACAGAGCGGAGTTCGCAGTTGGTTGCATTCGTTCGAGGACCGAAGTGATTGTGTGTACGACGTCTCTTGGTCGCCAACCCACCCCGGGTTATTTGCGAGCTGTGACTGCGCTGGAAGGGTTGACCTTTGGAACTTTAACACCGACACCGAGGTAATCGATACTGGGGTCACAAGTGACTCAGTCAGTATACTGGTATTTACGGCACAGTTAATTAAAAAAAATTATAAGTAAGGAAAGTGTGTTTGAAGTTTAATAAAAATTGAAGAGTCTCGGTCTACATCCAGTAATTTAAAATAGTCTATAGTTCCTAAAAACCGAAAGGTTTGTTGAATTAGTCGGGCAAAGTGACATTTTTGGTAAAACCGGAATTACGTTGTAACTAGAACTAAAACACAATATATTCATCAATTAGATTAGAACTGTAGCCGCATTTCCCTCTTAATATTATAATAAGGAAAGTAGAATTATCTGGTTGTCGAAAGGCTTGGCTGTATGACGTCACAATTGCTTCAATTGTTCTTTAAGGTGCCTATTGTGACGACAACACTCGACTCGTCACCAGCTTGCAACAAACTCAGATGGAACTCGAGTGGAACTCAGATCGCGGTCGGCGACCACATCGGGCGAGTTCACCTTTGTGACGTAGGCGAGGTGAGATTGCGCAATCTCGGATTCACAAGATATATTACTTTTTTATTTTACACGTGTGTCGAACAGTGTTTTGGTCTCGGGACCATTTCCCCAAAAAGTTTATTTTGTGGTTATTTTTACTGCGTACATACAACAAAAAAAATTCAAATCTGAATTATCTCATCGCACTTTTAAAATTAAAAGATTTTGCAAATTAAACAATATGAAGGCATTTTTCACTTTGCGCGGTGATAGCATCTTCGTAATGTAGCTTAACAAAATACGCCAACTGCTTTTCTGAAGGTTATTTGTTTATGACGTCACCTATAGATAACTTTTTGACGTCAGGTTATAAATTAATATTTGATAGACCTCCCTAAAACAAATATTGTGGCTTCGCGGCTGTTATTGAGCGCTCACAAATTTGAATTGACCGCAACAGTTTTCTTTGAAAGAAAAATCTATAGAAAATAGTTCTCTGTTACATAGGTAGCTGCAATCCTGTATGAAGTGTTTCAGACTTGGCCTTATTATGGCACACTTTTTTATAGATGTATTGAAATAGCGTGACCACCTTTGAAAATGTTTTCATTTCATGGCACTGGCGCAAGTTTAAATAAAGTCTCGCTGATTCAATGTTTTCGTTCAAATTGATACTTGTCTGTGAAATCGTCAAAACAAACTTTTACACACCAAGCCACTCACACTTTCCAAGTTGTTGAAATGAACCAATCCAACTTTAACTTTTTATTGAAAATTGAATAAACCACGCGGTGTCGCTGTTGCAGCAAATCGGGATCGCCCGACCTGACGAGTGGTCACGCTTCGTGCACACGCTCACCGAGATACGCAACCTACAGCAGGAAGAAGAAGAGGCTCGCATGGTTGCTAGGCAACACTGAACACCCGTTGCTAGGCAACACTTAACGTCGCCCTGGCAACGCCCACCCACGTATGTTCCCGCACTAGTGTTATTACTGTCGTCGTGTTACGCATTAAACCTACTAAAGTTCGCTCGCCTTCCTCCCAATGACGTCATATACTCGATGCTATGATGACGTCATGTGATCGATGTCGTGGTGACGTCATATTATCGAAGCTCTTTCCACGTTTCTCTTTGATGACGTCACGTTTCGAAGTGGTTCGACGTTGTTTCTTTCCTGTGTTGTGACGTCATACTGTCTTGCACGCACATGTCGAGTGACGTCATCGATATATTTTTGTAACGTAGTTGTGATGACGTAATGTGTAATTATTGTTTGTAGCTTATGTTTTTTACGATGCAGTTACCTATGAACTTGTTTGAACAGTTTTTTTCAGTCGATTCTTTGGATTTAGACAAATGGAAAATTTAAAAAAAGTGTAAAACCATATTTTTGCTGTAAGTAAACATTTTTGTGTTTTTTTTTTATGATTATTCAATTCTAACTAGGAAAATGTCCGTTTTAAGCTTGTACTGTTTGAAATTTGTATAAAATAACTAAATTTTATTCTTTCATTAACATGCAATAAAACATTGTTTGAATCGCTATACAGGATTCTTTGAATGCCATTTATTAATTCATTGCAAGCAACTTAATGTAGTTCAAACCGCGTTTTATAAGTTTCAGCTGCTTTTTGCCTGAATTTGTTGCTGGATTAATTGAAATCTTATCGTTTGCGTGACTTTTGAGACCCTAAATTCTTCCGCGTCATATTTTTATCACAAAAGCTTTAAACCAAGGTTTAAACCCAATATAAAGCTGAACTACAGATTTTTCGCATTTCCCGAGCATTTGTCGCAGGTAACCTTGTTTTTTTCTTTACCTGAAAAAGCTTCCTTGCATGAAAACAAAAATTCACGTATAGTTTTGGTTCAAAACGTCAAAAGAGCTATTAATCTTGTACAAAAAAGTTTAAAAAATTGGTTGTTTTGTGAGCATTTGCAAAAATTGAATAAATTTACACGTAGTTTTCAATCCCCCTAATAAAGCAATTTTTCGTAGCCAATATTTAAATTACTTAAAACAATTTAGGAATATCTACCAACATATATTCTAATAATTAACAGTAGCGACTTGCAATGTTTCCTGGCGTTTAATTCGTTTCTACATTTTCCCGCTTCATTATTTTGAGTTGTTTAAAGTTTACGCTTGTTATATTTGGTGGTAGAAACTTTATTTTTGTTCCGTCGTTTTCATCTTGAAAACCAATTTCGATCAATGTCTGTTTCTCACCTTTTCGACTGTATTTTTGTACTGACTCTGCTGTTGTGACCCTTTGTTTCGCATTCGCGTCATGGTACTACGTCATCATGAGGATTGATGACGTCGTGAATCATCAAAGCAAAAAATAAACTGAAAACAGCTTATTCAAGGTGCTGTGAAATCAGGCCCAACAAATAATATCACAGTAAAAGTCCAGACAATTTTCATGCTTTTTAAATTTAACAATATTTTGGAAAAAATCAAAATGTTACCAATGCGTTTTATAACTTTGTTTAGAACAGCACTCTCAAGCTTTTCAGTCTTCCACTTTTAGTTTATTTAAACTTTCTGCAACCCCCTGGGTTTAACATTTTAAAACAAAATTTCTTGTTGTTTGATTATGTCACGCATTTGTACAGGGTGCATATCAAGGGTTTTGTTTTGCATTACGTTTACCATTAGCACTTGAAACAAAAAAAAAATTATGTAACACTTGGTTTACAAATTCATACGAACCGCGCGACCCATTAAACTTGTTGCTCGGTCCCCAATATGAGAAGCCTTCGATTCCAAATTGTGTTAGAATTCGCGAAAAAGCATTTCATTGGTGTTACTATCTTGGCAGTTGTTTAGTCTATACTAGGCCAGGATGGAGAGATAAGCTTACAATGACAAAAGGACTTTGGACGGTAAGGCGTCTGCGAAGGTTTCAGAAGCGTTGATTTAAGTCGTATCCAAAGTGGAAAAACTTTCTTCTTGGAACAATGTAAATTTTCTCACTGAAACTCATAAATAAAATCAGAGATACGTCATAAAGTTACGTCATAACAGGAATTCTAAACCAATTGATTTTAAGTAACCTAATATTTTCACTTGGTGTCGTACACTGCTATGCAACTGAAATTATAGTCTAAGCTTGAACTCACCCGAAGAAAAACATACGCAAGGTTCTTTTGTTGTCACAGTATAAAAAAACACAAAATATAATTTGGGGACATTCCCTCCTGACAATTTTTTTTTATTGTAACGGTGTTTGGACACTAATTCTTCAACTGGACTGTTCAGTTTCATTTCACCACAAAGTTAATGTTTGCCGCGTGAGATACCTGACTACCTGTTATGCCTAAAAGCTGTTGAAAATATTCCTCATTATAAGTTTTTTACTAAATTATGTAAGCTATTTCTTGAGCCCTAACTTATAGTTGTGCCCACATAAAAAACAAAGATGCACAACATGCCAACTAGACATTTAGGCCGTGTTTAGCAATTAAAGAGTATATCTTATTTTCTAACGTGAAATATTCAAATATACTATAATTATATACATTGTTATTTTCAATATGTCGACCTTGTTTAGTGCGGCCTCATTACACAGTAGTTTTAGTAAAACAAAATCATTAAAATCAAATACGACATTAGAAAAATAAAAAAAATATTTAATTCCTAAAGTTAAATTTCATAAACCTTTAAAAACGTTTCTCTAGTTTTGCAGTCAGCGTTTTTTTGTTTTAATATGTCGACTTTTCAAAACAAATACTGTTCGATGACGTCAGTTGAATATTTCAAACGGACCAATAAAAAAATGCCATTGTCTTCTTGTCCAATCAGAGGTTGGTCAATTTGTTGTGTTTTTTGCCTTTTTTAGTATTTATTCTTAATTTGAATTTCTTGAAGACGAAAGTAGCAACTAACACGAATTTGCTGTAGATTGTGGGTAAAGTTGGAGATTTTAATACAAATTTGTAGAAGATGGACAACCCTAGAAAAATTGACGGACTACTATGACAATTAGGACAAGAAATTGAATCTGTTTTTTTTTTCAGAACTCCAGTTCAACAGTTTGTTTAAAGCTGTTCCGGCATGCTAATTTGCTTTGTTGATTTAGTTTGGGAAAACGGATTTCGGCGCTCTTTAACTATTGTACGTAAAAATTGATAAAAAAAATTTTCTTCAAATGCCGCATACCACAACACATATTGTTTGGGTTAGGGTGCGGGTTAGCGTTTGGTTGAGGGTGGGTCAAGTTGTTATTAATAATAAACATAATATTACTTGACCCACCCTCACCCAAACACTAACCCTAACCCAAACAATATGCGTTGTGGTATGCGGTATTATTATTTTTCTTATTTGCCTAACTTTTCACGTACAATAGTGAAAGAGCGCCCGGATTTCTTACTTGTGACATGGCTGGTTATATTAGAGTAGTATTTGATAAAAACTGAATTGACTAGTTTCCAGTTTTGCCGTTATTCAGTTTGATTTGCAATTGCTTGGATTGGTTTTACTTTAAGCAATGTTACATTAGAATATGCCTAGTTTAACAACAATCCAACTTTGCTGTGCTATAGAAATATAATGTAGTTAAGTATTAATAAATATTTTACAAACAACATAAAAGGACGTTTTACACTAGAGGTTGGTCAAGTTGTATACAGCTACCCTAAAATTGTTATCTTCGTTTTTCGACATCCTTTTTCATAATGATTTGTTTTAAAAGAAGAAATTTTTGAGTTGTGTTTAATAAATACCTAAACACACTTCAACATTGTAAAACATACTTGATATCGAGGAAACTGAACAAATTTTTAAGTCAGTTTTGCCTGAAAACTAATTTTCTGAACATTTTACATTAATTGGTTTTAAAGGGGTAACTGTGTTTATAAAAACATAAATTGGAAAGCGATCATTCACTGAAAAATAATACTTGTTTGGTAAGTCACATTTAATAATATTTTTCCGGAAGACTTCTGTACTGTGGAAAATAAAACGGCCTAAACGAAAACAAATGGAACAACAGCAAAGTGGTAGATTTTTATCTGAATGATTACAAGAGCAAGGATCAATGCAAGCAACATAATAAAGCATAAATTCTGTACCACCTTTGCCTCATGGAATAAGTGCTGTAAATGAGACCTACCAAGAAAAAACATAAATTTTACAAAATAAATGTGAATTTGTTATCGTTTTTTTAATCAATATGCGATAAACAAGACCTATGTGGTTAATTCTGCTGGCTTGCGTATATCGTATGTTATACTTTACTAAAGATTTAGTAGACTTAGAATGTCATTGAATTTGATTAAACTAATTTTTCTCTGATAGACAATTAAAAAAAGCTGAAAATAGTTTTTTTTTAATTTAATAAGCGATTTTCGTGTATTTTTAATCGATTTTAATTTAAAATAATTTTGACCTAACGTGCAAATTTTCGACTTTTTCTGGTACAGCGTGGGATGTTTAAAACAACCAGTTAAAAAGCACAAGATTGACGCCAAAATGAAACACCAGCCATCTCTCGGATGCTGCCTTGTGCGTGAATTCAATAAATGAGTTTTTTTGCAGCAGATGGTATAAAAATTTACGTATATTTTAATTATGCTTTTTTTGCCATTGCGCATACACATATTTATTGCATATGCCGGAATAAAATTTTTTGCAAGGGGGTCGTTTATAGCTACGTTGGGTTGGGGTTAGAGGTATAAAAAAGGTTGAAAACCACTGATTTAAGCAATGCGTTCCTTGGGATTAAAATGTTTAGTGAAAATTAGTAGAATATATATTAATAAGTGTGTCGCAAATACAAAAACTTTTTAAATGACATTGCAAAAAAAGTTTGGAAACCACTGCCTTAGATCACTACTGAAATACAAGTTATCTATACTACATTTAATACTAGCCTACTTATGAGATTGCCAAATTTTGCTCGCGAACAATTTCTTGAAACGTAGATTTGGACACACTTTGTTTTGCCTTTGTAGTTAAAAGCCGTAAGTCTAAAATGTGTATTTTTATTTTCAAGAAACTGAAAATGATTCAACCTACAGTTGTTTTGTATGGCAGAAACAGGTAAAAAAGCTGCCACAATTCAAAAGACCAAAACTGCGAAATTATGAAATATAGCTGCTCTTGTGAACAACTGAAAAAGTTCATCAATTTTTAATTTTTATGTTAAACAATTTTATTTTAATAAAAATATTTTTGGTTGTCATTTTTTATTTGTTTTGTAACTTTTTGAATCCTGCCAGGACACTTACCGGTTTTCAATGCAAAAGTAGTTTTTAAAAGATTCCCTTGCATCGATGGCAGTATTTTTATTGCACCTTACAACGCGTCTCGTTCCTTCCTCCACTCCCCTGAGTAAAGGTTTTGTCCTCAAAATCTGCAGTGTGTTGACCGATATACTGCACCCCTATTTCCTTTCGCCAAAAATTGTGCAAAACTATTTCTGCTTTGATGATTGAATCCACAGTTTGGGGGCTGACCATTAACGGCCGCCGAAACACAGAAAATCTATAAGCCATTATACCAAATGCATTTTCAACAATACGACGTGCTCTGGAGAAGAGAAAATTAAATATTTTTTCACAAGTCGGGAAGTTTTTACCTTGGTAAGGACGTATTAGATTTCGTTGGGAGAGGAAATGCCTAACTGCCAAAAATGTCTGACGCAATTTCGTTCCATTTTTAGCGTATCCACAGTAACTTTTGTGGCATGAGCCACTATCAGCCTATGCTGGTATAATTACTCCTTTTTTGGCATTACCTATTAAAACAAACTTTCAATAAAATAAAAATGCTTTGAACTGGTGTCCTAATTTTTGTAACATGTCCCAGTCAGCTCCTTTGTCATTGTTTGCGTTTGCATTAAATAGTTCGAATATCTCTATGGCCCATACAAAAGCCAGAAAAAAAAATGTTTTTTATTTAGCTCTCTGACAAGCTAAAAACCTGTTGAACTCATGTCTGAGTTTAAAACAGGGAGTCGAACCGCTTGACTTTTCCGGTTCAGGTTCGGTTCGGGTTCAAGGATTTTTTTCGGAATCCGGTTCAGTTCCGGTTTCGGTTCGGAGTAATTTGAAAGTTCCGGTTTAGCTCCGGTTCGAACATCGTTATTTCAAAACCGGTTCATAAAGTTCCGGTTCAGATACAATATAATTTGCGTTAAATCAGCAACTCAATATTGAAATATCTAAAAAATAAAAAATGAACGATTTTTTTATTTAATATTCATATTTTTTTCATAAAATTTCGAACATGGCGTAACTTGACTCTGTAAAATAGAAGTTGTGACGTCATGCTGGAGCGAACCGCTTTTGTTTACAGGTTCGGGTTCGGTTAAGGTTCAGGTACTTTCAAATTATTCGGTTCAGTTCCGGTTCGGCTCCTTAAAATCTCATAAAAACCGGTTCAGGTTCGGTTACGGTTCGGAAAAAATTGACCCAAAACCGGTTCATAAAGTTCCGGTTCGGTTCCGGTTCGACTCCCTGGTTTAAAATGCAGTGGCTTATTTGATTTGGTTCATACATAAGCCAAAATCATGTTTACCTATGTGATATGGCTCAACAGTAAGCCATAATTACATATTGGTTTGTTTACTTGGCTCATTAGTGAGCCAAAATCATATGTGTACTTTTTATAGGGGTTACTCAAAAGCGTCAAATTAGCTTATTTTATTTGGCTTGTTAGTGAGCCATAATAATATTCGCATATTTTATTTGGCTCCTTGGTGAGCCATAAAAATATTTGCTTATTTCCATTGGCTTGTTAGTGAGCCATAATTTTATTGGCTTCTTTATTAGGCTAGTTAGTGAGCCATAATATTTGAAATAGGCTTAAGTAGAGCCAGGCGCGTTTTTTCTGACTTACCCTGAGTCAAAATTTTCAATTTTGGCTCGTTAGTGAGCCATTATTTTTTGTAGTGAATACATCGATTTAAACATCAAATTGTTGTATAAAGTATTAAATTAGTGTCATTGGTTAGTCGTCAACCACATAATTTTGATGTTTGTCGAACACAAATCAGTTATTTTTTCAGGTTAATGCAAAACTCATAAAATTGCTTAATTGATGTTCTTGTCACTTCAAAAAGACAAACAGCGATAAAAATGCCAAAAAAAAACAAGACGCTGGTTATTTTAGAGAAATGTTGTGTAAACAGTTGAAATACCAGGTAAAAAAAGTTTTTTGGACAAATGACTTGACTTGAGTCATTTGGACAATTGACCTGGGTTAAAATAAATTATTTTAATTAAGAAATTAATTATAAAATTGCGTTATTTAGCCCAATCTTTGCACATAAAAGAATTTGCTTGTAATATGCTGCTTCTATGTTATTTTTGACTTGAGTTGCTCATAATAATCGGAGGAGTTTGCCGGTTTTCATAATTTAAAGTTTTATTTTTTTGACAAGGACTTGACTTGCTGTAATTATGACTTTACTGGGACTTGACTTGTTATTGATTCAAAAAGACTTGACTTGTACTTAAGATATTTTACGAATGACTTGACTGGGACTTAAAGTCATCAAAATGACTTGTTTACAACACTGAGTATATTATCCAAATAAGAAATAGGATAATTGCAAATCACAAGCGAAATAAGAGCTGAACCTAATGCGATAAACTAAACCTGGGTGGTTAATTCTGCAGACTCGCGTAAACAGAATATTGCTCTAGTGAAGATTTAATACGCTTAAAATGTCGGTGAACGTAATTAAAAACTAAATTGTTATGATAAAATGTTAACTGAAAGACAATTTCAAATTGCTGACTATACGTTTTTTATAATTTGTTAACGATCTATGTGCATTTTTAATTAATTCTGACTTGAAAAAAATTTGACAAATTTTGACCTAATGTGTAAATTTTTACTTTGTTTGAAGTCAAAAAATAAATCGCCTTAATTGATTCGCATCTAAAATCGAACAACATCAGCAAACATCAGTGACGTACAATATGAAAGTTATACTCAAGGCTGCAAAAATTACACCCAAGGCTAGTCTGCATAAATAAAATCTCTGTAAGATAAATTTAACGCCAAAATAAACAAATTTACGTAAATGCTACCGCCGTTTTAAGACCGGACATTCGGACAATTTTTTTTTAATTAAAAGATTTAATATTCGCCGTTATAATCAAATTAAAATTTTATCCCAGAATGGAACCGAAAACAGCATAGGCATCGATCTTACCTTTCCAACGGTGCCTCGCTCGATATAAATTTGTTGGGGAGTAGGGGTTTAATTCGAAAAAAAACGATATTAATGTTCATAACCGATAGTATATGCTCAATGTAAATCAGAATGGAACAAAATTTTCGCACGCTGATTTTGAATTACGTAGTTTGTCAAAAGGCAAAAAATATTAAATTTTGAATGTATTCTATAAATATTCCCAATATCGCGATTTTTTATCCCAAAAACATGTGACCAAAATGGAAAAAAGAAATAATTTTTGAAACAATACAGACCGGTCTTAAGACGGTGGTAAATTTTTTTTTTAACTTACACGTAAATATGTTTATTTTGGCGGTAAAGTTATTACAATTATTTTGCTGAATAGCCTTTGGCAAGAATTCCTGGAGGTAATACAAGCAAAATGCTGCCGTAGGTACATCAAAAAACTATTTCGTTAAATTGTCTCTATTCTATATATTTTACTTTAATTTTTTAATTTTCTAAAACGATGCACGACCATAGAATACTTAGTATTACTTGACCGTAACCTGGTGTGTGCCTAGCAACATAGAAATCAACTCAATCTTACAAATAAAACCGAAGTGCCATGATAAATAAGTTGTTAAAACCTCTGCATAATCTGCGTTTATTATTAAGTGTTCATGGTGCAGTTCCCGCTGAACTTCATAATAAATTCAGTTTCCTAGTGTGTGTATTTTTCATGAATTATAACACCCTGTCAAAATAAAAACATCTTTTCAATAAACATTTAAGGTCGTAGTCACATCCTACAAATTGGGAAAAGAGGAACTAATTTTACTTGGTTGGCAGTTGCAACTGCCAGTTTTAGTATAAAAGCAGTAGTTATTAAAAAACATTAGTGTTAGTAAGCATGGTATTTATGAAAAACATTAGTGTTAGTAAGCGTTTAGGTACATGTTCTACTTTCTCTGTGGCTGTGTTTGTAAAACTCATTTTTTTAAGTTTTTAACAGCAAATACAAACAATGAAAGTGGTAGCTTCAGATATTTTAACGAGTACTGTATTTTTAATCAACAACAGACAACAAACTTGTTATTTTAAATATTCACATCGAGTAAAGAGCAATGCTTTTAATTCCATCGAGTTATGTTCATCAAATCTAAGAAAATTTCCTTTTCAACTGACCACCATTTGAACGATGCACTTTTATTTGCAATAATATAAGCATGGCTGCATGATTTTGTCAAAGTTATTGTTCAGCAAAACGTGTTTATGTCATAATGTCTTACTTGGCTACAGCATATTAATTTTGTTTTTTAGATATGTAAATATACTAAGTAGTAAGCATTTTTATTTTGTAAATAGTTCAAATGGCTGAAGAACGGACAACAAACATCACTTGCAGAGTGAGTTTGCTTCAAATATTTAGTTTTAGATTTTATGTAAATATTTCTAATTCAGGAATATATAAACTGTTGTACAAAACTTTGTGGTTATGATTGATATTATACTGAGTTAAAGTCTACTTTTCACATGAAACCTATACTTTCTATCATTTCTGTAGGATTTCATTGCTGGTGATCAACAAATCGAACACCAAGATGCACAAATCAAACATCAGACTGTCGCAGGAATGCACGAACAGAGAGCAAAAATTAAACGTCAGGCGGTTGCAGGAATTCATGAACAGAGAGCGCAAATAAAACGACAGAAAATAGAAGATTTACAAGAACAACGAGCTGTTATCCAACGTCAAGATGTGAGTGGGCTGCAACAGCAACATGCGATGATACAAAATCAGGCAATAGAAGATTTACAACAACAACGAGCTATTATCCAACGTCAAGATGTAAGTGGGCTGCAACAGCAACATGCAATGATACAACATCAGGCAGTAGAAGGACTACAACAACAACGAGCTGTTATCCAACGTCAAGATGTGAGTGGGCTGCAACAACAACATGCGATGATACAACATCAAGCAGTAGAAGGACTACAACAGCAGGCCAGTATCCAGCATCAGACAGTACTTCAACAGAATGTTACGCTGGTAGTGACACAATCTGCCATTCAAGGAGAAACCCTTCCAAGCATTGAACAACTTCTTGAACAAGGTAAATAATTTTTTATCAGCCACCCAAGTCAAGTCCAAACTTTTAAGGTCATTAATTTGACACATAATTAACCATGTTGTTAAACTAGTTTGATCAAACTAGATGCCCGATATTATTTTTTGGACTAGTGATGGATAACTATAAAAGATCAAAATGTTGTATTTATTAGCCCCTGATAAAAAAGTCTGAAAAAACCCCATCATAAAATAGTGATTGTAATGACAGCAACTATTCAGAAACAGTCATGTAATGTCCAACAAACAAACCTTTAAACAAGAGAATAAAAGCTTGATTTAGAGTTGTCAATCAGCCAACCGAACGAAAGGTTAAACAGAAATAAATATCCTGCGTTGACGGTCGACCAAACAAGAGACAAATAATGGTGTTTTGATTTTGATTTCGCATTAATGTAATACGCATGTCTCGTTTACATTTAAAGCATTGCCACTGAAGAAATTAAGATAAACCTGAAAACAACGATAATATAACTTACAAAATTGGGGCGAGGTCGCCTTCCCTTTCCCCTGGGTATGCCACTGCACTAGACATATCGCCAGTAAACTGTTTCAATTTCCAAATATATGAAAAATATACTGATTTTATTACCTTGTATTGTTCGACAGTTCCACAACTTGCAATTCAAGGTGCAAGCCCTCTCACTAATGAGCCATCAACTTCTCAACAAGGTAGAAAGTAATTGATTGGACGCATTTTTGTTTAGTCATTTTCAACCCTTTATTTCACACATATTTTGCATTGCATATAATGTACTGCACATGTAGCTCACACATTTTGTATATATGTTTTCAAAATTATGTAAAATATTCTGATTTTATTAACTTTTATTTATGACAGTGCCACAACTTGCCATTCAAGGTGCACGTCCTCTCATTCATCAGTCATCAACTTCTCAACAACAAGGTAAATATTGTTGTTGTATGTTTTTCATAAAAAACGGAATACATCAGCGAAAAAAGTATAGATTAGTTGAACTTTCATTGCAGGGAGTTCCATTCTATAAAAACTTCCACTTAGATATAGGTCATAGGCATATAGCTTGTATGCGCACATAGGCGGGCAAATACAATCCCGTGGGCCACAGCTTGCCAACACCTGTTTAAGAAGTTTACAACACGTTTTACATTGGTCAGTGAAAATTCATATTCTTTTTAAACTGTAAGTCAAGTTACTAGAATAGAAAGCAAACTGTTTCATATGCATTTTTTGAAACCATTCTCCCTAAAATATGACTGACAGCTCAATGAAATGAAATTTTATTGCTAGACAACGATTAATATAAAACCTTACTGTAAAGCAAGATGAGGGGGCGATATGAAATAATATGAAGCCCAGGGGGCACTATTGTAAAGTTTATGTGAATGTTTTGAAAATGTTCAGTTTTAAATAACTTAAAAATGTCTGAGATATCCAAAGTCTCTGGTTGCTTGTGAAACTTGTTGAGTAATAGTAACAGTAATTTAATAACCGCCATATTGAAATATAAGAACAATTGCGAAAAATTAGCGCGACCTAGCATATTATGGAAATGGTAAATGAAACAATTGCGAATATATAATGGAGTTAACACGTTTTTACCTGCAATTCAAAACAAAATTTTGATAAACCATTTCTAAAAGCTCGTTACAAACTATTGTATAAATTTTGACAAAATTTTGCCTTTTTTGACAAATCAAAAAATAATTGTATTATTTTTGAATGTTTGTTCTGTATAATACATGTAGCAAATAAAACATATTTTTAGATACTCCTGAAGATATTTCGCTGGAAACTATAAAGGAAGATCTCAAGAAAACACAGCAAGAAGTTGTTTCCCTCGGGCTAAACTACGAGCAGGAAAACTTTCCCCGTGTTCATCCAGTTCTAAGGACAGAGGAAAACTTTTATCGAGGTAGAGCCGGTAAAACTGAAAACTATAAGCCTTCGACGCAACAAAGGTATGTCAACTCTGGTTCAGGGGCGATCAGTTTTAAGCGATGGTATGATAGTGTAGTACCTCATCGCTACACGGCCTTAGTTGGGGCTCCTGGTTCTGGGAAATCTACTATTGCCAGACGACTGTCAAACACCTCTTGCATAACGTGGATTCTCCTGTTGTGCATGAACATGCTCTATGGGTCAGAAAAAGTCACTCTAAGGCAAGTTGTGGTTGATCATGCGTACCCATGGTTAAGCGAAAGAAAACGAAACGCCATATTTGCAGCAATGATGGAGTTTCCAGAGAAATTTGGGATCATACTTGATGGTTATGATCAGGCAACTTGGTCACTTGATAATGTAAAGCCTAGAAATGCGTCATACGTTACTCCCATGTTAGTAGAAGAGGTAGTCGCAAATTTATGCACCGGAAAATTCTTGCCGGGCATTTCTATAGTTTTGACTTCCAGACCACATTCTATAGTCACCCTCCATGAATTACTTCGCCCCAAGGAAATTGTTTTGGTACATGAGTTTACACCAGGCAACATGAAAAAACTATTCTTTGCCTTCGCTAAAAATGAAGCCCAGAGAATATGGGATAGCTTTACCAAACTTGCACCTGTGTTACTTGAGCTTTGTCTTACCCCAATCATGCTTCAATTGATTCTTTTGGCTGCTTTGGGCACAGATAATCTCACCGAACTTTGTAACATCACTCAGATTTTTACAGTTTTACTTGAAAACCTGAGACGCTCAGAACATGCCAAGGGTCATGACATTAACCTAATCAAAGTTAAACTTACCAAAATTGCTTTCAACGCCACAAAAAACTTAACTGTCATTATGACTTTTCCACAAATAGCTGAGCAAGGTTTAAATGATGTTAAAGTCCAGGATATCATAATCGCAGTACCTGGGTATTCTCACTTTAACCAGAAACTTTTCGACGGGGACAAAAAGTTTTATTTTTCACATCAGTTACTTCAAGAATTCTTTGCGGCTGTCCATATCAGCCAGAACATGAATTTAGATGAGTTTAGTCAGTTAGTTAAGATACTGGTCCGTGTTCCTCACTGGGCGATGGTGAGAAGATTTCTATGTGGGTCTCTACTCTTCAAAAATTTCATTGTTCCAAAGTCAACGATTGAGGACAAAGGTATGTTTTAACATTTAGGAAGTATATGAAAAATACGTTTATATCTGTATGTTACTACCATAACACGCTGATGGCAGATGAAATATTGTACGGAATGTAGCGGTCATTATTTTATATTTTTGTTTGTTATCAGCAACACATACACTTTAATATGTTGTTTATAGAAATTGTATGTGTGGTAAAAATGTATTTTAGTGAAACCTGTCTGTGTTCACTAGTGGTTCCTAACCTTTTCTAGCCCCTTACCAGTTACCACCTACAGACGTTTTAATGTCGCTGTGATCTACTTGGTTTTAAAGCACTTTCACATTTCCTAGTTTTTGTTAAAGGCCAAATATAAACTAAAAACCTTACTTCCAACTTCATCCACATAGTTGAAATTATAGGTTAATATTTTCTGTTCGCCTAACAACTGTTAAGGCCTGTACCACGCATATTTCGCATATTTCTGGGAATAATAGTTTGCAAATCATTTGCTAAAAATCGCTTAGTTTTACTATCATTTATTTCTGATAAATATTCCTTCATTAAATTATAGGCAACCTGCTTTTATTCCAATTGAACTAAAATCAAACTGATTAAACAAACCATTTACTATTTTTATCATGTGCATCAATAGAACAATATTTGACATAATTACTTCATGTATGACAAATTATTACAAATTTTAAAACTAACTGACAAGCAAGTCATATGAAAACAGCTGTAAACATTGAGCAGTGTGCAAAAAGACATGCCCTGATCGACTAAACTCATGTGCATTTGTAAGAATTATTTAACCATTATGAAGTATTACTTAATTGTTGTATGTTTCGTTTTAAACCCTTCATTAAATTGTTATTTTTGTTTTTGTTTAGAAATTTGTTCTGCTACTGTAAAAATACTTATAGAAAACTGCTATAGGAAGACCTATAAAATTCATTTGTGGTTTTACACTTGTAGAAACCAGACAACAGACATCTACGGCATCAGGACAGATGACCCTGACACTAGATGGCACATCATCAATACAGCAAGTATGAAAACACAGTCTGAGATATTTACATTACATTGCAGACATCTTAAAGTATTTAACAATTACTGATTTAAAACACGTTTTGGTAATCAATAGAGCGATTATTTTTTGACCTAAAGATATATTTTTTTAACAAACTTTTGACTTATTAGAAATACGTTAATTTAAACAACATATTGTTGTTTAAAGAACTGCATTGGTGTCTTGGCGTCGCCGATAAAAATGTTTAGTTGATTTTTTGTCATTTCAAAAAGACAAACCACTATAAAAATGCCAAAGAAAAACAAGACGCTGTTTTTTTTTTTAGAAAATTGTTATGTAAACAGTTGAAATACAAAATAAAAAAATTGCAGAAAGTTAACAGAAACCAAGCATATTATTGAAATACGAACTGAGATAATTTTAAATCACAAGTGAAAAAAGACAGAGCTAATAATGTTGAATACATTTGTCGAAACGAAGTTCGAGCTGAACCTTGTGCGATTAACTAGACTTGGATAGTTAATTCTAATGCCTCTCCAATAGCGTAATATTTTGTTCTTACGACGATATAATACAGTTAAAACGTCGTTGAATATAACTCACAACTAAATTTATTAATTGATTTTGACTTGAAATAATTTTGACAGATTTTGACCTAACGTGTAAATTTTGACAAAATTTTAACTTTTTTGAACAAGTCAAAAATAACCGCCCTGCTAATAATTTATAAATTAATGTTTATTTAATTTTTTTATCATTTCAGAGTTCACTAGCATTTTAAAAGCAGTTTTATTTTAATAAAGTGAAGTTGTGTGTGGTATTCATTTGAGAACTTTTATTATTTGTTGACAGTTTGCTACCCGGCCACCAGCAACCTCACTTGCTGCTCAACCAAGTCAAATCACTACTTGTAAGTTGTACTTTCTGAATGTTATCTGTTTCTTTATCACACATTATTCATTGGCCTGCTATATTTGACCAAAGCCATTTAAACTGTTTTCAAGTAAACCATTTGCAGTTCAAGTTTATCCCTTAGATCTGTGGTTCTCAAAGTATTTTTTCATATTCCTCCCTTCAAGTGCAAACATTGTCATTCCCCCCACCCTCCAGCAAAAACCACAAAGTATACTGCCTTTTTTTATTACTTCGATGTACCCTTTTATTACTTCGATGTACCCTGCTAACAGAAAATCAAACCTACGAAAACTGAGTCGACAAATTTCAAACAAATATGTAAAACTACAATAGCCACATCTGCACCAAAAGCTAAACAAAATTTAAATGCGCTAACCGTCCGTAAGTTAACTTTGTTTGAATGTATAACTTAGGACTTATATTATGGGCATAAGAGACTATTTGCAATTACAATCATTACAGTTAAATAAGCTTTCTTTTGCATATCAACGATTAAAAACTTATTTTTTTATCCATTTTTACTCCCTAAGGGAGCCAAGTGACTGAAAGTAGAATATTTAATTTTTTACGTTTTTCTTTTCTAAATTTTTCTTATGAAACGCGTGAATTTATTTTTAGAGAGATTACGCCGCAAAGCTGCGCCATAACTAGATTTGAAAACAACTGCCTTAGACGATGTAACTTGCCGGTAAAATGTCATCTGACGGATGTTTAAAGTACATATACATTTCATTTTTATTAGTTGTATACCTGGTTTTATATCTATTGGTTAAAGTCCATGGGAAATATGCTAGGGGCTTGGGAGTTGTGGCACAACCAGGATTACACATAAAAATATTTCAAAACCTAGAACATGCAGAAAAATTAACAAACTGTAAACAGAGGTTTGTGGCCTTGTATCTGAGTTTGCTTGTTGTTTATTTAAATTATAAAATATGTTCCCAGTTTTGTGCAGCATTTTATAACATTTTGTGACTGTGTTATAACTAACAAAGGTTATTAAGTTTAAATATTTTAAGTGACAGGTCTGAATCATTTGCACAAGTTTGTGTCAAAACTTATGTATTAATACCCGAGTAAGTAAATTTGCCATGTTTCAAAACTTTATTCCTAAATCAAAACAAAACAGTCTAAAGTATATTATTAGGAGTAAAAATAAATAAAAAATAAAAAAATTGCATATGTTTTTGACACAAGAAACAAATAGTTAGGCAGCGAACGAAAAGTGCTTTGGCGAAGTGACATGAAAATCCACTATTCTGCTGCTTATCTTTGAACAGACTTGTGAATAACCAGTGACATTAAACAGGCACGTCGTTTACATCAGAATACACATGTGGATGTGATTAACACTACAATATCACTTGAACGGTTTGTTGTCCTTTTAAGTGATATTGCAATTTTATCACATCCACTTGAAAGGATAATAAATACTTTTTTAAGGTAAATTATGTTTATTGTCATATTTCCAGGCAAGGCTACGATGTTCTACGAATACTTGCTCCAACAATTTAAACGAATTCCCGACAGTAAGTTTATTACATTTCTTTTACTTTTTGCGACATTTGCAGTTAATTAAACTATTGTTTTGGCATTTGTGACGTCACAATGTCAATTACTTGTTCAAACCTAAAAATATTTTTGTTGTATTTTTTAATATTTCTTAAATAATATAAAGTTGTGTTTAGATATTGGGATGATTGTTGATGTGCAAGAATGCAATAAAGAAGTGCTCCAGTCTTTCGCAAAGCACTTCCCTGTGAAGGCTGGTTTTAGCCGCCAACCCATCGGAACAAGTGCAGGATACGCTTTGGGACGGATGCTCCAGCATGTCGACAAACCAATCGAGACGTTGAATCTGTGTAACTGTAACCTCACAAGTCAAGGTTTCGAACACATTTGCGAAGGAATCGGGAAAATGACTCACAAGGTAATCTTACTACGTTTTTTAATATTGTTGTGCAAGTTTTCAACTTTATAAGGCACTGGTGGAACTAAAATGGCTGAATGAATGCATTCTTGTAACTTTGCTAGGTTGTTGCAAAGTAATAGATTTTTTTTGTTCTTATGAAGACATAATACAGTAATTTTTTTTTTAATGATAATTTAATGATATTGCCAAACCAGCCACTGGAATAACTTTAGATTACATATTAAATATTTTTTTAATATTTCACTTTTCCAAAAGGGTGCATCGTTGAAACTAAACTTTGTTCAAAGCAAAGTATTAACAGAAAATCAGACATTGCAAAGAATACAAGAGTTCAGCGTTTAGCAAACGGACCGGTTGTAATTGTTAGGTGAAAGAACTATGTGCTGGCCACCTCTGTGCTATTGTATCATTCAGAAGTACGTTTGCTTTCTTAAGGCGAGATTTAAGAAGATTGTACGTTTTTGAAAGAAAAAAAGAAGCCCCCTCTACCTTTGCTTTCTTAAAAAAATCAGTGAAAATCACATACGTATGGCCCCTCCTATAAACTCAGTCTATGTTTTCGAACATACTAAAAATAAGCTCATCTGGCCATTTTGTAAATAACAACGGCTGCTTAACCATTCGGGAACCAGCTTGTATTAATGGATGTAACTAAACTCGTTCATGCTTAGGTCGTCACTTTGGAAATGTGGAATGAAATTTGTATAAAAATTCAAGTTTGTTAAATGTAATATTCAATGTATAAGAAACTTTTATTAAGTCTCACCAAAATTTATCCTTTGACCATCGCTAGTATAATTATGTAAGCATATATAAGTTTTTTAAAGTTATTGATGGGTTAGTTTTTTAGAAAGGGATGTATTTGTGATCGATGTCCATGTTTTTGTGTTCATATTTCCACCAACTTACATTTGAGTTATTGTTTAGTTGAAGGAACTTAACCTCGGCGGGAACCATTTTGGTAACATCGGCGTCCAACATTGGTCGAAGATAGTTGACAAGGTCGAGGTGTTGGGGTTAAGCAGTTGTAACATCACAGACATCAGTGAACTAACCGAGGCAATCGAGAACAAACAGTGCAAAGTAAGTATACGAATAGTTTTTTTTAATAATTATATTTACCATGAAGATAGTTAACGAGCGTTGCTTTTCTGGTGGCTGTAATGTTTTGTAGCAAAATTTGTTTGAATGTTGACTTTAGACACATGGGCGGAACAAAGTTAATTAGAAAATTTCATAAAGTTTCACCTGGATTGTTGGACACGGTTAAAATGCTGGTCTAGATTTTTAATTAGAATTCCATTCACGATTAACACGGTACCATTGGAAAGTGCAAACAAATTTTAAAATGTCCTTTATTTGTTAAGTGATTGTCGGATTATACCGCGGTACAACATTTGATAAGCACTGTTCTTGAGGTATGATGTCAGAAATAAATTCCACTAACAATTTTATTGTCAATTCATTCAGGTGCCTTCCCTTACATTATTTTTGTATTTTAGAGTAGACTAATACCTCATAATCATGGACCAGGATGTTATATAATATAAAAAGTCTAATTATTATCAAAAGAAGGCGACGCGGTGTTTGTGCGAAGCGCGTAAAAATGCGTTTTGTTGTATTTGAAAAGCAAAATTTTTCATTAAGAATAAAACGTGGCGCATTCGGCACACAAAAGTTGCGCATATTTTTAAAAAAGTGGCATTTATTAATATCATTTTGGCAAAACATAATTTTATGACGTCGGTTACCTCGCAGAATTATGGCTGAACAGAAATTCCGTAAAAAGTTGACGTGGGCACTAAAACATTGCGCTTGCCTTGTTAAACTTTGGATAGAGGTGTTACGGCTTATGTCATTATTAGCTAACCCTAATATGAATAATAACTAGCAGATTCTGCCTACATAAAAATGGACACAAACAGGCGTGTGTTCGTGGTATTTTCTTAACTTGATCTTGTTTAAAACTTGTAATACAACACACAACACTCAATTTCAATTGATAACTTAAATGTATTAAAGTTATTTTCCATTATTATTGCCAAACGAATCGATTTTTGTTCACAAGACATCATGGTATTACATTTCCGAGCATTCTAAAATATCACGAATGACAACCATTAAGTTATTACTGACGATTGACAATAATTGAAAACTTACAACCGATTACTTAACATGTCATTGTCTAATGTAAACTAACACAAATCACTAAACACGGCCGCTTCCCAGCCCAACCATATACGAGTTTTTAATGTAATTAGGTCACGCGTCTTAAGCCAATGCAAAACGTAAGTCAAACGCAAAACGCCGTTGTTCGTCTCTTGGTCGACCGTAAACGCAGGATATTTTTTCTCATTCGTTATTCAATAAGGTTGGTTTATTAACAAGTTTGTATTCGACAATTGACAACGCAAGTCAAGCCTTCTTCCTTCAGTTAATAGGCGCTTTGTTCCTCGCTGTTCACTGTTTACGCTATTATTTGATGTTCGTGTAACAACGACAGTTTTTAACTAAAGCAGATTTCCTTAAAAGGTGGTCGAAATGTGGCTGTCGTGCGCGTTTTAAAGTCGTCATTTTTATGTAATGCTAGCTACCGCAAAATTATTCCCAATAGGCATATTATGAGTCCATGTGTTTGGTGTGTAATTGACACAACTTATTTTCCCTCAACCGCAGCTTGTTTTAGCTGACTTGGCACACAGCTCGGCGCAGATGTTGCACTAATTGGGCGTAATAATACCCGGGAAAACGTTCTTCGTTTAGTATTGCAGGTGACGAAAGACGTGCTTGTAATTTAGTGTGCAGTCCCGTAAGAACTACGCTGCTGATATTCTAAACATGATTCTACTAAAATCAATCCCACATATTTCACGGTCTTGGTTTAGTTTTTGTCCGAAGTTAAATATTGCACACTGTTTCGCAGCTGGCACTTGGCAGGAGTGTGGACGACGCACGTGTTCGCTTTGCGACTAAAGGTCGCTTTTGCTAGACTTTCATTGGCGATTTCTATTTAGTTTTTTTCTTATTGATGACGTCAATACAAACCATTATTTTATGACGTCATTAGTAATTAACGTCGGACGAAAAATAGGTGGATTCTTTAAGTTGAGAATTCGAACACCCCCCTCCTTTTTTTTGATTTCTGGATACGCCCCTGGTTGCACTTTGTTAAGTTGATATGACGTGCGCGTCAAATGATTTGTCGTGCCCTAAAACATCATCTCATGCCAGGGGGTTGCGACCCATGGTTAGCACATGCGTTTGTAGTAGAACAACGTTTACGCTGTTACGCCAAGATATATTGTCACATATTTTGCGAAACTACATGAGAATTTGAGTTTTACTAAATCAAAAAAAATCTTTTTTATGATAATTACGATGCAACGCTAGACGAGTAAATGCCGGTTCAACACAGACCTATAAATCTAGACACAATCACCGGCAAACAGGAACGACCAGCGCCTTTGATGTTTTACGAATGAGGTAACATGCTTGTATATAGAGAAACGCAAAAAATATTTCGAATAATATGAAATTTCTATAAACCGAACATGTAGCTCCATGTAATGCAATATTTAGGAAAAATAAAAATGTAAGGCCATTTTAAACAATGTTTTTTTCATTATTGAACTCTGTAACGTAGATGTTATGTCATCTGGTGAAAAATAATTGATTTAAATAATCTAAAAAATACAACAGCAAAAGCCCCATAACTGAAATATAAACAATAATTTTTAATCGAGCCAGTATTTCAAAATGTCAGTTGGCGGAGACATAGGGATGATAGTAATCGATGTCTGGTTCTGACCTCTGAATAATTTTGTTATAAATACATATATTACTTAAGGTGGTCGCAAACTTGTTTTTGTGTTCATATTTCCACCAACTTACATTTGAGTTGTTGTTTAGTTGAATGAACTTCACCTCAGCGGGAACAATTTGGGAGACGTCGGTGTCCAACGTTTGTCGAAGATAGTTGACAAGGTCGAGATGTTGGAGTTGGACAGTTGTGACATCACAGACATCAGTGAACTAACCGTGGCAATCGAGAACAAACAATGCAAAGTAAGTAAACTAATATTTTTTGATGAATAATTATTTTTACCATGAAGATAGTTAACGAGCGGTGCTTTTCTGGTGGCCGTAATGTTTGTTGCAAAATTTGTTTAAAATGCTGACTTTATACACATGGGCGGAACAAAGTTAAAAAGTGTTCAAGTATGTAGAAAAGTTCGTAAATCCTGGATTATTGGACACGGTTAAAATGCTGGTCTATGTTTTTAATTATAATTCCATTCACGATTAACACAGTACCATTGGAAAGCGCAAACAAATTTTAAAATGTCTTTATTTGTTAAATAAGTGATTGTCGGATTATACCGCGGCACAACATTTGATGAGTACTGTTCTAGAGGTATGACGTCAGTAATAAATTCCACAATTTTATTGTCAAATAATTCAGGTGCCTTCCCTTACATTATTTTTATAATTTATAGTACACTCATCATCAGGAACAGGATGTTATATAATATAAAAAGTCTGATTATTATCAAAAGAAGGCGACGCGCGAAAAAATGCGTTTTGTTGTATTTCACAAACAAACCTTCTCATTTAGATTGAAAGATCTGCTCCGGGCTGTGTGCCAAGTCAGCTAAAATACAAGCACGCGTTGCAGACTTACACCAACATCGGATATTAGCGCAGACAGCGAACAGCGAGGAACATCAGTTGCGCCTAACTCAACGTTTTAGCGAGAAAAAACGAAAACCGCTTGATTTAATGCTTTTATCCGTCAACACACTTGCTGATCAGCCAACCCGAACGAATAGCGGTAGAGAATAAATCTTGCATTAACGGTCGACCAGACAAGAAACGAAAAACGGAGTTTTGCGCTGGATTTTGGTTTCTCATCATCTTAAGACGCGTAATGCTTGTTACCGCAAAATTACGCAGATGTTGCGATAATCGTGGCATTATGACACCCGGGAAAACGATCTTCGTTTAGTATTGCAGGTGACGAAAGACGTGCTTGTAATTTAGCGTACAGTCCCGTACAAGGAACTCGGGTAACTGCGCTGCTGATAGTCTAAACCTGAATCTACTAAAATCAATCCCACTTAGGTTTGCTTTTGCTAGACTTTCATTGGCGATTTCTATTTAGTTTTTTTCTTATTGATGACGTCAATACAAATCACTATTTTATGACGTCATAACCGTCGCTATTTTATGACGTCGTTTTTGTGTTCATATTTCCACCAACTTACATTTGAGTTGTTGTTTAGTTGAAGCAACTTAACCTCACCGACAACGCTTTGGGAAACGTCGGTGTCCAACATTTGTCGAAGATAGTTGACAAGGTCGAGGTGTTGAGGTTGGACAGGTGTAACATCACAGACATCAGTGAACTAACCGAGGCAATCGAGAACAAACAGTGCGAAGTAAGTTGACAAATATCAACAAATATGATGTTGCTGCCAGACAATCTTTTCTGAATGTTCTTCGGGACTTTCAAGCATTAATATTAAAGTTTGTTAATAACGAACGGAGCTATAATATCTAAGTGTTTTTACTTTGCACATCCTATTTTTGAAGCACCTATTTTCCTATTCTCACGCGGCTGTCCAACAGTAATTGCCCACCACTGGTCCATAAAAGCAAAAACATTTATTGGAAGAAAACGTTTTATGCATTTAATATGTAGTAAATAAAATTGACTGGGGCCGCAAACACTGAACCAACTAATATTTTCACTTTATGTAATAAGTCAAAATCTATTTCACCCAATAATTTGTTGTTTCAGATCAAGTGGCTGGTTCTAAGTGGTAACTTCACCGGCGACAAAGGAGCTCTTGCGCTTTCTCGCGTCCTCCCAAACATCGAGGAGGTGTGGGTCGAAGGTTGTGGCATCACTGAGGAAGGCAAGGAGGTGATCAGATCGAAACTGAGAGAACTTGGACTTCCTGTGAGTAACAACAATAAATAAATTAAAAACCTACATTACTGACACGAAAAGCCACTGTGTTACGTCACAATACCAGTGTTGCGAGCGCGATTGTTTTGCTGTTGGCGGCTACGGAAAGACTTATAAGTGACGATTTAAAATCCTACGGTTTAAAATGAACAATCACACACCTTTGATTTATTAATGGGCCTTTTTACATGTGAGGTTCGGTTGCCGTTTTTCTGGGGCAATGTTTGTAATAACAATCAAAAGTTAGACCGGTAGGGCAATTTGTTGGCAAACCATTTTGCACCAGCAATTCAGCATGTTTTAGCACTACAGTATTTTTTTGGAAATAAATACAACGTCAAAAGTCTTGTTGAAAGTATAAGCAACTAACTCGAAATGCGTAGAAAGAGGACATTTGGGCATTTTTGAGCTTCCTCCGAGAACCATTCACTTTTCTTGAGAAAAGAGGACAAATCCTCCTAAAATAGGACGTATGGTTGGCCTAACCACCAGTCCAGTGCCTGAAGGGATATTAGGGACCAAATACCGTCATCTGCTACAAACCACAGATGTGCGACACACAGGCAAATGTTGCTTCGATACCAAGCAACTATACTTCCCCTTCATTGGCCTGTTCCTATCAGCGGAATTATGAAATACCTAACCAACTTACTACTACTTTTTGTTTTTATTACCACAAAAACAAGTTTCTTAACCAGCAGTTTTATGAAAATTTTCGCACTAAATCGCAGAAAAAGGAATTGTAAAGAAACAAAATCTGTCAGGCATGGTTTTTTCAGCGTTTAAAATTTCTTTACATATTGGGATTTGCAGGACAGAGTGATCTTATGAAGTTTCACCTCCGAGCGTCAAAGAATTACTTGTTTTACTCTCTCATGTTCTTTTCCAGAAAAACATTTATCAAATTTACTGCTTGTAAACTCTACGTTTAGTTGTCAAACAATGCGGTGTATTTTTTAAGTGTGATGTTTATTACCATTTTAGACAAATTTAGTTTCAAGCGTTTTAAACATTTAAGTTGAATGCAAACATATTTGTATTTTCAATTCACCAATGAACCTTTTATCAGAGCGACATGGCGACATGCTTAGCTGACCTTTTCAGCACTTAACATTGTGCTTGTGTTCAACTATGCAATGAACTCCTGTATTATTGCACAAATGCAATCCTCGATGAAACAATTGTGATTCCAGTCACGTAATTGGTGTTTTATATTATGCTCGTTTATTTTTTGGGCTGGTATGTCATTAAAGTGCCAATAGCTCATGGTTAAACTTTCAAATAAACTCGCTTCGTTGTTTGTTTGGAACAGAACATAAGGTTTGCGTTCAGCTTTTGTTTTAAAAACCACTGTGGTTCGCAACTAATTTTGGTGTTTTCGTCGTAAGCTTCATAGAATCGATTGTATTTGTTAGTTTACCAAAGTTACTCTTTACATACTGAATATGCAAGGCTCGTGTTTTTCTACTATTCTACTTGATGTTTTATCAGCCCATTTCGCTTCACCTTAATAAGCACTTAATTGCCTTCTTATGTGTATATAGGCGCGCAATTCTAGTATCACTTCAAGTTAAGTTCACATTTGTTTGCCGTCATTGAGCTTTTTTTTTTAACGAATTGTGTTATTTTTCTGACTTCGCTTACTTTCCATATCACTTCACCAGCTCTTTATGCCTTTTTTATATATATTTTAGCTTTAATATCGCCCGAGTTAGTTTTGTATTTGTTTAATGTGTTTGTAGGATTAGAAGTTGGATTTCCTTCCAGCAGTGACAATCAACTGTCGCACCTCGGCATCATGCGCAAGTAGAGTTTACATTATTGATGCTATTAGGGATGTCCCATAATATCACAACCCGATACCAAGTTCGTAGTATCGGTAGTGTTCCGATACTACAGAAGGTCGTATCGGTTCCAAATCAATACAAAAGTAATTTTGCATTTCAGCAATGGTTTGCCATTAAACGGAGCGATTTCTACTATAAATATATTTTTTACAATTGCGTTTGAACAAATAAGTTTCAAATCGCTATTTTGCTTAACATCCCGGAAAACTTTTCGATCGTCAATTTGATCGATATTGCTTATTTAACTATATTAATGACGTCATTTAGGATTGCATAGGACAGCTAAACAATGACATTTTATGTTATGAACGCTTGAGTGCGTGAAATACATAAATACAAAGAAAATTTTTTTTCGCGTGATTCCTTTATTTTAGTGCTTCTTAACCGATGCGCAATGGAATGTTACCAGGTAAGCCGCGGACAAGTAAAATAATATACATCATATTTTTATTTTTCCATTAAAGCTTAGCTAATTCATTCCACAGTTATTTAAATATAAAGGAACTAATGACCTTTAAATACAAGCATTTTAAGAGGAACTCCGGTCTAACTAAAGTAGTGAGAGAGCTCGCTAGATGCGCCGTCAGGTTTTCAGAGGTCTACAGGTGGCACGTGATGTAAAAAACTTTAACTTTTCAACCATTTCAGGTCTAATTTAGTTTTGTCATTTTATAAAAATTTCTACAAACAGAATCGTCATAACACCACTGCGCGTTACGACATATCTTGACATTGTATTATATTTTCTTGAAGCAGCATTCAACTTAAAAAGAAAAATACCTTGAGCATAAAGACTTATTAGATGGATAGATATGTTTATTGTTACGGAAGCAAATTATTAAAAAACAATAAACTCAGCAAAAACGGTACTTTCCCAAAATTAAGTTGACTAATGTTTACGTCAGGTAAGCAGTAAATTATTATTTTTTGTATTCGAAAGTCCGAAAAGGCCAAAAAAAAATAAAAAAAATAAGTTGCCAAAACTAACTAAAATGAAAGCCTAAAAAATAAATATTTTACATTAAACAAATTTACCAGGAGATTAAAACTCTTGGTAACGTACACCGCAAGATCTTAACGTTTATCTTGCAAAATGGTCGAATAACAAAAAGACAAAAAAAAACAACTTTTCCAAAATCCAAAAAACACTTGAAAGAAATCAAATAGTGTTTTTTATAGCAACGAGATTAAGAAGCGAATTTCTCTGCAAACCAGGTGGATCGATCATTGTTTTAAGCTACGAATTGACCTGCATTTAAATAAAAAAAGTGGTTTGTAAAAGTTGATTTGGCCAACTATGACAGAAAAGAAGACCCCCCTCTTGGCGACCTGCGCGAACTTGGCGCGCTGGAATAGGTTTTGGGCAATGTCTCCGAAAGTTGTGACGATACAGAGTTGAAATTTTTACACAGTCCTTGTATTGGTTACATCTTTTCAGCAATCACACTTTTAGCAAAAAATATTGAAAAAAAATTAATATTCAAAAATATGAATATTAATATTCAGCGATATTAACCCTTAACAGTTCAAATTTTAACGATATAAACTAGGAGGCACCACCTACAAAATGAGACATAAAACATGATTTACGAAATTTACTCCATTTTAAAACCATGTATGTCCTGCCTAATTAGTTTTTATGATATTGCATGCAGAAGTTTTGTATTTTACTGTTTTGTGGGATTGCTAAATGCTCTGTTGTTAAGCTAAATTTTTTAAATCAAAACCCAAACAATTTGCATAAATATTTTCTTAATATTTGCTAATTTGAGGATATGTTAATAGAAGGTAGACCCAGTATGAATTTCGTGACACTTAATGCTGAAATTTTGTGTGTACAATCAATGTTTTATTCCAGCCTTTTGTCAAAATTTTGATTTACAATAATACTAAATGAAGTGTGCACACAAATTGCAGGTGTGCACCTACCACATAATGCAGTCTTGCCTAATTTGAAACTTTGTATATTGCATGGGGAAGACGCTTGTGCAGCTGTAATACAGTAGTTCTAAAGTTATACCGCTGTAAATAATACTGAAAATTGTGAGCTTGACAAAAGTATCAAGTGTTTGCCTATTTAAGTTTGCTAAACAATTTTTACTTCGAATTTCCAAGAAAGGCACTTCTGTTAATCTGAGCGGAGAATTTGATGAATCCCCCTAAAAATTAGAACTTTAATATTTTGTTTTAAGGAAAAAAAAATGTGCCAGTGGCAGTTTCAAGTGAACTGGACAAAAAACGTCAAGAGGCTTCAAAGATCATTGAAGAGCTCGGAATTAACAACTTTCCAACCACAGGTTTCACACTAAATATATACACAAGTTGAAAATATTTGAACAAAGGATTTGCAAGTAATATATCTTTAAGTTATCTTTTTTGATGCTTGAATGTTTGAGAAAACCAGTTTTTACTAATATAGTTAATGTTTTAATTTTGTAACCAACCGAAATAATTTTTTGTAGAAAATATTATTGGCATGAAAAAAATTTTTGAAAAAGTTATAAACTAAAAATTTCTGCAGCTGATAACTGAACTCTTCAGGGTAATTAATTAAAACTAGAATTGCTTCAACGACTTGTGCAGGAATAAAAAGCAATCCTGAAGTATATATTATATGTTTTTAAGTGTCTCCAACAACGCTTACACTAGTATTAAAAAAGTTTGAAGTTAAATTAAGTGTCTATCAATTCCTTCAAAAAGGTTTTTTTTTTTTGCTTTTTTTACAAAAGTTAACCTAAACATTATTACTTTTACAGGTGCCCCATCTTCCGCTGCACCAAAGGCAGCTGGACTAGTTGAAAAAGATGGTCAAAGTGAAGCTAGTGCTTACAGGCCTAGGTAAGATGTCTTGTTTTGTTAAGAGGCTGTAACAATCTAAAGAATAACTCTTTTAAATGTGCGTGATGATTTATCCATTTGGTAAAACATTGTCACACTAATTTCATCCAACCAATTTTTTGTGTTTTTAAAAGTTAAATTTCCTCCATTGCAAGACTAAAACACATAAAACAAAGTTTCATATCCATGCAAAAAAAAGGTTTCAATGAAAACTGAAAAAAAAAATCTTAAGAAAGTGAGTCCAACACTAGTGTTTTTTTGGTTGCTACGTGCTGTTATGAACAATGCTTCAATGTAAAAACATGTAATTCCTAAATTAAATTTGTTTTTGTTAAAGTTTAGATAGTGAACATGGAATCAGTGGTTCACAAACTTCCTTTATGTCACATACCACCTTGTGTTTTTTGACAAACTTTTTTACCCTTCTGTTTTAGCATAAGAACAATATAGCTTGAAAATAAATTGCAAAGCCATGAGGATGTGACACATTAACTGAAGATGATACAAGCTCGTATCGAAACGTCTTAATCAAGATGATTTCGTTCAAACCAACCTAATTGGATTGCAATTCATTATCAGGCTATTTTATGTTACACAATTTGTCATGTCATCAGATTTAAAAAACCCTAAAACTGCTGTGTTAGCAAGATCTTGGCCCTAACTTGGCCATCCATGTCATAAACTTGATGCGCGATAATTTGTAAGTTGCACCGAAGGCAACTGGTCTGGTCGAAAAAGATGGCCAGAGTGAAGCTAGTGCTTACAGGCCTAGGTAAGATTTCTTGGTTTGTTAAGTGGTTATAACAATCTGAAAACAACTGTTTTGAATGTACAGGGTGGTTTACATTTTTAACTGATAATTAAGTAAAACATAGTCACACTAGTTTTATCCAGCCAATCGTGGTGCTTTTTAAATTAGGTTTTCTTCGTTGCAAGACTAAAACTTATAAAAAAGGTTTCACAGCCTTGCAAAAACAATAAACACTGATAAGAAAATATTAAAAAGTATGAGGCCGACAATGCAGTTGTTAAATAAAAGTTTTTTGAGTTTCAAGTTCAACATGCTGTTATGACCAATGCTATAAGAAAAACAATGTAATCCTAAACTTTACCCTTTTTTTAAATAAAAACCGCGTGGTGTCGCTGTTGCAGCAAATGGGGATCGCCCGACCTGACGAGTGGTCACGCTTCGTGCACACGCTCACCGAGATACGCACCCTGCAGCAGGAAGAAGAAGAGGCTCGCATGGTTGCTAGGCAACACTGAACACCCGTTGCTAGGCAACACTTAACGTCGCCCTGGCAACGCCCACCCACGTATGTTCCCGCACTAGTGTTATTACTGTCGTCGTGTTACGCATTAAAAATAACTAAAGTTCGCTTGCCTTCCTTTTAATGACGTCATATACTTTATGCTATAATGACGTCATGTGATTAATGTCGTGGTGACGTCATATTATCGAAGCTCTTTCCACGTTTCTTTTTGATGACGTCAGGTTTCGAAGTGGTTCGACGTTGTTTCTTTCCTGTGTTGTGACGTCATACCGTCTTGCACGCACGCGTCGAGTGACGTCATCGATATATTTTTGTAACGTAGTTGTGATGACGTAATGTGTAATTATTGTTTGTAGCTTATGTTTTCTACGATGCAGTTACCTATGAACCTGTTTAAACAGTTTTATCAGTCGATTCTTTGGATCTAGGCAAATGGAAAATTTACGAAAAGTTTAAAACCTCTTTTTGCTGTAAGTAAACATTTTTGTGCTTGTTTTTTTATTATTATTCAATTCTAACTAGGAAAATGTCCGTTTTAAGCTTGTACTGTTGGAAATTTGTATAAAATCACTAAATTTTATCCTTTCATTAACATGCAATAAAACATTGTTTGAATCGCTAAAGAGGTTTCATTGTTAGCCACATATTAATTCATTGCAAGAAACTTAATGTAGTTCAAAACGCGTTTTATAAGTTTCAGCTGCTTTTTGCCTGACGTTGTTGCTGGATTAATTAAAATCTTATCGTTTGCGTCACTTTTGAGACCCTAAATTATTCCGCGTAATATTTCTATCATTAAAGTTCAGTTTGATATAGAGATTTAAAGATTAAACCAAGGTTTAAACCCAATATAGCTGAACTACAGATTTTTCGCATTTTTCGAGCATTTGTCGCAGGTAACCTTGTTTTTTTCTTTACCTTGCATAAAAACAAAAATTCACGTATATTTTTGGTTCAAACGTTAAAAGAGCCTTTCTATTAATCTTGTACAAAAAAGTTCTTCCTTGATAAAGCAATTTTTCGTAGCCAATATTTCAAAAACTTAAAGCAATTTAGGAGTATCTACCAACATATATTCTAATAATTAACAGTAGCGACTTGCAATTT
Organism: Ascidiella aspersa; assembly: GCF_963924565.1. Classification (NCBI taxonomy): domain Eukaryota; kingdom Metazoa; phylum Chordata; class Ascidiacea; order Phlebobranchia; family Ascidiidae; genus Ascidiella; species Ascidiella aspersa. The sequence continues at coordinate 32,629,806 of NC_139451.1, read as the reverse complement.
TTCATAAAGTAATTCGTTTCTACATTTTCCCGCTTCATTATTTTAAATTGTTTAAAGTTTACGCTTGTTATATTTGGTGGTAGAAACTTTATTTTTGTTCCGTCGTTTTCATCTTGAAAACCAATTTCGATCAATGTCTGTTTCTCACCTTTTCGACTGTATTTTTGTACTGACTCTGCTGTTGTGACCCTTTGTTTCGCATTCGCGTCATGGTACTACGTCATCATGAGGATTGATGACGTCGTGAATCATCAAAGCAAAAAATAAACTCAAAACAGCTTATTCAGGGTTCTGTGAAATCAGGTCGGTCGTAATTAGCAATTAAAGAGCATATCTTATTTTCTAACGTGAAATATTCAAATATACTATAATTATATACATTGTTATTTTCAATATGTCGACCTTGTTCAGTGCAGCCTCATTACACAGTAGTTTTAGTAAAACAAAATCATTAAAATCAAATACGACATTAGAAAAATAAAAAAAATATTTAATTCCTAAAGTTAAATTTCATAAACCTTTAAAGATGTTTCTCTAGTTTTGCAGTCAGCGTTTTTTTGTTTTATTATGTCGACTTTTCAAAAAAAATACTGTTCGATGACGTCAGTTGAATATTTCAAACGGATCAATGAAAAAATGCCATTGTCTTCTTGTCCAATCAGAGGTTTGTCAATTTGTTGTGTTTTTTTGCCTTTTTTAGTATTAATTTTTAATTGAATTTCTTGAAAACGAAAGTAGCAACTAACATGAGTTTGCTTGTAGCTTGAGGGTAAAGTTGGAGATTTTAATACAAATTTGTAGAAGATGGACATCTTTTGATTTAAAAATTTTGTATTTCAATTACAAATTTTGTAAGCACCGAAAATAAAATTCGGCTTAAATCATTGGTGAATAACAAATAACAAAGGAGTTGCGAAATTGGCAGACGACGTACAAATTCAATGCAAACTTTCGATCACCAAATTACATATCCAACATATGACTAGGCTCGCCAATCAGCTGTAAAATCATAGTAAACTGAGTTACAACGTTTTAAATTCTTTCCATTTTATGCTTTTCAGGAGAACAGAGTAAATTTCGGCTTCTGAAGTTCACTTAGCATCAAGAGACGGAGATTTCCTCGTTTTTGACTAACTTTTCACGCAAAACATTTATCAGCTTTTCTGATGTTTGTTTCGGTTATCAATTGGGTACATTTATTAGCAGGTTTCCCATACCGTGCTTATTTACAAGATTTGTGCTTATTTTTGGTTGCAGTGTCTTAGAAACTACTAAAGTGCTTATTTCTAAGAAACGTGCTTATTTTTGAGTTGTGTGCTTAGTTTGTCTTATTTACTGTTTATATTGCAAGGTTTCTTATATTGACAAAAATATCATATCTAGCCCACAAACGTTAATCCTAACAGTTACCCGGTCCCCGATGGCCAGGCCTTACAATTATCTTGCCATTTATAAAAAAGTTTGTTGAACCCTGGCCGAATGTCTCATTTAAAGTAAAAGTTTCGCCAATTCAACCAAATAACGCATTTTTGGCGCTTTGCGCGGATAATCTGCTTTAGGCTGCATTCGGCGGAGAGGGCAACAAGTGTTTAGGGGTTATTTGTATTTGGATGCCACCCAAAACAATTCTGGATCCGAGTTATCAGTAGGGTGCTTATTTTTTGGTCTTAGCAGATGGTAACGCTGTTTATTAGTGCGCTGTCTCTTACCATTCAGACGAATATGGGTTTCGGGCGTTTTAAATATGTTAAGTGGAAACTTATTGTTACATTCCACCATTCAGAGCAGTGACACACTAAAGTTGGCCTCTTTCACACCTAATTCCCTGAAGTAAACGATGGTGATTTCAGTAACGCAACTTGAATGGTGTCGTTGTCATCCTCAGTCCATTTTTTAGTTTGTTTTTTTCATGTGCCAACGATCATGAATAATTAACAATTTAAGAGAACTCACTTCTTTGTGGTTTGAAACACGAAAAAAACTATAGTTTGTGAACGACTATTTTAAATAACGGTGTGATTTTGCATCTTTCTTACGTCATCATCCAATCGGCTGTATTTTTTTTTGAATTTGTTTGTTATAAATATGCATTCCTTACATGTTTATATACTTTGATATACTTGTGTGTTTGTATATATTGTTGATTCATGCTGGTTGCCCTTTTTCCATATCACTTCACTTTGCACTTTATTGACTTATTTTGTGTATTCCAGCGCATATCTTCAATAATGTTTTAATTTTGTTTCATTTGTCATGTCTCGTTTGTTGATGCGAGCAAGTTCTTATATAATGCGAATATGAATATACACAATACACACACATAATTTCACTTCAGCATCTATGATATTAATATGTATATAGGATTTTAAATCAGTAGAAATTTATATACAAATCAAGTTTAGGCATATTTCATTAGTAACTTAGTAAAACTATTAAACAATATTTAAACTTACAAAAAGAATAATAATCGCATTTTGAAATTCCAGAGGGGACTCGTGCCACCCGTGGGGGCGCCCATGACGGTAGGTGCTTAAATTCAAGTAATACACTTCAAGTGCAACAGCGGTTAAGGCAAAATGAAATGCCTGTTTGAAAAGGTTTTAATCGGACAATATGTTCATCGAAAGAGTAACGTTGTCTGATTTGCGGTCATCCGAATATTGTTTTGTCCATTACAAATTAAATTTAACTGGTAAGAGTGTTTTTTTAATATAAGTTTGACACTGGTTGTTTTAGAAGGCGTGTCAAAATTAATTAAGCTTCTGTTGGGCTTAAACGTTCAATTTCGGATAAACGTTTAGACTCCGGTGTAGGCATGGAAGATATTGTTCGATAAGCTCAGGTTTTTCCAGTGTTGTAAACAATTCTTTTAGAAATAACTTAAGTCCTAGTCAAGACATTTGTAAAAAAATTAGTCGATTCTTTTTGAAAGGATACCAAGTCAAGTCATAATGAGGCCAAGTCAAGTCCTTGTCATAAAAATTAAACTTAAAACTATTAAAACTGGTAAACTCTCGTCCGATTATCAACAATAACTTAAATAAATAGTAAGAAAAACGCATCATGAGGGAAACAATTGCTTTAAGTTACGATAAATAACCCAATTTTACAACAAAAAAACAACAGCTTAATAAAAACACTTCATTTCAACCAAGTCATTTTTCCGAAAGACTTCTTTACGTCAAGTCTTTTTATACGTTGACTATTGAATATTACAACACACTTATTATACACCATTACAATTTATTTGATTAAGAATATTTTGCTTAAGCTTAAATTTAATTTAAAATTCATCTGCTGGCAAAACGCCACGCAATAATGAGAGTTTAAAAGTTAGGTTGGCAACAAACCACTAAAAAACAACTTGCTGATAAAAAAATACACATTTTGGAAATTAATCGAATAAATGCTTTAAATGTTTGTCCAAAACCAATAGTTTTCCGAATATTTTGCTCTTTTCAACTAGTACGATTCGGTGACGTCGGTTTATAAATTCAAACGGACCAATGAAAAAATACCATTGTCTTCTTGTCCAATCAGAAATTTGTCAATTTATTTTGCATTTTTAGATATTCTAATTGTTAATTCATTTCTCAATTCGAGTTCCGTGAAGAGAGGCCAGTAAAAAGTAGGAAGCAGCTCGTACATTGTGGACAAGAAAAGATTTTGATGCAAATTTGTAGAAGCTGCAGTGGACAATACCGAAAAATAATTTGACTGGCAAGAGCTGTTTGCGTTCCAAAAAATTTGTTTTTTCAGAATTTCAGTTCAACAACTGAAATGCTGATTTGTTTTGTTGGTTGATGTTGCAAAAAGGGAATTCTGACTCGTGGCATGGCTTGTTATATCAGTTCAGTAACCACTAACCAGTACAAAGTTTGCAATTGCTTACAACACACTACATGAATAATATATGTCTATATGTATCTAATTTCACCAGAGTTTGAGAACTTCAAACGAATGTGATGCAAAATGCTATTGAACAAGCTTGCTAGCGACGGACGTATTACGCCTGTAGGAATCAGCTTTAAGACTGAGTGCACTCCTATTATAGACAAAATACACTGCAAAGTAGGGATTTGAAGGAAGTACTCACAACAATCAATATTAATACAACGGCAGTCTTGCCCCCTCAACTAAGCCTGTGCAAAGAATTAAGGCCGTTGTATATTTTACCGGTACTGTAAACCTCTCCTGAATTGAATGATATATTTCTCTTCGCCTGGATCCTTACATTCACATACACCTAGTTCCACAGCTGCCACAAATTGCTTGTGTTGCAATATGGCATATTTCTTGGCTGCGATGTGTGCCTTTTTATACAAGTTTACATAATTCACAGTCCGAGATACAATATAATATCATTACTTTTCGGAGACAGTTGGACCAGTCGGTTACTGCGCCCGTACACACAGCTCCACCATAATATCTTCATGGGAGTGTTGTGCACACCAATTATAAAGTAAATTCGAAAGTTTACTACAATCGTCGGTTTAGGAATCTTTATTACCAGTCTTTAAAACATAATTATAATTAATGTAATTAAGATTAACAACTAATAGAACAAAGGGCGCTGGTCTAGAATCCTACCACAACGAAACACCATTTGGGTTAGGGTGCGGGTTAGCGTTTGGGTTAAGGTGGGTCAAGTATTATTATTAAGCAAAGAATATAATAAGCAGTCCAGTGTATAGTGTACCTAATTAGTATATTTATAATTTTTTTTTCTTTTATGCAAATTTTTTCTTTTTTTTTTCAGTTCGGAGGGTCTAACGAACTACAAATATAGCCCCTCTGCACTACGGACTCGGACTATATCTTTTATTTTTTAATTGCACTACTTTTTAGTCCGAATTTATAGTATTTCATTTAGTCCAAGTCCGTAGTACCCGCACAATAATACAACATATATACAATTACAACATTATACCGGATTCGGCCATTGCCTCCTCCAACAAATTGGAAGTCTTTCTTCCGTGTTTTTTCTTCTTGACTCATTCTTCTTTCTTTTTCTTGTGCGCATGTACATTGAGCACACATCCCATTATGTTCGCATGTGCGACCATCGTCGTATAACTCTTCTAGAGTGGTACCATCCGCGAAGCCCGTGGCAATCTCTACACGTGATATCTTCGCGGTTGGCTCCTCCACTTCTTCTTGACTTGATGGGCATGATCTTTTGCTGCCTCTTGAGCTGCTACTACTTTGTGTACTCTCTGGTTCTTCTGTTTCCTCCTCGTCACTGCTATCTTCGTTGATTAAGTGGCCAACATTTCTTATGTATTCCGCAATTTGTATAAGACTTGGTTGCACTGGCATTCTTTCTTCTTCCAATTTGTTGACCATTTTCGTAGTTAGATCCATTAGTATTTCATCCGTTAGGTCGCTCGTTATCCGTTTTTGATTTCCTAATTCTGGTGACTCACTATCTTCCGTCCATTCCGCCGTAACGAACCTCCTTTCCATTGGTGCCATGTCTTCAAGTCCCGCCATTTTATGAAGTGGGTTTGGCGCGTTCGTGGTAATAAAAGCGCAGGTTGCTTCATTGTCCTGCCGGTCGCCGTGTGTTTTCGCGCTCCACGCGTGCATGAATGTCACGGCGGCCAACAGGGCGTCGTTATTGAAGAAAGCGTTCCCGGCGTCGTCGATCTTTAGGACTTTATGCCTGAACCTTAACGCCATCTGCCCGACTCCTTGGGAGTCATTAGTGAGTATTGAAGCGTACTCCGTGGGGAAGAAAAACAATTCGTCTGTTGTGAGTGTATCCCCGTTGAACCTGATATTTTTTGTTTCTTTTACTATCTTCACTATTGCTTCTTTGGCTTTCAGCTTCCACATAGGCACTTGATGTTGACTTAGTTTCTTGAGTACCCTCTTCAGTTTATTCTTCTTTCGTCCAAATTTGACCTGATTGTATGCCCGTTTGGCTAGTAGCTCGGGAAAGGAAAAGTCTCTTGCAAACAGTTGCTCTTTGTACAGGTTCATTGAGGGTTTTGTATCGAACCCTGCTGCCACTTCCTCGGCGATCTTTTGCCATTGGCTTTTTCCTGCTACTAGCCCTTTTTTTTATCATTTCCTTCGCTTCTTGCGGTATGTCGATCTCCTCGGCGTGTTTGTATATGTACGCCACCCATGCCGTTTGGTCCTTGACCGCGGCGACGTACGTTAAGGTGAATCCTAGTTTTTTCAGCTTTTTTGTTATTGCTGCCAGCTGATGACCCGCCCCCTGAATCTTCATGGTGAATAATCCATGATTGTGTGGGCAATTGCTGTTTCCCTTCTCCTGTGGCCCGACATAGATGGTGAATCTGTCCGTCTGAGTTATGCCAGGTTTTCCATTCACCGTTGTGAAGGCCCATTTTCGGCCTCTGTAATTTTTCCCTGTTTCTTCTGTTCTGTTCATGCTCATTATTATACAGTATTACTAGGTCTTCGATTAGCCTATTTGTCCTAAGAGTTTTCTGAAATGCAGTATCCAATGCCGAACAAAGTTCTTGCAAGCAACGCCACACATATCCATCTTTGGAATTTGCGAGATGTTAAAATCCGTATTGGAACATTGCAATGGGGATAATTCATTGGTCTGGCAGGAATTCGTCCTTCGTTTCTCCCCCAACCAATTGTCTTTTTGTTCGTTTGTAGAACATCTATAGACGAAGTAACGTGATTCGTCACGTGCCAGGTTGTAACAAATAGCAAATTAAATCCACTCTTGCTGTTCTTTTCTCCATTTATGCTGTTGACTTCTGTTATTTATTTTATTATTCAATAGTTAGTCTTTTAAACTTTAGTTATAAGTTGCTGTGATTAAAAATATATTATTTTGTTGTTTTATTACACAGCCATTGAATACTTAACAGAAACATTTGTACTTGATGAGTTGTTAAGAAAAATTCCATCATCGTATTTACATGATGCTGATAAATTAGATGAAACCTGTTGAAGATCCAACTCGGTCTGTATTAGAGCTTCATTTGAAGTAACATCAAATGACACATTTCTGATTTTGGGAAGAAGATTTGAAATACAAATACAAATTTAACGTTTTAGGAACTGGTGTGGCTGATTCACCAACTTCTGCAATAGTCGCAGACAGACATGGCATGTATCATCCTACATTTGTCAGGTGATTCAGCATTTTATCCTCCGATGTTCTGGGTGGAACCAGCTTGCAAACAACATTATAATCAAGAGCAAATGGAGCTAAAAAAATCCCTGTACCACTTGGGTAGATTTACCCAAGATATTTCGCTGCAGGTATTAAACACAGCAAACATACGCCTGCCCGGAAGAAAATGAAAACTATAATCCGGACAACTGCAAGAAGGAAAAGTGTCCCGAGTATACAGAAAAACTTTGTACACTGCTTTTCCTTCTGCACTTTTTACATGGAAGAAATAACCATTACGGGTTATTGCATATTTATCAATGGACCATGAAGATTGCAGTCGTTTTGTGCAATGCTGCACAAGTTTACGTGGCCAGTTGTGTAAGAAAGCTGAAACTTCGTCGCTGTATAGTCGGTAGTTATTGGACGCTAACAAGTTTTCTTCAGTCTTGTAATGACTTCATTTAAGCTACTGTTTTCAAATGATTTGACTTGAGTTGTTTTGGTAAAATTACCTGACTTAAGTTATTGAGTTTAATGACTTGGGTTAAAATTAAGGGTTTTCATTTACCATTTTATTATAACATTAAGCTATTTATCGAAAGTTTTGCACATAAAACGATTAAATTGCTACCGGTACATGTTTTTTGGTATTTTTTAGTTTTATTGCTTATAATCGGACAAGCTTACCTATTTCAATGGTTTATCATTTTTATACTAGACGGCTTTGGCCTCAATCACCATCGCTAACAAACGGCTTAAAAATTAAACTCTCCGTAAATTTGCGAACTCTACCTAAATTTTACGCGTAAAAAGGCATCAATAAGTTCCTAAACATAATAGTCTTACTTGGAAACGTTAAAATTTTACTTTACTAAGGAATTTACTTAATTTTTTTATTTCCCGGCAGGTAATTGCGCTTGAAAAAAAGTTTTGCGTGGATACGTTAAACTTGGACTATATTTTACGTACTGCGACAACAAACGCGATATTTTGCGAACTCAGCCTAAATTTGGCATTGTTAAACTTAAGTCTTTACTTGGAACGTTGCACACGTTTGTTAGGATAGTTTATAACAGTGGTTCTCAACCGGGGGTCCACACAAACTTCTAAATATACCTATATTAAATTAACTATCGCTGGGCTTGGGATACCTGCTTAAACACAATCTTTGTAACATGGTACCATGTTGTAAATCGCATTAAGTGTGACGTAACATTTCCATTGTGATGTAACACAAATATATTGTAAAATGACTGGGCGAACATCTTGCCACACACACACATCTCACAAACTTTCTCTTTTATTATGTAGATTAGTGGTTTGACTTCGAAATGACTTGACTTAGGCAACTGATGACTTGACTTGCTGTTTTAAAAAAAGACTTTAGCTGAACTTTGTTATATCACAAATGACTTGACTGGGGCTTTCAAAATGACTTGCAACACTGGTTTTCTTCTTAATACCTTTGAGATCAAAACAGTTTGGTGATGTTTTATTTTAATCTGCTAAATATGCTAGAGCATATATCACCTTTCTAAAGTTTCTGGTAGAAATTATTTTGTGCAAAACAGTCACTAAACTAGGAAGGGACTTGTCAGTTCAAAACCGCATGTGGCACTCCTTTAGCTCCCTGTTTTGTCGATCAACCCCATTGTTGGTACAGATAAGAAGTTACAGGCTACCTGCTCTGTACAACCACACCCATCTATACAAAAACAAAAAATGTTAAACCTGTTCCAACCATTAATCACAATCCTGTTTCGAACAATTAATCATATATGAAAAATTAACAGATGACTTTTACATGTATTGTGTAAAAATAACAAGATATTTTTACGCCGGAGCTTCATGAACAATCAAAAACACCATGAGCGAAATGTTTTATTCACGCATTACTTCACCACAGAAAGAGTGCACATACGAAACATTTCAGTCTTGTTTCATAAACATTCATAAAAAGCTGTATTTAGTGATGTTTTCAGAATGATGATTTAAATTCTTTTTAAAGTTTGGAACGTTTTTGGGTTTACTGTTGGAAAAAGGAGCGACTTTGTGCTCGCCAACATAATTAAACTGAGCTGATTTCAGAACACTTCTATCAACATACAACTGTAATAGACCAAAGGATGCTATACGTCTTTGTACTAAACAAAAATATCATTGGCGAAAGTGCAAATAAGTTCACCTATAACATTGTCCGTAAAAGCTTATATTATATCATCAAAGTGAGATTTGTATGAAATAACGATTTTTAGAATATTTCCACGATGAGGAAAAAACGGACACAATGGTAACACTGTGAATAAGCATGTCGGTCAAATACGGCATATTTTGTAAAAACAACGCTCTAACGTTTTTAGCAATTTTTAGGTTTAGACTAAAAAGTGTATTTTCCGAATACAGGTTTGTCGGCGTATTTACAACAGAGGGCGCTCTATGACATCACAGATCTTCATGGTGATGAATGGGGTTGGGCCTGCACGGGTCGCCGCACAGCAGAAAGCTCATCCGTTTTGCGAAGGCCTCATCCAGAGCGTCAAATCCTCCCTCCAAAGCGTCCCTCAGAATCTTGTCGTCATTTCCGGGTCCGGCCATCACTTCGATTTCGGACATATCTAGTCGACCAACCGGTGGTTTGACCGGCAGTATGAAGAACTGCAAGAAAAAGTTAAAAAAAAGTAGATGGAAGCCAAGCTGGTAGTCAGGGTTAAATTTAGTTGACCAACTCTGCCGTCAGGCTGCATGAAATTAATAAAAAAATGTGCCTGGCAACAACAGCTTTCAACAGGGCTGCGGAATCGGTTTGTTTTGCTGAAGTCCGTCTTTTCAGACTAGCTGAATCCCGATTCCGACGTGCGCAGTGCTGAATTTTCAAACTATTAAGGCCGAAAACTGTAAATTGTAAAGGTGAAATAGCATGTGGTGCAATTTCAAAATCGAATAAAATTGCACATAAATCGTTTAAAAAATAAAATAAATACAGTCACCTTTTTGAAATTGGTTGTTTAGTTGTTTTTAAATTTATCGTTCAATTTTGTTTCAATTCATGTTAAAAGTCCTTTTAACCATATTTTGTTCTTTATTTTCGGTTTAAAAAACTAATTAACGACGCCTAGGTTATTTAAATAAATAACAGGTCAAAAATTTGTCAAAATAAATTAATTTTAGGTCAAAAAATATTCGCCCTGGTTATTACTTATTTGGATCTGGTGTCTTCCATGACAAACATTACCGAGTTTTGAAAATTTACTGATTATATACTTTTTAAATAGTTTTATAATTTACCGATTTTAAAGAGTTTTACTATTTTTTTTAAAATTTACCCATTTTAAATACTTGATATCAATCATATCTTCCGAGTAAAAACCATTGTTTTTGTAACCGAAAATGATAAAGATGACGCACCAATGCTCCAGAGTCCCTGATCTTCTTAGCTGGTATGCTGACGTCATCCTGTGATGCTCCGTCCGTGATGAGGAGAACAACATCTTTGGCGATTTTTCTGTTTCCGACTTTAAGGAGTACATCTGCCGTGTAGTTGAGCGCGTTTCCGGTGCGAGTGCCTAAAACCGGGAAACTTTTTGAAGAGCGATGGAGGTACCGTGACAAAAACGCCATCAACAGTAAGGTAAAGTGGCAAAACGCCATCAACAGTAGGGAATTGTTGCCAAAACGCCATCAAAAGTAACGTGCAGTTGCAAAAAACGCCAGTTTTTGTAACAATATTCAATGTGCAATAGGTGACAAAATGTTGAAAATTGTTTACTGCGCGAGACAACGTAGGAAATATAAGAAAGTGTGACAAAATAGCCCAACTTTTCCGTGGTAAACTTTAGTTTAGGTCAAATACAGATAGTAAAGCGGGGACAATTTTTACCATAGAAATTGGACTATAGGAAATCGCCTTTTCACTTTTAATCACTTTCCGATTGTTTCACCAGTTTTTGTGCTTTCATTCACAAGTAAAACAGCAAGTTTACTAACCACTTCCGTCGTAAGGAATTTCATCAAATGCTCTCAAGATGGCGTCCAAGTTATCAGGGTAATCATTGAGAAGAATCTGCAACAAACAATGTTGAGTTTGATGCTAAAATCTCAGGATGTTCCGTTAACTTAGCCACAGCAACAGATTTAACGCATCTGTGTTTATTGAATAACAATAAAAATCAACTTACAGTAAATAACATAAGGTTTAGTTTACTAAATCACGTTGATTGCTTCTGGAAATATAACGGATAATATAGTAGCTTATCTCATTTTAAGCTGTTGAGTTAAAAAATACTTGTTCTACAAATGCTCCGCTACTGGGCGCAATAGCCTAATAATACTTGAAGGTATTTCACTTTAAAATAAACCGAATAACAGTAAATATCCTCTCACAATATCGGACGATCAAACTTAAAAAAGCTATAATAAAAATAACTAAGAAAACTTCCAATAGGTGTTCTCTGTCTAGGGATTTCACAAAGCGTTTTAATTGCGTCTGTTGTCAGACAGCCTTTCTTAGAGTGTTAGATTCCTAAAAATTCTAAAGAAAATCACGGTCAAAGAACTTACGACAAGAACGATCGTACAAAATTCTTCATTTTCTTGTAGTTTTCATCTCCAACCGACGACGAAGAATCCATGACCACTATAAAGTCCATCACCGCGTATGGTGGGCAGGGAACTGGAAATTAAGAGGGGCTGCTAATTATAACAGTCGATGGAAATTTATTTAACTTAAAATAGAAAAACTTGTCATGAAGATAAATGGGTGTTTACAGTGACGCAAACTGAATATTACCAGGTCTCAAAAAGTGAGATTAAACCTGTTTTTCTTGATCAAGATTAGAAGACAGTCGGCAATAAACAACTTGGCTTGTTCGACAGCAAACACGCCAAGTTGCGCGCGGTAAAATCACGTTGATATGAGGTTTCCAAGCTATTAGCATTAATAATATGGCCATCTCGTCCAAAATCCCCGATAAAGCGCGATAAAGGATTCGTTCAGCTTCTTCGAAATATGACAGGATTTTTTCAGGTTATTTGCCTCTTTCCCATTCGTTAGTGAATATTATCACTTTTTGTACATGGCTCTCAAGCGCAACGCTCTATTTTTAGTAACTATTTACCTTGTTTAAACACATATTTGTACATTTTAACACTTTGACGAACATGAACGGTCATAAAAGCATTTTATTTTGATGCAATGTGTTTTTTTTTATTTATAACTAAATTTGTTCAAAAATTACTTGTTTACAACGTTGCCCGTTTACCAGATTTATTGGCCACCTCGAAAAATATCGTTTTTTTTCTATTATAGATCATCAGTTGAAGTGGCCGATTTATAAAAACTAGCTATCTTTTAATATTTATTTTTTTAAGGTCGGTTCATTTGCACAACCGCTTTTCTCTTTAAATGACCCGAGAACCACTAATTTCAAGCCACTATCCTGTTAAATTTTCCCTGGACTTATTTACTTTTTTACGACAAAACGATAAAACGCCCCTACCCCCCCAAAAAAAAACAGAATCAGTGGGAAGGGAGAGCATACTGGACCCCAGGGCCACTTACGCTGGCAGCAGGGGAGTCCCCGGGACCACCTGGCCGTGTTCAGGCATGTGTTGTCGGTCAGTCCTTTCGGGAAGGCCACGTAATCCTTATCGCAGCTGAAAGTGCACTTGGAGTTGACCTTACGACCTCTGGTGCATGACATGGAGCCGTGACGTATCTTTCCTGGAACCGGGCAGAAGAGGGCTGCGGAGAAACAAGTGGATGAAAATAACAGTTGGGTTTATTTTGGACATTATGTTTCTAATATACACCTCAACTATATTTGGTAAGAATTATATCTAATTATAATAATAGTAAGTCATAATATTGCAAATTGTTACATGAATTATCGGTAAATGGGCTGCGGGGAAACAAGTTGGTGAAAAATGACAATAAAAATGTGGAGGAAATGGTTCCATAGTATAGGGGGCTTGTTTTAATAGTTTTATAACCTACAAACGTTTATTTTGTTAATAAGGGTCGCCCAAAGTGCCAAAATAATCCAAAGAAATATAAGTATATTTTCTGAATTGTAGCTAATAAACAAAATAAAAGTTAAAAAAAAACTGAAAACTGATTAAAACCGAATAAAACCTACATTTTATAGACTGTTTATATGGAAAATACAAAATGAAAAATCCTGATAGAATCTTAGAATTTAAATAACAGGTGAAAAGTTAAACATCCAAAAGTTTTAAAAACCAAGTGAAGTTTAAATCACTGACACAAAGAAGATCGAATTTTAAAAGTTAAGTCACATTAAACTTTGAGTAAAAAAGGTGAATTGTTATAACATTGTAAATTGTTGTTACCGGTAATTTTTGATCAAACTGTCTATTCTCTATTGTTGAACTTTTTATATAAAAAACTAAAACAAAATAAATGTATATGTTTTACCCTGGGATTTAGGTTAGCCACACTTCTGTTCGCCTTTAAATCTTTATCAATGTTATTGAATGTCATTGAATTGATTTGCGTAATCGAAATAATTTGAAAGCCTTATTTTATTTTTTTTAATTTTTTTTTTAAATTGAGATACTTTAAAATTTTCAAATATAATTATGCATTGGGTATAAACATCACTATCCAGGCCTGAATTAATTACCCCTCAGGGTCATACAAATATCGGGGAACCCCCGGTAACCTCGGGCCACTTACGTTTGCAGTATGGCTTTGGCCTGGACCAGTCCCCGGTTCCGTCTCCCCTTCCTACGTCCAAACACTGGGTGGCGCTAGAACCGATAAGTTTGTAGTCCGGGTGGCAGAGGTACCTTGACACAAAACAAAATGTTGTGCTTATAGTCAAGACCAATTAAACAGATACGTACACTGCGTAGTAACGCATCCTTTACGCGGTCAACACGTTTGTGCGACAAAAAACGTACGCGGAGTAATTAGTTCAGTTAAAAAAAAACGAACCAGAAAAACGCGTTCCACCTAGTTATACTCCATTATCAACAGAGCAACGACTTGCGTAACTTTTGATCGCACAAATTGCTCCGCTGTCTGTGTTTGAGGTGCATTACGCACAACGCAGCCCTGGGCTACATTTTGTCCGCGTAATTACGTGGGTGTGATAAGGAACACATTACGACGCCCACTCACCGATTTTGTGGAACTTTTTAGCGAATAATTTTTAGCGAATATTGGGCCTGAACAGCTTGAACTGACTTACGCCAGTCGGAACTGAAATACGTGGGAGAAGAAATGCCGTATACTTGGTATTTTACGCTTAAACCGCAATAGAAACGAGATTCGTCAAAGATGTTTTTGATTTGAATATTACATTACTAACAGCGGCGCAGAAAAACTAATGGATTATTTAAACATCCGAATCGTATAACTAATTTGAAACAACAAGAAAGTCAAGATTGTCTCAGGACCTGTTGTTCTACCAATCTTAACATAAAGCAATGGTCAAATAAATAAATGCTTTGACAACAAACCATATAAAATTATTTTGTACTCGCGAGTGTTTTTGGCCTTTTTATTTTACCATTCAATGTTAAAGGGAAGCTCAATAATTTAACCGATTAAAAACTAAAAAAAATTTGCCGACTCCTTAACAACTGATTTCGATCATAAAAGTAAGGCAAAAATTGATTAAGTTTTAACATTAGTTTTTTCAAAATCATGTTTCAATAAAAATTGTCCTTTTATGTAATATTTTGATATGCATTTATGTATAATTCTCTTTTTGCGTCCGGTTGCTTCGCATTACGCACTTATCGGCCTGAGGGCACGTCGCTTAACGTAGGTGAGCGTTAGGGCGTAAACCGGTTTGAGGTTGAATTCCACCTCCATTCCAACCGCATTAACGTCGCTCAACTTTTCAGCTAAACTTTAGCAGTTACTATTTTGGAGTGCACAATGATAAACCGTGCAAAATATTTGTGAATTGCATTCTTTTATGCAAGGTATGTCATCTATCAATGTAAATATGCCTAAAGTGCCCTGACTATGTTACGCTTTTGGCGATGTTATCCTCTGTGCAAACTTCCTAAGTGTTTTGTCACAAACAAATAAACCTTCGCTTAGTTTTCCAAGAAGCAAAAGATTAGCATTTTAGTTGAGGCTGAACGAATTGCGGGCGCAGAAAAAAGACCGTTAAAAAAATTCCAGCAAAAAGTTTGATGGCATGAACAGATAGGTCTGATTTACGCCAACCTTAGCTGGCGTTTTTGCCGCGGTATCTTATTTTTTGCTTACTAATAAACAGAGGTTTGGTTGACGGACTTTTTGAAATCGTTTAATTAAGGTTTTCACTTCGTTAAAATGTAAGGTTTTTGACTGTAATTTTTATGTTTTTGCTGAAAAGGAAGATTGTTTGAAAAACAAATTTTGTTATTAGCTTTTTACGGAAAAAACATAAACAGTTATTTATTCGTTTTTACGAAAACAAATCTTTTGCTTTTTAAAATAAAAAAATTCATATTTTTCTGATCTTAATATCTGATTCTATAAAAAAATCACATTTATTTGCTTGAGCATAAAAACCTCTGTTTTAGCTTCAGGCCGTTGCAGCATTAATCCCTGCAGACTCTTGTCGGCATTTGCATCTGATTATCGCGATGTCGTGAGATAAGATCGGGATTGGTGTATTAGTGATGGATAAGCCAAGATATAATTCCATGTGCGCTTGCTCAACTTAACATACGTTCTGACTCATGAATGCGACCATAGATAAAAAGTTTTAGTGGCTTTTATATTTGTTATAACTTTTTTAAACATTCCTTTTGTTAAGTCAATTTGTTTATGATCTAACTTCGTCACAATTACTTGGTATTCAGTTAGTTCCTGCCATGATTTGGTGGAATTTTAGATAATTTGCTCAGGAATTTACCTGACTGAAGATAGCTTTTGATTTTACTGGTTATTTGCCTTGGATTGATTAAAAGGCTTAGGCATTTCGGTTATGATTCGACTCAGTATAAGGTTATTTTGCAATTTTTATTGATTATTATTACTTGATTTTAGGCTCTTTGCTCAGTTTGACTCGTCCACAGGTCATTCTGCTCATAATCTGCTCATAATTTCACTTTGGCTTGAGTCGATTTCCTATGATGTGACTTTTTTTGCCATAATCGACTTGACATTTATCCTTAGTTTGAAAATACTTGTTTGAACATTTCTGTTTTGACTTGACTCAAGTTACCTTTTGATTTCACTGGATACGTTGCCTATAATTTAATAAAGCTAATGATATTTGGTTGGGATTCGACGTTGACTTTTACATATTAAATAAATTTTTGTTTAAACTCCGTCAAGACGACACTTACTTGCAGACGCTGTGGAGGAAAATGTCGTCGCTGCAATGAACCGAACCGTTTCCCGGCTTTTCTGGTTTCGGGGGACATTTGATGCGGTCGCACTTTGGAGGGGGGAAGTCCCAAGTGTAGTCATCCACTGACACAAAAAAAAAATTGTTTTAAAATTAACTAAATTATTTTTTTGTTGCTATGCATTGTTTTTTCTAACATTTTGTGGAAAAGAAGTAGTTTTAGGAGAAAGGAATACATATTGTTTTTAAAATATTATTAACTTTTATAGAAGTAGTTTTTGTTTTTGTACGTAACTTTAGTTTAAAAGTTCTACAAGGGCGCCTTTATATTTGTGCTATGTCGAAATGAAACCTCGCCAATATCCACAAAAAACTTTACCTTAAAACTGCTTTTTAAACATTAAAATGAAACGAAACCAAACATTTTTAGTTAAATAATTTTCTGATAATCTTATTCTTATGTATTGTTAATGTCTTAAAACCAGGACAAATTCTCGACGAGCGTGAAATACTCACGACAAGTAACTCGCTTGGATCCGATGGCGATGAAGCCGTCATGACATTCGAAGTCACAGTAAGTGCCGATCTCCATGTTGCCGTAGCACTGCATGTTGCCGTGTTGTGGGGGACTGGGCCGGTGATGGCAGCCGTCTTTTTCTACAGAGCACAACAAAACGATTTGGAATAAAATGGTTGGAGATCGTGGTGGGAATATCCATATATAGGCAGGTAGCCTATTTGGACGTTTCCAATAAATCTTAACAAAATGACTGGAGGTTGTAGTTGGACGTAGAATGAATATCAACGGCCAAGTGGCCCATACAGAAGTAGAAAGCATTTGAACGTTTCGAATAAAGATTTAAAGACTTATTCGAAACCTTTAAAATGTTACTTACTTCCATATGGGCTCGGATATTACTAATATCAAAACAAAGCTTTTTTCAAACAAGCAAAGTGTGCAGCAAAGGTTGTAAACGGCAGATTTAGTAGGCCTATACTCTGTTTGTTATAATTCAAATTAACTAAAATATAAACCATCAAATTGTATCCGAGGTTGATGGATATTTTTTACGGGGACAAAAGGTTTTTAATTAAATTTTTATTGCGAAATACAGCATTTAAAAACAGGGTCATTTAAGTTTTTTTAACAATTACCCAAGTCCCAGTCAAGTCATTTGTAAAACAACTTAAGTCCCAGTCAAGTCATTTGTAAAACAACTTAAGTCCAAGTCTAGTCTTTTTGAATAAATAGCAAGTCGATTCCAAGTCAAGTCCCTTTATAATTCAACTAAAAATTAACAAATGCGCGACAAAGTAGGCCATAGTAAGCTCATATTTTTACGTGTACCAATTGAAAATAAACAATTTTATAAAAAAAAAATATATTTAAAAGTCATTTGTCCAAAAGAATTAAGTCAAGTCAAGTCATTTGAAAACAATAAGATAAATGCACTTAGGTCAAGTCATTGCATAACCGGCTAAAGGAAAATATACTCGAAGACTTACTTTGCATGTCGTATTGTGGCAATTTGTTCCAGCATGTCATTAAGTCCTTATTACAACCGTCTTCCTTGCAGCAACATCTGCAAACCGACGTTGGGGACTTAATGTTGCATTGGATTGGCCAGGCTTTCTTCACATTCTGAAGCAACAACGTAAAGTTTACTAGTTTGGTTTGATAACACATTTTGGCGCTGGCCTACAATCGTACCACTTTTTTACAGTAAATAAACGACGTGTCGAAATTGAAATTGCAAGGAAGATATAAATATGGGAGAATAAATATAATAATAATACTTGACACACCCGAACCTAAACGCTAACTTGCACCCCAACCAAAGTATTGTATGCCAACCTCTAATCTATTATCAAACACTCAGCCGCAAAATACAATTTAACAGAGGGCAAATTTTCTTGGCTTAGATTGCTGTTGTTTTACCTGGTTAACGTTGTTTGTACAGGCATGCTCTTGCTTGCAACGTTTTTCAATTAAAATCTGTCTTCCGAATTGCTCGTGCCGGATTTGATCCTCACAGATTGCCTGTCAAAATTTATATTTTTAAATGTGATCTTATCTCTTCCAAACCAGGCTTTGGATCTTTCTAAGGGATTCTAAGGAATTAGACTTTTAGACTCACTTGGATATTATTCCCTTTTTTCCTTTGATCAATGTAAAATTAATGTTGTGTATTGCTATTCACGGTTTAATTAATTGCTGACCGGTAAATTTATTTTTTCATAAATAACAATATTGAAACTTTAAATAACCTATTACTTAAAAGTTTGTCAAAATATTTAAAAAATTTAAATAGTGCTTTCGTTTAATGTGAAATTATATTTTATACTTCATGATGAATAATTAACGGATCGATTTGTTTTTAAGTAAAATGGTTAAAAGGGCGTTGCTTTGAAAAGTTAGGCAACCCCTACAAGACTAAAGTATAGCTTTAACAAATCAAAAAGTTCCAAAGGTTTTGAGTTCGGTTACCGCTGAAGCAACCAGTGGTTTTATTACCCTTTCTTCCACGCATTTATGAAGACGCCCGTTGGCCAGACACTCTTCGTTGGTTTTAGCGTTGCTGCATTCCCAACACGATAGACCTGAGTAGAATATGTTGAATGAGTTGGTCAAATATATAATTATATAGATACTATAGTAGTATGTATAGCAAGTTAGCCAAGAGAGTAGGGGTGGCCGATAATATCGGATCAGAACCGATACCCGATACCAAGTGGTAGTATCGGTACTCGTCCGATACTAGGGTAGTATCGGTACTCGTCCGATACTAGGGTGGTATCGGTACTCGTCCGATACTAGGGTAGTATCGGTACTCGTCCGATACTAGGGTGGTATCGGTACTCGTCCGATACTAGGGTGGTATCGGTACTCGTCCGATACTAGGGTGGTATCGGTACTCGTCCGATACTAGGGTGGTATCGGCACTCGTCCGATACTAGGGTGATATTAAATTTTTACTGAAGGCTGAAACAGTTTCCTAGAGGTTACTTAAATATGTAATCGTAAAGCTGATACCGTGCCTCCGATGTAGATATTATCGCTTAGAATCGAAATATCGCTTGTGATCTGATATTATCGGAAGCCATAACCTGATATCAGATGGTTGGCGATGGGGCAAAATACCTGACAGCAAGGATTTTAAATTCCTTCCAAATTTTATCAATGAGCGAATTTAAAAACGCAACAAAAATTCTTGAATGAGTCTATACGTTTTGTATAGAATAAAATAAAAACTTTGACTAAAATTGCAAATTAACAATTTTAAAAATTGCCAAAAATATTACTCGTTTTTTTATTTTGAATCAACAAAATAACTTTGTTTTACTGTTTTTTAGAAAAACCTTATGGTAATAAATGATTTTTCCTTTAAGTGTTTGATGTTTTGCTATTTGTGAAAAGAACAATTTTTTTATTTCTTAAAATGTTACAATCTTTTTCAGCTTGTAGTGTTTTAAGTAGACCTCGTAAAATGTTTTTTTTTAACTTTATTTTACAGCGCCACACTGTGCCTATTACAACGCATTTATAAGTCTTCATTTAATTTTTAACTAAATAATTTATCATTTCTCAGAAGAAAAAAAAGATTTACAAAAAACAATAATGAAGTTTTGTACTTGAAACATAAAGGTAATTTAGGTATATAACAACCAAGCGAATTGGCCACATTAATTGTAGATGCAAACTAAAATAAACCTTATCTAAATAAAAATAAAAACTTACCATAGCAGGTCGAAAGGATGCCAAACAACAGAATAATAGACAACTTGATCATTTTGCTTCCTCAAAGCTTCAGTTTAAATACAGCAGAACCACACCTTTTGTAGTCGAGCTGCAAATGCGAGAATTCAAGTGAAAATCCCTCGAGTCCTTCACCGTCCAACAGGAATATCTGGTTCTCATTTGCGACCTCAGAAAAAGAAACGGAAAAAGACGATAAAATCTATTCCACAGATCTGTTGTGAGATAATAGACCGCTAGAATAGCTCGGAGCTAAGGCGAGACGATCCGAGTCTTCGTATCAGATTACTAAGTCGGTTTGTTTGAGGAAACCAGATTGCTCCGGCCCGAGGCTTCACAATTGAATCAATTTATTCAATTATTATCGAGAGTAAAGGTGTTCAATTTTTTTTGAAACGACCCATCTTTGATTTTTTGCAACAAATGGCGCTTGGGCCAGGACCGTGACTATCCCCGGTTCCACTGGCCAAGAAAATATGGCCCCGCATTGCGCGATTTTATTGTTAAATATGGATCCCTACAACTAACTGCATTTTTGAAACATTGCTAATATTAGAAATACTTTTAATTGAGTTAAGAAAATTATCTTAACTGTATGTTAAACATTGCGCTCCGTAGTAAATAATTGTTAAGCATTAACGAGTAGAGTTTGTACCGGGGTTGAACCGACCACGTGACGGCATTGACACCAGTATTTGTATAAGAGTAAAAGAGTTTTCAAACTAAACAAAAAATGGTTCACGACCCATCTATGGTTTGTAACAACTGCTGCTTACCAGCCAGGACCGTAACTATCCACGGTTCAACCGATGCATTGCACTGGCCCCAGAAAAGATGGCATTGCACTGCTGTATTTTGTTGCAAAATATGTTTGTTTCAAATTATCTGCATTTTTCGGAAACTTTGGTATTACCAGAAGTCCTGTTGAGAAAATTAACTTAACTGAATATTGCTAAACATTGACGACACAAATTATAGAGTTTGTACCGGGGTTCACTTGAACAAGTAACGGCCTTGATACCAGTATTTGTGTATAACTCTGACATATGTTCCTAGTATGTGTTAGCTCATGTTGTAAATCACCACTTTACCCCTTCTCACCCAAAACGTCACCATGACGTCATTAAGTTTTCCTGCCATATTGAAGTGACGTCACACATTGATTAAAGCCCGGCAATCTCAAAGTCTGCTTTAAATTAGTTGAATCTCTCAGTATTTTAGGCCAAAATTTGCCTGAGAGTTAAGAAGTTTGGTTATATCCAGTTGCTAACGTGCTGTTTTATTGGTTAGTCCATTAATCGCTTGGTATGATCGCAAATCATTGCTGAATTTACCACCCTAGTAACGAACGAGTAGCGATACTACCACTTGGAACCAGGCACCTGCTATGACCCGATATTATCGAACATCCCAAATTTCATGGTGAATAAATAACCAACAAGTTCCCAGATTCCGTTGCAGAGTATTCAAAAGAGCAAAACAATCTTAATGAACAAATATTTCAATTGAATAAAGCTGTTGGGAATACAAACAATTAATTCCTTACAGCGTTGAATGTCAGTAATATGACGTCAACTTGAAGGGCATCGTTAACCGCTGGAAAAGTTTTAAGAGTAAAGCGTGCGATAACTTTGGACCACCCGGCTATTTAAAGTTCGTCTTGGACCATTCAGTGATCAATATCTTTTAAGCATTACGCATCTAACATTGCAACAAAATAACAACCTAAATAAGGTCTTCGGTCGTGAAAGGTTACAAATGTTAGCTGATAAGATTCTTGTGATTCATCGATGAATTGATTCTGAAAAGATAAGGGAAGGATTTCTGGAAACATTTTAATTGTGGAGATAAAACACGTGGAAAGGGCGAGTGCGTGCTTATGTTAAGGGGGTCAGGGGGGTCTAAATCACCTGGAACTGCAACAGCCGCCTTTTTAGTGTTCCTGAAAATTATACATGAGTTTTTAAAACCTAATACAAAAAATATGGAATGGACAATAAGAGCAGTGCAACATATAAACCTATCTTAAGGACATTGCTTACAAAAACATCAAAAAGAATTTTTGGCCCCAATGTCTTCGCGTTTACGAATATTACGCATATTAACAGTTGTTCCTAATCCTCTAGAGTTTTCACACGCTTTTGTCTAAACCCCGAATATGTTTTAAACCTTTATTAATAAAAATAGGACTCTTTGTATAAATTTTTAGAATCAACTGTTAAAAGCGCCTATTACATCAAGCACCCTACTAACCCCCCAAATACCATGTTTTTATTAATAGGAATAGGCTTCATATATTTTTTAATTGGGGCGTTTTCCATCAAACACGCCCTCCCCCAGAGAAAGATTAAATGTCCTTTCACTAGTTTTATAGGAAAGTACCTCTTACTATAAACTGGCGCGCAAAACGCGTCGGATATAAAAGTTCGGCGACTGTTACGTCATGATGTGAAGATAATAGCGCTTTGCGGCGGATCTCCGCACGCTCCTGAGGTACTATTTTCTATGTTTATGCCGCATTTACGCGCGTACAACGTAACTACTGTAGGGATGTACACAGTAGAAGCGGGGATTCTTTAAATAAAATCAGCCATATCAGGTTCTAAAAACAACAAGGTTAAGATGTTCGGAAGAAGCGAGGTTCAACACAAACTCGCGAGCCAATTGTGAGCGGCCGATTGATCAACGATACACCCCTAACTTGACCTGAATCAAGTCTTTCGGATAAAATTACTTGATTTTTTGGTCACTGAAATCATTTGGGCAAATAAATTGCAATGCAATCTAAGTGTTTGGCTTAGACACTTTTCTGATAAAACTAGATTTACACTTTCACGCGCAACTGCATGAGATGCGATATAGCGCTCTAAACTGAAAAACTTTTAATGTTTTGTCATTTGTTTAAATTTGAAACATAGATTTTTAATGCTAGTAACTCGAATGGCTTTAACAGTTATTTAGCCTGGGACTAAACTTTTCCTTTGTTAAAAATTATTTATTCTGTTTAAAATTCTGTATACAATCATAAAACCCATCAATCAAATCAACCTTTTATTAGACATGATGCATTTATTAAAACATTTCCCATCTAAAGTTTTACAATAAATTGCAAATAAACGTCACAATAATAGCTGAAGAAAAGGTAATTCAATATGATATAAAAAAATCCAAGTAACATCATTTTACGACGAAAAACAAGCAAATAGAACTAAGAAATGGAAACTAGGTATATTTTTACAAAAAAGGTAAAGCTTCGTGTACGTGCAAATAGTTAGTAGGATGTTTTAGCATTTTTTCGTGAGAATTCTTAGAAATTGTAGTAAGGCTTTATTATTGCAAACAATTTTAAACTAATAAACAAACTGCAATTTATTTGTAGGTGTTATAAGTGATCAATTTGTGTTGAGTTAGATTTTCGCAGTGAAGTGGTTTAAAAGCTTTGAAGCATACTGGTTGGAGGTTTTAGTTAGACGTGGTAAACACAACAACGCCTATACAGAAGTATGTGGCATTTTGAACGTTTCGAATATTTGTTCATTCATTTTCAACACAGAGAGAAGGCACCGATTATAAGTGTTTATATACTGCTAAGGCAGACTGTAGAAACGAAAAATTAAGGAGAAATGTATCCAAACCGGGGTGAATAGTAACCGGGGCAAATAGTAACCGGGGCAAATAGTAACCGGGGTAAATAGTAACCGGGGTGAATAGTAACCGGGGTGAATAGTAACCGGGGTAAATAGTGTCGAAATATCGGTAGCGGACAACATAGATATATTCGAAACGTTAATAATGTCATATTTTTTTTGATATTTCTGTTAGTTTGAAAGCATTTTGAAAAATCTTTCGAAGTTTTTGAAAATTTTAAGGTTACTTCAGATCAGAGTATTAGAAAATTTGTTCAAAAAGGTAAGATTTTTCGCTTTAAAACAGTTTATGAGATGTTAGCTAGGAGCCGCTCTGTTCCGGTTATTCCCCCGTGACCTTGACGCTGACCTTCCACAAGTCCTCGGCGTTCCCGGGGTCGGCCCCCGGACCTGTGACGTCACTGTGGGCGCAATTCATGAAATACCCTCCCCCCAAGTGAAGGATGGAGTCGTCCAAGGCACAGTACATTATCGTCTGTGCGCCGTAGTAAGGCGACCTAAGGACAAATACAAACTGAGTGTTTATATCTAATTAGAATTAACTTGGACAACTATAGATTTATTTTAGCTTTTTAAAACTAGTTAAGAATTAGAATTATCGATAAACTTTGGAATACACGTTTTTTTGAGTAATTTTAGTAAAAATATCAAAGCCATAATATTGGATATTTTTCCTAGAATTATCGAATTCTGCAAAACAAAAAATTGAAATAGAATTTGAACTAGAATTACAATTTTAATTGTACAATCCATTTAAAGGCGACTTGAGTAGAAATAGAAACTGAGTGTTTATATCTGTTCAAACCAGGACTTGGAGCTGGACTTGGAACTCGGGATAAAACTTCCCCAGGTCGATTAAATCGACATCATCTTCATAAAAACGTTCGGATACAAACTTCTTTACATCAACTTATGACAAAAGTTCGAAGGTAAAATTGCTAGGATCAGGTATGTTATAAATTGCCGTAATTAGAACAGATAAAGACTTCTGTTTGTTTCTGATTGAACTGGATTAACAGTTGTGCTTAACTACGATTGTATTTCCAATAACACCTGACACCTTCGACCATGGATGTTGGCGGAAACATGATACGACGCAAATACCAGGATCTCGATTTTGCATTTGCTGCTCTCACCCGCTTAAATAAGAACGCACAAGAACGGAAATATACATTAACGTTGTTCATTCGTCTTAAAGAGGACAAAATGAAAATCTTCGGCTTACCTCATGAACCAAGGGGCCACGGCATTAACCACTTTCTTTAGCCAATACGGTATGCTCGAATTCTGGCCAAGTTGAGACTGAATCGCACCTACAGATAAAATACATGAGTCTGAAGTCAGTAAAAGAGGCGTTTTATTCCTTATAAAAGTACCTCTTTAAAAGCCAACCTTATTACATTTTTCAAAACAACTTGGGTCTTAAACATAAATTGAAATTATTCAACACAACCTTAATCTAAGCCCGGGGTCACCAAACAATTGATTAACGTGTTTTATTGAATAATATAACAGTTATTCATTAAAAGGGTACGAGCAAAGTCATTTGTCTGAAAGACTATAATCAATTTAATTAATTCGACACTTTTTATGCCATTACAACAGCAACAAAGATTATTTGTAATGTTAAACTTCAGGTGTGTCATTTAAAACTTTAAATTATTACCATAACGCAAAGTAATACATCAGAGTGCGACGATTTTACCCAAGTTTACACATGCGCCAAAATGTCCCAGTTTACTTTGTTTCACTCGTGATATGTTTCATGATTCAAGATCAATGGCAGTGCTTTTAAAAACCTTTTTTTTCAATACAAGGACTCAATACAGTTCGTTAAGGGTTCTGGTGGGTCGCAAGCATATTAACTTTATACTTTTTGGTCGATTATTATTATCTGAAGAAACTACAAAGTAAATGTTACAAAACAGCGATTGGTGCATTCGAAGCCAAAATCAAATTACAAGTCTATAAATAAATCGCTTTTCAATTTTACGTTAATAAAGTCGAAACAACCAACAAAATCGCTCCTGCGAACTCTTATGATTATATGAAATAGTCCGTGGGCTGAAAAGGTTGAAAAGCACTAAAGAAACATTGTATTTGCAAACTGTCCAATGCCAAGACGTTTATGTTGAAAGACTAAAAAGTGTTAACTCAGCTGCAGTTTTAGTAAAACCAAGGTCATTTGTCAAGGTCAACACGTGCCTGGGTGCAGAGAGAAGGTCGTGACCTTTGAACCTTGCATCCGGGACTGCAGTTCTCGTGTGAAAAGGATGTTTGCGAGTTTGCTCTGTCCGTAAAGTTTGAAGTGGCAGAAAATACTTGAACACTCTTCTCCAGCCAACGTCAGGTTGTACGCCCACGCGATCCTGCAATTGAAGAATAACTGCCTATTTTTCAGTGTTGTTAATAAATAGGTGGTTCTGAAGTAAATCAAATTCCAAGTCGCAAAATAAAAGAGTCCCAGGCAAGTCATTTGACAAATAACTGAAGTTGATTTACAGCAAATAGAAAACCAAGCACAATTTTTGAAAACAATAAAAGTTACATGACATATATATAAAAAAAATCTGCGTTTACCATTCAATAATATTAAATGACATACAAATATTTTACAGGATAATTAGTGTTAAAAGTTAAAACTATAGCAGAACCAATATTTCATTTCACAAATCGAGTGGATCATATTCAGTTGACTACAACTAGACTTTTTCAGCTTTTTAAAAACTAGGTTATAATTAAAATGGGAACTTTTATGTTGTTTCAAATTTGACCACTGGGGTAAAATTGCCAAATTCGTAAAAACTAGAAATTAAGCAGACTTCTCAACTACAACTACATGAATTTCAATTTAAAAATATATTCGAATTTTTTTAACGAAATTAGAAAGCCCTCCTTTTCATCAAACATGACTACTAATTTAGGTCTACGGACTTCAATGGGCGTTGATGAAGAAACGTACTTATAAGCCTCAGAAGCGACGTTGACGATTCTTGAAGGTTGATCGGATGATTTCATGAGATCGAGAAGAAGGTTGGTGAGAAGGAAGGGACCGAAGTGGTTGATGACGAACACTTGCTCGTATCCTTCCACGCTACTGGACTCACCACGGATGCCAACTACGCCTGGGTGGACACAAGATAAAGTAAATAAAAATATCGAAATGTGAGATAATGTAGACGCAGTGGTCGAGATTTATACAGAGTTCGGCATGCGTGAAGGTCGAAATATGGGGAAGAATTACAACAAAGTTAGGTACTCGCAGTGGTTGAAATTTGGGCAAGATAATGAAGGCGCAGTGGTCGAAATGTGCGCAATGAAAAAGCGGGGTTGGAGTATGGGATGAATTCCACAGAGTTAAATGGACGCCGGGGTCGAAATATGCTCATAGTTGTATAGGCATGTATCGAAATTACCTAGTTGTAGTTTAGGCAGGGTTTGTGCGTAAAATGTTGTAGTAGGAATGTTTCTCTTACAAACTTTTGTTTAAGGCAAGGCATGACTTAAAATGTTCGTTGAAACTTGCGTAAGTTTTGTTTGTTGTCTGTGGTAAACTCTAGGCAGGAGTGAAAATTACCGTAGAAAGTAACGTGAGTTTTGATTCGGAAAATATACACCTGACTTGAACTTTTTATTGATATATTTCGCACGCGTATAGTCAGGGTTATTTTAAGTGAGCCGAATATATTAACATTAGAAGTGTCATTATTTATTAGTGATACACCTGTTTGCTACACATCATATAGGCACACGTTATTTCACCTGCGTTATTGATGAGATAATCCAAACGAGTTTCCTTGCTTTTAAAATCTGACGCAAAGGCTCTGACGTCATCCAAGTTGCCTAAATCAAGTGGCATGGCGTGAACCTGAATCGAACACGTCGTTTAGAAGATAACAAACAATCTACGGTAAGTATATAAGCTGTTTCACCATAAAATATTACCAGGAAATGTTTATCGCAAAGAATCGTGATAATCAGCTCAATTAAAAACAGGCCAAAGGCACAGAATAGTGTATATGTGAATATTTAAATGTAAATATTCAAATGTATATATATCTGTATATTTCAAATGATGTAGTTTTGCATTTTAAAGGCACGTATTTTTCAAATGTACATTTTCAATTGTATAAAATTTCTTAACACAGTTGATTATGAAACATGGCGCTTTCAACAGCAGTTCATTAAATTTCTAAACAGGCCGATATATTAATTTTGCGTTAATTTCAATTAACTTTGCTTGTATAAAATTAAACACAAATTAAAAAAATGGTAATGTTTTGATGAGAAAGCGACGCCATTATTTGTGGCACATTTCTAAAATACAACAACAAATTGAAAACAACAGTTATTTTCAGGGCAAAAAAATGAAAATTTAATCTGATCAAAGTAGTTTTCTTACGTTCGAATTGCCAGACCCGCTGATGATGTCATCTCTAGCAAGTTGTGATTTCTCAAGGTTCCGTGAAGCTATCACCACTCTGGCGCCTCGTGCGGCAAACAGCAAGGCACAAGCTTTACCGATTCCTTCGTTTCCACCTTGGGAAGCAAACAAGAGTTCCGACGTATGAATGAGCACAAACTAGGACTGCTATATCGTCAAATACTCATGCATTATTGAAAACATAATACTACTGGAGTGTTGACATTATTTAGTTGCAAAACTGAGCTAACATGTGATAAATAATAATTTGGTAAAGCTCCACCGTATAATAAGAAAAAAGACGATTGCTATATGACAGTTTTTCTCAACATATTGGTCGCAACTAAGCATTTAGGTGGCCGTTAGATTTGGTTGTTTGCCGAATACAGTAGTTCACATGGTAAGCTTTATTAGGATTGTTTCTGGATAAAATATCTCTAACATTAAAGAAAACTGCGAGAAAAACACGACAACATGGCGTATACAAACTAAATTCGAATATATTTAGGCCATTTGCCTTATATTGTGTTCTCAAAAGTTCTTTTTAGAGAATTCGATCGCCAAAGTTCGCTCTTATCTTTATGCTTTAATCGCCGCGAAACAAGGTTGGGAAACACTGCTTTATCCTAACATACTCAAGCATTATTGGAAACTTAATAGAGTGGTGACATTTTTCGCTCACGGAATAGCTTAGCTAAAATGTGACACAGAAATATTTGTTTAAAGAGTGGTTATAGCATGACTGGTAGTTGGAATTTCAAGGTCGATTAAAGGTCAAGTGAACCACGTGACTACAGATAAGCGCAGCTAATTGGTCGTCTGGCTACAAATGCTATACATTGCTTGCCGTTTTGATATATTTCAAGAAATTTAAATAATCCGCGTTTTTAAAATCAATAGGATTTTTTTTTCAGAGCTTCTAAACAACTGAAAACTTATTTAGTCAACAGTTAAGGGTAATTTCCGAAAAAAAAAGCTTTAGAGAATTTTTTTTAGAATTGGCATAACAATAGTCTTTCTATTTTTTTGTCTTAAAGTGTGTTTCATAATAACCCCTCTTGCGAGGAATTTTTAGGATTAAAATTCACATTCTTCACTCACCAGTTATAAGCACGGTTTTCCCTGTTAGGTCTTTGTCGGAATGATAGACGGGACCTCTTACTATGCGAGTTTGCCAAAAGTAGGCTGCGCTGGCAATCAACAAGACCACAACAAACTGTTTAGTAGACAACATTTTAACACAAAGCCTAATCCTGTAGAATGATAAAGTGTTAACAGGTCGGCGTGAATTATGTTTTAAGATATCGCTAAAGCAGGTGCAAGCAAAGACAAAAACCCTCAGAGTAAACAAGACAAATTTTGGGTACGTGAGAAAGTTTATCTTACTGTGATTTTTCGTAACAGTGATTTGAATAAATCGTTACTAACGTTTATGTGAGGAGCGAAACAAAGTTAAAGTTTACTCGGTTCAAACTAAAGCAAACATGCTATTGGTGGGAGCGGCGGTGGTTTGCTTCACTGGATAAAGGCGGGCAAGTTGCATGGACGGGACTCCTCAACTTATCTGCGTCTGATGGCAGCGGGGGTTCGGTGGCCATCAAAACGCTCAACTTCACAGGTAAACTTACAGAAATGTAGCCGGACACTTTTTTAAGTATTAAATTAACAAAAAATATAGGTAAATGCTGGGGATCCCGGCGCTTGTGTTTATGTAGAGCAGAAGTAAAAACAATCAATGCGAGTAAGTTTAAGCTTGTTTTTACTTTAAGATCTGAGTAAAATTATTAGGCTCCAGTTAAATGCGAAATTACTGTTATAATAGTAATCAAACTACAATTTAACTGACATGTATGTGTTGTCTTGGCAGGCATACACATTTTACACAATTTGTTTAACCGTTTCATGCGACTAACACTAAATAAAAACATTTTCCAGACCAGGACACGGCGAAGTATGTGAGTTTCGAACTGTAATTAGTGTAATTTCAAATTAATTTAGATTGTTTTAGCCAAATCGGGCAATTTTTATTTAGCTGATTATAACAAAGTATATATCACGCATTTGCTGAACTATTATAAATTATGAAAGAAGAATATCCCACCTATCAGTGACGTAATAGTAAAATAAAGGGATGTCAAGAAATATATATGACTCAGTGGCATAAACAAACTTGGGTGGCATGAAGTACCAAAGGGAAGCACGCAGCTCGAAATTTCATCGCGCAATATCTTCGGAACTAAACAAGATATCGATAGGATTTTTTTACACGTTACTTAAAGCAATCTAACTTAGCCAGCAATCAGACTTTTATCAAAAAAATATTAAAATATTTAATTATATTTGACATTAAAATTTAAGCGTGCCTAAAACGACTTGCATATGGTCATACTAACGACTCTCGTCACCCTCTAGATTCAGCGTTTTTATCTGCAGTTTCCATAAAATTCAAGCGAAATACTTCGACACGCCTCCGGTAGTTTTCTTAATTTCCATCGTTATCAGCGCATGACGTCATTTTTCCACGCTTTCAATGCTAACGACTCGGCAGGCAACTACAGTAAATTGGAAAGTCTGTAGTCTGTTTTGTGTTAAACTACTGGACGTATTTAGAACAAGATGCAGAGCGTGGTCGGCAAGTAAGTTTTGCTTGTTTTTTTGTAAAATTAGTTAAATTTTTGCTTCTTAATGATTTTCCGTTTCAATTAGTGTTAAATGTTTTTACTTTTTTTTCAAACCCTTGGAAAGTTTTACATTTTGTACGATCCAAGACAAATTATCAAGGTCAAGAACGAAAGGTGCGTACACTATAAGTATTTTGGTAAAATACCTTTAGGTTGAATCGTATATTTCAGCAATATATTAATATTGCTAAGTACCAACTTACAGCGCCTGTTGAATGACAGGCACATGGTTCAATTGTAGTATTAGACCAGTAAAAAAATTGTTTACTAACAGTGAACTTTAGTATCGATTTGTTGCGTTTCAGGTTAAACTACATAAAAATAGCACAATTTGAAAAAAGTATAACCTTCACTAAACAAGAGCAGCTTTAGGTATATCTTAAAAACGTGTATAACTATGAACTTCCCATCTGAACGTGGATAGCCTGATTGGAAGATCGGATATCAATGTCAGCAGGAAAGTTTGAAATTAATGACAAGGTAAGCCTTTATAAAAACTTTGTTCTAGAAATTGTATTTCAATTACATTTACAAATTATAAATTGAGGATACTTTTTAACAATTTTTACAAACACATGATTTATTGACAGAGCTTCAGCTATTATAAGCAACTTAAGCTTTTAAAAATACTTTTAAATAAAAAAAGTCATTAATTTTTGCATTGGCTGAGGTTAATACACTTTTTTTTCGATGCTTTTAGTAAAACTTTTAGAGGACCTAAAATTATGGGATAAAGACACATGTATGAACTGTTTAACAATGAATAAAATTGAGCAAAATGTTATAGAGTTCAAATGTAAAGCGCGTATATCTGAAAAAAATTACACCAAGCTTTTTTCCATAACAAAAAATTATAAAGTTATATTGATGGAAAACAGTTTATTACTTTCTAGCTTTCTAAAGTAAATATTGTTATAATAAAACAACGATACAAAAATTTACTACTCACTATAAATTTGTAAACTCATGTTAAACTTTATCACTCCAATACCTTCTGGAAGTTTTTCCAGTTAGTTTTCTTGAATAACTATCTTCTTGAAAGTCTAGTGTGTCAATGGCTTTCCACAGGACAACAGTTAAAACAGTTAACTTTACTGAAAACCTTTATTGCCCTAAACCTGCAATCACAAATAGGAAAATTAAATAGCATTACTATAACTTATAATTAAATCATGAATGACAGTTAGAATAATCGATACTTGTAGAATACATGCAAAATACTTTCAATAAAAAGAGGTTGTTGTTTGGAATTAAGTAAACATGGTAATTGGTAATATTATGACTTAATGCTAAAAAGAAGCTCTTCTGTAAACGACTCTGGTTTTTGAAGAAAATAAATAAGTGCCAGAAGACCTTCTTTAGTTTAATATGCCTTGAAGCAACAGCAAATTTGTTATGATTTAATACACAGAAAAATAGAAAAATAATAGTCATGCTATGCAGAAATTTTCTGTAGAAGCAATTGTTTAAAAGGATGTACATGATCACATTAAAATGAACATGAACAGCACAATATTAGTTAAGCAGTAATCAATTTTGAAAAAGTAATAGATGTACAGCTTTATATTAGAATATGTTTTACAATGCAAAAAGTTACGTTACGCTCTATTGCATAATTGTGATAAACAGTAACTTATGGTAGATGACAATTAGAAAGAATGTTCATGGTTAATGACAATTGAGGACAATAAATATCTTTAAACCAGTGTTTTTCAACCTATGAAGCATGTACCAATTGTTGTATGCAAACGTTTTAGTTGGTTGGTACCCAAAAAGCTTTTTCGTCTAATGTAAACTTTAGGAAACTATTGAAAATTTATTGTTATTGTCGGTGGGTTAAGGTATATTGTTACTTTGACATATTAACTCAACCTTTAATTAGATCTGTGGCTACTGATGGGAACACTTTTTTCATTTATATTTTAGGAAACAGTAAAAGTCACTACGCTGCTAGGAAAGAATAAAACCATTAAAGTATACATTTATTGTTACAATAAGTTGTTATAAAATGAAGATTGCTCATAACAGCTCAAAACGAAGAGTAAAAAGATGTTAATTACAAAGTGTTGACTTTAAAACACCTTGAACAAAACGAGTTAACAAGAAAAAAGTTTTTAAATCATATTATCCAAGGTAATCTTTCACGGCATCCAAGCTGACTTCCCAAAGTTTTTTGCCGACTTTTTTATCGCTTGCTCTTTCATGAAGTTCAACATTAGCACAGTCGGCAAAATATCCTCCGTTGAATTCAGTTACCTTGTCATCCAAAGAACAATAGAGAATAGTTTGGGCGCCATAGTAAGACGACCTGGAAAAATGTTTAGCTACAATTAAAAAAATGCCCAACGTAATAAAATCTAATAAAGACTTTTTCGAAATGCAGAATTTTATTATAAATTTTACTGACTCAGATTAGATTTTTAAGTTATTTGACAACACCAATCAGCAAGCATTACACAATTTTAATGTTTTCTAACATAATATGTACAAACGATTAAAGTATAAGCATAAATCAATGAAAACTATTGCTATACACCAGTTTTTTTTTTAAATTGTATTTTGTGCAATATCCAAAGTCTAGCAAAATGCGAATTTTTTTCAAGTTGATTTTCTCAATTTGGTGGTATAAGCAGGCTTGCAAGATTGACTTTTTTTTAACATGGTTGGTATCAGAAAATTCATTCCGCTTTTTTGTGAAGTCTTGCTAAAACTAATTAAATTGCATCCCTTTATTGTTCTAAAACTTTTTTTTAAGCCTGAAGGCAATACCATTTTCTTTCATTGTTTTTTCTTTAATTTAATCTGGCTACATACCAGTAACTTTTATAAAATTTTATTCTAAAACCAGGTTGGTAGTAATGGAACTGGGGTAAAGCAACAAAAAAAGTTTGAGAATCACTGTTCTATGCAGACAGAACATCATTTAAAATGTTATGGTATATCAAAGTAATATAAAAAAATCTGCTTTTGTTTAAAATGTAATTTTTAAGAAACATATAACATATTTGATACTTTGAAGTGTATATATATAGGACATAAGGCCGCTACAATGTGCTGTACTTTGAACTGCACCATACCTGCCTAAAAGCTTATACAAAATCCATTTGAAGGTCATCCTTTTAAAGACTGAGTTTATAGTCTTGTTCATTGAAAGCTCAGTTTCAACCAAACCTAAATATTTAAATATTCAGATATTACAGATAAAAAACATTGTAAAATTTTAATATTAAACGTTTTTAATTATTTAACAGCTAAAAATATGGAAAAAATATATATGAAAAAATACCTGGGTGTACAGAGTAGGTTGTGATGTCATAATCCTTGATTATTTCTTTTAATTCGGAAGTAAAATAGACATTTGCAAGTTTGCTTAAACCGTAAGTCAAGTAACTTGGAATGAAATCATCAAGATCCTTGGTGTCGAGTTTTATCGCTTCAAAATCAAATTTGCTGGGATATCTGGAAGTTTAAATAGAAAAATTATTAAAGGCTAATATTTAAAGTATCAGCTTGTTTTGATCTTAATGTGACTAAATAATCCAAATTAACTGATTGATCAACCAACATACTATTATCAGTAGTATGCTTTTGCTAAATTACATCTAATACCGTCAGTAAAAATGGTAAAATAATTGCAAATAAATTTACCTAATTACACTAATGTAATTTAGTCAAGTTGGTTTGTGGATTTTACTAATACTTTTTATTTAAAACTATTTAGAATTGATAAATTTTCAAACTTACATGTGTATTCTGGATGACACATTTATAATTCTGACTGGACGAGTTTTCGATGTAGATTTCATTTTTTCAAGCAAAAGGTTTGTGAGTAGAAATGGACCAAGATGATTGACAGTAAACACATTGTTGAATCCATACTTTGAAACACCAGGCCACCGACTGACACCTGAGTAGCATAGAAATGGCATGTGTAACAAAACTCTGAATTCCCACTTACAAATAAACAATGTGTGGGTAAGTATTTTCTTGAAATAGTTTCAAAAAATTACAATTACACTATTTTAACTATAAAATAATTTTATGCACAAACACTTTCTGCAACTTTTAGCAAGCTCCAGCGTTTGTAACTTAAACCTAAATTTTTTAGTCCTATTTATATAGATGAGCAAAGCTTGACCAAAACATCGCCCAGTTGCCCAGAGTTTCAAAACAAACTTGAAAAACTAGAATCTTTCCAACCTGCATTGTTGATAAGGTAATCAATGTTCTCTTCAGTTTTTAAAATATTTTGTGCAAATAATTTGACAGAATCAAAGTCTCCGAGATCCAAACCCAAGGCTCGGATCTACAAAATGATAAAAAAACTGTTAAAAAGCTTGTAATAAAAATTATTGAAATATTAGGAAAGCAAACTTTACATTATTATTATTAGATATTTTACTGATTTCCAAAATTGCTTTTTCCGATTTAGAGACGTTTCTTGATGCAATAATAATCTTTGCTCCATATTTGGCAAATTCTATCGCAGCTGCTTTTCCAATTCCTTCGTTTCCACCTAAATCATTAACAAAGATAAAACTAATTAAAATAATTTTAGGTGTGACAAAAATATAAAGTGTCGCATATACCCGTTCTAATGACAGTTTTTCCAAATACCAAAAATGTAAATGCATATACCTGTTATTATGACAGTTTTTCCAGTTAGATCTTTGTTACTCTGATGAACAGGGCCTCGTATGACTTGAGTTTGCCAATAATAAGCAACATACGCAAACAGAGCAACAATAACAAACTGTTTCAATGACACCATTTTACAAACTGTGCGGAACTATCTACATGAGTAACAAAAAAAACACTTTAGAACTACACAGTTATAATAAATATAGATTATATAGATGTTCATGAGTTTTGATGATAATGGAATATATATGTTTGAAATTATGTAATATAATTAACGATCATTTTTTTCAGTTTATTTAGATGTACAAATGCTACTCTTTTTATAAACTTAGTTATTATATAATAAAACAATATTATTCAAATCTCAGTTAACACTCTTACTTTTTTGGTAAATAATATATCAATGTATTCGGTACAAGTTTTGTTAAAGTGATAAAAAAATTAATTACCAAGACCGCTGGATGTTAGTCCTCCAAATTCAACAACTTACAAACTAATTTTACCTAAAGTCTAAAAGCAATTAACAATTAAATAGAAAATTAAAATCAATAAAGATCACAGTAAACCACAATTTCAAATAAATCACTCTATAGATGGAAGAATTAATACTGCACAAAAAAACAACTCAATGATGAGAGAAATATTTCATAACCAAGTAGATGCAACGCTATTGCGATAATCTGTTCTAAACATAAAAGTAAAGTTAACAGCAAATTACAAAGCAAGCTGCTTTTATGATAGGTAACTTGGATTTTAATTAGCAGGATGTGAGCTTAAGTACTGGCCCCCAAATTATCTATCATAATAGGAAAGGTAAATGCTTCTCATCATACAAACCCAAACAATAACAAAAGAGCGCAGTTAATTGCTGCAGTTAGTGTGACACATTTTGTATGTAATTTAACAGTATTTTATTTTTGCACTTTTATGGAAACTTTTTGAATAATTAAGTGTAAATATAGCACAAGAAAAAAAATTATTGTTTCGGAATAAAGATAATTATTGTAAGGCATATCTGGTATCATGCTCAAAAAAGTGCAACATTTAGGTAGTATTTGAAAAAATGCAGTATGTCAACTAGAAAAGGTGTTTTTTTTGAAGATGTGTACACAAATGTTAAGCTCACACATTGAAGAAGACACCAGCAACATATTACGACTTAATTTAAGAAATAACTCAAAATCTGAATCATGCAGCGTTCTTGCAAAAGCTTTAAAACTTTTAACTAGGGATGTCCAATACTTGATATTTTTGCAAAACCAATACCCGATATTTTGGAGAAGAACAATAATCCTGAGATCTGATCCAATACCAAATGACGTCATTACTGTACCCCAATAAGCAAAATAGGTGAAATTTAAACATTTGTAGGTCTTTAGGCCAAATTTTGCTTTAGGGTCAAGAAGTTAAGTTACCTCCGGTTGTTAACCTATTATAATTTTTGATAAATTTACCTTTCAAGTTTAGATCACAGCTTTGTGCCGCCAATTATTGCTAAAATTCCTATGTTAGTTGAGTAGCAGGTCTGCCCCACCCTGATGAGTAGCAATACTACAACTTGGTTTCTATATTATTGGACATCCCTACTAACAATGTACAGTGCAACTGACAGTAGCTTTACATTTTCGTGAGTTCCATAACACAAAATAATTGTTTAGTGAAATGTTTTGTTCAAAATCGCTTGAATTTTAAATAAAGCAAAGCATGTGAATTAAAGAATTTTAATTGCACAACAATATGATGATTTAACGAGTTATTGCGTAATTCTTTCAATAAAGTTCCTTATCCAAGATAATCCTTTACAGCATTCATGCTGACTTCCCAAAGTTTTTTGCCGACTTCTTTATCGCTTGCCTGATCAGAAAGTTTAACATTTGCACAGTCGGTAAAATATCCTCCACTGAATTCAGTTACTTTGTCATCCAAAGCACAATAGAGAATAGTTTGGGCCCCATAGTAGGGTGATCTGTATAGAAAATACTATAGCTACCGTTTTCTTGAAGCAGTATTTTAAGTTTGAAAGCCAATTGGTATAAATTCCCTAATACTTGAGTGTCATAAAAAACTTTTACAGATAGTAACGAGCACCATACAATAATAGATAAGTGCATATATTTTATGATCTGCAGTGATAAATTCTTGTTATTGGAAAAAATGTGTTCTTATATTAGTGCAGAATATATTGTCACATTTAGAGTGAAAACATGTACAAAGCATCAAATCATTTCTTCACATTAACAGAACTTTATATTTCGCTGTGCAGAAATTCCAAAAAATAAATAAATTAGAAATGGAAAATATAAACAACCGCCCTAACCCTAACCCTAGGCAAAATCCAGCATTATAGCAAATAAACAAGGCGCTAAGGATGTCTCTTTTTATCAGAGACATATATTAATATATCTGTTAATTCTAAAAACTAATTTTAAGCTTTAAACATTTTAAGCAAATATTATAAGATATTTTTTCTTTTGAATTTTATAATTGTTATTAAAATTACTACTTACATATGTTTATACACTTCACTTATTATATGTTAGACATTTAAAAACTGTCCCTATGATAAGTACAAAAAATATTTTGTGCCATACCTGCCTAATAAACTGTACAAAACCCATTTAAAAGTCATTCTTTTCAAAACAGAGTTCACCGTCTTGTTCATCGCAATCTCCGTTTCAATCATCCCTAATTTAAATGTAGTATTTTTATATCCCGCTTTACGAAAATTAGCAAGAAAACAGAATTTTAATAATTTATTTTTCTTTGAAATATGTTTTCACAGCTATATTTGCACAAAGATTAGGCAGTGGTATATTTTTTATTGCATTGCATTGTAAACTTGTTTTATACTACTACATTTTTCTTTTAGGTATGTAAGTATAAAAATTGTACAAAAAACCTGTACCACTTTAAATTTATATTTTAGAGATCGCTTACACCAGAAATGATTGTTAGTTAAAGATAAACAGCATATTAGCAAACTACTAAAAAGTACAGATGTTGTCAGCTGTTTTCTTCACTCACTTGGAGAATTTTTAATTTTGACAACTATTTTTTTACAAAAAAACGAGAAACCTGCGAAGAATCTTGGCAAAAAACAAAAGGTTTGTCACATTTTAATCATTCGTAAGAAAAAACAAACCAGGGCACAAAGAGTAAGTCGTGATGTCATAATCCTTCATCCTTTCACTTAGTTCCGATGTAAAGTAGACATTTGCAAGTTTGCTTAAACCATATGTGATGTAACTTGGAATATAATCGTTAATTTCCGTCGTGTCAAGCTTTATAGCTTCAAAGTCAAATTTGCCCGGGTACCTAGAAGTAAAATAATTGGGCTTTAAAATCAGAATGCTGTAAATAATCACTATATCAAAGCCCATACAGTAGTAGGTAGCTGTGTTTATTATTTTTTAACATTGAGGTAACATTGAAAATATACTGCTAACTTCTCTATATGCTTCAATATTCATTCTAAAATAAACTAATAATTTGCATAAAATATTAATGTCATCCAACCTATATTAATTTATATTAGCGTTTGGTGATTGTCAAATTACTGGTGAATGCACAATGCAATATCCAAAGTTATAATAATTGCATATTACTCTATAGCCCAGTGGTTCTCAAACTTTTTTAGAAAAATTGCGCAACGGTCCCCCAGTAATTTTTTTAATTGCTCACGGTCCTTAAAAATATACACAAAATAACATTTGTTTTTAATGGTAACAATAGAATTGGTGCACTTGCTTCTTTGCTATCAGCTTGGTTATGTTAACCTCTAATAAATCACTGTATTGAAGTGAAGCAATTACGAACAGTTTTAAAACCGTGACCATATATAGCCCACAGTGTCAGCGCAGCAAGCTGTAAAAACGTAACTCTTATTAGCACAATGCAATACTATTACAATAACGTGAATAAACAACTAATCAGCTTGCTTTGGAAAAGTAAGTTTCCTGAATTTTTTTTGCACAAGAGGTTTTCTTCTTCAGGGGCGTCGTTTTGATGTTTTGTTAGGTGCTTTGCGGTCCCAGAAAATTGTCTCGCGGACCCCAAAAGGACCGCAGACCCCAATTTGAACACCACTGCTATAGCCGTTAATATTTCACTACTTTAATATTTCTTTGTCAAATAGATAAAATTTAAAACTCCAATATTTTATTTAATGATCTCTCCTCCCAAATAAAATTTGAAATAAAAACAAAATTTTTAGCAAACTCACATATGAACCCTGGACGTCAGATTGATAATTCTGACTGGACGAGACTTTGATGTGGATTTCATTTTTTCAAGCAAAAGGTTTGTAAGCAGAAAAGGCCCAAGATGATTGACAGTAAACACATTGTTGAAACCATACTTTGAAACACCAGGCCACTGACTGACACCTGAGTAGCATAAAAATGGCGTGTGTAACAAAACTCTGAGTTCCCACTTACAAATA
This sequence comes from Ascidiella aspersa, assembly GCF_963924565.1. Lineage (NCBI taxonomy): Eukaryota > Metazoa > Chordata > Ascidiacea > Phlebobranchia > Ascidiidae > Ascidiella > Ascidiella aspersa. The sequence goes on along the minus strand of NC_139451.1, from coordinate 32,589,788 downwards.
AACAATGTGTGGGCTGATATTTTCTGAAAACATATATTTCTAAAACATCAATTACACCACCAAGGATAGCAATATATATTAAGTTGCTTCGGTTATAACTGCCAATTATTAGTCAATTCAACTATCTTTTTTTATGTTTCTTCCAAGTTACCAAAATAAAAATTTAAAATGTATGTAAGGCTAGCTTTGATATGAACAATTTGATCTTTTGATCTCTAAACCAGTGTTCATTTGCTAACCTGCCAAACTCCAATGCTGTTCTGTAAGCTTTGGTTAAATCTAGCACATTTATTTTAATACAAACTTTTATAATACATCTATCTCAATGCACCTTCTTTAATAACAGGAGCCAATATTAAAAGTATAACAACACCAAAATTTATTATGCCAAACTAATTTATTTACTTGCTTTTTTCCAATATAAATCTTTTGACTCGGCAAAAAAATCAAAAAAATTTTATTGACATGAAAAATATTTCAGACAATATTTTCACAAAACCCTTAAAAGGTTCATCGAACCTTGGTTGAGAACAACTGCTTTTAAACAGTTCACCTATGCTTTCATTCCCATTTTTTAATTTTAAATTTCCAAACCAATTTCAAAACAACCTGCATTGTTGATGAGATAATCAATGTTCTCTTCAGTTTTCAAAACATTTTGTGCAAATAATTTGACAGAATCAAAGTCTCCAAGATCCAAACCTAAGGCACGAATCTAAGAAATGAAAAATAACTGTAATACATAAAATATTACATATAGCAAAAATTTAAAGTATTAGTCATACATTTTTGTTTCCAGATAATTTACTGATTTCCAATATAGCTCTTTCTGATTTAGAGACATTTCTTGAAGCAATGATAACCTTTGCTCCATATTTGGCAAATTCTATCGCAGCAGCTTTTCCAATTCCTTCATTTCCACCTGAAACATTAACAATAACAAAAGTAAAAAATAATAGTGATTCGCGACATCAACAACTTAACTACCTGTGATTATGACAGTTTTTCCAGTTAGATCTTTGTTAGACTGATGAACAGGGCCTCTTTTTATTTGAGTTTGCCAATAATAAGCAACATATGCAAACAGAGCAACAATAACAAACTGTTTTAATGACACCATTTTACAATCAAATACTTAAAAAACTAAAACACAAAACTGTTTAAAAATAATGTAATAATGTTTTTTTTGTCCATAATAAAAAAGCTCCTCTGGTAATTGTAATTATTATGCCTGGTAGCAACAGTTTATATAATAAAATGTATGTAAGGCAATTTAGTTACAAAGCACAACCAATATTAAATCTTTTTTGTTAATATTCCTATGTAGTACTCAACAAAAACAATATTGTGCACTGGTTAAAAATTCTGCAAAATCAATATAACATTGCCTGCATACTAACGGTAAATATGTCTATTAAAACAAAGTTAAAATGTGGTGCAGGCTATTAGGTAGTAATGTGTTAGTAAACAACATTATTTCATAAGCATAGGTAACTACAAAGCCAATTATAATAAATTGAATTTTTGATTTAAATTGAACTTGGTGATATGCTATTAAAAATCATAAATTGTCATAGAAAAAATATAAATATACTTTTCAATGTCATAACAATACAACTTACACCTGATGTCAATACCTTTTAAGTTGATTGTGTCAAACTAGAGATCTGGAATTGTTGGTCTACCAGCAGCACTCAACACAGCCATTAAACTTACACTATTTAAACCTAAATTCTAAAAGCAAATGTAAAATTAATGAGCAATTTAAAAAAATTAGAAATCACAGTGAATTATAACTTTAATAAAAAGCACACACATCAACAGTTAAAAAAAACATTCTTTGTGTCACAAGAGAAGAAATTAGCTATTTGTTGGAAATGCGCACAAGAAATCAGACAGTTAAGTGTAGTTTAATGCTAAGAGTTGCCTTAAAATGCTAACTTCTTAGTATTTTATTTCTGCTTTTCAACTATAAGTTTATAAGTGGTGCCATAATATCAAAGTTATCCTTAATTAGTTTTGGTATACAGTGAACATATTATAAGACGGTGGTTCTCAACCGGGGGTCCATGGATACCTGGGGGTCCGCAAAAACTTCTCAATATAACTTCATTAAATTAATTAACGCTGGGAAACATGCTTAATCACAATCTTGGTATGTGATAAAATCACATTGTAACATTAAAATCGCATTGAGATATAACACAAATAGATTATGAAATAGAAGACAACATTGTTACAGCTCACATGTACGTGATTTTAGTTTATGATATCGTTCGCAAAGATGACATACGTTTAGCATAGTCACAACACAATCACGCATGACTTACTTCATAGATGCAGCAGCAGAACATGCATTAAAATAAACGTGTCATAAAGTAATTTTGTGTTGTGTGTTACTTTACTCAACTATGGCGCACTAGGCAGACAGACTGAAATATTAAAAAGAACTAAACACAGATATTACACCACAACAATGTAAGGAGTTTGTGAATATTTAAAAGCATCAAAAAGGTTGGGAACCACTGGTATAGGAGATTAATCAAAGAATAGCTCCTCCGGTAATAACAATTGCATTATATTGGACTGATTATGCCTGGTAGCAACAGTTTACATATTATAAGCATTCTAATATGCTGAAATGTTTTACATAACTAACAATTGCATACTCTATAAAATCCAATGCATAAATTATATAAAGTACAACTAATATACAATTGTAAGCGATACACAATAAAGTAATCACCAATAACATTCTATGATGTAGTTCAATTTGAAGAAATGACTATGTCACTACAAAGAAGTATATAAAATAAATATTAACACAACTAATATCTTTAAAATGAAGAGAAAAAAATACATTTTAAAATAGTATGTGAATTACAGGATATGGATTGCACAAGATTGCATGTTATGAGTTAAATGAGTTACTAAACATTTTTTCAAATATAATTTTTTATTTAATATAATCTTTCACTGCATCCAAGCTGACTTCCCAAAGTTTTTCACCGACTTTTTTATCACTTGCTTTTTCATGAAGTTTTACATTTGCGCAGTCGGCAAAATATCCTCCACTGAATTCAGTTACTTGCTCGTCCAAAGCACAATAGAGAATAGTTTGGGCACCATAGAATGGGGATCTACACATAAAATTTATAGCAATACTTTTAACGTGCAGATGTTTATATATAACCTAATAAAACAACAATTTATGTGGAGAACCTAGTAACAAGCACAATAGAACTGGTTGTGAAGTTACAACTTGGCAGTTTAACATTATTTCCTTTTAAAATAATTTAAACACTTGTTCTTCATGGATGGATAAGTTATATCAAAGGTAATAGCACATAAAGGAACTAATACTTGTTAAATGTCTAAAACCCAAACAGAACTTGTAGAATTACAGTAACATCCCAATTGACTTTGAACGCATTTAAGTTCGCAAAAAAATTTATCAAAATCTAGGTTCGACTTTTTCTATTTATTATTAATTACAGTTATTAAACATCTCAAAAAAGTTAATGATATAATAAAATATAAACTAAAATTCACTATTTGTCAGCTGTGACTGACTTAAAAGTTACACTTTGCCTGAAATTATATGAACAATAATAAATATTATGTGAACATAAGCTTTTATAAAAAAAATGGAAACGGTAAAGCTTTAATACGTCCACATTTTCTGTCTCGAATGTTACATTAGCCCTAAAAATCAGTGTTCAGTTTGGCCGATATAGGCTTTGTATTCCATACAATTTGCACGTTACGCTGTAACAAAGAATCACTAGGTTTGATAAAGTGCTCCAGTTCAAGTTGTGAACTTAGCTGGAATATTATTGTACTTCAATAAATGTAATTTTCACCATAAACATATAAGTAATACTCACACTCCTAGTAATCACCAATAATACAAGGCCTTACCTTCCTAGTAGTTTAAGCACAATCCATTTGGCGGTCATCCTTTGAAAGTATGAGGTTGTTGTTTTGTTCATTGCAATTTCAGTTTCAACCAATCCTGAATAAAACATAGTATTTTAAGGCTCACCACACAAGCAAAACTCACATTGCACTAATACATCTCTTCCTTAAAGAAAAATGGGTTAAAAACATTAATACTATTATAAATTGTAAGCTTGGTATGTGTTTCTACAACAGAATCTTGCCCTCCAACAGAACACATAAGGCCGACAATAAAAGTTCCAAAATTTATTAATAGCTTGAGAAGTGAACCGCTTTGAACAAAAATCAGTCAGACAGTTCTAATTCTATTTGAATAAGATAAACTAATAATGCAATTTTGTTATATGGCGAATGCATATTTAAATTAAAAGTTTAAAACCTTGCCGACTGACTTTTGTTGGTGCGCTTCTCAAGCTATTATTATAAATTGTACAACTTTATTAATCATTGATATCACAGCTTGACGGATTTTGTTTTTATTATACCCACATTATTTTGCATCTTTGTCAAAACACCAAGTTAAGATTCAGGAATGCCTAGGAAGGCCTAAACTAAATGTAGAGATGGTATATAGCTATTAAGCTAATGTAGGCCTTTTGCATTTCCTGATGTTGGCGTTTCACAGAGATAAAACATGTTTGTTTGTTGACCAGCTCCATCTAAGACTGCGCTGCTCAGTTGAAAGAGTGATTGTTTCGGTATGGCTAAAGGTTGTGAGCTCAAACCTCACTGCAGGCTAGTTTTTTTTTAGCCTGCCCTACTTGAACTACAATCTTGATCAGGCTGTCAGATTTACATAAGGCACCTGGGTGTACTGATAGCAGGTTCTTGCAAACTAAAAGTTTATAAAGTAATATTGCCTCACAAAATAATGACAATGAAACAAATAGTATATTTCGTTGAAAATTGCATAATCAAGCTCTTTTCTTTTATGTCCAGCTAAAAAAATGACTGGTTTTGAAGGCGCCAGAAAGTCTGAATTATACTTTGGTTGTATGGAGATCATTGTGGTTAATTGATATTCAATAAACTCTTCATATGTTAAGCGCTGAACTTAATATGCTTGCTGTTCATAAATATATAAATACAAAATAACAAACCGGGGTGCACAGAGAAGGTTGTGATGTCATAATCCTTGATTCTCTCATTTAATTCTGATGTAAAGTAGACATTTGCGAGTTTGCTTAAGCCATATGTTATGTAGATTGGAAAATAATCATCATGTTCTTTAGTGTCGAGTTTTATTGCTTTAAAGTCAAATTTTGCCGGATACCTGAGAAGAAAAAATTGATTAATGTGAAATATTTCATATTGCTTCCAAAGTGCAATATTGTGTACCATTAAAAGATCAGCTAGGTTTTTTACTGTTTGACTATAATTTTGTTTTTTATGTATACCATCATATTGTTAACTATGCATACTATTAGTACCATATTCGGCGCTGGTCTAGAATACCCTAACCCAAATATTGTGCGTTGATTTAATAATTGTGGTAGGATTCTACCATATTCGGTGCTGGTCTAGAATACCCTAACCCAAATATTGTGCGTTGATTTAATAATTGTGGTAGGATTCTACCATATTCGGCGCTGGTCTAGAATACCCTAACCCAAATATTGTGCGTTGATTTAATAATTGTGGTAGGATTCTACCATATTCGGTGCTGGTCTAGAATACCCTAACCCAAATATTGTGCGTTGATTTAATAATTGTGGTAGGATTCTACCATATTCGGTGCTGGTCTAGAATACCCTAACCCAAATATTGTGCGTTGATTTAATAATTGTGGTAGGATTCTACCATATTCGGTGCTGGTCTAGAATACCCTAACCCAAATATTGTGCGTTGATTTAATAATTGTGGTAGGATTCTACCATATTCGGTGCTGGTCTAGAATACCCTAACCCAAATATTGTGCGTTGATTTAATAATTGTGGTAGGATTCTACCATATTCGGTGCTGGTCTAGAATACCCTAACCCAAATATTGTGCGTTGATTTAATAATTGTGGTAGGATTCTAGACCAGCGGCCCATATTCTAATGTTTATACTTTAATTAACCACGCTGATTTAGTATAATCATAAACATTGCATTTATTTTTTTTTCCAAAATCATAAGAAAAAAACAAGAAATATACATGCAAACATCTTGCTGAAAAACAATTCAATTTTTCAAACTTACATAGGCAATTAAAACTTACATGTGCATTCTGGATGACACATTTATAATTCTAACTGGACGAGTTCTTGAAGTGGATTTCATTTTTTCAAGCAAAAGGTTTGTAAGCAGAAATGGACCAAGATGATTGACAGTAAACACATTGTTGAAACCATACTTTGAAACACCAGGCCACCGACTAACACCTGAAAAGTTTGTTCAAAGTTACTGTGAATTTATATTTCCAAAATACCTATTTGTGGATATTTCTTAAAAAAATGTTATGTTAATTAAAAGATAAGGTCACGCCTAAAAATAATGGTAACTACAAGAGAGATGGTGCCATTAAAGGTGAAACATATTCTTTCAACTTCTTAATAAATGACTGAGGTTGATTATTACTGAATAATATTTATTTTTAAAACGAAACAACTTTCTTAAAAATACTTCAATTTAATTTTGGCTTGCACGTTTTTAACTACCAAAAAAACAAAATTGTTTCAGAAGATCAACCTGCATTGTTAATAAGGTAATCAATGTTTTTTTCAGTTTTCAAAATATTTTGTGCAAATAATTTGACAGAATCAAAGTCTCCAAGATCCAAACTCAGGGCTCGGATCTGCAAAATGAAACAAAAACTGTTAAACAGCTATAATAAAAAGAAAAAAAGTTGAGTTTTACATTTTTGTTTCCAGATAATTTACTGATTTCCAATATAGCTCTTTCTGATTTAGAGACATTTCTAGATGCAATGATGACCTTTGCTCCATATTTGGCAAATTCTATCGCAGCAGCTTTTCCAATTCCTTCATTTCCACCTAAAACATTAACAATAACAAAACTGAAAAACTGTGGGATGCAGTGCATATCCTTCTCATCAAATTCTGTTAAGATAGCCGATACTTATGAAATATGCATTGAGCCATATATTAGTAAGATACCCTATGGATTAGAATTCCCTCAGGAACACCAATTTTTTTTCATAAAATGCCTGATAACTAGCAACCGTTGGCTGAATATATAATGCAGTATTGACCTGATTATTTTCAAATTAGACAAAATTACAGTTTTGCATCAGACAAAGATTTCCTGTTAATAATAAAGTGTAACATTATACAGTGTACAATACAGCACAAATACAAACTTATATACCTGTTATTATGACAGTTTTTCCAAATACCAAAAATGTAAATGCATATACCTGTGATTATGACAGTTTTTCCAGTTAGATCTTTGTTACTCTGATGAACAGGGCCTCGTATGACTTGAGTTTGCCAATAATAAGCAACATACGCAAACAGAGCAACAATAACTAACTGTTTCAACGACAACGTTTGAAGAGTTACTTTTTAAGAATAAAAAATATTGAAATTGCCTGTATAGGTAAAATGGGTAAATTTGTTTTGAAATAATGTCATAACGTTTTCTACTTGTTTATTTTAATTTAAATAAACCTTAGGAAATACATTGTACTTAAAGATATATTATAGCAATACAAGTAATATACTTAAGTAAAAAATGTTCATATTGAAGCAAACCTTTTATTTCAAGACTTTTTAATTTACATAGTTTTTATGTTACCTCAAGTCATAATACAAACATTGAACAATTTGTATAAAGTGGTATTAACAGATTCAATATTAACTTTATTAAAAGTGATGTTACTTATTATAAACAATATTGAATAAAGAGCAAATTAAAATAATTCTACATTTATAAGCCTGGTACTAACGGAAAGAATATTTAAAATTTAACATGAACATTTTAGATTCGTCCCAGAACTATCGGCAACAATAAAACAAAGAATGTGTCCACAAAGTATATATTTGCAGATTAAAAATGAATTTAACTGATTAAGAAATGCACAGTAAATTGCTATATTCAATACAAATTAATCTTTAAAGAGAAATGTACTTATGTTCACTGATTTTCAAACATATAACTAATATAGAAGTACAACAGTGAAAAGTTACCTAAAAAGTATTGCAAACATTGCACCACAACAAAGGGTTTTCACAGTGTAAAATGTGTTGCATAAAAAGTTATTCAAAACATTTTTTTCCAAGAAAATCTTTCACAACATCCAAGCGATTGCTGTGATGATGGGGTACTGCAAAGCGCTTATTTCTGGCTTTAAAGGCCCGTTTACACTACAGCTGCACTCAGCTGCGCTGGGCATAATTTGCATTTAAATTCTATTGTGGTGAACGTTTCACGCTTTGCTAAACTCAAGCCCCGTGCAGCTGGAAAAAAATACACTTTGGAGCGATTTCCACGCTTTGCTCAACTCAAGCCCAGTGCAGCTAGAAAAACATTTACGTTTTGTCGCGATTTTTACGCCCAGCGCAGCTCACTGCAGCTGTAGTGAAAACAATTCCACGCCCAGTGCAGCTCAGCTCCGCTCAGTGCAGCTGTAGTGTAAACGGGCCTTTACTAGCAACCAATAGTCACATTGTAGGTATATGAACATGAAAAACACTCTCCAGCGCTAACCTAGAATCCTTCCACGTGTTCAAATTTTTATCAAACCAACGCACTTGGGTTAGGGTGTCGGTTATGATGCGGGTCAAGTATTATTATATTAATTTCTCAGTTGGCAATTTAAATTTTGACAGTTTCGTTACTCTTACTAAAAAAAGTGGTAGAATTGTAGACCAGCGCCCTACTGAGTACTGACTACAGGCTGTATACTGTATAATCCAGTAACACGCAGAAAAGCTACGTTATTTCCGGATATTCCATCGCACCATATGTTACCTTTTTTATTGCATCACTACTTTGCGATGACATAGTTAGAAATAACTCCATTCTTAATAATTTTAAAACCTTATTTCAAATTTAAGAGACTCGTTTCGTCATACAAAGCGTGACTCGGCAATTTTGCATTTATTGACCATGCAAAACACGTGGGTTACTACCGTCATGCTTGAGTGGTTTGTTTACATACGGAAGTCAATTTCCCGGCATCATAAACATCGAACTACACCCGATCCGTTAGAAATCAGTGCATTTCTAAGCAAAAAGGTCTACGACAATCAGGGCATCCTATGGCAGAAAAGTCTAGACTTTTAGACCTTGAGGTCCTGGCAATGCACTGATTTGGGCCAGATAAACTCCCGGTGAAGATAAATTAAAAATATTCATTAAAAGTTCAGAAAAGATAACAAAAAATATGAGATAGGATTAATAACACTTGACCCAACTAAACCCTAACGCCATCCCGAATCCTAACCCAAATAATGTGCGTTATTTCAATAATTCTTTAAATGCTGGGGAAAAAATCCCAAACTCGGATGGTTTCTCGTCCATTGTATTTAAGATTTTTACGTCAAAAATTGAGGTATTGGGGCCTGAAGCGTTATAATTATTAAATTATCGCACATTATTTGGGTTAGGGCGGTGGTTAGCGTTTGGGTTTGGTTGGGTCAAGTATTGTTAAATTGTCGTAGACCTTTTTGCTTAGAACTGCACTGATTTCTGACGGATACGGAGTAAACAACGCCAAGATGACAACCTTTTATGCAAAACGTTACACATAATTTGTTTTTGTAGGTAAACAAGGCGAATTGCAAAGCGGAGACCAAAAACTGTGAATAACTACGTATTTCCTTCAGTGTTATGACATAGTTATTGCATCATTTTTATTATGCGTTGCGCGATATGTCACTGATGACGTGGTGACAATGACATCATTTAAAGTGACGATATTTTGGACTTTTTAAGAAATACTTGCATCTTTAAAAAACGAATCGGCGCATTTTTAATGGCATTTGCAACTCACTTAGGATTGGGATAGCCTACTAGTTACTGTTATGCTTAAGTAGTTTGTTTGTTTACAATTTAAAGGTAATAATTCAACAATTTTTTTACTGTGCAGTATAAAGCTAGACTTGTTTAAAAATTGTTCAGCAGTTCACACTTTTTACAGGTGATTGTTGCTTACAAAATATCATGGGAAATATAGCAATATACAGTACAGGGCCTTATTGGTATATATTATTTATGAGCAGTGTGGTCAAAGATATGCCTCTTTTTGTTCAAACATTACCATTTCTTTGTTTTTCTACTATATCTTTAGGATGCAGTGTATATCTAGCTCCTTGATTTCAGTTTAAGGCTACATTTTTTGTTCATAGGCGATATTTGCAGGGTCTGGCCAGTGGGTCATAGTTTAGGTGCAAAACACATATTTTTCTAGGCCAGTTGCAAATTTGAATGTTTATCTTTTAAAATTATGTTTATTAAGTTTTAATTTTGTATTTATTTTTTAAGAATTAAATGTCAAGTCGGATAAGTATCAAGCTACCTAAGATGATTTCAAATAAGGCTGCCGTTCTGTGTGTTGCTCTTTCAATGGCCGTCTACTACTGGCAAACTAAGATAAAACGAGGCCCCATGTGTAACTGTAATAAGGAATTAAGCGGAAAAAACATTTTGATTACTGGTGAGAAAATATGCTATTTATGTTCCAATATTTGGATAAAGTAGGAATAGATAAATTTTCAGTGTGCATTATTCTGCTGAATCTGTCACCAGAGTTTCTCAACCTATCATGGGTTGCTCTTTGATTTGGTTGGGTCGTCAACTGCAGTAGTTTACATGATTAGAATTATTGAGATTGGTTCCTACAAGATTTTTCAATTCTTGAGAAAATTGAATTTTGCAGAAGCAATACCAAGACATGGCTTATTTTAATAAAATTTAAACTTATTTATGCTGCAGTCTTTTGTTTTGTATGCTTACAAAAGTATTGAGATGCGGGTAACCAAAGTCTTGTTGGTACCAGGGCTGCGAAGTCTGTTAAAAATAACCCGAGTCCGACTCCGGTCAAATGTGCGATTTTGTCGAGTCCCGAGTCCAGTCCGGATTCTACAGCCTGTATTTCACCAATTTCCAAAAAAAAAACGCTGCAAAAAAGGTTGACAACCACTGCTGTTACCTAATCAACCCTAAAAATGTGTGTTGTTTAAAAATGACATAAACCATCATAGAAAACTTGACTATGTTAAAATATTATAAGACTTAACTTGGACTTAAATTTCAAAATGACTTGTTTACAAAACTGCTAAAACTAATAACTTACAAAATAAGTATTATAATCTTTTAAATAATTGACTGGCATATTATTTATTGAGTTTGTTTTGTACATATAGGTGGCAACACTGGTATTGGCAAAGTAACGGCGATTGAGTTTGCCAAGATGGGTGCTCGGGTGATCATTGCGTCGAGGAATATTGAGAGATCAGAAGCTGCTAAAAAGGAAATTATTCAGCTGTCTGGGAACTCCAATGTAGGTTTTACTCAGTGTATATATTAAAAATTGAGTACATGGTATTTTTTGTTATAAACTCCATGGTGCTGACCTATTTAAAAAAAATGACACCATAAATACAAGTTTTATATTTGCTTTCATGAATCAAAATGGATTAGCAGTTCGCATTCGAAAACTTTGCTGTTTAGATTAGGCAGAAAAATATGAATATCTTTACCCACTGTATGGCTTATTTAAAGTATTTCAAAAAAACTTAATCCTTTTTTACAAATTCTATCACAATTTTACCAAAAAAAAAAGAACTAAATATAAACTTAAATAATTTCTGGCAAAGGGTAAATTTTATTGCAAAATATGATGGAAAAATCAATAATTGTTATTTTATGGCAATGATTAAAAGTCTAATTAAAAAAGAAATAATATATATGTGTTTCACAGATTGCAACCATGCATCTAGACTTGGGTGACTTTGATTCCATCAGAAAATTCGCCAAGGATTTTGATTCCCAAGAAAAATGGTTGGATATCTTGGTCAACAATGCCGGTAAAAAACAACTGTATGACCTCAATTTGTAATCTGTGCAAATATTTACATTGTTGCGAGCATAAAACTTTGTTTGCTGTTACCAGTATCGGTGGTAAAGGATTAAACAAAATATAAAATATTGGAAATGTATTTAATAACTGACAGTAACTGATAGTTAGTGTCCTGCCGTTATGTTTATGATTGTTATGTTTAATTGTTTCTTTATTTCACTATCATTAAGTTTAATCTACAGATTATTTAAATACTAAGTTGTAATGCGCATCTAAATACATTTGGGCAATTTGGCAATGCACAGAAAGTAGCAAAATCAATTGCTATGTCATCTTGAAACTTTGAAATTTGTAACGTTGTGTTGTGTGAAGGTGTTTTGGGACTGCGTGGAATTTCAAAGTATGGTTTTAACCAAGTTTTCACAATCAACCATCTTGGCCCCTTTCTCCTAACAAACCTACTCTTGGAAAAAATGAAGAAGCAATCTCACACAAGACCCGTCAGAATCGTTAATTTATCGTCAGAAATGTACAAGTAAGGTTATGTGCAGAAATGCAGCTTCAATACAGTATACAGTAACATCATATGCTTTGTTTGAACTAACTGTATCACCATAAAAGGGACAGATCGGGGTTTTACCTGCTTCACTATTGAACCTTTCGAGGTGTAAGGGGATAACAACCTTAATACCCACGCAAGAGGAGCTTGCAACATTATTTTTGTGTTTCTTGATTTGCTTTAAGCGCCTTGGTCCTTGCGGTTTAATGTGCATTGACAGCGATGTGTCATTTGCTCATCATGACGAGGTCGTGAGTTCGAATCTCACCACAGGCCAGTATTGCGAACAGGATGCGGCACACAAAGCTACTACGGTAATTTCTCAAATTGACTTTATCACTAAGTCGGTGCAACTCATTCTGTAGAGCGACGGTCTCGGTGATGAGGTCGTGAGTTAAATCTCACCACATGCTAGTTTCACGAACAGGATGCAGCAGACTGAGGCCCGCAAAAAAAACAATTTGTGGACTTTATATGCACTTGGCCTTTGAACATCCCCTTTGTCTTTTGAAGAAGCCGCTTTGAGCAGGTTTTCTTTGCAATTTAGTTATTAACATAAAAAAACAAGCTTAATCTATTGATAAACTGGTTTGAAAATTTATGTGTACTACCGAGTCTACCGTATACCTTTATTATTTTTAGGCATGTTAGATTGCGGCCAGGTATGATGAATTTTACTTAGTTTTTTTATTAAATAGAAAATGAAGAAATTATGAAGAAATATTTCCCCCAAAAAAATTAGTGAGCTTTATATTGAATTGTTTTTTACTGGTAAAGTAGCCCCACGAAGTCCTTATGGGTTAGCTCACACACATCAGTGATTACACACTGATTTAAAGTACGTTTTTAGGGTAACTAGTTTCTCCCGATGTTAAACTTGTTGGTACTTTAACATTATAGAATTCGTATCCCAGAGCCAACTTCTTGTTGTTATTTAAACACAGAACCGTCTCTTCAATCGACTATGACTTCATAAAGGAAGCCACAAGCGGAATCATTGATGCGTATCAGATGTACGGAACCAGTAAACTTGCGAGCATCCTTTTCACATCAGAGCTTCACCGAAGATATGCGGATCACGACATCACAAGCTATTCACTGACACCAGGTTAACACAACTTTCTAAAAAATCAATAATCCCCCTTTCCATCGGGTTCCAACGCTTTGTGCCGTTGCTAACGTTTCAGTAAAATGCTTCACTTAACGTCGCAAGAAAGGCCTTTGAAGTTATAATGAAAACAACTAGTAATCAAATTGTTATTTACTCGTGGCCAGGGCTGCAGAGTCGGACTCAGCGAAACAACAAAATTGAGATGGGTAGCATCAATAAGCGGGCCAAGCGCCGAATTTCAGGTTTGAGGTCGGCAAAATATTGTATAATCGGCTAGTGAAGTCGCTATACAAGAAATCATATATAATGCATTATGAAATTACCGATTCGGGGATGCTTAATTTCGTTGTTTGGCCATTTAGTCCTGCAATTGAATGTTCGCGAACGTAATAATGTGTCCGTCCGTGTTTGAACTAAGGCCAACACATCCGCACGGGCTTGAGCCGAATGCACACGAACGTTGCCGAATGGATTAATTTCTATATAAACCACCGCAACTGCAGCCAGCAATTCGCGTGTTTTAATTTTCCACAGAACACTCTTTTAATCTGCAACTTCTGTTTCCAGGCGTGGTTTACAGTGAGATCGAAAACAACATGCCTTACTACTTCGCTAAGTTCAACAGTTACTTCCTAAGGCTAGTGAGAAGGTAAATGTGGCAAAATCGTTGTTTTTCTGTGGTTTTATGCTCCAATTTCTGCAATTTTAACCCTGAGGCTGCCACTAACTTGACGTTGCTTTGCTGCAAAGCGAGCAATGGTGGATTTTCGCTTTCCAAATTCCTGAGCAAAAAAACAACAGACCTTACAAAGGGACTATCGCGAAAATATTAGAATTCGCTATTTTGGTAAAATTGTCGACGTTTTTAATATAAACGAAAAACATTTTGTATAAAAATACTTTAAATTAAAAAAACCTGATAAATAAAAGGTAAAAAAGTGTATTCCGATGAAAACCTTTTTAATAAATAAAGATCAATCTAACGCTTTACAACGCCAGTCACAATTTAACGACAACTTATTCTCCGTTCACAGGCCAGTTGTGTACGGAGCACAGACGATCCTGCACTGCTCCCTTTCCCCCGTTACAACACACAGCGGCGAATACTTCAAGGACTGCGGAAGGCAGGAAGTGTGGGAGGCTGCTCGCAACTCAACAGCTGCCAAACTGCTTTGGAAAAAAAGCGCTCAAGCTACTCAGCTGATTTAAAGCAACGTTTTCTGGAAGCTGGACCTCAACCGAACCGAAACTTTGCCAAAAACGTCCACTTCCGCCATAACTGCATTCCATAATGTTTCGCAGTAAAAAATTCGCGCTAAAATTCTACACCAAAATTGGGACGATGTTATTCCAAAAACTCGACTCGGCAATCCTTCTTTAATCGTTGGTTATTTGCGAGGCTGTCCGATACTTTCTGTTCTATTCTGATACCCGATATTTTTGTACAACAGATACAACCTGATATCATTTTTTTACTAAAAGGTCAAGTTATAAAAATGACACAAACCACGACGTTAGCCTGAAATGCCAACTCCAAAAAAGATGTGATGTTTTGCAAATTAATTGCGAAAACACTAAGAATGTATCAAGCAAACCACAGTATAAAAATTGAGCTGTATAGTTTTATAACTATTAAATGACTTTTTATAACTATTAAAATGACATTTTTGCTACTTTTAAGTTCAATTATTGCTCATAATCGGGCGAGTTTCTTATTTTCATGTTTTTTATCTTTTCTTTTTATGTCAGTGATTTGACTTCGAGTGGGACTTGACTTGTTTTTCAAGTCGGTCGACAAACGAGAAACAAAAAACATTAAATGATCTCAAAAAAAAGTTTTGTGAAAAAGCGTTTTTTGAGGAAATATGCACCAGTTGCTTAAAAAAGAAACTCTGTCTAAGACTCCCAAGATGACCGCAAGTTATAATGTTTTGACCAACCCTAGCCCACCATTTAACGTGTTATAGTACATCTGTTTTTTGAGTTGTGAAGAATTGAGCTCTGCCGCTTTTAGATTTATTTTCTTACCATTTGTTATTTTTTAATGTCTACCTCCGACTGTGTGCTTATACGATCATGATCAAAGTGTTCTCCTCCCTTTACAAGTTTAAAATAATCGAACCCTCAAAACTTATCTGTGAATAAACCCGAAATAATTCTTGTAGGAAAGTGACATTGGTGTATTTAGCTGTACGTGTTACGTAGGACTAAATGTCTTGTACGAAAAGTGACCTTTTTATTCAGATCCAGTTAAATGGGGGCAACAGTAATGTCCTGGAGGTAGCTATAATTGTCACACGATCATACTTCACTGCAGTTTCATCTAAAGTTGCGCAAGAGAGGTTTGTTTAATTAGGGCTGTGTTGGTGCTACCAACTTACAACAGTTACATTATAATGGGATTTCCAAGGCAAATGGCTTGTCTAGAAAACTTTTAATGGAAAGCATAACTATTTTAAAAAATTTAAACGAAAACATCTGTTTAGGGAAAATATAGAATACTAGTTGTCGGAAATATTATTCTATGTTAGGTTCTTAAAATTAAATCAGTATTTCTATGATTCACCGTTAAATTAGTATTCTATGATTTACAACCGTGGCAACCACCGCCACGCTTGACTTGAAATGTTTGTATACACTCACGGCCTGTTGGTTATTTACCCCACAGTTTTGCCAAAGAGAAACTAACTTTTGAAAACAGCTTGGTCTTTGTCTGCATTTCAGTGAGCAATAAATAAAAGATTAGCATTCTTTTACAGCGTCGTGTAACAACAGTTCAGTTATAATTAATAGACAATCTAGTTAGAATCCAGATTGGAAACTTTGGATATTGCGCGGGGGAGATGTTTTGCAGCTGAAAAAATGCGCGGCTGAAAATAAAATTTCGACTTGAACTTGCGCGGCTGAAAATAAACCATCAGGCTACCGAAAGTTGTAAATTGCAAATTTATATTAAACTTACAGCGTTCATAGAATACTTGAATCAATGCGCAATTTTTGGTTGGTGTGCGGGCGCAGTGCGCAGGTAAATATTTAAAAAGTTGGATAGTATAGCATTTAATATGCAATATTACTCGAAATTGCCTAATTTGACGTCACTAAACACGTGACCGTTGTCCACTGATGCGTGACCAAAACGCCGAACTGTGCGTTTCGCCACCCGCTTCGTCAACAGCCACCGAAGCACAGCGGTGAACTTACGAAAAAAAGCCCGTTTTGACTTCGGTGAAATTATAATTTTGTATCCCAGGATATAATCTCGCCCGATAAATTAGGTAAGTGTAAATCAGCGACGCATATCGCAAAAAGTGATAAATGTTAGGGTTGCCAGATGGCCTAAAATTCGGATAAAAAAACGATAAATTGTCCTAATTTTACCAGCTGTGTTCGACGGTTTGTAAATCATTAGAACAGTAAGTTTTTCTGTCCTAATTTGGCTGAATTTATTTGGAACATTAAATGAAGTAAAACCATGGGCTCATGAGGCCTTTGATGCGTAATTTAACAGTAATTCTAAAAATTTTATATTTTGGTTGATATATCGACGGCTCGACGCCATAGTAAATAAAAATAACCGCGCTGGTTGGTCTACAATCCTACCACATTTATTTTAACAGTAACAAAACGAAATGTCAAAATTGAAACTGCAATAAAGGCATACATACGTAAGAATAAGTATAATAATAATACTTAAGTAACTTGACCCACCCAAACGCTAACTCTCACCCTAACCCAAATAATGTTAGCAATATAACTTACGGATGGAATGTAGTAGGATTCTAGACCAGTGCCCAATTTTTTTGCAACACTGAAAAAAGTTGTCAAAATTGAAATTACAAGGAAGAAACAATTATTGGAGAATAAATGTAATGATGCTGGTCCAGAATCCTACCTCTACTTGACCCAAGCACACCCAAACGCAAACTCACACCCTAACCCAAATATTGTGCGTTGATTTAATTACCATGGCAGGTTTTTTATTTATTATAATTTGTTTCAAGATTGTAGACCAATATATGAATAATCCCTTGTGAATTGTGACACAGTCATGATTACATGGTTCAAGTTTTTGAAACATGTCCTTTAAACTCTTTGTGCGTCAGCCCTTAATTGCACACCTTGACACCATGAAGTTTGTTTCTGTACAATTAGGAGGTTTCTTGTTAATTATATATCCAAATATAGGAAACAAAACCCAAAACTAACAATGATTGAATGTAAAGGCGAGTTTACATTACAGCTGCACTGAGCAAAGCGTAACTTGCATTTAAATTCTGTAGGGCGAGCTTTCACGCTTTGCTAAACTCAAGCCCATAAAAAAAAAATTATGCTCAGTGCAGCTATAGAAAAACATTACATTTTTGAGCGATTTTTATGCCCAGTGCAGCTGTAGTGAAAACAATTTCACGCTCAGCTCAGTGCAGCTGTAGTGTAAATGAGCCTCAAGAGAGTGCCATCCATTCACACCTGTAACTGCATTTTATGACACTTTTTGCTGAGACTTGGTGTGTGCAGAGCCAAACTTTTAGGTGTGCAACCATGGTTTTATGTACACCAGAGGTTTAAAATCTACTATAACTCAGTTTTTTTTTTAAATAAGGTTTTCAAATTACTGATTCATATTTGCACACAATTCCAAATATTTGAATGTTGAACCTGGCATTCCCCGCAACTTTAATGCAGGACTAATATTCCATTGTAAAGATACATAAATAGTAGCCTAGAATGTAAAATGCATCACTACTTGTAATTGACTCTGGCATTGCCTTATAACTTACCAACATTTATCTGCAATTAGCTATAAATTATGAGCCTGGGTTGCTAAAACTGTTATATGGTCGTTGGATAGTTCGGGAACCTGGGAAACATTACCTTTATAGTTTTTTTATTAAACTATTTTGCTTATAGTAATGGTGGCATTTAGTTATTGAGTATATAAAATATCCGGTATCAGTATTAGAATGTTATATGTAGAACTATGTTGAAAATATATTAAAAAAACTTTCAAAATGATACCTACTTCTGCATGCGCTTTGATTTAAGTATTATAATGATATATGAAGAATCAAACATCCCTACCGATAACCAATGTTTGAAATCTGGGTTCTTAGGATTTTATCGAAGACTTGTATTTCTATGCCTGAAAATATTTTATTATCTGCAACCACATGTGTTTTCAATGCATTGTGCTGTAACATTACAATACAAAGCCATACAACCACTCTAAAAACAAACCTATTCTTTATTACTAGGACGGTTATTTTTTTTTTTAATGTTAAATTTTAACCTTAAAAATTGAAATTTTGACAAATTTTAACCCAAAAATATTTTTATTTGACAAAGTTTTGATCTATTTCAATACATTGATTTTTTTTATTGTTATTATTGTTTGAAGTACAGCATTAGTATTTTGGCGACGACAACTACTTGTTTTAGATGTTTTACTGACTACCGGTCGAACACAAATCGGTTATTTTTCGATTTTATGCAAAATTCATGCAAATGATTAGTTGATATTTTTGTCATTTTGAAAAAGACGAACAACTATAAAAATCCCAAAGAAAAACAAGTTGCTTGTTTATTAAAAAAATGTTGTGTAAGCAGTTGAAATAAAAGGTAAAAATATTTGCAGAAAATTAACACAGACCTATTTATTGAAATAGGACATGGGATAATTGCACATGTCAAGCGAAAAAACGGCCAATACTGTTGAATATAATTGTCCAAATCAGAGATAAATAACTATGAAATGCAAAACCAAGTTCAGGCTGCATTTTTTATGAACTTGTTTCAGTATTTGCTTCACTAAATTCCTGGCCAATATGCTATACTGCTAATAAGATAACCATATGTTATGATTTGATTCTAGCCACTGTCAATAACCCCACCCATGCCCCCGTTCTAATCGTGCTTCTAACCTTAGCATTAACAATTCTAGCAACAAGGCTTTCCTAACATTGCCCACCCTATCTTTGAGTGTGATCTCACCATGGACCATGGCGTTTCTCTGAAATTTTATTTTTTAAACCACCTATATCTAGGGCTAATATTTTTTGACGTAAAAAAATGAGAAATTTCAATGTAAAAAATTGAAATTTTGACCTATTAGAAATACATATTGATTTAAACAACTTATTGTTGTTTGAAGTACTGCATAAGTGTCTCGGCGTCGTCAATCACACGTTTTTGATGTTTATTTACTACCGGTTAAAGACAAATTTGTTATTTTTCAGATTTATGCAAAACTAGTTAAAAAATACTTATAGTTGATATATTTATCATTTAAAAAAGAAAAAACAACTATAAAAATGCCAAAGGAAACAAACCACTGTTTTTTTAGAAAAATGTGTGTAAACAGTTCAAATACAAGGTAAATAATTGCAGAAAATTACCTAGCATATTATCGAAATAGGAAATGGGATAACTGCAAATCATAAGGGAAAAAGGACAGCAAATACCGTTCAGTACATTTCTCAAAATCAGAAATACACTATATAGGCCTATTGGCCTAAGGCAAAAACAAAGTTCAAGCTGAACCTTATGCGATAAACTAGATCTGGGTGGTTAATTCTGCCGGCGTAATATTGCTCTAATCAAGATATAATACAGTCAAAATGTCATTGAATATAATTCGGAACTGATTTTTTATGATAAAATTTTTACTTTTTTTGACAAGTCAAAAATCTTTTTGATTTTTTTTCCCCTCTAGATAACCAATTAAACTTAACATTTTTTATCCCATAAATCCATGTGAAAAACCTTAATGAAAATCTCCATTTATGTTGTAAATAGTAACTTAAAGATATAACCTAGAAGTTTGTTCGTTTTTAAAAACTGCTTACTTATCATAAATAAACAACTCTCCTGCATTATATATATTTTTCCACCAATCATGGACAAATAGCTGCCAGTATTCCCCATGTCATTATACATTTATTATACAGTAAACAAAATTGTAAGTATTTGCTCCACTGCTCCAGATCAATCTTATTTGTCACCCCTTAGTGGATTAGTATAAGGTATGGTGCATAGCAATCCAAAAAGCTCTTACTTTTGACTACTTCTGAATATAGTACTTCAACTTCTCAGGTAGTTGCACTATGCAACTTGTGCCTTTTTTTAAGCTTCGATTATATATACAGGTCATAGTATATATGCATTTTATTTTAAACTTAAAACCCAGCCAGAATTTAGTTTAGTTTAGTAAGCCTGTTTTAATCTGGTTGTCAATATGATAAATAAAACTTCAGTTTTATGATATTTATAAGTGAAGGAAGGTGGTTTAGTTAAGCATAACAATTACCACTTAAAACTCCTATAAATTGTTTTTTTATTATTGGAGACTATTCCTGTGTAATTTTTGTAATTCATGTTATATGTAAAAAAATATTATTACATTTCAGAGAAAGCAATATGTATTAACCTGTTGATAGTATTATATACATGACTTTATTTTGAAACAAAATCAGATCAGACCAACAAAAAGTTTTTGAGCATTTTATTTATACTAACAGGTAATATTTTCATATTAAAACTGCTTGACTTTTAGTAAAGTTAAGTTTTTCCCCATATAATTGTTTTGCATGGTTGTAACAAAAAATACTATTTGCACAAACATGCTTTTTCAAACAATATGCCAGTTCTAGGTAGACTATATACAGTAGTGTTTTTTTAACCTTTTTTTTGCATCAACCCAGATAATAAATGTAAATACAACAGCAAAGTTTTGGCGAACAAATTATCTTTACTGAAATTTTTTAAGTGAACAAAACATAAGACAAATAGCATAAATGAAGTTGAATTCCACCAATGTGGGCCGTGTGTGTGTTTTTTCCCCAAAGTATTCTCAAATTTTTGAAGAAACCTTGCTCTGTGCTATTTGCAATTTAAGTCTAACTTGTTAAGGCAACCAAACCAAATCAAATTGTGACCCAATTCTGGGCACGATACATCGGTTAAGAAACACTAATATGGACCGAATGTCTTTTACGTTTGTATTTTCTTGGTCACCTATGCATTAATTAATATAGTTTAAATTTAATAGTCAGAAAACTACAACTTTGTTTTATAGAAAAGTGTCAACTATTTCAAAGATCTACAAATGTGGCAATTTGCTTGCTTAATGCTTTGATGATCATCACAGTCGCAATATCAGCAACTTTCATCAGCTTCATCAATCATTCATGAAAACTTACTCTGGGAAAGGACATAAAATATGATCTCTTAAAACTTTTTTTGCAGAATGTCATGCATGAACTCCCTTACAGGTGAAATTTAAGCCATACCCCCCCCGACCTATTTTAAATATTAAAAAAATGCAGAAATAATCTCTTTTGGAGAATCTTTTTACTATATATTTTTATTTGGTCAATGGCTAAGTGCCAGTGCGAAATGATGTCTGATTATATTGGCTTGAGGCAATAACATATAGCAATTGGTATATCTGTAGGTTGATCGATGCCAATACATTTCCAAATTAATATAGAAATAGTTTTTCTATCTTAAAGGTCATTTCTTTTAAAACAGTATAGGTTAATAATAGAAAATTGCCTTTGAACATTTGATAATTTGTTTGTTTAGCAAATTAATGACGTCTTTTGGTATCCGTTTAGATCAAGATCATTTTTTTTAATTAGGTACTGGTATTGGGATAAAAAGTATCCCGTGATACACCCCTAGACGTGAAAATTAAAGCATTTTTTAAAAGTTACGCCAAATTACTTAATTTTTTTTTTCGAATTGAAAAACACATTGAATAGAATTTTTTGTGTTTTGACCAAATCGTGTGGCCAGATGGCTTTTTCCGCTATAGATAAAACGTAGAGCGGTGGTTCTTAACCACAGGGTTCGATCGAACCCTTGGGGTTCGACGCAGCGGTTTCAAGGGTTCGGTGAGGACGTCCTCTGAAACATAAATGCTGTTATTTCAAGCTAAATTGGAATCTCTTTATGTGCCAAGGTGTCGCGTAACGTTATAAGTTAAAACTTTGGCTAATATCACTATATAAATGCAAGTTTATAATTTGATTAGGCTATACAGTATGCCCAGTTTCAGCTACTAGGAAGAAGAAACGAATACAAAGTGAAAATTTTAGGTTCGACGAACGCTAGCAGAATAACATAGGGGTTCGACAGGTTAACAAAGGTTAAGAACCACCGTAGAAGTATGTAGCCTTGATTTTAGCACATTTGCACACGAGTTCAGTTGGCTTCAGCACGATCCATGTTTTTTGGCGTCACATAAAAATATAATTTTACAGGTGTTGTTTTTTAGAAGAAAAGGCGATTCCGATTTTTTATATAACAAAGGCGATTTCCAGTTTTATTCAGTGAGTTTATTTAGTAGGCGTTTGAACGTCGACTTTGAACAACAAATTGAATAATGTAATTTATTTTGTTCTGTGACCCTCAACAAACGAAAAAACACTTCAAACTCGTATCTTATCGCATTCTTAACCCTTATTTACCTTAACCCTACTTGACTAAAAATAGTTTAGCGACCGAAATACACTGCTAATGGTCCCATTCCCTGTCCCAGCTAGTTTGGTTGTTACAGCTGCGATTTAAAATATATTCGGATCGGATTATGTCGCACTCGATTTTATTAGGTGTAGAATTTATTGAACAGAAGTTACTAGTCTGATGTATTTTTCATAATGTCACACTGGTTTTTGTGCGATGTGTTTATTTTATTACGTTGTATACGTTATTCTGTCGCTTTCACACAATTTTTTCTTTTTAATATATTTTTGTTTTGTTTTAGTAGCACTGTGTTCTCAATGTTATCTAGTTAAATACCGAAACGAAACTTACCGTTGACGCAGTTTCACCTGTTACGGTCTAAAAAAAGATCTATACCTGTTACATATTTGTTTGCCAAAAGTGTTCACATAATCCGCTTAATGCCACACATTTCTATCTCCTACCTTTCAATTTTGCACGTCGTTTTATTGCAAAAGAGTAATTTTTATTCTGTGTCTAATCGTATGTAATAAACAAAACAATTGTTGTTTAAAGGCGGTGTTAGTGGTTTGTACATTGTTATTTCATGATCGAGGTCGACTCATTTATTTCATAATCGAGGTATACCTATCGAGATAAAAGTATTTATTTTACGATCGAGGTAGGTTTTACCTATCGAGATTGAATATTATTTCACGATTGAGATTTAGATGTCAAGGTCGACTGATTTATTTTACGATCGAGATCGAATCATTTATTTCACGATCGAGATCGACCTATTTATTTCACGATCGAGATTTAGATTTCAAGGTCGACTCATTTATTTCACGATCGAGATTTAGATTTCAAGGTCGACTCATTTATTTCACGATCGAGATGTAGATTTCAAGGTCGACTCATTTATTTCACGATCGAGATGTAGATTTCAAGGTCGACTCATTTATTTCACGATCGAGATGTAGATTTCAAGGTCGACTCATTTATTTCACGATCGAGATTTAGATTTCAAGGTCGACTCATTTATTTCACGATTGAGAATTAGATTTCAAGGTCGACTCATTTATTTCACGATCGAGATGTAGATTTCAAGGTCGACTCATTTATTTCACGATCGAGATTTAGATTTCAAGGTTCACTCATTTATTTCACGATCGAGATGTAGATTTCAAGGTCCACTCATTTATTTCACGATCGAGAATTAGATTTCAAGGTCGACTCATTTATTTCACGATTGAGAATTAGATTTCAAGGTCGACTCATTTATTTCACGATCGAGATGTAGATTTCAAGGTCGGCTCATTTATTTCACGATCGAGATGTAGATTTCAAGGTCGACTCATTTATTTCACGATCGAGATGTAGATTTCAAAGTCGACTCATTTATTTCACGATTGAGAATTAGATTTCAAGGTCGACTCATTTATTTCACGATCGAGATGTAGATTTCAAGGTCGACTCATTTATTTCACGATCGAGATGTAGATTTCAAGATCGACTCATTTATTTCACGATTGAGAATTAGATTTCAAGGTCGACTCATTTATTTCACGATCGAGATTTAGATGTCAAGGTCGACTCATTTATTTCACGATCGAGATTATAGATTTCAAGGTCGACTCATTTATTTCACGATTGAGAATTAGATTTCAAGGTCGACTCATTTATTTCACGATCGAGATGTAGATTTCAAGGTCGACTCATTTATTTCACGATCGAGATGTAGATTTCAAGGTCGACTCATTTATTTCACGATCGAGATGTAGATTTCAAGATCGACTCATTTATTTCACGATCGAGATTTAGATTTCAAGGTCGACTCATTTATTTCACGACCGAGAATTAGATTTCAAGGTCGACTCATTTATTTCACGATCGAGATTTAGATTTCAAGGTCGACTCATTATTTCACGATCGAGATTTAGATTTCAAGGTCGACTCATTTATTTCACGACCGAGATTTAGATTTCAAGGTCTATACTCATTTATTTCACGACCGAGAATTAGATTTCAAGGTCGACTCATTTATTTCACGATCGAGATTTAGATTTCAAGGTCGACTCATTTATTTCACGATCGAGATGTAGATTTCAAGGTCTATACTCATTTATTTCACGATCGAGATTTAGATTTCAAGGTCGACTCATTTATTTCACGATCGAGATGTAGATTTCAAGGTCTATACTCATTTATTTCACGACCGAGAATTAGATTTCAAGGTCGACTCATTTATTTCACGATCGAGATTTAGATTTCAAGGTCGACTCATTTATTTCACGATCGAGATTTAGATTTCAAGGTCGACTCATTTATTTCACGACCGAGATTTAGATTTCAAGGTCGACTCATTTATTTCACGATCGAGATGTAGATTTCAAGGTCTATACTCATTTGTTTCACGATCGAGATGTAGATTTCAAGGTCGACTCATTTATTTCACGATCGAGATGTAGATTTCAAGGTCGACTCATTTATTTCACGATCGAGATGTAGATTTCAAGATCGACTCATTTATTTCACGATTGAGAATTAGATTTCAAGGTCGACTCATTTATTTCACGATCGAGATGTAGATTTCAAGGTCGACTCATTTATTTCACGATTGAGATTTAGATTTCAAGGTCGACTCATTTATTTCACGATCGAGATGTAGATTTCAAGGTCGACTCATTTATTTCACGATCGAGATGTAGATTTCAAGATCGACTCATTTATTTCACGATTGAGAATTAGATTTCGAGGTCGACTCATTTATTTCACGATCGAGATTTAGATGTCAAGATCGACTCATTTATTTCACGATCGAGATATAGATTTCAAGGTCGACTCATTTATTTCACGATTGAGAATTAGATTTCAAGGTCGACTCATTTATTTCACGATCGAGATGTAGATTTCAAGGTCGACTCATTTATTTCACGATCGAGATGTAGATTTCAAGGTCGACTCATTTATTTCACGATCGAGATGTAGATTTCAAGATCGACTCATTTATTTCACGATCGAGATGTAGATTTCAAGGTCGACTCATTTATTTCACGACCGAGAATTAGATTTCAAGGTCGACTCATTTATTTCACGATCGAGATTTAGATTTCAAGGTCGACTCATTTATTTCACGATCGAGATTTAGATTTCAAGGTCGACTCATTTATTTCACGACCGAGATTTAGATTTCAAGGTCGACTCATTTATTTCACGATCGAGATGTAGATTTCAAGGTCTATACTCATTTGTTTCACGATTGAGATTTAGATTTCAAGGTCGACTCATTTATTGCACGATCGAGATCTACCAGTTTATTTTATGATCGAGATTGACTCACTTATTTCATAATCGAGGTATACCTATCGAGATAGAAGTATTTATTTTACGATCGAGGTAGGCTTTACCCATCGAGATTAAATATTGTTTCACGATCGAGATTAAAATTTCAGGGTCGACCTATTTATTTCATGATCGAGATTTAGATTTTAAGGTCGGCCTATTTATTTCATGATCGAGATATACCTATCGAGGTCGACTTATTTATTTCACGATCGAGATTTAGATGTCAAGGTCGACTCATTTATTTCACAATCGAGGTGTAGATTTCAAGGTCGACTCATTTATTTCACAATCGAGGTAGGCTTTACCCATCGAGATTAAATATTGTTTACGATCGAGATTAAAATTTCAGGGTCGACCTATTTATTTCATGATCGAGATTTAGATTTCAAAGTCGACTCAGTTATTTCATGATCGAGATATAGATGTCAAGGTCGACTCATTTATTTCACGATCGAGATTTAGATTTCAAGGTCGACTCATTTATTTCACGATCGAGATTTAGATTTCAAGGTCGACTCATTTATTTCACGATCGAGATTTAGATTTCAAGGTCGACTCATTTATTTCACGATCGAGATTTAGATTTCAAGGTCGGCTCATTTATTTCACGATCGAGATTTAGATTTCAAGGTCGGCTCATTTATTTCACGATCGAGATTTAGATTTCAAGGTCGACTCATTTATTTCACGATCGAGATTTAGATTTCAAGGTCGGCTCATTTATTTCACGATCGAGATTTAGATTTCAAGGTCGGCTCACTTATTTTACAATCGAGGTAGGCTTTACCCATCGAGATTAAATATTGTTTACGATCGAGATTAAAATTTCAGGGTCGACCTATTTATTTCATGATCGAGATTTAGATTTCAAAGTCGACTCAGTTATTTCATGATCGACATATACCTATCAAAGAGACGTATTTATTTCACGATCGAGATTTAGATTTTAAGGTCGACCTATTTATTTCATGATCGAGATATACCTCTCGAGGTCGACTTTTTTATTTCACGATCGAGATTTAAATTTCCAAGTCGAATCATTTATTTCATGATCGAGATTTAGATTTTAAAGTCGATTCATTTATTTTATGATCGAGTCATACCTATCAAGATTGACTCATTTATTTAATGATCGAGATATATGTGAAGCTTTATAGTTGTCTTGCGTGAATCTCCCGAAAACCAGGGAGTCAAAGCTCTTGACTTTTCTAGTTGAAAGTTTATTTTTTGAATGCAATTTCGGTCCAAAGCAATTTTAAAGACCCTATTCGACCAATCTGTGTTAAAACTGTTTAATAAAAGTTTCTGTACGAGTTTCAATAAATATCTTCTTTATTTCCTTTTCACAAGCGGACTTCTCACAAAACATTATCGCGAATCAGCTATATCCTCGGTTTGAGACGGACAAAATTTCCAAGTTTCTCTTTAGGATACAGTTACTTATCTTTTTTTAAGTTAAAATCATGCTAATGTGAATTTCTTGCTTAGCTAGCATCAAGTTGAACTTCAAGTTACTTAAAGAAAATTAGGTTACAAAAAGTGAATTAAGCAATGGACCTACCTCGTAAAATCTAAAAAATTGGTTTAGGTTCGGATAAAATTAAACTCAAATTTATCATATAGCCTACGTTTAAATGCTAAATCTAAGTATTTCTTTGTTTTGCCTTATCCTCATAAAAATTGGCGGTGTAGCACGTAGTAAGTTCGTTAAAAGGTCAATTGGTTGTTTAGTTATAATCTTTAAACATAAAAACGTGGTTAAACAGGTTTTGCTGTTAAAACATGTTCAAGGATTCCGCAAGGTGGCACCAGAAGTCATCCATTTTTACGATTTTACTCTTAGCAATGTAGCATTAATAGCTTGATCACTGGTTTTCCACGCCACAAACATTACATACTACCAAAAGTAGAGGTTGGACGCTCAAACGCGGTTAGTACTTTACATTAGGAAGAAATATGTAAAAACCAAAGACAAAAAAAACTACTAGTACAGTCTTTCATTAACAAAAGTGTTGTATTCGTAGTTCGTAGAAGGTTTATTGCTCATGGGCATAGAAGTAATGTAGTATGAAAGAACGAAAAACACACACGGTTAAATAGGACGCAGAATGCAATCATCATTCCAACGTAAACCAATAATTACTGCGCCTTAAGCACGCTATAGCGAAATAGCAACGCGAGCAACGTGTGCACAAGTCGTGCACATTCGTGTATGCTGCATGGCAGGAGATTTATAGAGTGCGACAACCAAATACAGGGTACTTAATTTGATACGATGTTATAACATACGGGAACACACAAGAAGACCTAAAAAGCAACAATACCAAAAGAAAAATATATAAAAACAGTGTGAAGACCAACGACAAAATAAAGCCAAATATGCAGTAATATCCAGTACAGCATAATATCAAAATCGTCTGAATTAGACCTAAATCTGTCGAAACAAGGCCTAAATTCGTCCGAATAAGCCCAAATTCATCGGAATACGGCCTAAATTCATCGGAATAAGGCCTAAATACATCGGAATAAGGCCTAAGTTCATCGAAAAAAAGGCCTAAATATTGCCCAACCGGGAGGGTATGGGACGATCGGGGGCCATAGGTCTGGCATCGGCCGTTTTGGTGACTACGTTTGGACGCCCTAGTCTGACCGGCGTCGTCAAGGCGCCGCATTTTTGGTCCTGTTTGGAATTATTGGTGGGTAATGGGTGGGGTTAGAACATGGGTTAGTGTTTAAGTTTTTAGGGTAGTTGATGTACTTATTCCGACAGATTTAGGACTTATTCCGATTTAGACGGTACTAATACCATTAGGCATTAGTCCATTGTGCCATTATTTCGAAATGTGTTTTATTCTGACGTTGGCCTTGTTCGGTCGTATGGCTGGAGTCCTTACATACCAATAGACACATCATAAAACGACTTTTTCGCACATAAATGACGTGGAAAATTGACAAAGGGTAGGCAAGAAGAATGTTGGGCAATGACAGCATCAATTGTGTACGTTGGCATATAAATAAATAAATATGAATAAGTACACTTGTTACCACTTACCAGGGTATAATTGTAAAACGACAATAGTTAGCAAGTATTCAAAACGATAAAAATAAATCCAGGTATCCAAAAGATTTTCTAGACAAAAAATATAATCAAAAGAGCAAATTTGTGCCAATAATTTCTAGTGGTATTTATTTCCGGCATACTAAACCTGCCCTCATTACAAAATTGCTAACTTAGCAATCAAGTAAAAATCATAATTATTCATAGATAGATTGCATAAATGTTTAAATTAAAAGCAACAAAAATAACATAGTATGAAAATTTCATACATATTAACATCTACACATAAGAGTATAAACTAATTCTGTAACAACAAAAACAACCTAGGAGTTCGGCACAGTGATAAAACCTATATCTTTTGCGCGTTGGCTAGTATTACAGGACACAATTACAAATACCTATGATACAATATAAGCCTTTGGAGTAAGATTGAAATATTGTGGCATTTTATGGCATGTACCTTTAATTTATTACATAGTTGGTTTTTGCAGTAAGCCAGTGCATGAGACCCTTAATCCACATTCACTAAAGCCGTAGTCAAAGAAAAAATCTAGCTTCCATATCTAACAAATTCCAACAAAGTTGCGGTATATGGTAATCGAGTATGAAAATGTAGTTTAATATTGCTCAGATAACTAAAGCTTTGGGGTATTCATCAACTTACTCATATACATTTTGGAGTGATATGTAAGTTGACAAGATGTAGTCATTTGACCACAAAGCAATCCTTACAGAAAGGAACCCTGACTATTTGATCTTTGATTTTGTTGACCAGACAAAGTCCATCTTGTTTAGAAAACAGGAGATGGTCCAAATTTTCAGAAATTAGTAATGATAGTTGTAGTTTTCTTTCTGTAAAATTAAAACCATTTAAAATAAAAGAAATGTTCTTATCAACTAAGATGAAGGTAAAAATGCCTAACAAATTTTCAATATTTATAAACTGAAATAAATTTAGGAGAAACTAATTAAAATGTAAATAGCGTGTAAGTCAAATTTCAGACTTCTAGTTCAACTAAATTTGGTGAATTTACAGCAATCCACTAATAGGGTTGTAATATAACTCCACCCACAGTACGTAGGTGAAAATCCCACGTTTACAATTTACAGTGTGGCCTACAAGTTTCTAACCGTCTACAGCCCGATTCGATTCCTTACTACGCAGTAGGCTTACTCAAATTCATAGTCTAACTGCAGACCAATAAGCAGAATGACATACCTTAAGTTTTTTAAAAACAATTTTACATACAAAATACCTGTTATTCTTGCTATGGACTTCTTTTGTCTTTTTCGAAGTCTATGTTAAAGTGATATTTTTCATCAAAAGTCATAATTTCATTTCATCCAATGTCAACAAACACTTAAAATTTCAAATACTATTATTTTTTCTAAAATTAAAATAAAACATAAATATTTTGTACCATGTACTAGATAAAATGCACACAAACAATTTAGTACAAAAAAGCAACACATCATTACAAAATATTCCATACCCATTACAAAAATATCAGCACATATTATCAACTAACCAACTTGGCGATATCTTTAATTTACCATAAGCAACATGACAAACCCAGGCTGTAAAAATATATCTCATCCTTGCAATTAAACAGTTGAATTTTAGAAAAATTAGTTTTAACTTCTACAATGTTTTTTGAATTAACAGTCATTAACAGTCTAAATTTAATTTCATTGTTAAGGTTGTGCTAATCACTAACTGAAATATGAGTTATACCAATTTCAAGATGTTATGGAAACTAAAAGATAATTGAACATCAAAACAAGATTAACTGTAACCTGGTTATTGGTTGAAAGGGATAGCTTATAGCTTGGTACACAGTATTTGTACCAATAATTTTAGTGCAGAGGGCAACAAGTAAATCTGTTTACCAATTATATATGGTAATTTTATAGGCCAACATTTTACCGCTTTATTTTTTTATTTAATTGAAATAACAAGACATCTTTGTGTCCGTTCCGTTTGCCTTAGGATGGAAGTTTAAAAAGGGTTAATTACAGATATTCAAATATGAACTTGTTGGCTAAATATCTTTAAGGTGTCTTAAGTTAAAGTAATGTTAAAAAACATGCATGAAATCATTTGACAGGCCACCATTGATGTTAATTCTTAAGGAAATTTACCTTGTGATAAGCATTTGAACTGTGACACAAATAAAGAGTCATGGAAAATAATATAATGTAATTGGGGTGGCTGCCCCCTTGACCTTGTTACCGGGATACCAAAGTGAAACGTAATTTTATAAAACTTGAGTCGATCAAAAACAGGAATACTTTTTGACATACATAAAAAATTATACAAATTACACAGGGGCAAGAACCCAAAATTGATTTGCAGTAAAGTTGCATGAAATGCTTGCCTGAAACTGAGATATGTTAACTAGATGTGATTTTGCAAAATAAAGAATTTACCTGATGTACACAAAATAGGCACTAATGTGCATTAAATGTGCCCTATTTGAGAACCTGGTGTATTTTGATATGACCAGGATGTGCTTCTAATGTACACTGGTCATCCAAAGCAATTATGTGCATTGTGTACCTTGGTAAAAACTAAAAATTACAGCAAATGGTTCTTGTCACATATACAGGCAAATTAGTCTACCCAGCAAAAGAAGAGGTGTTTCAGGATGATGTCTGCTCGGATTTATTTGACCATTGCATTTAAAAAATCATTTAGATGTCAATATTATAGGAAGGCATAGTAAATTTCCAATATATATCTAACTAGTAAATGGCTTTGAGTTTATTACTCCATCCTAAACTTTTATACCCAATGAGGATTATTTTGTGCACCTAAATAGCGGCATCCTACTCTTGAACATTGTATTGTCATACTTTGTATATGTGATGTGGACTGGTGTACTGTTTTGGAACATAGTTGGGGTTTTAGTTTTGGGCCTTTTCCAAAATCATTCCACTGACTTAATGCGAGGTAAAATGTTGCCTCAATAGAGATTTAACATGAATTGTGGCCTTTCTGGCTAATATATTCTCAGAATTCTGGAGTAAATGTTTGTCTGTCAAAAATATGGAATGCAGGCAGAAACCCAAGGACCCTTTCACTGTATTCAGGCTTTAGTTGAACCCTGTAATATTCCAATACTAAGCAACTGAACTGTCAAGTCATGGATCTTTTTAACAAGTAGACTCCTGGTTTCACCCCACGCCTTCCATTTTCTGCATGATATTATTCACATATGGATAAATAATAATATCTAAAATTAGGAAATTTGTATATATAACATTAATAATTTTTGGAAAAAGTCTGATTGCTGGATAAGTTGGGTTGCTTAAAGTAATATGGCTCTGTAACGTACTAGAATAAAAAAATAACCTTTCTGGTACTAGTTATATTCTTTTGTAGAAATATTTTGAATTATTACACGGTTGAAACAGCTATACATATCAGACATGTAGAGTGGGTATCAATGACCCATAACTTACACATTGTTGATTTGTCATTTGGTTTGACTGACAATTCTGGTCCTACATTTATAAAAACTAGTATCCTACAACAGCGTTGAAACAATTTTAAAGCAATGCAATATTTGTCTTATGGCAGCCTTTCTTAACCTTGGATAAATTTTGTCATTTTAGCGGTAAATGAGCTATCAATCAAAATATCCACATCAGTTGACGGGACAGAAAAGTTGTGCCAGCTGTAGGTATTGGTAGCCTACTTTTCTGGTTCAGATTAACTGCTAATTCGAAGCTAGACTAGTAGCCTATTGATTTTTTATCTAAGTTCAGTTATAGTGAGTTTTAAGTGCTTTATTAATTAGTAGCAAGAACTGTAAGGTTAAGTACACCTGTCGAAATTTTGTGCTGGTAATGAATGTGATTGTCTACTTTTTGTCACTGGATACGGCTTAAACGGCCAAATTAGTTTATTGTTGATCATTTTAGCCCAGTGAGGACGTTTCAGAGTTGAAAATAATTTATTGACTAATTACTACATTCTGTAAAAGTTACCAAAAAATTTAGTCAAATAGCATGTCCCTAATTATCTCAAGACTGTTTTAACAAACAGTCCCAAGATCATCTGATACAAAAGCAAGAATCTTTCTTTTACATTTTATTGTCTGGGGGACATTTCTTACTTCCTAGAGTGTTTCAGCATGTCCCTAAAGAAGTCAAATTACCAGAGAAATTATTTAAATTTTGAATTTACATATCTTATTAAGGATGATCGCCAAATTCCTTAGTATGCTTTGTGCCTGGAAACATTTTCAAACAGTACCATGAAACCTGCTATTTTACCTAAATGGTCATCGAAGTATGATGAGCAAAAACCGGTCCTTTTTTGAGTCAAAACTGTCCAGTTTACAAAGACAAAACTAGACCAAACTGGAATGATTTGAACAATTTGTTAAAACAAGGCCATCGCGTTGAATTTAACTGATGTAATTTGTTACTTTTGTTTTTTAATAATTAAGCATTATTTTATATATTGGGGGGGGGGGGGGGATTGCATTCTAGTGCCTTACCATCAGAGATCTTTGGCTTGAAATGCTTGCCCAAAACCATGCCATTGAATCTGATATTCATCTTCGTTAAAGGGGGTAAAACATACAATATAGGTTAAGAACTCCTGGGTTAGGGTGTCGGTTAGTGTTTGGGTGAGGATGGGTCAAGTATTATTATATTTAATATAATTGCTTAACCTACCAAAACCCAATACCTAACCCCCCAAAAATGTTCGTTGTGGTAGGATTCTTGACCAGCCAGCGCCAAATTGAGGGATTAACCATCTACTCAGATCTAGGGTGGACCAAGTCTGCATTTCATGGCACCTTTCGCTAAGATCTCGGGTGTGCTGTAACAAATTTTTATTATTCTGGTGTTGCAAATTTAGGTGTGCAATGTGCATGCTACTAATTTAAATCACCAGTGTGCGCCCATTTCCTATAAATACAGACAGGGGTGGTGGAGCTGTAATTACAACATTTATACCTACATTATGTTGTTTAATTGATTTTAATTCCGCTTACAGTACATTTAGTGAACCAGTTTTTCAAGAATAAGATCAGCCTGGGAAGCTAGGAGTGGCTTATCAACGCGTTTACCACAAAAGACGTCGGCCTGGTATCATAGGGTTTGATTGTAACTGTTTTATTACATTTTACGTTTTGTTTTATTTAAAACTACGTTATATATTGCCTTATCCTGTCAAACACGCCAATTGGAAAAAAATATATGCAAACCCTAGCATTTATCGTCTGTTCGCGATACGCATCGCTGGTAAACGATCCAATCGAGCGAGATTATATCCTGGGATAGAAAATTATAATATTACCGAAGTTGAATCGGCGTTTTTTTCGTAAGTTCACCGATGTGCTTCGGTAAGTTTCTTGACGAACCGGGTGGTTTCGCAGGGGATTCTACATGATGCATTATATTATATACGTCTTATAGACTAGCGTTAAAAAATGTTATGCAACTTCAGTATGCGGCCCGCCAATTTTTTTTTGCTTGTTAAGTTTCATACAGAAGTTTGCGCGGCTGAAGTTTTGCGCGTTTGCTCGAGTCAGATTTGCGCGGCTGAACACATTTTCTATAAAATGCGCGGCTGTGACCGCGGCTGAAAGTGCTACTGCGCGGGGGATAAATCCCCCGCGCAGGCCAAACTTTCCAACCTGGGTTAGAATTAAGGTTACATACTTATTTAGTTGGCAGAAAATAGTTAAAAATTGTATATAGCTTTTATCATTAGCTTTTAAACATTTAAAACGTACAGTAAATTCAAATTATCGTCTTTATGTGAACTTATTGACATGGCACAAGCTAGTGCAGACCTTGATGATTGCACAAGGCCTCAACTTCTGGAGTTGTTTGACCGGTAAGTTGTTCAAATTTGTTTTATCGTGTTCAATATAAGGAACATGTAGTTTTTTATACATTAAATTTTACCCATAACGGGTTCTGTAAAAATACTTGCATCTTATTTAATTAAGAAACTATTTGCCTGGTATCAAACTTAGTATTTGCTTGAAATACTTTTCTAAATATGCAAATATAGAGGCAATGTATTTTTCAAGTTTAATTTAAAAGTGTTTTTTCTGGCGTATCGTACTTTGACCTTGATGTTAATGTTTTTGCCAAATTACTGTACTATTGTAGCTTGATGATAAAAGTCAAAGCCCAAAACGTCAATTCAATCAACATCATCCTCATAAAGGCATTTTAATAATTACACAAGTGCATATTAAAACGTCTTTTGGGAAATATAAAAATAAATTTCTTTAAAAATTAAATTTGTTTGAATTTAGTTTTTTACAAGTGGCTTACCCCACAAATCATACATCACAAAGCAATGACTTTTTTAAAAGTGAATTGTTTTTTTAATCCAGTTTGACCAAACTAGATTAACCTATGATCATTCAATTCACAAATCTTATTAATATTTAGAGATCGCAAGTTTGAAAGGAAGTTTTGCGATGCGATACTAAAAGCTGGAGAAAAGCAATTTCCAGTTCACAGAGATGTGCTTGGCCTCGTTTCAAAATACTTTGAAAACCTTTTCAATGTTGAGGTAAGCATTATATTAGGAAAGTAATAATTTTTGCAATTTAAAAAAAACTATGAGACAAAAAGTTTTAACATGTGTTTATACATGCCCATAAGCAAGTCTGGAAAGTGTGACAGATCTCAACAAGATCTCACTGGTGCATGGCCGAAAAAATCTGGATGACGGGTTGCAACAAATGTCAAAAATTTTTTTTCTGAATGCACTTTATGGCCTTCCAATGCACTCATTGCACTGTAAACGTATGCTGCACAAGCATTTTACACATTTGGGGTGCAGTTCAGATTTTATTTGGTGTGCACTTCTAAAAAGGTCAAAAAAACTTGTGGGTGTGCTTGCGATACTTTCTACAGTGGCACATAAGCAACTGGTGTTTTAACATTTCAAATAAAAAAATATAATACAAATTTTGCTCCAAAGTATTTTTTATCTGCTGAAGACTTACAGTGTTGTTGAAAAGTATTTACTTGTTTAGATGAAAGAGAAGTACGCTCCAGAGATAAATATTGACTTGCCAGCTGAAAGACTAGAAAGAATTTTGGATTACATTTACACTGATGTGGATATTTCAACCAAGAATGCATTGGATTTACTAGAGGATGCTGAATACACACAGATTGGATGTAAGTACACATTAATAATTACATTTGAAGCAAATTGAAGAATTTTAAAGCAAATTGAAGAATTTTAAAGCAAATTAAAACGTTACATGTTAAGCAAATTGAAGCTCTAATACTTTAAATTTCAAATTCTTATTCTAATGCTTTAATGTTTCAAATGCTATTTTTGTTACTTATTTAATTTTTGTCTAACATGATATTGATGCATTACTAGAAATTTGCCAGAAATAGCAATTTATACTTTTTGTTTATTACAGTTTTGAAAGCACAATGTGCCAAGTTCATCTTACAAATGGTGGATGTTGATAATTGTTTGAAATTGATGGCTTATGCCCAGCGTTACAACCTGCCTGAACTTGTGGGTAAAGCCAACCGAGTCATTTATGGCAACTTTGCAGTTGTTGTGCAACAAGACGACTTTAAGCAACTGAAAGATGATGCTATGTCAGCAATAATTCATCATGAAAACATCAAAGTAAACAATATATAAAGCATAGATTAAGACAACTCATTTTTGATTAAGACAAATATTTATTTATAAGTTAACTTATATACCTGTTTAATTAATTTTTGCATATTAATAGTAACTCATATTTTGCAGATTGACCCTGATGCCAAAACTCTATACTAGGGATGTCCAACCTTTTAGCAGAAAATTTGAGTTTTTACATGTTTGGGCTGATATATTTCCTTAAAACGATCCGGAAAAACACACATTTAGATACACACATCTTACTTAGCAATGATGGGTGCACAAAATGTTCCATGGATGTTGAAATGCGAATATTAGATTTGATGTTGGTCTAAAAAAAACATAAGATTAGGCCTACATCAAATACTGTGCGTTCTACACGTTTTGATGATAGTCAAAACAATTGTTTTAATTAAGGCTACTGAAAGTAAGATTAAGTAATGGGCCGCACGTAAATATAAGGCAGTCCGCAATGCTACCCGTGAGCCACAGGTTGGACATCCCTGCTCTATATTAAACTTGTCAACCATATATATTTTGTGATATATCAAGGCAAGGTTAAAAAATGTAGCCTTCTTTGAAGTTTAAATTCAAAACCCCATCAATGCTGGTCACTCTATCGACTGAGCACAGAGGATTTTTTCTAACCTTGCCTTACTTACATGATAGGTAGCTGGTGTACTTTTACTAGTAATGAGTGCTTTTATTTCGGGTCAGTACGACTTTAGAAGGGCTTGGTCACTTACAATAAATGTTGCAGTTGTCAGAATTATTTATTCTTCATTAACTCAAAATATGATTGTTTTCAATTCATAATAACTGACTTTAGTATAGTATAATGTCATTACCACCAAACTTTTTACCTAAGTGACCGAATTGAAAATCAAAGCAAATTTAACCTCATTAATTTGCAGAATCAAGGCGAAGCTGTTTTTACAGCGATAATCCAATGGATCACCTTTGACCCCATGGTTCGAAGTTCAAGTTTTGTTGAACTTTTCAACCAACTTGACCTTTCAACATTCTCAGGCAATTTCCTGAGGTCATCTGTTGTGACAGAGGTTAGTAGCAAGTTGAAATGTTATTTTGAAATATAATTAATAGTTTAATAAAAACATTAACAAGTTGATATGTAATATATATATATGTATAAGTATTTTATTGTTAAAATTTTGTAAAACCATTTTAAACAACCAACCTATTTCCTTCCAACATGTTTATTTTGTATTGCTGCTTGTCTAAAATACATACAGTAGCGATAGCTGGATGTTTTCTTTTCAGAATTCCAAAGTGTTTTTTTTACTTTTAACAATGTGTTCGTTAGGCTCTAGTTCGTGAAAATCACCAATGTTGTATGGCAGTCATGGATGCTTTAACTAACCCCATTCCACTACAAGGTATGAAGTTTTATTACTTGAAACTTGGTTAAAAGATTGAATATACTAATATTTCGTCGCAATGTATGCATTTACTTTTTTAGCCTTATCCATAATACTTTACTAAAAATGTGCAAAAATAATTAGCAATATAAGTTGTAAGAAGTTAAATATAACAGAAAATGTTTTAGTCCAAAGAACAGAAGCTACCAGGGTGATGCATATTGGCGGAATAAATTCAAAGAAAGGATGTTTTTTGTATAATTTTGAAAATGGACAAAAAAAAATATTGCCAGTAAGTTTGTATTGGCAAATTTGTGTAATATAGTATGGTAAATTAGCAAATTTACTTGTATATAAGTTTGACATCAATAAATAATTTTCTATTTCATCACACCGATATTAATACTGGCAATATATAATTTAAATTAGCAATAGATGCAATTTAAATTAACGATACAAGCTTACCAAGTCAAGAAAACTAAAATAACATTAGAATGTTAAAATGCATAAATAGGGGAATAACTGTATTGTACATGAATACTTCATTACAGTTCAAATCACATACTTACTTTAATAGCAATTAAATAGTCATTCCAAGTCTATAAATGTGTGTTTAATGTATTCTTATGTCATCTGAAGACCCATGTTTCTTTTAATAAGGAAAATAATTGATTTAGGTATTATAAAAACTTGTGTGATTTTTATCAACAGCAACTGATAAATAATGCATGGGCTGCTACTGCAGTGAGGATTGGAAACAAGGTTTTTGTGTTTGGAGGAGAATGTACGAGGAGAAGTTGCCAGGTGTTTGACCTCACAGATCGAACTTGGAGCACTTTGGCTAATATGCCAGAGGGCCGAAAACATGCAGCATGTGCTGTTATAAATGGTGAGTTCACATGCAAAGGTTGTTTAAAGCAAAGAAACTGAATAAACCATATTTAATATAACCTAGACTGTAGTAGCAGTTAGATAATTAATTATATGGTACTATTTATGATTTCATAATAAAGTTAGTTTTTTAGTTGGGGTCACGCTACGATTAGAGCCAATGTCGTTTATCGACGTTTTAAACCTATTAGGCGTTTTAAGGCGGCTTATCCAAAGAAGGACGAGGTATATATAATAACTGTTTATTGTCGCTAGAAATGCAAACACAGTAGCATCAACGAAAAACCATAAAATGGTTATCGAGTTAGTTGACCCTGAAGGTATAAGGAATTCAGGTTACATAAGAAAATGGGAAATATCTAAGAAAAATAAAGAAGATTGAAAGCAAACGATATGAAAAAGTAGCCTTGAATTATATGAATGTACGACTTTCAGTTTTACGGGATACCCGAAAAGAAAAACTGCGACTGTTCTTTGTACCAATTAAATTGATTACCAAATTATACGAAAAAGGAAAGGTTATATGTACCTACAACTACAAAACCTTTTTGATCTTGTAGAGACGTATTAAGCCCTGTTTTAAATTTTTCCTGGGATGCTTTGTACCATCCAAGGTAGAAGAAACTATTTATAGCTCAACTTTTTTTGATCTTATAGGTATGATCTACCTCACTGGTGGACATGATGATGGTGGTAATCCTTCATCGACTTGTTTCATCTACAACCCCGACAACAATTCGTGGAGCAGGGCACCAAATATGACCAAACCACGAACTCAACATGCGATGGTGCAGTTCAATGGTAAAAAGAAACACCAGTTTCTTTGTGCTTTAACATGTTACTGTCCGATTTACTTCAACCCCTTTCTAGTCTATCTAATTTTAAAGCAAATGTTAAAAAAAAACTCTCAATGCGTAATGTCGTTAGTTAAATGCATTTGTGGTGAAAACTTGCTAACTAACTGAAAAAATTCTGACCCAACACTCTAAAAACCCTTTCAGGAAAACTAGCGCAATTCCCTTCGTCGTCTAATAATGCCAAGCACCTAATCACTGAAAAATAAAAAAAGGAATCAAAAAATACAATTTAAAAGCAATAATAGATGAACGTCGCGATTCTAATAATCAATGTTTTTATTAAAAATGTCAATGTCTTATCAAATCAACGGGGTCAAATTTCTGGTGCTTAAAAGACAAATGTAAAGTAATAGAAAAGAAACGATAATATATACTTATATATATATATACTTGTTGTCATTCCAGGTTCTCTTTATGTGTTTGGGGAAAGCAAACAACCTTACAACTCATGTGAGAAGTTTACAAACAACCAATGGGTCGCAATTGCGCCGATGCAAGAAGGTAGACTTGCTTTGGCGGCCGTTGAAGTTGGAGGTCTCTTGTACGCCATTGGTGGCAGCCAATCAAGTAATTGTTTCTTTCTTGTTTACATTTTATTAAAGCGTTTGCAAGTGAAGGGAATCGGCCTATACATTGGGTAAATATCCATGCCTAAAATTAGAAGTTCAATATAATTGATTTAAAATCAATGCTTTCACCAACTCTTTGTTGTGTTTGGCAAATAACGCACCTGCGCTATTTCGTATTTTTCTTCGTCAAGCATTTTTATTTTTAGCGGAAAAGTGTTTTGCCAACGTGTTTTTCCACCTTTACAGCCTTCCAGGTTATAGATCTTCGAAAATATACCAAAATTACAGTCCTTTTTTTAATCTATATGCCTGTCTGTTTCATGATATAGACATTTTTATTGCCGCACTTCTTTCATTAAGTTTTCTAAGAGGCCTCTAAACAGAAACGCAAGCCTGTTGTTTTCATAATGATCACAGTCATTGAGCTCTGCCCCTTGAATAATTAATATACAATCTTATTTAAAGCATGTTTATTACTACGGAATATTTTCTAAAAGCGGGCACGATAATAAAACCAGTTAATTCAGCAGGGCAGTGGGGTCGCAAGCTGGAGAAGGGTTCACCAAACTAGGGGCCGCGGGCCATATCCCTCCCGCAGAGGTAATTCTACCGGCCCGCGCAATCTATATTCCTTAAAAAAGATAAACTACAGTTGAAATGTTGGCGGCTGAATTTTCAAACTGAATTTCAAATGATTTTTTAACTGTACGACTATTCATTTAAGCTCACTACAGCTTTGTTGCATTTACTTTGTTCAAAGATAATTGCGGTAACCAATTTTGACACAAGTTTAAACATTCGGCCACCGATCCTAAATCCTAACCGCTCTCCGCTTCGTTATGAAAGAAAGTCTGGTGGCCCATGGTTAGGAGTTTATCAAATTAATGACAATTATGTTTAAACAGCTTTCTGCGCTGCCACTGTGAGTTGTACGGTCACAGTTTTGAAACTGTTTGTGATTACTTCACACAAAAAAGTGATTCGTTAGAATTCAACAAAACCGAGCTGATAGCAAAGAAGCAAGTGCACTCGACCATTAAAACAACGTGTTATTTTGTGTTTATTTGTGTATATTTTTAAGGGACGATGAGCAATTTAAAAAAAATTCAGGGGGACTGTTGCGTAATTTTTTAAGAAAAGTTTGAGAACCACCGTAGTAGACCAAAGCGACAATATAAAATAATCGAAGCTTTTTTGGGCAGTTTTTAGTACATTTAGTACAGAACTCTTTAAAAAACTCTATATTTATAATTTCAAAAAATTGCTAAATCCTAATTATTTCTTTATTAGATTTTAGTGGCTAACGTAGGAATAATCTGCTGAAAAACCCCTTACAAAACAAGAATTACGATACAAGTGCGACATTGTGTACTTTATAAATCTTCTTTATCCACAGAGGGCTCATTAGCTTATGTAGAGCGATACGATCCGAGAACTAACACGTGGTCTAAAGTTCAATCAATGAATGTTCCTCGATTCTCTCATGGAGCTTGTGTTTTGCAAGGCAAAGTGTATGTTTTCAGCGACGCTTGGTAAGACAAATAACTTGTATTATCTTGTTAATTTTGTGCAAACAAATTAATGT
Organism: Ascidiella aspersa; assembly: GCF_963924565.1. NCBI lineage: Eukaryota > Metazoa > Chordata > Ascidiacea > Phlebobranchia > Ascidiidae > Ascidiella > Ascidiella aspersa. The sequence continues at coordinate 32,547,424 of NC_139451.1, read as the reverse complement.
TTAAATTGGTCTTATTATCACAGGAAAAACAACAAATCGGTTGAGGTTTACGATCCGCAAGCAGACACTTGGACAGTTCGCTTCAACACTGATGATATTGTTTCTAATGCTTGCATCGTTGCTGTATAAATGCTTGATATGTTAAGATTATTGTTTTATCAAACCGCTCACGTTTTATAAGTTGCTTGTACTCCTAAGTTATCAATCGAATTTTCCTGTATTTTTTACATTCTAGTTTCGAAAACATAAGACTTACTAAAAACCCTAAGGTCACTTTAAAATCGATCAAGCTTAGCAATTCTTGATTAAATCGTGTCGTTTGTATATCCCGAACACTTTCCGAGCTTTTAAGTCAAGTCGATCCCGAACACTTTCCAAGCTTTTAAGTCAAGTCGATCCCGAACACTTTCCAAGCTTTTAAGTCAAGTCGATCCCGAACACTTTCCGAGCTTTTAAGTCAAGTCGATCCCGAACACTTTCCAAGCTTTTAAGTCAAGTCGATCCCGAACACTTTCCAAGCTTTTAAGTCAAGTCGATCCCGAACACTTTCCGAGCTTTTAAGTCAAGTCGATCCCGAACACTTTCCAAGCTTTTAAGTCAAGTCGATCCCGAACACTTTCCAAGCTTTTAAGTCAAGTCGATCCCGAACACTTTCCGAGCTTTTAAGTCAAGTCGATCCCGAACACTTTCCAAGCTTTTAAGTCAAGTCGATCCCGAACACTTTCCAAGCTTTTAAGTCAAGTCGATCCCGAACACTTTCCAAGCTTTTAAGTCAAGTCGATCCCGAACACTTTCCAAGCTTTTAAGTCAAGTCGATCCCGAACACTTTCCAAGCTTTTAAGTCAAGTCGATCCCGAACACTTTCCAAGCTTTTAAGTCAAGTCGATCCCGAACACTTTCCAAGCTTTTAAGTCAAGTCGATCCCGAACACTTTCCAAGCTTTTAAGTCAAGTCGATCCCGAACACTTTCCGAGCTTTTAAGTCAAGTCGATCCCGAACACTTTCCAAGCTTTTAAGTCAAGTCGATCCCGAACACTTTCCAAGCTTTTAAGTCAAGTCGATCCCGAACACTTTCCGAGCTTTTAAGTCAAGTCGATCCCGAACACTTTCCAAGCTTTTAAGTCAAGTCGATCCCGAACACTTTCCAAGCTTTTAAGTCAAGTCGATCCCGAACACTTTCCAAGGTTCACTTGTTTTTGCCTATTGTAGCTAAATAGTGGGCTGGGGAAAGACCAACAACTTGTTGTGACTTGTTTGATAATTTTTTTTCGGCTTATTTTATTCACGGGCACGACATTATTCACCATACGTTGTTTGACGTCACTAGAAACATCAATGGTTCCATGGCGTATGGGTTTCGGCCGAAAGTTTGTTTTTCGACTTCTTGTTTATCAGCAAAATGTACTTGCGTGCGATTTTAAACTGCTGGCCAAAAAATGATCTAAAACAATGTTGGCTCTTTTTTACTATGTAGAATTAAATATGTATTATTGGAGATCACCTTGACCTTGCAAGATAAATGTTGACCTTGATCCCTGATCAGTAACAGCAGAATAGTCTAGCAAAGCAACAATTCAGGTCAGAGCCTATTAAAAGATCTTAAAAGATATGTATTTATTTCGCCAGCAATTGCAAAACGTTCTATTATATTTTGGTAATTCTAGATGTTTTAGTAAAAACTTCTTTACGCCGTTTTTGTGAATATGTCAGCACCGGATCTTCTCACTTTTGACTTTCAAAACTTTTGACCTAAAATTGCGATTATACTGTGAGTTTGCTTAAATCTGCCGTACAGTGAATTTGCTTTTGTAGCAATTTACCGTAATTTCTGCAAAATTTTCTTTGCTTCTCTTTCTAAAAGGAACTTAAATGATGCTTAATTTGATCTATAATCACTGTTTATCTCCGAGAATGCATCAACCAATCCGTAAAAGTTTATTTTATATTTGTTTGTGATTTTGTCGCACGCAATTCGTTTATATATAAACCAACTTTCCTCACTAGCTTTAAAAAGCAAATGCATTTGGCTTGTATATTTGTTTTCACTTGATGCCCTTTATATTTAAACTTTTATTTTTTAATTTGTTCTTCTAATATTCAGGTTTTTATTACTATATAACTACATATTAGCAAGCGTCATGAACTCAAACTGCCAAATATAAAATAAAAAATAACGAAACATTTTAGGGACTTTCCCAACTCACATCGATAGGTTGCCAGAATGTTGCTTTTGTAAAATAGAATTGATTGTAGACGTTATTTGCAGCATAATGGCTTGAGGTTGTAGTTAGACCTAATAAGAATATCAAAGCCCATACAGAAGTAGGTATTATTTGAATGTTCGATTAACTTTTTATTCATTTTTCAACATCAAGGAACATAAAAAAAGGAAGGATGTTGAAAAATGAATAAAGAGTTATTCAAAACGTTCAAAATGCTATCAACTTCTGTATGGACTCGAAGTCAAGTATTTACAGCCAAGCAGGTTTGCAGATAACTCCTTAATCCTAGTTGCTTTAAACCTATTAATTGCCCTCAGATATTAAGCCGTTTCTTTATGTGCAGTGGATTTACTTTCTGGGCAAGTACATTGAGAAACAGAAGTTATTCAATCCTTCAAATAGACATAAAATATAGTGCGAGTCAGATCTGCTGGGCGTCGTCTTACAATTTGAAAGCTTCGCCGTCAGTGAATTTGAGTATGACTGTTTTTTACAAAGAATTTGCTAGTCTACTAAACGTTAAGCCTTTTATAGCAGTGTATTTATTTAAGCACACATATGAATTTTAACCAAGTTGTTGGTTATTCACAATACATATGTTTGGGTTGTTGTGTATGATGTGAGGTATTGCTTGATTAATTAAAAAAGCCATACTTTATTTTATCAGCATATTTTGGTAGGATACTCATTGAGATAAATAAATGGCCTAGAAAGGCAATTTAGGACAACCAGTGTTGCTGGAGGCAATATTTGTACAGTTAGTTTCAAGTAATAAGGTTGCAATACATTGGTTGGTGTCATAAACAACTGGTACTGTTTAATGCTTCAAAGTTTTCAATAAATCATTTCTCAAAAAAAATACCATTGTTGTGGTGAACATAAGACCAGTGAAGAAGGTTGTAGGGCAGTTAAAAAAACACAATTATTTTTGTCAAAACCATCGTTTTTAAGCTTTTAACTGTAAAATACAGCATGCGTTTTTTGTAAAATCTAAACTGCCTTTTGCTGTGGGCAAACCCGTAGCTTACACATGTTGTTCATTATAATGCTTTTAATCTTTTAATTGTTTTGACAGGTTAAACGTAGGATAGGCTGGAACTTCTTTCCAAATAATGTGAAACATTTCATAAAAGGTCGACATAAAAAAGAAACATTCACGTTCATTGGTAGTTTTCTAAATAGCTTACCTCAGGCTGGACTATACTAACGAAAAACAGAACCGTATGTTCAATTGCACATGTATTATTTGCTTCACAACAGCAGTATTTAAATACAAAAATATCATTAAATAATGGACGAATTTGCACGATTTATCGTGATTTCAGCATACTTTATAATTTGTTCAGAATTAAATTTATTCAACATCCTGCATTTTACTTCGTAACAGTTTAATATAAAATCTAGACAAAAGAAAATATATTAACACCAAAATCCTAAGTCAATATATTTTACAGTGGTTCTCAAACCGGGCTCCACTATCTACTGGGTTCTACTGGGTTCTACAAATACAATGTGATGAAGTGTCGCTACACACTATCTACTGGGTTCCACAAGAAAGATTTAAGACAGTGGTCGGCAAACTTTTTTGTCGCGGCCCAAAATACTCTTTTCAGAGCTGTTGAAGGCCCACTACGTAAAACCACTACGAAACAGTTGCGGATTCGGGATATTTAATTTTAAGGTGAAGTATTGCACGGCGCCCTAATGCCCCAAATCACTGCTATTCCATAATGTAAAACATAGCATAAAACGACCTATGAACTACATGATAAAACTAAACTATTTTAAAGTGACTCACGGCCCACTAAAAATGCCTCTGCGGCCACATTTAGACCGACCACTGCTTTAAGAGGAACCTATTTTAAATAAATTACTTCACACAAGTACACGTGTATGTACAGGCTTGAATTTTCGTTGTTTTATGTTATGGCCGATTTTCGTTAGTTGCAATTCTAATGATTTTGATTCAAGCATTTTTTAATCTCAAAGTTGCTCCGGTTTTAAACACCAAGTTATTTTAAATTTTCGCTCAGACACTCATTTGGTTATATGAAGTAGATTTAAATCTTTTCAACCACTTTCGTTTTATATAAACGCCAGATATTTTGATGATTCAGTTTTGTAACTAGGTTTCGCAACGATTTATCATTACCGCATTTTGAACAGTTTAAAGCCCAAACGAATTGTATTTCGTTAGGCCAAAGATTTAAACACTGGAAAAGTTTTAAATCCAACTTTGGTTTAAACTAACATTTTAAAAACTCTCAGCGTTCCCGCTTTTTCCCCTTTTTTGATAGTATTATACGCTCTGGGCGGTTTTAACCGTTTTTGTCGTGATGAAACGTTTTCAAACACCTTCACTTTTCAATTTCTGATCCTTTTTAGGTTGCGGCAAGCATTTTTCCCTCTCCTTACCGTACCACCAATCGTTCAAATTCGCAATAGACCTTCTACTACTCGTACCGCTACTCAGACTTCGACACAACTCGCAGTACCCGAACGAGTTCATTGAGTCCAACATCCAGTTGCTACGCTCATTCGATCCAGCCAACCTCTCATCCGCTGAACGAAATTTAAAACCAGCGTTTCCTGAATTTAAATCGAGTTTTTTCCTCCAGTCGAAAAACGCCAGGTACGCACGGTCGTCACGGTCCAGTTGGGTCAGTTTTTCGGCCAGGTCCTGCGGGTTTTCGGGGGCGACAAGGTAGGACCCAGGTGGGGCCATTGCGGCTACGTCATCCGGGTGAGCCCCCCAAACTATTGGGACGGTTCCACTGCAAATAAATAGCAAAAAGTTAAATCCCCATTTAAAAAATAAATAACCAATTTTTTAAATAAATCACCATTTTTTTAAATAAATCACCATTTAAAAAACAAAACACATTTTTTTTAAATAAATTAACACATTTTGATAAATCACCATTTTTAACAGTGTATGGAAAATAAAGTCCCTTTTTTTTAATAAATTCATCATTTTTTACGCCACAAAGAACACAAAGTTCCACTCATTTGCCAGTTAGCTTAAACATGCCTTAGGATGCCATTTGACCAGAATTTCTCGGTGATGTAATCTCTACAGTGGTGCGAGTTCTCCATGGCAAGGTAGAACTTGTACTCGTTCAGCTTAAGGTTGGCCTCCAGCGACCTGTAAGGCGGGAATGTTGAGTTGAAACATCCTCCAAAGCGATGGACGTCGATGCCTGCCTGCAGATACAAGCGTTGGGTTCATGCCCTGGACACTTAAAGGCGCAATTGAGCTTAGAGCTGCGTAATAAAATAAATGTCTTTAAATAAATAAAGCTAGACTTTTGTAATAGATGGAGCAAATACAAAGGATTGTGTTTCAAAAGGAGCAAGAAAACCCTGTTCGTAAAATGCATGACATTATGTGTTTAAACTGCAATTTACACTTATTTAGCTTTGAATTGAAAGGGCTGCCAAACCCTTTTAAACGGTAGAAGCAAAAAAAAAAAAGATTAATGAACCAATAAAAATATATGTGACGTTTAATCTGCTACATTCCGTCCTTTAAATTAGACTTATACCCAACAGAAAAACATTTATTTATTTACCACACACTTAAAAATTACATAATAAAAAATAGCGTTTATCAGAAGGTTTTCCAACATATGTTCATAATATTGGTTTAAACGTGTTGAAAAGGTTGTATAAATAGTACAGTTCAAATTTACCCGAATCAAGCCTTTAACGTAGTTTTTTCGAACTATGGCCGACTGAGTTGTCCCACAGTTGCTTACCACCCACGCCACCAGGTGGCGTTTTGAGCTTATGATTTTATCTTGTTTGGGGAGCAGGAAAGGAGAAATGCTGTCGGAAGTCAAGCGGCGAATGTAGGGCATAAAAAAATCCGAGTCGCGCCTGGAGAAATAAAATATTTGCTTTTGTTGTTTCTAGACTTGCGAAACACAGTTGGTTGAGTAACTGACATCAAGGACTCTCACCTTTAAAACATTGTTTACAATGTTTTTTTAGCGAAACACTGACCCAAACCGGTCGGAAAATTATAGCGAACCTGCGGCTTATTTTGGCTTGATTTCATATTCCTCTTGTTCAGAAGATTTTCATAATTTAAGGCGCTTTAGTTTATTTTTATTAACTTATTATAGGATTCTATGTGATCTGTTTTAATATGATAGTTATCAACTTTGTGTTTTTAAATTTGGGACAGCTGAAAATAACTTTACAAGACTTTAAAAAGAACATAAACCTACCAGGTTTAACAATAGCATTGAAATAACTTGTTACAATTACTCGAAATATGAGTGTGTTTGTGGTTTTAGGTATATTTTGCATGTTCTGCAACTTATTACCTGTAAGTCATTGTAGCGTTGAAGTAATTTTCAAATCCTACGAGATTTAGGCCTAATAGAATCGTTGTTGAGGGACTTTCCCGACAAAGCCAGACAAAACGCTGATGTGGTTTTCTGAAACACAAAAAACTTACTTTAAAAGTATCTCAACACACTATAGTAATGTTTAGATCGATTTCTTTTTAGGCAAGCTTATCTATTTGAATTGTGAACTCTCAAAAGCTGTGAATGTGGTTGAATATTTATACTCATAAAATATTTATACTTATGACCTAGAGCAAAAAAATAGCATTTCATAGATAACTTAAAAAAAAGACCGAATTGGAAGTTTAATAAATTGGTCTAAATAACTCTCAAAAGCTTCGGCATGAATTGGGTAACCGGTAGCCGGTGAAATAATGGGGAACCGGTAACCGGTGAAATAATGGGGAACCGGTAGCCGGTGAAATAGGGGGAAACCGGTAGCCGGTGAAATAGTGGGAAACCGGTAGCCGGTGAAATAGTGGGGAACCGGTGAAATAGTGGGCAACAGGTGGCCGGTGAAATAGTGGGGAACCGATAGCCGGTGAAATAGTGAGCAACATATAGCCGGTGAAATAACAACATCAAGGAAAGCTTACCTGACATTCGGGTCTGGGAGTTGCGACATACCGCGATACAGAATCACAACCGCGTCACTCTGCGACAAAAGCGTTTGGTCCATTGTGACGTCACACTCACCGCATCGCGCGTCGATGACGCTCGGGTGGGTGATTTGAGGAGGGATGTTCCAAAGAAGTATAAGTTTTCGCCTAGAAGTTTTCGCCTTTTAACTTTTTAAAGACTATTTAAAAAAAAAGAAAACAAAAGTTTTACTACGTTAGGTACAAAGTTAAAATACCTGCTCGTTGTTAAGTGTTTGGTTGTTATGTGTTGGTTGCCGTCGCTTAGTTTGGTGATTTGCGTCGTTTTCCTGCCTTAAAGAAACACGTGTGGTATACTTTTGTGGTGTATTTTTGACCAGCAACACCTTTTTAAAAATTAAATTTTTTTTCTAGAAATTAAATACGAATGCTATGTCATAGTTTAGATATATTTGAAAACAACGCGAATTGTAGGTGATAACTTAACCAAAAGAGATTGGAATTAAATTAAATCGTATAGTTTTCTTATTAAATGCCTGCAACCTTATTGATTTTTGTACGATGAGCTAAAATTTAATTTGGTAATATTGCAACTACATTTGGCTAAAGTGGGACAAACTAAAATTAATCAAGTTTTAGATGTACCATCGCGCTATACTTGATGAGGAAACTATATTGAAATCCAACGTAATCCAACAAATGGCAAACGTTTTTCTAGAAAGTTCCAACTCCTTAAAATTAAAAGGTCACTTCATAGAAATCTACCGCCAATGTTAACATTACGTAATTTCATATAAATCCAACGTCATTCAATAGAAAGTAAACGGCTAAAATGTAAGTATTTACCACGTCTTATTTAAAAGCAGTTTAAGTAAAAACAAAACGGTTTTGCACTGACTGTATTTGGCCTTCATTTCGCTTTCACATTTTTTAGACCAAAATGAACAGATGTATGAATTTTAATTGTATTGTGACGTCAATTCATGACGTCATTTTTTGAAAAATTTTGCCTATTGTGGTCCACGCGACGTCAAAAAGCATTTTAGGGGTCCGCGGTTAAAAAAGTCCCCTGCTTTAAATACAGCTACAGCTATTTGTGGGATACCATATTAAAGTTAACGCCAATTCCTATATTTTTAATTCGGCCTCCAAAAGATTTCCGGAGTCTGTTAACCACTTACGCTAAAAGGAAGATTTGCTGTTTCCCATTTATTTGGTCTTTTAAACCCAGAGTAATAGAGAATGGCCGCGCTCTATATTTAACGAATATAAAAGCGGCCCGCACTTACTTTGTTCGCTCGTGCTTTCAAGTTTTATCTTTTCAGTAATATTGGTTGAATTCTTCCAGAAATTGTAGGTCATCATTAAAATGGTGAGAACAAAGGCGCATCTGTAGAACAGGCTTCCACGTGCGCTGCACAATGCAAACCACGATAAATTAACACACAATGTTAACCTGGTCCTGGTATATTTACAAATAGTCAAGCAACTAATTGCCAAATAACTAAAGCCAAACTAAAGTAATTTTGATAAAAAACTAAAGTCCCATTTCATCAAATAAGTATTCAATTCCGTAGCAAGTCACGCTTAAGTCGAGTAATCGGAATCAAAACATATATTTAAACACCACAATTTCATGAAACTCATTAAACTTTTGGTAAATATTTTTTTTATGTTTTCTTTGTTTATTACTCATGTGAACAATACAAACATAGTAAACTAGCACATGTTAACGTATTTTTAAATGTCCCAGCAATCAATCAATTGTCAAAATATTGAAGTTCAAGTTAAGGAATTTGGATAAATGACTTGTGAAACGTAAATGTTGCGACAAAAAAACTGTCTTATTTGTTGATTTTACCCATTCTCTACTTTTACGTTTTTCAGCGAAATTAATTCGTATGCGATTGTCGTCTTTGTATATCAAAACGTGATTCCCTTTCAGTAATTAAAAGTATCAAACATTTAAAAAGCTCTTCCTAAACAAAATTTAAAAAAAGTTTTACTAAACTTACCACTTTCGGAAAGATCGTCCAGCCAAGGTGGTTAATTTATCAACGTCTCCCATCACAAATCACGCAAAAACGGTTCTTAAGTCCAGCTGAACGTTTTAGCATCTGGGAATAAAACAAACAAATGTTTACCCTTTTTTCGTTTGAAAAAAAGATGTGACCTTAGGGCTAAAAATGTATATAAGTTCCCGATGTTTTAACATTGTTTGTTAATATTTAAACCTGGAAAGACTGTTAAGGCCTCGAGGGCCTATGTCTTGCGTTTATTTATCGCTTGATAAGTCTGAAAGACGCGTAGCGATCAAACGAGTTCATTTTTTTGCATTTACGTATAGTTAAATAAGGCAAAGATACAGTTTGGAGGAAGGGGTATAGAAGCGTGCCCTCTAGATTCGCTACTGCTAGCTTGCTTAATGCCTCCTCCTAATTACCGAAAGAATAACAAATTTGCCGCATAGACTGCTGGTTGCTGTCATTTAGAAATTATTTTTTTATAAAACATTATTTACGTGCAGCAACAAGGTTTTCTAGTTTCTGCTCAAATCACTATATAAATTACAGCGGTTAAGTTGCTCCCATTTCTACACAGAACTTAAATACCACAAATTAGCATCTTAAGTATATGCATTTTGAAATGGCGTGTGAACTTCAGCAAGCAATCTGCATAACCTGAAGAAAAATTATTAGAACTTTAACTTTTTCTAATATGAAATTGCTTAAACATTTCTACAGCTTCACATATCTAGGAATTTCATTCCAAACTTTATTTTGGTATCATCTTGCAGTAAATTATCCAGATACAGTTTAATATCTCCCTTTAACCGGCTTATAAACTTTACAGCCCTTATTAGAAATCTCACAATGCGCTTCTGCAGCAGACTAACAGTGTTGGCGATGGATTGAAACAACATGTAATCAGACCACGCCTCAGGGCTTGGTGCGTTGTAGTACTCTGTTGGCTGTTGTGTGTTGTCGTTTCGACAGCGTCACTTCATTCAGGTCCGACAGCGTAGTTACCCGAAAACAAACCTTTTTAAAATGGGTCGCTAGACTATAAGGGTGTATTCAGGGAGTACACCGGTCCATGCTAGCGGCAAAACTATATTTGTAGAAAAAATCCGTTGTAGCAAAAAAAATATTCAGTCCAAAGACTATGGCATGTTATGGAATGCTGTCTAATGTATCACAATTTCTTTAAAAAATGTCAATTTAAACTCAATAAATCGAATTTAAACAAAATAAACGCAATTTACACAAAATGAATGCAAATTAAAAACCTTAACAGGTGTTTAAAAGATTGAAAGATTTTTTTTCGTAATTTTGTGACCTCATCCCTGAAAATTTTAAATATTCAAATATAAACTTTTGTCATAAATACTAATACACGAATCAGCAATAGATTTACTATTTATTTATTTGGTGATTTTAAAATAAAAAACGTAATACTTAAATATAGTGGATGTGAAACGTTAACCGAATATGGAACAGTTTTACACAACGTAAATATAAAAGCTAGCTAATAAAACGATTGAACAACATTAATTGTTGTGCGAAGAAAAATGCAATAAAAAGATTCAATTTGACAAGATCATAAGATAGAGAAATAGAAAAAATTCTTGCAAATGAACAGAGGCGTAGATTTTGAAAGTAAACATAAATAAGTTTGGTGTCGCCAGCAACATTTTACTAATAAAAATACTGTTTATTATTACACAAATCCGTACATTCTTCGAAAATCAAGGCAGCAACATTTCCACGCAAACACTTGTAGTGCAAAGTAAGCTTCTTTAATGCAAAAACGCTACTTAAAAATAAATAAGTTTATTACAACTTTGATGTGTGGAACGCTTATAACTTGCGCGGAATAATACATTTACGCAAGTCAATACTGCGCAAATATTCTTCTGCTTTGGTTGTTTACGATAAAAGGTTGTTTATAGCGATAAAGATGCCGGGTGCTTGACCTTCATTCCGAAACCTGCACCCGATATTTTCGAGCAAAAATTATCGCGATACGATCCAATACCAAACGACAACAATATATGCTTAAACAAGTAACACATATGGAATAGAAACACAGGTTTTTTTTCAGGTTGTTGGCACAAAATGTGATTTAGTGTTAAGAAATTTAGTTGATTCCAGTTGTTAATATTTTTTAAAACTAATATTTTTTAATAAATTTACATTTTAAGATCGAATCTATGCGTGGATCGCAAATCATGACCGAAATTCCGATATTGATTTGGTATCGGATCGGCACCGATACCACCCTAGTATCGGACGAGTCATGAAACTACTACTTTGCTTCGGTCCGATATTATGGGACATCTCAACTAGCAAGTAACTCCTGTTTATTCATATTGCTAAAACGTGTTTGATCTACAAACAATAAAATACCGACCTTATTTAGACAGTGAACTTTATGCATAGCTCGTCAAAAACACTCTAAAACATTAATAAAAATATGTCCGGATTTTCACGAGCATAACAATTTATTTTCTTTCGCTGTTTAAAATATTAAAAAAAAACTTTTTTGGCGATTGCTGGGTATATATAACAGAAGTTTGGTCAGTCCTTGGTTTCTGTGTTAATTACTTGATTTTCCGGTATTATTTGCAGGTGTTTTTGAAACTGATTCAAACTACAGTAGTAAACTGATTTTTTTAGAAGATTGCTCTGAGTTCTACAGTGTGATTTTTTGGGCTTGGAATTTTAGGTGAACCATACATGTTTAAACCAAATTTTAAAGTTGAAATAATATAGGTTGAAAAAATTTTTACGAGAAACTTCTTAGGGGAATTCCCCGCCGACTAGAACAAAGGCCCATTGTTTATCGCGTCCCGTTGCCTGGCAACACGCACAAGCGGATGTTACGCGGCACCTGCTCGAAACTCTTCCGCCGCGCGCCCGAGCTCCACGTCATCGTCGTGACGTCATACGTGTGTGTGGTGACGTCATTGCCGGTCCAGATCAGGCAGACGAGGGTGTCGCGGCAGGCTGTACAGGCCAGCTGGGCCCTGGAACCAGTGGAACCACTGGAACCGGTGGAGCCAGTGGAACCGAGGTTGGGTCGATCATCGCGACGAAAGCTTGCACGGAGCCGGGTAAGTTTGCCCGAACTGTTGGAATTAAAATAAAAGTTTAAGGTTTAGTAAAAAAGAGTTCGAATCATTAATCTCCTTAGTTTGCCCGAACTGTTTGAAATTAAGAGGAACGTTTGTTTGTATAAAAGAGCAAGCGAATATTAATAAGTAAGGTTTTTGTAACTTTTTACAAAAAAAGTTCAACTGCTTCTTTGTAAGTTAAACGTCGCACTCTAAAGGTGCCTTTTTCTACTTGAAAATGTTTTTTTAAGTATTAAAAAAACAGGAAAATTTGTTCATTTAGGCAACTTTAAAAGGCAAAAGACAAAAAATTTTTTAAAGAAATTCAATTTTGGCAATAATTCGAAGAAAAAAAAGATTCCACCAAATAAAATTTCCTCTTTTGTAGATAGCTAAAAAAGGTTTTCAAATTTAATTCAAAAAGTGCTTTAAAGAAGTTAACTTCACAACAAAGGAAAGGGGAAAACTGTTAGGCCGAAAAATATTTTTTTTAATTCAAGATTTAAAATATATGTTTGTGGGAAAAATGCAATTTCATGTTTGCTACGAATTACTTTACAAATATTTTACTGCGAAAAATCTTGGTAATTTTCCTTCGAGAGTAATCCCAAATCAGATTGCGCTTTCGACATATCAAAAATTGTAATTTGACCTTGAACAGCTGCACCAAGGTCACAGAACACGTGCTTACCCGGCCAGTGCATTGTGGGAGATTGAAATTGGCGGGAGTTTGATCTCGCTCCATTGGTCGGCGGCAAACGAGTACTCGTAGAGTAACGAGTTGACTTGCGACGAGTCGCCACTTCCCGAACTCATCAGGTAAACGCGGGATCCGCTTGATGACGTCATTGGTGACGTACATGGGCAGGGAAGGGGACGCTTCTCGACAAACCTTTGTGGGAAATTTGAAAGGGTTCACTTTTGACCGATACTTGTATTAATTGTTTTTATTCATATATATGTATATATATATATTCATAATTGGGTACACTATGCACGGATCGGTAATGTAGCTTGATAATAAATTTCAAAGCCAAAAAGGTCGAGTAGATCGACATCATCTTGATTATTAAGACGTTTCGATACGAGGCAAACCCGAAGCCCTAAGTTCTCGGTTAGGCTTCAGACGTTTTTACATTGCGGCTACTCGAGTCGCTATCTATCCAAGACTGCAGGCCCGAACTGAACGTTGACATCTTATCAAAACCGCTGCACCTGTTCAACACCTGAAGGTGCTAAATTATGCTCTTCCTTTCAAAACTTACACTGATAACAATTGCGTCCCATCTTTTATAAGTGGTGCTTGAATTGCTTCTCAGTCACATTAACTGAAGATAATACAAGTTCGTATCGAAACGTCCTAATAATCAAGATGATGTCGATCTACTCGACCTTTTTGTCTTCGCAATTTATTATCAAGCTACATTAATAATGAATGTTAAAGCAAAAAAAGGTCGAGTGGATCGACATCATATTAAAAAAGAAATTTCGATACAAACTTGTATCATCATCAGTTAATGTGGTAAATACTCGATATTTTTGCTTTAAAATTCAAGCTACATTGTAGATCATATTTTCGCTGGTTTTACCGTAAATAACTATTTTGCTTTCTTAATGAGCATTAATGTTTACCTTAGTTACCTTAATGCCTTAATTTCACGATTTTCCTTACTAGATTTAATTCTGGCATAGCCCTCCTAAAAAAAATATAAAAAGTGCGTAGAAGTGTTGTTCAGCTAAAAATGAATTTTGCATACTTAAGAGTACGATTTAAACATCACGACATTCCCGTATCGTATAACAAAACGCTTAAAAGTCTAGTTCACCTTTCGCCAGCGACGTCTATCATGAGATTCTGCATCGGCTTGCTTTTCCCGCCACAAACCAGGATCACGTGTTTGGTGACGTTGTGGTTTCGCGCGTCATCGTCGGCCGCATCTGCACAACGTTATGCCCAAGTGTAAAAACATTAAAAATGAAAAGTACGGCGAAACAAGCAAAGTGAAGGCACACAGAGTTATTCTTCGCTTGTTACGACTATTTCTTTTATTTTTTTCCGATAAAAATAAACTAAACAACTTAATTTTACAAAAAAATGCTTAATGAAAACTCTTTTATTAGTTAAATGAAAACTCAATTAATAGCGCTTACGTCATTGACTTGAGTCTTTACAACATTTCCACTTGTTTATTAGTTATATATAAACTGTTGCTACCAGGCATAATTTGAGCTAGAATGCTCGTCCGGCAATTATATTTGTTCTCCAAAGCTTTGGTAACTTGTACCATCCGCCTTCTTCAGTTAAAAGTCACCGAACGCTCGTAATACAATTTCCTTGACTTACCTTGAAGTGGTTTCTGGTACTTCAGGGCGCTTTGCCGGGGGGAGGCTCGGTTAAAAGGGGGGCTTTTCTCCACCGTCGATCTTAGGTGCTTTGGACTGAGACGGTTTTTCGCTGGCTTGTTCTTGTCAACCTGGAAGCGAATAAAGTTGGTGAAATAAACCACTTGATACACTCAAGTAATGTAGTATATTGTGTTTGGAGAACGAACCTTAAATAGACACTGTTAGATGCTTGTTTCTAGAATGTAAAATATTCAAGTTCTACTAAATGTATGTGACCTTATATAGTTATCAATACCTTAACTTTTATACACGGTTTCTGAAGGTAGGGGTAACAGTTTAAACCTAAACAGGCTGTGAACCCCTGCATGTGCTAACATTTGAATAAAATTCCTTCAATTTTTCAAGCAACCTAATACGTGGCAGATCTTTGCGTCATTCAGTTATTAATTCAATAACCTTACAAAGAGAAATAGTTGCGTTGTATCGCAAAACACGCATAAAATGCCGATATTAATTTGGTATCGGATCGGCACCGATACCATCCTAGTATCGGACGAGTACCGATACTAACACTTGTATCGGACGAGTACCGATACTAACACTTGTATCGGACGAGTACCGATACTAACACTTGTATCGGACGAGTATCGATACTAACACTTGTATCGGACGAGTACCGATACTAACACTTGTATCGGACGAGTACCGATACTAACACTTGTATCGGACGAGTACCGATACTAACACTTGTATCGGACGAGTAGCGATACTAACACTTGTATCGGACGAGTACCGATACTAACACTTGTATCGGACGAGTATCGATACTAACACTTGTATCGGACACCCCAAATCACATTACACATGTTTATTGTGTTGCTACCTTGGCGAACGTTTCGTCGAGCGCGCTGAACCTCATGGTTGCTTGACATGCGATTGCTGAGTGGAAGTAGCTCGGTGTAGGTAGGGCGAGTGACGTCATCTTCCACTTAAGGTTCCCCCGTCTCGCGTCAACCACTAGGTGCTCGATGCACGAGGTTATCTGGTAACCAGGGACGCCTAAGGGTAAAATCAAGAATAAACAAGATAACAGCAAGGTATAAAGGGGGTGAATGTGCTATGCCATCTGGTAACAGGGACGCCTAAGGGTAAATAAAGTGAAAATTATCAATCGGTACGAAAGGTATACGAGGAGGTGGATAGACTATGCCATGTTGTAACCAGGGACGCACAAGGTCAACAAAATTAGGCAAAGACAAAATATTCGCACTAGACTGTTACAGTCAGCAGCCAATTTACATGACTTGGCATGCATTATTTACATTCGACATGCTTTTCTATCCTTCTTTGATTATTTATATACATTTTTTTTTTTAATTTATTCTTCACCTTTCTCGACATGTTCTGTCATTCCACCGATGGCGTAAAGCGTTCCATTCATTGGAACGAGGGAAAAGTGAGATCGTTCGATCTTCATCGAAGGAAGTTGACTCCATTGCTGTTTCTCGTACCTAGATCAAAATAATCACGTCCCTTAATTGAAAAAATCAATCACACAACAGAATCACAAACAAACCTTAAGAATCACAAACAAACCTTATGTAAAAATAGCAGACCTTAAAATCCATTTTTTTACTCTTTTTGTTCATTATAATAAATATATTTTCTCCCAAGGTTTTGCTATTCAAAACTACGGAAGAAAACGTACCACAATTAAAATTGTGAAGTAACTGTTTTTTGTGCTTTAACGGTCCACTTTTAATTGGCCTGTTGCACTGTTTTTGCGGCTAATCACATGTTTAAACGCAGAATTAAATTTATTTTTGTAATTTAGTTTGAGCCAAATACCTGTAGTTCTAAGGATTTACTGCTTTATATTAAGATGATTTGGATTTGTTGTATTAATTGTTTAAACAAATTAAAATTAAAAAAATACCGCAAATAACTTCTGGGTAAAAGTGGGCTGAGCAGACTCTGAGGTTAAGTAATAAGAAGCACGGTTTTAGGACAATAATCTAAATATTGCCTCAACGACACATTTTATCTATTTTGAATTAGGGCAAGAAAATGCAGTTATCTGATTTCACCACTCACTTGTACACGTCACTAGAGGTGTGTTTGTTCTTTCTGATGTCACGCCCCCCTGCCACGTAGATCGCACCCCCCCATGACGTCACAGAATATCCGCCCCACGTGACCGGAGCGGGACCGTAATCTTCCCACGTGTTATCAGAGGTGTTTACCCTGAAACGAAAACGTTGTGTTACTGATAAAAATTTGGCAGAAAATTAAGACAAGAATATAAAAACAATTTAGTAAACGAACAATGGTTTATCACAATCTTAAATTAAGGTCTCGATATAAACTTTTATGTTTGCAAAGAGCCAAGCTTAACGAAACCTGCAAATATTTATTTGTGTAAAAGTAAGCTCTGTAATTTTTAGAACGCGCTCACTAGAAATTGTTGAGTTAGACCAGGAGTTAGATAACTGTTTTAATAAAGAGCCGGAAAATTGTAAGGTTTGACGATCGCTGGCAGGACAAAATTTCGTTTCCAACTTTATCGTAAATCGAAGAAAACAACAAAACTGGAATGATCTTAATAAATTGCGATTCAATTAAAATTTCTTAAACAACAGTTTAGAATTGCTTCCAAAAACATATCAGCTGTACTTCTTTATTAAGGATATAAACCGCGGGCCGGTAGAATTAACTTTGCCGTGGTTTGGTCACTCCTGCTCAAGACAAACAACTACATTTGATTTTTTACCCGTAAAGTTTGTTGTTCAGCTTCTTTGCGTCGTTTGAATCGTTGTGAGAAACGAACGCCACAATTTTGCTGGCAAGTGGTTGTTTATTGGAGGTACCCCCGCAGAAGAGCAAGGGGAGACCCTGGGGCGCCGCAGAGTGGTTGTTCAGGGCGAGGAGAATTCGTTGTTTGGTGTCCTGCGCGAAAAATATAATAAAGCAAATAAAAGTCGAATTGTACTGCTGCAATGGTGTGTGTGTGTGTGTGTGTGTGTGTGTGTGTGTGTGTGTGTATGTTTTCCATTGTACTACTGATTAATAAATACAGCGGGAAATTGTTTTTCAAAGTTTGCTGTCGAAACTTAGGTTCTTTAAAATAGAAAAAATCACAAAGCTCACTGGAAGGGGTTTATCATAAACAACCCTAAAGACAAAAAACATACAAAACAAATGAATAGGTTGTAACGTCTTGCTGCAATATTGATCGGTAAACATAGGTTATTTTTTGTTTTTTTGAATCTATTAAGGTACCCAATAGTTTCAAAAAAAAAAATATATATATTGAAAGGATTTAAACTACAAATACCTGTCAAGAAAAAAACAATTTTGAAATATTTACTAGACGCTAACCTGGTCTCTCATGGCAACCGTTTCCTTGGATACGATGCGGTTAAGGACACTTCGCTTCATGTTGTTGAACTGAACGAACTTCATCACGCGTGACGTCATAATAGGGAGTCGCGCGTCCGACTTGTAGGTCAACCAGCGGATGAGCGCGAGGAAAAACTGAAGTTCGAGCTCGTTATCTCGGATGCGAGCTGTGCGAAGCGACTCGCAACTCACCAAGCGGTTCAGGTCCTGCGAAAAATTCGACGCCATTTTAGATCTGAATTAGTTGCGTTAGGTCAGCCTTTCTTAACCTGGGGTAGGTTGACCCCAGGGGGTAAATTTTCCCGTTTTAGGGGGTAAATCCAAAGATAGGTATTAAAACTCTGAATATTCCGGTTCTGTTTTCTTCAACTTACCTTTTCGAGTAAGTCTTCTCTGCAAATGTGAAGCACAACACTGATTTAGCATGTAGAATCTGATAACGCAACTCCCCATTTTATAACAAAGGCATCATAATCTATCGTGCTTTACTCAACAGCGACAATAACTTTCACGTTGTAACGTATTATACCGTATTTAAAGTATAGTTTTGTAACGTAATGAATTTTTGCGTTACCAGCGACGACATCGCATTATAAGGCAAAGTAATGTATCGTTACGCGACCTTAAATGCATTTTTAAGGTATAAATTATACATTATTTGTTTTTTCTGGAATACTCTTTTCAATAATTTGTAGTAAATTAGTTTGGATATTTTTGCATAATAGTTTTGTGAGACTAAGTATTTAGTCCAACGAAACGCGAAGCTGTCTTCCACAC
This sequence comes from Ascidiella aspersa, assembly GCF_963924565.1. Lineage (NCBI taxonomy): Eukaryota > Metazoa > Chordata > Ascidiacea > Phlebobranchia > Ascidiidae > Ascidiella > Ascidiella aspersa. Next base: position 32,528,610 of record NC_139451.1, on the reverse strand, counting down.
CTCTTCCCGAAAGAACGTATCGTAACGTATCGTAACGTATCGTAACGTATCGTAACGTATCGTAACGTATCGTAACGTATCGTAACGTATCGTAACGTATCGTAACGTATCGTAACGTATCGTAACGTATCGTAACGTATCGTAACGTATCGTAACGTATCGTAACGTATCGTAACGTATCGTAACGTATCGTAACGTATCGTAACGTATCGTAACGTATCGTAACGTATCTTACCAGCGACGATAGCTCCTTGAACGCTTGCGTCTCAGTGAGCTCCCAGAACCTCGCCACCGCAAACTTCCTGCTTTCCTCTCTAAGCCGAGCGCACCCGTAAAGTCCTGCAAGCTTGAAGATGAGGAGGACGTTATCGCAGCTGAAGAAGCTTCCTCCGTGGTTGGAGCAGTTCACCTCGAGGTACTTGGCGCACTGATGCACCAGGAACTTGAACTGGAAGCGGTACGCAGCACGCAGGATGCCACTAGCGTTGTCCTTGTCGATCGTGCACTGGGAAGGTAACAAAAACGCGACTGAACGGGCGAGTTTGGACGATAACGCACATAACAAAGTAATTTAAATGTAGATAAGGGAGAGTTGAATAACTAATTCGTTTACTGTGATAGTGTAAGTATAACGAGCCTAAACGGACGAGTTCAGACGGTAACGCACGTTTGGAAATGGTTTACTTATAGATCAAGCAGAGTTGAATAACTTAGTCGTTAACTGTGTAAGTGTATAAGGGTTGGTTCACACACGACGCGTCTGGCGTTAACGTAAAACGTTTTTAAAAAGCGCTTTTGGTTGGGGAAAGATGAAATACTTTAACTTTGAAGCTTTCGGTTAATTCGAGGAAATTTACCGTTAACGCTGGCAACGCTTTATGTGCAAACTGTACGACGCTAGCGTTTGACGCCAGAAGCAAAATACATCTAATGTTAGCAGGTCGGACTGTAACGCGCGTAAGGACATCACTGTGAGGACAACAACAACGCATCTGATGGGACGAGTTCTTAATTTTGCTAAGGCCTATTAACGCTTTAAGGTAACGATGTTTCTTTATTCTCTATGCCTTTTAACTTTGCAAAACCTTAAGCCAAAAATTTTTAACAGCTTGTAGTAGAGCCGTTCATTTTTATTTAGTTAATGGATGGACCGGAGGTCGTGAGTTCGAACCTCACTGCAGGCTAGTTGTTTTTCTAGCCTGCTCTGCTTGCATCATTGATCGACAGATTCGGTGAGTCTGCGATGGCTTTCAGTGTACAATACAAAACAATGTTAATAAGACAGAAGCAGCATCGATGTAAGTTAAACATCACCGCCAAACACTTACAAGTAACTTACAATATGAGCTCCTACCGCGACAAGGTATTAACACCAACTTAATTAAGGAGAACTACAATATCAAGGCACCATGTGCTCAGTGACCTTCAACCGTTTGACCGCAAGTAATAGAATGCTTACACAATTAATTGGGTAATGAAGCATTTACATCATAATGCGCTTTGACAAACTCACTGTTATTCTTAACAACATTTACAAAACCTCACCTGTCCGTTATAGATAAACCTGATGATCTCCTGTACGGCGGTCTCATCCACTTTAGTGAGAACAATCTCGCGGTTCTCGATTTTCCGCACGATGGCGCCAAACACGGGGCTGCTTGCCGCGAGCACCACCTTGTGGCAGTTTATGCGCGTGTTCCCCACGATGAGTGTGAGGTCACAGAACAGGTTTTGCTCGCGCAACGAGTTGAGGCCTGCGTTTAAAGCAAGGGGAAAGTTATAAGAGGTAGTGTTAAGATTAACAGTGAGTTTGCTAAAGCGCTTTTTGATGTAAGTGCTTTATGACCTATTTAGTTGTGTTTTCTATTACTTGCGGTCAAACAGTCAAAGGTCACTGAGCACATGGTGTCTTGACATTGTAGTTGTCCTTACGGCAGTTGATGTTACTACCTTGTCGCGGTGCTCACCTTGTTAGTTACTTGTAAATGTTTGGCGACGATGTCTAACTTACACTGATGCTGATTCTGTTTCAATAACATTGTTTTGTATTCTATTTGAATAAGATATGAACCCACTTGTAAGCCTTTGTGGTATTAATAAATTCCTGTACACTGATAAAGACTTCAGTATCGGATCGGATCCATTAGTTTTCAGGTAGAATAACCAAAAAATACCTTCAGATTATACTAAAAACATTACACTATATTAAGTAAACATCGCATTTTGGAAAATTTGGGTTATTACATTTCTTTTTATTTAATGTGTATATATATATTGTAATGTAGTTATATATGACGTCTGTTGTTTCGGCATGATAACTGTAATAAAACAATCCATAATAAATAAAAACGAGATAGCAACACGTTATGTAGCGAAACTAAATCATCATAAATCTACGAACTACCGCAGTCGGCGACCCAACCAAGTCACACGACGACAGAATTTTGGTTTGCGACAAACAGACTAACAAACACTGCTTTTAAGTTACGTAAATAACAGTGCGTATACCAGTCAGACTGACACTAAATGGCCTCCTAATTACCTTTCAGCAGTCCAGGGACTGACTTGGAACGGAAGCCGACTGTGTACGAGTCCCTGCTCTTTCGCGTCCTTTTTCGCATTTCCGTTTCCGTATTTTGCTCGACTCCGTTTTCAACCTTCCGCTCACCCAGTTTCTTCCACTCATCCGGTATGGAACCGCGCTTTTCGTTCCCAACCCGCGCCCGGGTAGGCCAGGTGCCGCTGGCCCTGTCCGACTCCTTCAGGGCGCCTCTGGCCGGACGGCGCCTCGCGGGGGAGTTTTTCTGCGCCGGGGGCTTCCCTGCTTCGTTTCCGAGCACCGAGGAAAGCAGGATAGGGGAATTCCCACCAGCGATCCTCCTGCTGCAGTTGTAGCTCCCTGAGCGAGGCTGGATTATAAAAGCACCATTTTTAACGTTTTTCAGGTATTTTTTTAATTGCGCGAATGTGATGTTGTTTGTGTAAAAAGGAGCCGGCGTCGAAAACACATAATAAAAATGTTATGTTCGTAGTTAAAAATGATAGTTTTGAGAGTTTTTTTTATTGAATTCTGAAAAACAACACGAGTTTAATTTAATTTTTTCTCATTTTACAACTAGTTCCAATCTTATATGAGAGCCAAAAAAATTATGGAGATCTAATTGTCCTTTACATAAAACAAGGCGATAAAACATAAAATTTACATTTTTGTGTTCGGTGTTGGATGATATTTTTAGACGTTATACCTATTTTTTTTATATATCTCAACGTCGCACGTAAAACCACACACCATAGTACATAAGGAGAAACAGACTCCATAACCGCTCAATAAAATGCTGCAAAGTTGTTAACTAGTTACTAGTAAATGCACCTTTTCATCGAACGACTTCGACAACTTCTGCAGCTGAGGCTCACTATGCGGTGCCGCCATCTTGGATTTCTCATCCGCCGGATTCGGAAGCTCGTTTTCCCGCGGGAGCGAGTCGTTGCATCCAGTCTCCAGGCTCTCAGAGCTCGCTGCGGCTCCCAAGTCCTCCAGGGATCTGTTGAGAGGAGATGAGGAGTGGCTGTGGAAGGTGAGCTTGATGGAAGGACGCAGCTCCCTCCTGAGGCCGGATGAGGAAGAGTAGGATGCAGGGATTGAAAGGGACGGGAGGTCGCAGCTTGAATCAGTGCTCTCTGATCCTGAGATCTGTTCATGGAGGAAAATGATTAGTTCAGAGCGATGTGATTAACAAGTAGACTTAAGGAATTTTATAGAGGGTGAATGGATTACATTTAAGTGTTGGCGAAATATATTTTCCTTTTAAACAAAACGTCTGATCCTGTTTTTACTCATGTTTTTAACTATGAGTTTTACTTGTACATTTAAGTGTCAAATGTTTGGAATTAATTTACAGGAAGGCTAACATGGGATAATTGGGCACCATGGTTGCATCTAGATCAGGGGTGACCAACACGATGCACCCATTTTAATTTAATATTTTATTTTAATGCCAATAACTTGTTTGTTTTTTGTAAAACTCAGAATTTGAAAATTTGTCCATTTCGCAAAATAACACCATTTGAAAATTTATTTTTATCTTTTAGATCTCTAATCGATGGTGATAATCCCAGTTATGGTTTTATGCATAATATCACAAAGTTGGCAGCGTCAATTCCAAATATGTTTACAAGACAAACACATTTTGTTACACCTCACCTGCGACACGTTCTCCTTGTCGGACACGCTCGACTGCGCATCCGTGACGTCATCGCCACCAGTTAATGACGTATCATCGAAGTTGATCGATCGCTGGAGTTTGGGTCTTCGTGGTTTTTCTACAAAAACAAGGCGAGTTATATCATTATTTTAAGGTAACTTATCACTATTTTTTCTTACAACTTGTCCGTTTATACTGCAGGAATGTTCAATAATATCGTATCGTTGCCGATACATGATGCCAAGTAGTTTCTCGATACTAGGGTGGTATCTGTGCCTGCCGGATACGAAATTTAATTCTGCATTTCAGCCACGGATTTTGGAGTTGACAAAAAAACTTAAAAAATATAGATATTTTGAAAGTATAGATATTTGTATGAAATGTCGGGTATCGGAGCTTTTTGAGAGTTTGCACAAATCTGCAGATAATTAGTTTACCTTAGTTACTAGTTTGATGTTTTACGGGCTTAAGGTTTTGCTCTTTACCTTTAACATTGTGTGCTAATGCAACTTCTCATACTTTGTATATGAGGACTAATATCATTCAATTATACTTGTTCCTCATTTGCATACTTTCCTTGGCAATTGAAAATAAAGTGTCGCATAAACTTTTATTTATTTAAAGACTTATACACAATAAATAGATTTCATCCGATCGTAGTTTAATTGCCTCGTGCAAAATAGGTTCTCCTCTTCGATACAGAGTATATTGCTAGTTATGAATATTTATTTTTATTTTACAGGGAATGATGATTTGCAGTTTAAGTTGGTAACTAAGTATATAAACTGGAGTTCTGTACTTTTTGTGAACCTCGATTTTATTAAATACACTTTTATACCTGGTGGAGGCTGGTTGGGCAGCATTTTAAGGATGTTGTCGCACATTTTTTCCACCGACGATACTTTCAGTACTTTGGCTGCCACGTGTATTTGCTTGATCGATTCCACGCGAATCTCGGCGTTCACGCTGGAGAAAAGTAAAAATGGTCACTAAATGAAAGATACACACACATACGTGTACAACAGCTGTAATGAAGCCCTTCTGTATGGTTTTTGATCAGCGATTAAGGTTTATGTTATCATAGTACGCCGAAACGCTATTGCAGACCCACTTAATCTGTTGTTCAATAATGCAAGCGGAGCAGGCTAGAAAAACAACTAGCCTGTAGTGAGGTTCGAACTTACGACCTCCGGCCATGACTCGCTTCTTTCTGGGCCGGTGTAGCCCAGTTAGTGGAGCGACGGTCCCGGTATAACTGAAGCTCGTGAGTTCGAACCTCACTGCAGGCTATAGTACACCGAAAATCCATTGCAGAATCTGTCAATCAATGATACAAGCAGGGGAGGCCAGAAAAACAACTATACAGCCTGCAGTGTTTTCGAACTCACGACCTCCAGCCAAGCTGGGACGGTCGCTCTACCAACTGAGTGGCCACAGTGCTGTAAAAGAGGTGTACCTAGAAATAACCACTCGTTTATTTTGATTACATTGTGTACATATTTTTTATTACATTTTGTTGGTCGATTAGAACACATTTGCAAAATCGAGTTTTAAAAAAGTATTTGGTCTAAAAATATTTGCAGAATTTTAAAACTTGGGTTAACTCAACATTTGACTTAAATGAAACTTGAAATAGGGTAAATTTTACAGGGAAATATTACTTTACCAAAACATATCCAAATGTATCACGCATTCAATCTCGTTTCGCGGATAAATATCTAAAAATCTCTTTCTATTTTTTTTAAAAAAGTTGCTCACTTGTAAATGAATTGCACTAGTTGGTGTAGCGCCTCTGGCGGAATCGCCTCAGCGTTGAGCAGGCTTTCACGCTTCGTGAACACGTTCCGCATCACTGGACTTATTGCGGCAAGAATCACGCGGTTTGCCCGGATGTTCTGCGAATAAGGTTTGATGGTTTTTAGAAAATTATTTTAAAGGACCGAGTTTTAAACTTAGTGTTTGAAGTTGATCTTGTTTTTCCATTTTCAATCTGCCGAGTCTTATAAATTGTTAAGGATTAGCTTGACTTAAAATTTGTTCAACCAAGTGGGTCTTGGAAGGGTGAATTTGTCAGCAACCGTTTTGTTTGACTAAAATAACTGGATCTCTACTTTATACTTCCTATCAAGGAAGCAAATTATGTTGGAACAGTTTTATTAACATGGTTGTTGCATATTTTAAATTAAACAAATTGAGTCACCAGCGTTTACAAATTAGTCCTTGTATAAAGTATTAAGTAGAGATCCAGTTATTTTAGTCAAACAAAATTGTGTTTAGTCATGATTGCAACCGACTATTTTTGGTTTCAAGGTACCATAGGACATTACGTTGCCTTATGAGTCTTGTTGTGGTTCCGCTTCGTGTACTTTCCTTAAGGCAGTAATCGCGTACGCGCATTCGTTAATTGCACCGCATTTCTTTACTGTTTTGCCTGTGGTGATTACTATTCGTCTGTGTTATGTTAATTGCCAATTATCCAAGCTATAAGAGCTTGTTTCTTTTATTCGTTACTTGCATTCTATTTTACTCTTCGAGCGAACAGTACATCTTTCGCCTTTTACTAAAGTGTTCCGTGAAGTGGGACATTGCAATGAGTCTTTAATTATTTCTTGCATCTGCAGACACGTTCTAAGAAATACAACAAGTCCTATATTAATTAAGTATCGGATTAGCAGCGATGCAAATAGTATCGGACTAGCATCGACAACCGATACTATCATTTGGTATTCGGCTGATAAAATGCGAATCGGTATGTTTCAGAGTTTAGATTACGGCCGGTATTTCGTTCATATTTTAATAACGGAATACATTCGTCCGAAGCGCAAAATATATAAATGTTAGGCTAAGTTTGTTAAACTTTTATTGGAGAGAGTGCCACAGTGGAGAGGACGCTTTTTGTCTGCAAAAATGCCAAAAAATCCCGTGGAGCATATACGAGAAAGACAGAAGAGATTCGAGATTCGTGCAAAGAGCGAAAACAATTTCCATTTTTAGGAACACTAAACACGGATCTGTTCATAATCTTCAGTAGAAAGAAAGTGGCCCAAATAATAGATAAAAGATTCATTCTTTTACTAGCAAACGTTTCGTCAAGTGCGTTTGCTAACTGCACTGATGATGGCAAAAGAACTTGCCGAAACGTTTGCTAATAAAAGAATGAATCTTTTATCTATTATTTGGGCCACTTTCTTTCTACTGAAAATTTCCATTTTATTATTAAAACACACTAAAAATAGAGTTTGGCGGGGTCATGACCAGATCCGTTCCTCAAGAGAGTGTGTACGATACAACCAAACATTTAACAAAACGCTCTTTTTTGCTTAGCTTTTGTTTTTCCACAAAACTAAGCCGCGGGCCGGATTAAAGTGCTTGCTGGGCCGCGGGCCGTATGTTGCCCAGGTCTGCTTTACTGAAGTGTCTACATTTTTGCTACCATACTTGCAGTGCTTAGGGTAACTAATATAATTGATCATCTGCATGTTTGCTACCGTACTTGCAATACCCAGAACGAGTTCCCACCTCTTCGTTATAAGTGAAAGTGATGTCGGCCAGGAACCCCGAGCTCCTTAGCGCCCTCAAGCTGGCCAGCAGGTTGGCCGGATGACCTTCGTCTTTGACCTTCCATTGACCTGGTCCGAGACCGAAGGTGGCGGTCTTGTTGACTGATGGCGAGGACACGACATTGTTCGGACTCGCGCCAATCTGACTGCGACTGCAAAAGGAATTAAGGTAATTCTTTTTGCCCCCAATATACCAAAATAACAGGATTCACAATACAAAAAGAAGCAGCTTTTTTGCTTCGTTGCAACTAAAACTTTGCCAAAATGCAAAAATTAAACCAGTACCAGCTTATAGCCTACAGTTTTGTAGTCGCCTAAATGCATTATTTCAGGCTAGGCTAGCCTTCAAGTTTTAACGCTTTCTGAATTGCTGTATAAAAGACGCACGCAGCAATAATGGTAAAGCTAATCTATTGCCTATCATTTATAACGTGCTTTATGGCTACTAACCTATGCGAAATGCCTTAACCAAAAAACAACTGACAAACTTATAAGGCCCTAAAAACGCAAAATAGAGGAAAAATATTTTCGAATAAACCAGGGGTTCTTAAACTGGGGTCCATGGACCCCTTGGGGGTCCGTGAACTAATTTCAGGGGTCCATGAAGGCCAAATTGAAATATTAGTGTACGTTTGAAAAGTAATCAAATTAAAAAAAGTTTTTTTTTTAAATGAAACGTTTTTCCACTGAATGTTAGACTCCTTTTTACTTAAACCATCAGCATATTTCTGACAGGCTATTTGATTGTGACGTCAATTTAGGACGTCATTTTTAATAATTTCTTGCCTACAGGGGTCCACGTGAAGCAAAAAATAATTTTAGGGGTCCGCGGTGAAAAAAATTTAAGAACCCCTGGATTAAACAGTTCTGGTAAAACCGATATTGCAAACAAAATACTACAAAAAAGCTGCTTTTTATTCCATGAACAACTTGACAAATTCGCCCTATGTTTGGTAATAAATCTATTTTCACCGAAATCTTTAAATAAATATCCAAATTCCACTAACAGATATACAAACTAGGCCAAATCAGTTTTATAACAGTTAAAAGAACCACTTTGATGTTCTTGTTAATCGACTTTTTTCGTATGTTTAAAATTTTTTTTATTAAAATAATCATCAACGTTTTTTTAAAGTAAACTCGCCTTTAACTTTCACAAAAGAAATATTTTTTATTAGTTAGTAGGCACCGTCGCGGCAATTACCTTGTTTGTATTCCTAACAAACTTTTCAGCATTTCTTTATTTTTTAAACAACAGAAACAACCTCACGAGCAAACTATCTCTTCTCAACACCAGCTTAAAATATTATGCGCTACTGTTTTTGTAAGGCGGTGTTTTTTAAGCGGATGTGCTGTTTAGATGCTTTTGTTGGGTAAAAGGTCATTGATCAGCCAAAGATTAGAGTGACTATTGTGACGATGACGCAACTTCCGAGCAAAACAAATTATGAAGGCGTGGTCCTGTGAGAAAACACGCCCACATTTTTACACCAAAGCAAAAAAATGAAAAATTCTTATTCGTCCCAAACCTACATTATGTTTTTACAAAATGCGTTTCAATTATTAATATAATGACGTCATTACAGCTTAGTGTTTGGAGCGTTGAAACCCAAGGTTGTGGGTTCGAATCCCACTTTGTACTACCACATTTGTTCAGTTTTACGTTTTTCCAAAGTTTTATAACTATTTACTTGAAAAATACAGCCTAAAGTAAAAGAAAACAAAAATGGTGAAACAAATGTTGCACTGAATATGTGAATAATAGAAATCACCTTGACCCTTGCAAGATAAATGTCGACCTTAATTCCTGATCAGTAACAGCAAAATAATCTAGCAAAGCTAGCAATTGAGGTCAGACACATTAACCAGATCTTAAAAAGATATATATATATTTCGCCAACTAAGGCATCGTCAGTATATCTGAATAAAAACAAACGCAACAGTATAAGAATGAGTCAGAAACATTAAAGATTAAATAAAACAAAGTAAAATAACTAAAAAATAAAAGCTGTTGAATAGTAATGGCATCCAAGTTGTACAACCCCTGTACAGAAGCAATAAGAACGGGTCGAGAGAAACGCGGCAACGCAAAATAACGGCACAAAAACGGCAAGGCAAAAAGAAAAAATGGAGTAGAGGCGTAAGGAGACAACTACTTAATTTGGGGCAGTACCATTTTATGAATATTAATTCTAGCTTTAATTTTGTTAAGCCATCTATCCTCACAAATATCTAACATGTGGAACGGTGGCTGGGCAACAAACTGAAGTTTGTGGTACTGCCCCAAATTAAGTAGTTGTCTAGTTCTTATCGTTTCCTTACGCCTCTACTCCATTTTTTCTTTTTGCCTTGCCGTTTTTGTGCCGTTGTTTTGCGTTGCCGCGTTTCTCTCGACCTGTTCTTATTGCTTCTGTACAGGGGTTGTACAACTTGAATGCCATTACTATTCAACAGCTTTTATTATGTGGCCCGAAAAAAAAAATTTTTTTTTGGACACATGTTGTTTTTGTCCGAATTATTTTTTTTTTTTTTTTTTTTTTTCAGTCAATTTTTTATGGCTCACTTTTGACAAGGAAAAAAACATAGTTGGAACATGAAATTTTCACAACTGTTAAATACCCTCCCAAAGTTGTTTCTAATATAAAAAAAATTGCCTAGGTTCTAAGGGGTGGTTTTAGGGGGGCAAAACTGTCATTTTTTGTTAATTTTGGTTTAAGCACTTTTCAGAGATAAAAAAATGTAAAAAAAATCTGATATATTTATGGATGATGGATACATGACATATACAATGCTAAGTAACAAAATTTTAAACCTTACCCCTGAACTTTTCATCCGGGGGGTCAAAATGCACAACACTTTAGGAAATTTTAATGATATATTTACACTAGAAGGAAATGACATAAACATCTGAAAATTTCACAAATGTTAGAGAACCATTTAAAGCTGATGTTAAAATAAACATTTTACCTCTTGAAAAAAAGGGGAGTAATTTAGGGGGGTGAAATCAAAATTCGGCCGTTTTTGTGTTTAGAGGTGTCTAAAAAACTAAAGAAAACATTGTTAAATAGTTTTCAATTATAAAGACAAATTATAGATTGCTCCTCAGGCCAATTTTGAACTTCAATTTAAAATAATTAACCTATGGGGGAAAACAACTAAACAAAAATATAGAAATTAAAGTGATTTCATTCATAGAATAAAAACTGGAAACAGAGTGGTGTACACTGCCTCCACAATTTTTCATTTCAATCTGCGGCGGTAAAATATGTTGTTTTGTAAATGCAATAAGTTAATTTACTAAGAGAAGCCTCTTTTTAAAAGGCAAGTCGCACGCGCTTAGTTTCCCTGAGACAAGCCACTTCGCACAATGAATGTTGCACGCGCTGGACAAAAAAAGCACAGTAGGCAGCCAGACGCTTCGCGGCCAGAATAAAGCAAGCGATATGAACAAATTCAGCATTAAAGGTTTTCTGCCGCTAGGTTAGAGTATATAGCTGTAAAGAACTAAATCGATTACGTCACACTATTGACTTTTGTCCCCAATGAGAGGCGTACAGGGGTGCAAGAAAAAATTGTCAAATATTTTTTAATTATAAAGACAAGTTATAGGTTTGCTTCGCAGCCAAATTTATATTAAGACCACTGACAATCATTCTTGTAAAAGTGCACCATGTCCAACCTATACCACGCAACTTCGGGCCACATCCGCTTTTGCCTGCTAAAGCACCGAAACTGGAAGCACAACATTGGGAGTATATGGACACTGACAAATAAGACCCGTTGAAAGAATATAGAATAACCAAGGAATAACACCCTGGTAAAGTATAGTGGAACTGCGCTATACCCCCCTGGTATAATATAGTAAAACCGCACCATACCCCCTGATATAATATAGTAGAACCGCGCTATACCCCCTGGAAAAATATACAAAAACCGCACACCCTGTCTAGTTTTTTAGTTATTTTACTTTGTTTTATTTAATCTTTAATGTTTCTGACTCATTCTTATACTGTTGCGTTTGTTTTTATTCAGATATACTGACGATGCCTTAGTTGGCGAAATATATATATATCTTTTTAAGATCTGGTTAATGTGTCTGACCTGAATTGCTAGCTTTGCTAGATTATTTTGCTGATGGTTAAACAAAGAAGGGAAATTACAACTTGGCTGGAAAATACCAAATTGCCCAAACAAAACTAGTTTTAAGATACAAGTTGTTTAAGGCATTTAAAGCAATATAGACGGGGAGCTTTCATTTTTCCCAAAACTGCAAAAGTTTTATTTTTATTTTATAATAACGGTTATCTTGACTGGTATAAATAGTTTAGGTGAGTTTGCAAAACTATTTAAGGATTTTCAACTTCGGTAAAATATTACGATTTTTTAAATTCTTGATTTTTTAAAATACGATCAAAGCCGTTCATCATAATTATATAGTAACTTGTTCTCAAAACAATATAACTTTGTTTAGACTTAACACTTATGTTTTATTACAGCACCCGTTGCCCCATACAAACGTTTTTAAGGCGGTTCTTTTATTGAGTATGTGACGTCACGACGCTGAAAAGGGAATTGACAGAAGGTGAACCCCCCTTTTCATAGCGGAAAAAACAACATAGCATTTAAATCGAAACAATCATCAGAAATGCAAAAACTTTTGATTCTACAAACCTCTTGTGGTGGGATGAGAAATGCAAAGGCATTGTTTTTTTTCGTGGATTTGTTAATTCATATTCCCTTTTTTCAGAATAACTCCCTGTAAACTCAGCAGCTAGAATGGTAACCGCATGCAATCACATTAGCTGAATTTAACTACTTTCAGAAACATTACAAGTTAACAAACATCTGCAAACAGAAAAATATCAAAACACATCGGGTAAAATGTGGGCCTGTAACTATATTGGTTAGGATTACATTTTGACCGATCTTGCTGGATGGTAAGTCAAACTACGTGCGTTAACACGCCCAAACTCTTTAAGAATTTGCAATACAATTAGAAATGTCACAAGACGTGTTCTCAATCACCCGAAACACACAGAAGTATAAAACAAACTGAAAACTTATTTGAATCGCCAACATTTCTTAAAGTCAACCTTATACTTTTCTTCTGTCGCAGAACTTTTAAATTATACACTGATGTTTTAAACTTGCGGAAATGGGAAATCTGCTTTAAGAAGTTGCATTAAAAAATACGTCATAAACCCACTGTGATTCACTTACTTTTTTAATGTTTTTGTCAAGGTACAACACAGCATCAAAAATATTAAATGCCTGTGTAGACCTACTAATATACCCTTGAGTTGACATATTGAACATTTCACATTTAGCATTACAGTAACTTTTAAAGTTCATTAAAAACTGCCACGCATCCAACACTTCCAAATTCGTTACTCAACACGTGAAAAAATGCGAAGCACAGTACTTATATTATTCATTCCTGTGTTAAACCAGTCAAAACCACACGCAAACATCAACAAAACTGTCTTAAATTCACAGCCCTAAAACCACTTCAGCCAGCAGCATTTAATTAAACTCTCTGTTGAAATTAGTCACGTTTCGCAGTGTCTGTAGCCTCGCAGTATCCTGCCGAAATATGCCCGAGACAAGAGCTAATTACATGTTGCGATTTCACCAGCGTAGTGGCAGTTATTACGCCAGGCGTGGTTGCCTTATTAACTTAAGGGGAATTAGGAATATCCTTTACTTGAATTGATTGTCCCGATGTGCTGAACGTAGACTATCACGTTGTGACCATTTCTTATTTATTTCATTACTTTTGGTTTATTTTAAGAAACAAATGTTGAAATTGAAACACAATGTAAAAATGTAAGTGGTTGTTTTTAACGTGAAGTAATATGTTGCAACATTTAAAGCGGCCAGGGTCTTTTTGGCAAAACTCCAACCACCTTTAGCAGTGGTTCTTAACCTGTGGGTTCTTGGAGTGATTGCCCTAATTACTTACGCTAAACTAGGAATATCCTTTACTTTGTGTCTTACATTGATAGTCTTAGTCGATATTTTGAGCGTTGAGTGACCGATTTTTATTTATTTTGTTACACAGGCTTATTTAAGAAACAACAGTTGAAATTGAAACGATCAAAAGGACAAAACTTGAACCACCTTTAGCAGTGGTTCTTAACCTGTTGGTAATTAAACCCTGGGTTTTGAAATTTTAGAGCTAGTAGCTTTGGCAATGATGATAATAGAAGCTCGTTGAACGTTAAATAAGAAACGGCGTACTAGGCTTTCGATATCATACATTTGTAATGCCAAAATTCAATTTGATGCTTAAACTTTTTTATATCACCCTACAGCAGGGGTTATTAAACTGGGGTCCATGGACACCTTGGGGGTACGTGTACTAGTTTTAGGGGTTCCATGAAGCCCTAATTTAAATGTTTGAAAAGTATTCATGTTTTCAAAGAAAAGTGTTGATTAAAAATAAACGTTTTTGCACTGAATATATGTTTATAGTCCATTGCGCTTTCGCTTTTTTCGGACTGGAAAAAGCACATTTTTTTAAGTTTATTTGTATTGTGACATCAATTTATAAAAAATAACCAAAACAATTATTAAATGCTGAATACTTTTTAAAACCTTTCGGCCAAATACTTGTTCAAATGTAACCGCGATGATTTTAGGTGTAACGCGAAATAGCGGTTGTCAGTGCACAATAAAAAAATCATTTTTTTTAGATTTTTAAGGTTTATCCGTAAATGAAAGCTTTAGTGTTAAACTTTGATACTCAGCAAACAGCGCTACATCGATTGGCTTTGGCAGTTGCTGTCTATGACTTAACGACGGAACTTCACAGTCAATCGTAAGCTGTATCCGCTGTAGGGCGTATATGGGACCTTAAGTTACACGTGGTTTCACAGCAATGCTGGCTTGTTTGTATCCCCTGTTTGACATGTGTTACCCCGCGTTAGCCTAATTAACTTTATAAGCTTTAGTTTTAAGAGTAATTTGATTTCGAACAAACACTTTGCAAACTTCGCAACTAGAAGATATACTAGTTTTTTAATTGTCAAATTACAGTCACCCCTGCTAATTCTAATTCTAATCTAATTCTAATGAATCGCTTATGTGTTATAAGTTTAATTTTACCCTAATTCCTCTAAAGTTAAACCAAAATGCTGCTCTGTACGAAGACGGTTTTGCGTTTTTCAGTCAGGACAAGTCATCATGCTGGATTGTAAGAGTTGTAAAGCGATGAAGTACGAATCCTGATCTAATTCTGGAAAAGCTGAAAACAGTTCTAGTTGTTTAAGTTTTTTCTAATAGCAGTGGTTTACAACCTCCTTTTGGGCAACTTTGACAATATAAAGGCGTTTTATCGCTTTACGAGGACCAGTAACTTCTTTATAGTGAAGCATTTGTTTTGAAAGTAGCACCTATCCAACGTTAAACTATAGCAAAATAAACGAACTGTGTTAGTTATTAAGGTTATGGCGTCACATTTTTTGAAGTCACATTTTGACGTAACTTTGTGACGTCAAGCCTAAAAAATTATTGCAAAACAAAAATACTGGACCCGCGTCTGTCTGCTGCACATGTTAGGTATTGTCAATGTTTTCTCAGAAGTTATCAAACCACATTACCACAATAAATCTTGATTCTCCAAGCAGTAACTACCGCCTTAATGCAGCCTGCAGCTTTGTTCACAAAAACAACCATTCATACAAGGAAACATCTTTCTTTGGAGCATAATGGTTTGAGGTTGTAGTAAGACGTAATAAGAATATCAAAGCCCATACAGAAGTAGGTAGCATTTTGAATGTTTCGAATAACTCTTTATTCATTTTCAACATCTGGTGTTTGATATTCTTATTACGTGAAACCTTTCTATTCACTATTACAAAGCAAACAAAGAAAGCTTTTTGCTGTGTTTTTAAGTTTAGGCTGATATTACACCATACCACGGTACTTGTTGTTTAGTAGCATTCCTTGCAAAACCACCAAGTTAGGCTACTACTACTTACTAGTTGTGTGACCGAAGTGTAATCTAACCTTAACAATAAGCACAGGGCTTCTTGCAGTATTAAGCCTACGCTAAGGCTGGTTCTCACTGGCACTAGGGCTAGGCTAGACTTGTGCTCGCGCGCTGCATTTGTTTGCGCGGATGTGACGTAATAATCAAACCGGAAGCCAGCCAACGTACGCGCTGTGAACAGATGTATATGCACAGCTCGGTAGGTTGCCTTCCGAGAATGTTGCGGCTAAATTCGATCGTATTTCGCAAAAATACTGCGAATGGACTCCAGCCATAAGACCGAAATAAGAACAACATTAACGTCGGAATAAAACACAGTAAAAAAATACAACTAGGCCTAATACCTAATAGTCGTAATAACGTATAGATCGGAATAAATTCTTAACCCGTTGGAATACGACCTAAATGTTTAAAATCAAGCCTATACAACACTTTATCTAACCCTAAATCTCACCCCTAAGTACATCACTAACTCCCCTAATAATTTCAACCCCACCCATTTTCCCAACCCATTACCCACCAATAACCCCAACCAGGACCGAAAATTCGGTGCCAAAAACAGCTGCGCCCTGACAGCGCCATTCAAACTAGAGCGCCAAAACGTCGACACCAAAACGGCCGATGCCAGACCGAGGCCCCCGATTGTCCCATATCTTCTCCCTACAGTTTGAGCCGTTAGTTTGGCCATTAAGGCGTTGTTCTGATGAATATGGGTCTTAGGTTTATGTCCTATTCAGACGATTAACTTCTTATTCTGTTTTGGATACGGTTTTTGTTTACTATGTCGTTGGTCTTAGTATTATGGTTTTGTAAATGTTTCTGCTTTAGATTTTTTATTGCTTTTTAAATCTTATTGCGATGCGAAAGTATATCCCGGTACTTCCCAAAGTGGGATGGTATTGGTTTATTTGTCGAGTGTAATGCAATATTGCGACACTAATAACAGAATCAATTTTATCAATGGATTTCTAGACATACATATTTTACTTCGAGATAGTATTTTATCAAGATTAAATAACATAATGCAGTGCTTCTTAAACTTTTTTAGTTTTGTTCACCCCTAGCATCGATCCCAAGATTTCATTCACCCTTGTGTCACGATATGATAAAACTATCTCGTCTATATATAACAGAAAAAATAACAGAAATGACTTGGGTTGTTTCGATTTTTGTTAAGATCAACTCAAGCTAACTTTTATCATTAAAAATCTACAATTTCTTAAGTCCAGAAATATAAAGCTACAAAAGCACAAAACACAGTCACCAAATATATGAACTTATACACTCAGTGCAAACCAACTTCACTATTACAATAAGCAAAAAAACACTAAAAAAAACAGTTCGGCAGTCGATTTACTGCAGAGCTATTATACATTTCTGACGGTTCACCCTTATTCACCCCTTTTTTGTTGGTTCACCCCTGCAAAAATTTAGTTCACCCTGGGGTGAACCATTCACCAGTTTAAGAAACACTGACATAATGTACCAGTGGTCAGCATCTGCAATGATTCAATTATTCAGCAAGAAACACGGGCTTTAAAAGTTATAAACTTATCATTAGGGTTTAAAAGATTGATTTTTCTGCTTTTGGTATTGTTGCCTTTAAGGTCTTATTGTGTATTTCCGTGACTGTATATGAAATTCATGTTTACACAGTTGGTAAATACAACCACTTGGTGGCAGGCCCGTCGGCGTGTTGTCCGCTACACGGCGTAACTGAGCTGCTTTGTTGATACCTTCGCAGTGGCTTGTAAACCTGGTTTCGCAGTGGTTTGTCATCATGGAATTCGTTTGTTATGCTTAAGGTTAAGGCGCCAGCGTCAGTTTAGTCGTGGCGAGCATTTGTTGCTGCGCACTAGAATATCACGTGATTAAGCCGCGACAATTTCAAGGTCAGAAACGATTTTATGTTGGGAAGCGTTACCAAATTATCAAAAATATGATTTGATGAGTTTATTTAATGTTTCTATGTGTTCTTACCAAGCATTATGAAATATATATTAGAATTTTTTTCTGAGAAATTAATTACAGGTATTACAACGCTACAGTTGTTAAATCATTTTTGTAAGAATTCTGGTTTAATCTAAGCCAGGAAAAATCGGTTACTTAAAATGTCCAACAAGTCGTAATAAGATGCTAGTCAACTATTATTGTATGGAACATCAGTGCCTTTCCACAAATGAATGTGGTTGACGTATTAGTTTGGTTTATCTTATGCCAATTTTATATCTATTTATAAGTGTATAGCTATGCATTTAAAATTTTCTTGTAACTGATCTACATAAAGACAAATGCTAATTTGGTACTTAAATAATGCGGCTTGTATGTTTTATAAAGTTCGAGTTACTTCAGACTTGTTGTTGTGGTCGTTGCGTCGTAAACATGTTCCACCACAGGATTAATACTATGCGAACCTAAACTACATAAATGTAATTTCCCGGTTTGCGCGAATGTTTCACGTATGAACAATATGCCCATAACATCGTATGGACGATAGCTAGACATAGGCGTAGCCAGGGGGGGGGGGGGGCCTGAGGGGCCACGGCCACCCCCAAAATTTATAAATATTTTACTCTTAATAATTTGTTTTGTAGCATTTATGAGCAGTACCACAACATTTGATCACAGGCATGCCACACCTTCAATTGTCATGCATTGTTACGTCACAAACGATCTAGTTAATATAACATTTACTATACATTAATGTAGTTTTACTACTTTCAGACAGTTTTTTCTCATTGACTGGTTTTTGAGTATTGCGTTAACACTCAGTCAGTTGCTGCTCGAAACGGTTTGCTAGCATTGTTACTTGTGTTCGTTACGGCAGTTGATACAATGCTAAGAGCTAAATAAAACATTCCAACTTTTTGCCCCCCCTAAAAAAATTTTCGGCTGGCTACGCCATTGTAGCTAGAGTCAGTCGCCAAAGTTAAAAAAAACGTAAAAAACCTTACACGGTTGTCGGTAAATTAAAATCACCTTATGGCAATATCTAGAGGGTTACGCAAAACAGTATTAACGCACTAAGCATGATAACGTTGACGTTTTCCAGAGTCGATTGTCTTTATATCTCGATATTGTGACAGCAAGAAAGATAAGGTCGGGGTACCTAAGGCAACGAAAACATAATCAGGATTATGATTGCAATCATATTATAAGTATATTCTATCACCCAGCGTCTTGTTTTAGCACACAGGGTACAAACTCATTGTTATCAGTGCAACTTCCGTGTTGATTGCGAATGCTTTGTTGTTTTGTTCATTGTGACTCATAGACGACATCGCGGTGCACAACTCCATCCTGTTTGTTTGCCACCATAAGCATTGGACGCCCTTCTAGTGGATTAGCTCCATGTTGTAGCTCTTAACATATGCTTTGACATGAATACACAACAAATTACTGAGTTGAAGTGCGGCAATCGTGCTACTGTATAACTTGCTTACTGCGGTGATTTAAATATTTAAAAATGCCCCATTATTGCTAAATTCTATTTCCTAACACGGGTACAATTTAGGACTTCAAGTTCTAAATTTTTTAAAAGAAGCCTAAATCGCCAAAATAACGCCCGAACCGGTGGGTAGAGGGTGTGAGACGATGGGGGCCATCGGCCGTTTGGGTGACTACGTTTGACGCCCTAGTCTGACCGGCGCCGCTGTTTTGGCACTGGATTTTTGTCCTGTTTAGGGTTATTGGTGGGTAATGGATGGGTTTAGAAAATGGGTTAGTGTTGAAATTATTAGGGGTGAGGTTTGGGGTTTGTTAAAGTGTTATTTAGGCCTGATGCTGACCATTTTAGGTCTTATTCTGACAGGTTTATGTCCTATTCAGACGATTAACTTCTTATTCTGTTTTGGATACGCTTTTTGTTTATTACGTCGTTGGTCTTAGTGTTATGGCTTTGTAAATGGTTCTGCTTTAGATTATTTATTGCTTTTTAAGTCTTATTGCGATGCGAAAGTCCCGGTGCTTCCCAAAGTGGGATGGTATTGGTTTAGTTGTCGAGTGTAATGCAATATTGCGACACTAATAACAGAATCAATTTTATCAATGGATTTCTAGGCATACATATTTTGCTTCAAGATAGTATTTTATCAAGATTAAATAACATAATGCAGTGCTTCTTAAACTTTTTTAGTTTTGTTCACCCCTAGCATCGATCCCAAGATTTCATTCACCCTTGTGTCACGATATGATAAAACTATCTCGTCTATATATAACAGCACAAAATGACTTGGGTTGTTTCGATTTTTGTTAAGATCAACTCAAGCTAAGTTTTATCATTAAAAATGTACAATTTCTTAAGTCCAGAAATATAAAGCTACAAAAGCACAAAACACAGTCACCTATTTTTGTTCTTAAAAACTCAATGCAAAGCAACTTCACTATTACAATAAGCAAAAAAACACTAAAAAAACAGTTCGGCAGTCGATTTACTGCAGAGCTATTATACATTTCTGACGGTTCACCCTTATTCACCCCTTTTGATTGGTTCACCCCTGCAAAAATTTAGTTCACCCTGGGGTGAACCATTCACCAGTTTAAAAAAACACTGACATAATGTACCAGTGGCCAGCATCTGCAATGATTCAATTATTCAGCAAGAAACACGGGCTTTAAAAGTTATAAACTTGTATCATTAGGGTTTAAAAGATTGATTTTTCTGCTTTTGGTATTGTTGCCTTTAAGGTCTTATGTGTATTTCCGTGACTGTATATGAAATTCATGTTTACACAGTTGGTAAATACAACCACTTGGTGGCAGGCCCGTCGGTGTGTTGTCCGCTAGACAGCGTAACTGAACTGCTTTGTTGGTACCTTCGCAGTGGCTTGTAAACCTGGTTTCGCAGTGGTTTGTCTTCGTGGAATCCGTTTGTTGTGCTTAAGGTTAAGGCGCCAGCGTCAGTTTAGTCGTGGCGAGCATTTGTTGCTGCGCTAGAAATATTAGGTGATTAAGCCGCGACGATTTGAAGATCAGAAACGATTTTATGTTGGGAAGCGTTACCAACAACGTTAGTTCTGTAACAAATTAATCGCTGATAAAAAAATGTTCAAAAAAAAAATATCAAAAATATGATTTGATGAGTTTAATGCTTTATACAAATTTAATGTTTCTATGTGTTCTTACCAAGCATTATGAAATATATATTAGAATTTTTTTCTGAGAAATTAATTACAGGTATTACAACGCTACAGTTGTTAAATCATTTTTGTAGGAATTCTGGTTTAATCTAAGCCAGGAAAAATCGGTTACTTAAAATGTCCAACAAGTCGTAATAAGATGCTAGTCAACTATTATTGTATGGAACATCAGTGCCTTTCCACAAATGAATGTGGTTGACGTATTAGTTTAGTTTATCTTATGACAATTTTGTATCTAGTTAAGTGTAGCTATCCATTTAAAATTTTCTTGTAACTGATCTACATAAAGATAAATGCTAATTTGGTACTTGAATAATGCCACTTGTATGTTTTATAAAGTTCGAGTTACTTCAGACTTGGTGTTGTGGTCGTTGCGTCGTAAACATGTGCCACCACAGAATTAATATTATGCGAACCTAAACTACATAAATGTAATAACGAGGTTTGCGCGAATATTTCGCGTCTGTACAATATGCCCACAACGTTAAAAAACCCTACACGGTTGTCGGTTACTTAAAATCAACGTTAGGTCAATATCTAGAGGGGTTACGCAAAACAGTATTAACGCACTCCTGCAGAGACAGAAGTTAGTTAGTATGCAACATTTACTATTTTCTAGGTCGAGTTGTATTGTACTTTTTATGAATTGTTTCGCTGTCGACCCTAATATGTATTTAAATTAAAAGTGGGCTAGTATAGGTGCAGGAAAATGTTAAAAACGAAATATTTCATACTTTTTACATACTTTATGAAATACATTTTTTGAGATTCACGCAAAAAGTCTATTTATAATAACGCTAAGTTTTTCCAGAGTCGAGTGTCTTTATATTTCGATAGTGTGACAGCAAGAAAGAAAGGTTCGGGGTACCTACGGTAATAAAAACATGTTGATGAGTATTATTGCAATCTCATTACTATCAGCCAGCGTCTTGTTTTAGCACACAGGGTACAAACTCATTGTGTTCAGTGCAACTTCCGTGTTGATTGCGAATGCTTTACCTGTTGATTGTGACTCATAGACGACATCGCGGTGCACAACTCCATCCTGTTTGTTTGCCACCTCAAGCATGGACCGCCTTCTAATGATTTAGCTCCATGATGTCGTTTTCAACATATGCTTTGATGTGAATACACAACAATAAATTGTAGAATTAAAGAGTAGAAGTGCGGCAATTGTGCTACTGTATAACTTGCTTACTTCAGTGATTTAAATGTGTTAAACAGGTTTATTGTTAACAAGAAAAATTTATTCAAGTTAACAAATGGCTGAGTTTTCGAAAGCCATCGATAAGGATGATCAAAAAGTTCAAGAAGTTGATTTGGTGAGATTTAACTAAATCACTTAAAAATGATAATAAATTAATAAAGTGTGCTGTTTTTATGTGTTCGCTTTGTGATAAAATAATATAGTTTACTAAACATTTTTTAAATAGTAATGTTTTGCTCAAAACTCAAAATAAAACTTGTTTGTTTGTGAAACTAACAGAACCTGACGAATGTGAACAACCTTTTCGTTGGTGCTCAAGTTAATCAACAAATCACTCATGAGACGAAAGAGTTTCACACTCATGAGACCAAAGAGTTTCACACTCATGAGACGAAAGAGTTTCACACTCATGAGATTCACGAGCATCATCATGTGCAGAACATACAAGCTGAACATTTACTTCTCAGCAGCGGTGATGTTCACATTCATCTACCACAAGGCAACGTCCTAGATGATAAAAACCATGAAGCAGGTAAATAAATGTAGGATTTTTTAGCTTTACGCTCGTTAAACTTTATTTTGTTAATCTTAAACTTCTTAAAAACTATATTTATGTCTTACAGCTGCATTTTTTCTGATACTTCCTGTTGTGTTGTGTAATGCAATGGATGCAATTCGCCTTTAGCAGTTTTTAATGCCTGTATAGTCTCTAGTACAGGGGTCCAACTCAAACATGCCGGCGTGCCAATTTTTATCTTATAACTTCTTCCCGTGCCAAAGTTTCGTAACCAAACCAGTTCTTTTTAATCATAAAAGCGCTTTTTTACCAAAAATAAGAACATTTATTTAAAAAAAGAAAAAAGAAAACTGTCTAGTAGAAATGCGCATCACTACATCAAAGTGTCTCTCGGTGAGCTGACTTTTGTTTCTTCACACCAAGCTATATAATATTATGTGAATGCTAGCCTCCACACAGTATAATGTTACTATGTCAAAAGTAATTGTTAGTTGTCGTGATTGCCGCGATTGTTTTATATTGTGAACAAACAAAGGTATATTGTGAACAAACAATGGCAATTGGCTGTATAACAAACTTAGTATTTTCTGACAATTGGCTGAATAACAAATTGAGATTTTTTGGCAATTGGCTAAATCCCAATTTTAGTATTTTTCGGGGAGGGCTTGCGTGCCATTTTTTATTAGGTCGTGTGCCACATTTGGCACGCGTGCCGCTTGTTGGACGCCCCTGTTCTAGTATAACTGGTTAAAAGTTATTTTCAATTGAATAGTTACCTACTTTTTTTTTACATATTCTGGCCAAACATATTCGACATTAAAACCTATTTATTTGTTGGTTAAGATTAGTCATCGATCATATAGCATCGTACACAAGTGTTTATACTATTTACTGAATCCCAGGAAGCTTAATTTAAGCCGAAACCTATCGGCCCTCCGACAACAGGCAGGCTAAATAGGCTTGTAATTTTATCTTTGGTAAATCATTAAGATGTCAGTTTGACATTACAACGTTCAGTACTGTCACTTGTTGCTCAGCAAGGTTTGAAATAGTTTTGTGACAACTCTTCTTCATTTAAACCGTTACTCAAGCATTTATCAAGCCACAAAATTATGGAAACGAGAAAAAATTATACGCGATAGACAAGGGGAATAAAAGTTGGTAATTGATCTTATTTCTAATTGTTTGTTCTGTATAATACATCTAGCAAATAAAACATGTTTTTAGATACTCCTGAAGATATTTCGCTGGAAACTATAAAGCAAGATCTCAAGAGACCACAGCAAGAAGTTGTTCCACTCGGGCTAAACTACGAGCAGGAAAACTTTCCCCGTGTTCATCCAGTTCTAAGGAAAGAGGAAAACTTTTATCAAGGTGGAGCCGGTAAAACTGAAACATATAAGCCTTCCACAGAACAAAGGTATGTCAACTCTGGTTCAGGGGCGATCAGTTTTGAGCAATTGCATGATAGTGTAGTATCTCATCGCTACACAGCCTTAGTTGGGGCTCCTGGTTCTGGGAAATCAACCATTGCTAGACGACTGTCGAACACCTCTTCTATAATCTGGATTCTCCTGTTGTGCATGAACATGCACTATGGGTCAGAAAAAGTCACTCTAAGGCAGGTTGTGGTTGATCATGCGTATCCATGGTTAAGCGAAAGAAAACGAAACGCCATATTTGCAGCAATGATGAAGT
This sequence comes from Ascidiella aspersa, assembly GCF_963924565.1. Lineage (NCBI taxonomy): Eukaryota > Metazoa > Chordata > Ascidiacea > Phlebobranchia > Ascidiidae > Ascidiella > Ascidiella aspersa. The sequence goes on along the minus strand of NC_139451.1, from coordinate 32,504,295 downwards.
TCCCAGACCAATTTGGGATAATACTTGATGGTTATGATCAAGCAACTTGGTCACTTGATAATGTAAAGCCTAGAAATGCGTCATACAATACTCCCATGTTAGTTGAAGAGGTAGTCGCAAATTTATGCACCGGAAAATTCTTGCCAGGCATTTCTATAGTTTTGACTTCCAGACCACATTCTATAGTCACCCTCCATGAATTACTTCGCCCAAAGGAAATTGTTTTGATACATGAGTTTACACCAGAAAATATGGAAACGCTATTCTTTGCATTCGCTAAAAATGAAGCCCAGAGAATATGGGATAGCTTTACCAAACTTGCACCTGTGTTACTTGAGCTTTGTCTTACGCCAATCATGCTTCAATTGATCCTTTTGGCTGCTTTGGGCACAGACAATCTCATCGAACTTTGTAACATCACTCAGATTTTTACAGTTTTACTTGAAAACCTGAGACGCTCAGAACATGCCAAGGGTTGTGACATTAACCTAATCAAAGTTAAACTTACCCAAATTGCTTACAACGCCACAAAGAATTCAACTGTCATTATGACCCATCCACAAATGGCTGAGCAAGGTTTAAGTGATGTTAAAGTCCAGGATATTATAATTGCAGTACCTGGGTATTCTCACTTTAACCAGAAACTTTTCGACGGCGACAAAAAGTTTTACTTCTCGCATCAACTATTTCAAGAATTCTTTACCACTCTCCATATTAGCCAGAACATGAGTTTAGATGAGTTTAGTCAGACTGTCCAGCAACTAGTCACTGATCCTCACTGGGCGATGGTGAAAAGATTCCAATGTGGACTTCTACTCGGAGTTCACTTCAACACCCCAGAATCAAAAGAATCCTCCAGTTATGCAGAACGAACTTGTAGGGAAATTACAAGTAGGTTTGAACTTTTTTATTTATTGTTGTAAATTAATAGCCTTATTATTTTTTTTTGGGGGGGGGGGGGGGGGGGGATATTTAGACAATTTGTTTTGCTTGTAAAATTAAATTAACAACCAGTAAGCCAGTAACCCCTAAACAGCATTTTTCTGTTTACATAAGAACTCACTATAACAGACTAAAATAATGAATTACTTTTCCCACAGTTAAGGTTGTCAACATCCGAAACTAAATATGCTAGGTATATAGCGCTTCTACTTTGTGATATCAATGTAGTCAAGCCACTCACATGCCTTTCAACTAGCGGTGCACATGTCACAGACTGAAGTCTAAATTTGACACCTCTGTAACTTCTAACACACCTTGAAGTAAAGCCATTTTACAAAATTGCAATAGATCAAATGTATTAACATGTAGGCATAGTTCTTTAGTTGAAACTCTTTGCGACTGCTAAAATTTAAATTAAAAAAAACAAACTTTATTTTGCTAAACCATACATGGCAAACTACCCAAAGGATTCTACTGTTGGTTTGAAAACACAAAATTGGCACGTTGGTGGTTCAATATGTTATCGTTTGTAACAGCTTCCTAAAAGGCTATTTTAAGAATAACCTTTAATTGTTGACTTATCCCTCGTTTTGGAAAGATGAATCCCACATAAAGTGATATGAAACAAATTATATGTTTAAAAGGAATACGAAAGATAAACAGAGGCTGATCATTCTCCATTCGTTATTAGTAGGGCGGTTATCAAAATGTTGGCCTAAAATACTACAATTTTAACAAAATGCTGACCTAGTAGAAATACATTGATTTATACAACACGTAAGTAAGCAGTTTAGTTGAATTATGAGGTAACACATTTTGATACAATTTTAAACTAAACGAGTTTTTTTTTTAATTATTATTTCAACGCTAAAAAGTATTTCCGGGCTGTGTCGGCCAATCCTTTCAGTAATCCGATCAGTCGACCAGCATCATCTTTTGTGATGCGCCTGTTATGAAAAAATGGGACAAACTATGAACTTGCTAGCAACAAGCCAACTCATATGCTGCAACATAACCTTTACAATACCACTTAAATGCATTTTGTGAGAATTTGGGCTCAAATAATACTAAATGTGTGAATTTTACCTTTTTGGTTAAATAAGTTTAGGAAACTATCATGTGAAACTGTATTCTACTAAGGCAGATGTCATACTTCAGGTTCGCACGAGATAATTTGAGTACATCAGTGAACCGCATCAAAATAAGTAACAAACGTTGTACATGCAATACATTTGTTGTATCTGCACTAGTTAACAGCAGTATAAATAATTAAGTTTTTAAATACTGTATGCTCAATGAGCTAAGCCAAAAGAAAAAGTATAAAATGATAAAAACAAACGCCATTTGAAAAGCACTGTTTTAAGTTCAAGCGCCAAAAAAACGCCAAATGTCTTTATCGGTGTTTTGGTAATTCACTTGCTTGTCGCTACAAAACTCAAACTGAGACTGTTTTATTTGCACACAACGTGGAAGACAGTTTTTGCTCCTGTCGAAATTTTCAGGTTTTCCAGGCCGCACTAAATGGCCTCGGGGCCAAATGTTTTACACCCCTGATCTAAGGTGTAATATTTAGTGATACCAGGTAGTGTATATATATTTTTTTTTAAACTAATAGAAAGTAAAGTAAGTAGAAGTAAAGTAAGTGGTGAATGTGAACTACTTTGCAATATTGCGGTAAGCTATAGCTTACACCAATAGCTACCATAAAGAAATTTCTTTCGTAACTCTCTGAAAAGTCATCACTGAACTGGGATAAAAAATACCATATGTCACTCTAGTGAAGAAATTACATAAGAAGTAAAAATGTTATTTTTGCCTTGTAGTACAATTAATTATATTGTCGATTTGCACAATAACAATTAATTGTCAAATAAAACGAGTTATAACAGTTAGTTTTGTCTAAACACAAACTGCTATGTTTCAACCAGGAACGGCAGAACCATCACTTAATGCATCGACGCACTTGGCAACTCCGCAACTACTTGATGGCGCATCATCCACACTAAAAGTATGGTAGTTGATGTTTACAAACCAACTAAATAATATACTAATTAAATTTTATTGAAATGTGAGACTATAGTTTTGCTAGGTTCTTGTTAATTTTTTGCTGGAAAGTTCTGTTGTAATTAGCCAAGTGTATTTGAAATGACTAAAGTACCCGTCAAGTCTCTCTTAACAAATGACAAGTTTAATATTTTAAACTTAAAATAATTCTGAGCAATATTTCGAATATCAAACATCAAAACAAAACACTTGGTAAGTTAGGATATTTAACATAGTTAAACCAATGTAACGAATTTAACCTTTTGACGAAGTTAACCAATTGTTGTAGCCTACTCCGATGTATTCAATTATAGCGCTAAAAAAGTACTACGGCAAGGGCACTAAAAGTAAAAGTGCGCAAGTGCTATCTCTTACAGCATTATTTACAGCCCAGCACTGTATCGTCATTGTAAATATGACGTCACCAGTAGCAACGCCAGGCAAACTTCAAACTGTGCGCCCATGATCCAGCCTGCTACGCATTTATATGAAAAGTTGTTCTGTTTGTTCACCAGCTATGTTTGTATGCAGGTTGCCAAGCAACAAGCAGCTACACCACCTGTCAATCAACCAAACCAGCTCTATGTCGACCAAAGCAGAACGGACAATCCGCAGAAACCAACAAATGAAGGTAAGCGACCATTTGATGAACTTACACCTGGCAATGATTTGGATTATTAGTCTTCATTTGAAAACAATTAAATGCTACAATATCTAATATAGTTTTATGTTTTACTTTTTCAATAATAGACTTTGCTAAAAGTGAAAGTTATCAGAAGACAAACTGTTCGTGAAATATGGTTTTATATATTTGCAGCAAAGGCTACGATGTTTTACAAAAGCTTATTGGACCAATTTAGACGAAAACCTGAAGGTACATTTACAACTTTTATTTTTACTTTATGCTATGCTTTAGCCTAAGATATCTGTTTGGAAACACACAATAAGACCTGCAAGGCAACAATATCTAAAGCACAATAATCTATAATACCATAGTATGAAGACCAACGACATATTAAAGCCAATAGACATACAAAATAAGATCTAAATCGTCTGAATAACACCTCATTATATCGTAATAAACGTCCTAAATTCATCGGAATATGGACTAAATGTGCAAAATAATGCCTAAAACTGTATGAAGAAAGTATGGGACGATCGGGGCCGTCGGCCTGGCATCGTTTTGGTGTCGACGTTTGGGCGCCCTAGTGTGAATGGTACCGTTTGGGCGCCGCTGTTTTGACGCCGGATTGTTTGCCCCTGTTTGAGGTTAGTGGGGGGTAATGGATGGGATTAAAAGAATGTGTTAGGGTTGAAATTATTAGGTTTAGGGTTAGGCAAAGTGTTGCATAAAAAAAGTTAGATGTTACTTATTTACCCATTACTTGAAACACAGATTCTTTGAAACGCTTATTTAAAATGTGTTTTGTCGAATCATAAAGATACAGGCTGTAAATAAACATACAACAGAAGCCATAACACTTCCCGCATCCAAAAGAAAGCTTGTCTGTGGGAGAAACAAGTAAAACACAAAGATGTACTAGTGCGGTACTATAGTTGCACAATTCCAGTGAATAACATGATTTTGTGTATAGCTTTGGCATTCATGCGCTTGGCTGGTCCACGGTAAAGTTCGTTGTTGTTCGATGACAACAAGATTTTGATTCGTTTTATGGTTTCTAACATTGATATTCTATGTTGCTGTTTTATTTGATTAACGCTTACATGGCATGAGTATTACAATATGTTACACAAGTACTATCTCTTTTATTTATTATAATTTTTTTGCCTGTCCGTGATCATGTTCTTGTTTAATCAGTTCGTCTAAAAAGGTTGGGAACTACTGCTTTAAACAACTTGTTACAACAATTAACACTTGTGAGATCACAATGTCAATTGCTGGTTCAAACCTACAAAGTTATTTTTGTTGCATTTCCTAATATTTGTTGAATATAAAGTTGGGTTTAGATATTGGAATGATTGTTGATTTGCAAGAATGCAACGAAAGAGTGCTCCAATCTTTCGCAAAGCACTTCCCCGTGAAGGCTGATTTTACCAGCCAACCCATCGGAACAAGTGCATGCCACGCCTTAGGGCGGATGCTCCAGCATGTCGACAAACCAATCGAGTGGTTGAATCTGAAGAACTGCGACCTGACAAGTCAAGGTTTGGAACACATTTGCAAAGCAATCGGAAAAATGACTCACCAGGTAAGGTTGTTTGATATTATTGCAGCAATGTTCCCTCTAAGAAAATCTTCTACTGCGCAAATATTTTTTAATGAGCAACAATATTTATAGGCTGAGTTAGCAGGCGCGAGTTTTTATAGATGACTTCACAAAGTGTGACTCCTAAAACAAATAATCCTAGGAAACCTTCTGTTTCCGGTTGAATTCTTAACTTTTCAGTTGTAGTTCGCATCTGTAATCGAGATTAAACACTTTCAAGGATATGGCAACAAAGCGATCGCGCGAAAAAATGCCTGATTACTTGGGTTCGATAAAATCTACATTAGCAAGAAAGGATAGCAATCAATCATGAATCAACTATGCGTGATGGCCATTGACCCCACAGCTGTAACTGCACAGGAATCACGAAAAATACAATTCGTTTATCCTGATAAATTTAAAGATGAAAATGTGTTACAATACACTACAATACAATAGCGATTAACGATAAAAAAAAAAGGATGTTAAAACAAATTTTATTTGTCGCGAAAATATAGTTGTTTTGTAACAGATTTTGTCAAAAACAAAATGTTTTTGAAAATATTTAAACTCACGTCGTTTTGTTCCTATGAATTAGTCCGATAAACAGAGAAAAAGGAGCGATTTATGATAAAGTGGTTTTGAAAACTTCATAAAATTTCTTGCCGGTCAAAGTCCTGAAAATTACAACCCCTTGTAACAGCGGATTACAGAGCATCGTGGTATTTAAGATTGAATTCTCAAAATTAAACTTGACATTGGTGCTTTGCACTTTACAACAATTGTTATGTGTTTATACTCCTGGTAGTTCCTGGTAGTTAAGTCAGTTAAAAAAATATTTTGGGATTTGATTTCCGGCGATAGAAGGTAAAATAGATTTAAAAAAAGTTATATATATTATGAAAACTAAAAAGTTCATAACATTACACCTTGATTATTGCAAAAAAAAACTGCCAAACCGCCTTCATAAGATATACGTTATCGCGTTGATTCAACTAATTAATAATTGAAAATTACCCCTAAAAACGCAATAACACAACTCCGGGAACGTCACGGCACACCTGACATGATCTCGTGGCATAACCGGATGCGGAGCATTGCCTTAAATCAAACATTGAAACTTTTTGCTGTGTATTTGCTACTTAACCATCAATTTTTTTCGTCCAAAATTACTTGAGATTTTGTTTAATTTTAAATCTTTCGATAAAATCAAATCGAAAGTAGGATGTGAGCAAATTTACGACAAACATGGCGTCATTGTTTAAACAATAGCTTTTTGTTTTTGTACAAATTAAATAATTTTAAAGAAACTTTAAAGAGAAATATTTAAACTCACGACGTTATGTGTGTATGAATTAGTTGAAGAAGCTTGAAGTCACCGAAAACCAAATCCAAAACGCCGGAGTGATAAGCTTATCGGAGATTGTTCACAAGTTGGAGAAGTTGGAGTTGAACTATTGTGACATCACATACATCAGGCCACTCACCGACGCCATCAAGAACAAAGATTGCAAAGTAAGTTGTTTTTAAAATTGGATTCTCGATAAGCAGTCAGAGGTACAGTAGCCAAACAAGCAAGTTTGTGAAAAATAAATGCTTTTATGAATTAAAAAGAAAATTATAGTAATATTAATAGAAAGTGTTTTTTTCGGCTCTCTCGCGTACACATACACTAGTGATTAAACATTAATTTAAACTATTTTGTTAGCCGGGTAAATACCTTATCCATAAAAATATTTAACAATTCATTCAAACATTTATTACATTTTTTTGCGACATCGCCTCCATTATGCCGGTAATAATTTAAACTGTACCTTTCCTGACATCAATTTAAATCAAACATTAAACTTTTTGCTGTTTTTTTGCTAATTTACCTTTTGTTTCGTTTTAAAGTTTTCAATAAAATCAAATCGAAAGTAGGATGTGAGCAAATTTGCGACAAACATCGCGTCTTTAAAAATTTTAAAGAAACATTGAGAGAAATTTTTAAACTGTTTCTATGAATTAGTTGAAGGTGCTTCACCTCGGCGGCAACCAAATCCAAATCGCTGGAGTAAAAAGCTTGTCGGAGATTGTTCACAAGTTGGAGGAGTTGGGGCTTATCAATTGTGGCATCACAGACATCAGACCACTCACCTACGCTATTGACAACAAAGATTGCAAAGTAAGTTGTTTTTAAAGTTGGATTTTGATAAGCAGTTTGTGGTACAGTAGCTAAACAAGCAAGATTGTAAAAAAAATGTTGCTTTTCAAATTTTACAATAAAATCGAAAGTAGGGTGTGAGCAAATTTGCGACAAACATCGCGTCATTGTTTAAACAATTGATTTTTGTTTTTGTACAAAATAATTTATTTCAACGAAACATTGAAGAGAAATCTTTAAACTCACGACGTTTCTATTTAAATCACGACGTTATGTTTCTATGAATTAGTTGAAGGAGCTTCACCTCAGCTTCAACCAAATCCAAAACGACGGAGCAAAAAATTTGTCGGAGATTGTTCACAAGTTGGAGGTATTGAAGTTGAACAAATGTGGCATCACAGACATCAGCCCACTCACCGACGCCATTAAGAACAAATATTGCAAAGTAGGTTGTTTGTAAAGTTGGATCATTAATAAGCAGTCAGAGGTACAGTAGCTAAACAAGGAAGATTGTAAAAGTTGAAAAATGGGGTGCTTTTATAAATTAAAAAGTCATTTTTTGGATAAAAAAAAGAAATCTTTTTGTTTCTGCTCGTTTTGGTACACATACACCCATTAATGATTAAACATTGATTTAATATACTTTGTTAGCCTGGTAAATAGCTTATTCCATGAAAATTATTAACAATTCATTCAAACGTTTGTTACATTTTTTGGCGACATTACCTCAATAATGCGGGTAATAATTTAAATCGTACCTTCCCTAACGTCACCTTAAATCAAACATTAACACTTTTTTCTACTTATTTTCGTCCAAAAATTGCTGAGATTTTGTTTCGTTTTAAATATTTCGATAAAACCAAATCGAAAGTAGGGTGTGAGCAAATTTGCGACAAACATCGCGTCATTGTTTAAACAATTGATTTTTTGGTTTTTGTCCAAAAAAATTTATTTTAGCGAAACATTGATGAGAAATCTTTATACGTTATGTTTCTATGAATTAGTTAAAGGAGTTTCACCTCGTCGGCAACAAAATCCAAAACGCCGGTGTAAAAAGTTTGTCGAAGATTGTTCACAAGTTGGAGGTGTTGGTGTTGATCAATTGTGGCATCACAGACATCAGTCCACTCACCGACGCCATCAAGAACAAAGATTGCAAAGTAGGTTGTTTTTAAAGTTGGATTCTAGATAAGCAGTTTGAGGTACAGTAGCTAAACAAGGAAGTTCGTGAAATTTAATAAAATTGTTAAATATATAATATGGCAGGATATTATTAATGAATAATTTTTTTCGGAGATTGTATACATTCGCTTTTTGCTACTGCACCTTTGGTACGTGGGTTGTGATATTAAACGGTACCTACTTTTATGTCACCTTAAATCATTTATTAAAACGTTTTACGGTGTTTTGCTACTTTACCTTTCCAACAAAAATTCTTGAAATTTGTTTCGTTGGTATTTTTTTTTGTATCATTTATGATTTTACTGCACCTTTAGAATGCAAATAATAATTCAAACTGTACCTTTGCCAAACAAATCTGACCAAAAAATATGTGGCATTTTATTATGTTTGCTACTTTACCTCAACCGCTTTAGTGCCCTTAATTGTAAATGTGTTGTGTTTACCGATTCACCCACAAAGTGTGAGCTGTGGTAAACCATCTCACTAAATAAATAGACCGTCCTAAATAGATAATAATGATCAATTAATGAGCCAAATTCACCAATTTATTAAATGTATCTACTGCCGTGTATCCCAAGGGTAACAACTATAAAACCCTAATGCTGTTAAGTTTATAATTAATACATTAACTAATTAAAATATTTCTGTGGCTACCATATAAAATATTGTTTCGTTCCTATTGGTAGTAGTTTTAAGTTATTAAAAAATGTGTTTAATCACAGACCATTCTTGAAGAGAAATGTTAGTAAATTATTTAATATACCCAAACCTGCTACAATAGACATGCATCCCCTAAAAATCTAAAATGAACATTTTTTGTTCTCACTATGCCCAAATTTCTTTAAACTCTTATTTTTAAGCAAAGTGTCTTGGGAACATACCGCTCAAACTTTATTGTTGCCAATGTAAAATGTTTAGCGTTTCATGCGAATATTTTAACGTTGGCATAATTATGGGAACACAGGATTCTGAAACTGATTTTCGACCAATTTAAGCACTGCCCAGTGAAGTAACAGTGGAAACACACAATAAGACCTATAAAGTAACAATATTTCGGATTCACTATAATACTATAGTATTAAGACCAACGACAAAATAAAAAAAACACCTTGTGCCCACCCCTATTCACGTTTAACAAATATATATAATGATAAAATATGTTACGCGCATCAATTTGTTTTCTTGTCATAGCTTACTTTATGTATTTTTAATTTCAGCTTCAACGGAAAAATAAACATTACTTACTTACTTACTTACGTCACAAGAGAGGTCTATGAGGTCATAATGAAAACCACAAACTAAAGTTTACATGACAAATAATGGAAATATTAAATGCTTGATGCCCCCGCTCCGTTTCAAATGTAAACTCGCTCGTCAATTTGTTGTTTCAGATCAAGTGGCTGGATCTAGGTGGTAACCGCATCGGGGACGAAGGAGCTCTTGAGCTTTCTCGCGTCCTCCCAAACATCGAGGAGTTGCAGGTCGTTTATTGTGACATCACTGAGGATGGCAAGGAGGTAATCAGATCGAAACTGAAAGAACTTGGACTTGACGTGAGTACCCACAACAAATAAAGCACAACAACATAGAAATGTTCCATCAAGGTCAAACAGTTATGACCTTGAACATTTTTATCCAACTCCAACACAGTAAACAGCGCACACTAGCGGGTAGAAAATCTATAAAAAATAAATAAGGGGTTGGAAGATGGAATAACAATAACTGCATGAAGACTTTCCTGTTATAATTTGTTTTTTTGTGCTTAATTGATATTTTATAACTAAAAAAAAACAAGAAAAACAATTAAATGTAAAAACATTACGTAGACAAACATAAAACTTTTTTGTTTCCGGCGTTTGTAAAATAAATCCTTCTTGGTATGTCAGGATTAGCACAAAATTCGGCACAAAAAAAACAGTGTTTCGAGTCAAAACGCATCATTTTGTGACGTTTGTTTACCTCAAACAAAATGGGCATTGTGTGATTATGACGTAACAGTCGGTCCATTGATGAAAAGAAGCAACTTGAACAAAACATTGCGGGTTATGTTAATGACATCCGGGAAATTCTTTTCATTGATTACTTTGAATATTAGAAAAAATGTCAAAAAATACTTTAGTCCTTGACAAGTTGTTGTATATCCAAGTAAACTAGTAATAATCCGAATAAACTCAAACAGCTCGTCAACATTAAACACAAATATCTAAACTTAAAGATAATTCACTCTTCCTTTATAAGTGTCGTTATGGCAAATTACGGCTGTGACTGTATGACTACAATCGTGACTAGAAGGTTACAGCAAATACGCTAAGTTTGCAAAAATATATATTTAGAATTTAGGCAACAAAACATAGAATATAATGCGAAAACTATATATTTTCTTAATTATATATCACTAATAATAACGACCAATGTTATCTCCATCACAACATGTTTACGACTAACTTACTCACAAAATTAAAAGGTGCAACTCTGTTGTGTTGATATTCCCACAAACATCCAAATATTTATTAATATAATGCATCTGGACAGATAATTGGTCTAGTGAAGTCACCCAATGCAGGGTTGCCAGTAAAAATTTATAGAAAAGGCATATTTATTATATTATCTAATATTTGTCGCTTGTGACCTTCCTAATGTAATTACTTATTTGTCATCACTGGCTTCATATATACATTGATAAGCTTAATAAACTTCGAATAAATACTGTTATTATTCACCGCGCCTCTTTTAGGCTATTCTTTAATTTTTTTATTCTCTTCGCATGTAACTTTAAATGATTGTACATATACTATTTGTTTTCTTTAACTATAAACGTTGTTCGTCTTTTTGCGAAACTAAAACTATTTTTCCTTAATAAAAATAAATTTTAATGTTTTCAACTTAAGACTTTTATGTTTAAGAACTTCTTGAAGTATGTTACCACGCAAAATTAGGTAGAGAGTAAAATATCGCATCGAATGCGGTGGTTTTAATAGTAATTAATGTTCAGTTTCAAACGAGAATTTGCTTACGATGGGCCCAGTATGGTACCAGAATTTCGTATTTTTTTACGTTAATTAATGAGTGGTTCACTATTGATATATGTCACGGGTTTTTGTTACGTAAAATATCTTTGACTTGCTAAATTCTTAGGCATTTAGTCGTTTCATTTCAATAAGCACACAATATTGCAAGTGGCTACATATTACTGTTTTTACAAAACCTAAAATTTTAGTTTACGAAGACGAACAGTTAGATGTTTCACAGTCACTCAGATAAATCCAATAATTTGAACACGCCATTCGATTATATGCCGCTTCCCCACAGACTAAAAGGTGTGACTCCCAATTGTGGGGAAGCAAGTAGTAAACCCATTGAAGAAAAAAATAGTCAAGAGACGACCAACACATATGCTGTATAACAATTTGGGTTTCCAATCACCGGCGAAATGCAAAAACACATCACATGTTTCATGTAGTATAGTTCAAAGTTTAGCGATAATTAACAAAATAAGGTTTAGGTTCGTCAGCGATTCCCGATCGATGTATATATCACGAAATTTTGATACGTTGCAGCCGGTTGGGTTAGCGCCTATTAACTAAACCATTCCGAGAAAGATGTGGCGCCGGAAACACGTATTTGTTAGGGCCGACCATCGCTTCCGCTAAAGTGTATTGGTGTTGCCACTACTCGATGTACGGTTTTACTAGTATTGTCTAAGCCAGGGGTGTCCAACCTTTTAGCTCTTGACGGCGGCATTGAGAGTCTTTATTTTTCTCACGGCCGCTAGTTGAATTTTCTTAGGGATGACATAAAAAAGTTGTCAAATCGTGACGTCACAGCATAATTAAACTTAAAATGACGTTTTGTTGTCTAACGAACTCGTGGGTAAATAAAGAACCGAAATGCAGATTGATCGCGCGAAGCGCGAAAAAAAATGCGTTCATTAGGTTTAGATTTGGCAAAACGTTTAATTCAATCGAAATGGGCTTAGGCACATAAAATAATCGCGTATTGTTATAAACTAAGGGATTTATGTTCTTAAACAAAAAATAATTGGATTTTACTAGTAATGCGGCGCAATATGCCATGATATGCATAACACCTTTGATACAATAAAGACAGATAGAAGTTAAAACAAATGTATTCGCATAGAAAATTTGCCAAAAAAAATATTTTAAGGGAGCATGGCCACTGGCCAGGTGCCCCCTCTGGATCCATAACTGCTCACAATGCTCTTAGCCAATCTGATGACCAGCAAAGGTATACGGATGTCTGGCTGGCCTATAAAATAAAAAAAACCGTCCAATTTTAGACCTGTCTCAAAGTTCCAATTTCAGCATGGGGTAAAACGCAAGTTTGTATCAATGTATGGTGGCCAGCTATACTGTCTGTGGTTTATGATTTAGTCTTTTTTGTTTTTGATGTTAACAAATTACAGAAATTTTTGTGTGTGTGGCCATTTAATCCTTCATATGTTCTCTCTCAATTTGATCAATACCAGATTAAGATGCATTAACACAATCTTATTCGTTTAAACAAGGCTTTCTATAACTACCGCTTAACCTATCCCACAGTTTTGCCATAATTCCACTCAAAAACTCGCATAACACACGCCTGCTAAGCCGTTAAATATGCATCATTATTTCTTATTTTTTCTTTATGTGACATCACCATTGCGGAATCCCAAAAAATACATATAATATGACATTTTTTTACCAAACGTGTAGCTCCATATAGTGCAACGATTAGGGCAATTAAAATGCTTTACTACTTTACGCACTATTTAGCCCTCTAACCAGGATATTACGCTATTCGTAACATTATTTTTTGTAACATATTAAATTGCCTTTTTTAAATCATCAGCAATAACACGCGGCTCATGTAAATGACGCAGTGTACAACATATTCAGGGTTGTTCCTAATCAAAAGTTTACACTCACCAGCCTGGCGGCGAGCGGTAATCAATCAGCACTCGCCCAGGCGAAATAACACTCGCCAAATTTGTTGACAAGTCGTCTGCAAATTTCCGTCCTAGCGCGGTCATTTCTTGGGTTATCGTTAACCTGTCTTATGGTTTCTATACGTAAACATTAGTTTTCATAAAAGTCTGATCGTTTATTTCTATGCATGGTTGAACAAATTAATGAACCATAAAGCAGTTTACGCTTAAAACAATGTTTTTGACCCGAATTTTTTTTTACAATCTTTGATGAAAAATGTAACACTGACAATTTAGTAGCTACGGCCTGCCTGTTTTTTCCATTTTTTTTAAATGCTTGCGCTTTTTTCGTGTTCTGGTTGGTTTTTCTGTGCTTAAAGGACGCTTTACTATAGTTACTGGTTAAGCAGCAAATAATGACTAAATAATTTGAAATTTATAACTAAACCATTCATTCGCAAAGTTAACAACCATATGCACCAGAGGCTCTGTGTTGGGCGACGCCCTATAGTGGGTCATTTCAATTTTCCAAAGGCGTCCGCAATGGTTTTGATTCGTATCTAAACTTCATTGCTATATAAAATAATCACAGACAGTTATTTCAAGCTTTGGCTTGGTTGACCGCTATGAACTTTAAGAGATCGGAACAACATACTTACGTAAACTAATTGCTAATTCTCATCTTAAAAACACTGCTTACAAATAATATTAGACATTTGCATTCGAACTTATTGTTACCAAAACTGCAGCAATTACTTAGTTTTCTTATACAAACAATTTAATAAATACAGAAAGGTAAAATTCGTATCGTTGGGTACATCGCAAGTCCAATAAACTTTTCCAAAGGCGTCAATGACCCCCCTATTTTTCGTCTGACCTTAATGAATAATGACGTCATAAAACAGTGACAGTATGACGTCATACAATGGTGATTGTAAGACGTCATAAAAAACTAATCAATAACAGCCAAATAACGTCCAGTAAAAGCAGCGCAGTTTCCCAAGTTCCTCAACTACTTAAAAAGTACGCCGCTTCGAACAGTTTGTTAAACCATGACAAAAACGAACAAAAAACGATAATATCACTTACAAAAAGGGTACATATTACAATAACAAATATTACTAATAATCGCATTTTGAGATTTTAGAGGAGCAAGTCCCTTGGGGGCGTGCGCCCTTTCCAATGTGTGGGTCTGATATTGTAGGGCCGCATCCTACTTTAATCGTGGAAAGCATTTACTCGACCTATTTTATACACAAAACGGAATATATACTTTCGGTTACAATTTAAAATACCTGTTCATTTACTCTAGCACGGAAACGGTACACCATGATATACGATGGTGATCAACAGTCCGTAGCTCATGAGTGAAATTGACCCACCTGGCAACATTACACACATTAGGTGTCACACAAATTTACTAAGTGATTTACTAGTGTCACATCAACTGATTATGATACAAGTTCGTATCTAAACATCCTAAAGATGATGTCAATCTACTCGACCTTTTTGACTTTGCAATTCATTATCAAGTTACATTCCAATATCTAGAAATATGACGGTGTGTCTCACATCCCCTTGCTACTCCAACGCAACACCCACAGGAGTCCCAATTAATCAACACTGCTTTAATCTATGTCACATTTCCAGTGGTGCCTCATTAAAATTTACTACTTTCAATTGAAAGTATGTTAACTGTTGAGCGAAAAATCTTCTTTGCGTTGAAAACACTTCTATCAGCTTTTAAGTATCCATCTTGTGTTTTGCAGGAGAACAGAGTGGAAACTACCACTCGTCTTGATTTTCTTTGATTCACCAACAATCGTCCCTCTGTGATGCGAAACATTTACCAGCTTTCCTGTTGATGGAAGTGAACTGAGGGGCAGGGGCGGTTCCAGGGGGTGGGGCAACACGCCACGCCCCCTTAACTGTATTTTTCGCCTAATATACTTAAAATTTTCAATTATGTTTCTTCTATCTCCCACTTTGGTGAAATGGTTTTAGCTGAAAAGCGTCTTGCGTCTCATCGCACCCTCGAAATTAAAGTTTGGCCAATTGAACAATATATAAAGGCGTTTCTTGCTTTGTGCGAATTGATAACATCTTTCTAATAATCTAATGTTGCTTTTGTTTTAAAACATACACCTCTTCAACCTATAACTATATAAATAAAATGTGAAGTGTTCTTATGTATGCTTAGATGTAACATGTGACGTCATCCCTCGTGTTTATTGACCGCTGTTACTTTTGTGTCGCTCCAGTGGCGTTTTTTGCGAGGCCAAGAAGTTTGAACTTTTTTGTTCCGTAACGAACACAAATAACAATACTATTAGGAAACCGTTTCGAGCAGCAACTGACTGAGTGTTAACGCAATACTAAAAAACATTCAAAGAGCAAAAACTGTTTAAAAGTAGTAAAACTACATTAATGTACAGAAAACGTAACATTAACTACGTCGTTTGTGACGTAACCGTGCATAACAATTGAAGGTGTGGCAAGTCTGTGATCGACTGTTGTGGTATTGCTAAATGCTAAAAAATAAATTATTAAGAGTAAAATATTTATTAATTTTTTTTTTTTTGGGGGGGAGGCATGGCCCTCAACCCTGGCTACGCCTGTGTCGTTAATTTTGGGCCGACTCGGATCGCTTCCCAAACCACAGCCGTGTTTATTTGAGCGAGCGCTCGTCTCCCCAATGCGCTTTGCCGTTTTGCTCGATATTTTTATACTTTACCGTTGTTGGTAATTGCCTCGCTAACATTGAAGTTCACTCCATTGTGTTATTTTATTCAGTTTTATTTTTGTAACATTTTACTTTTACGTAAAATCAAAAGTTGCCTGAGATTTCTAATACAAAGCTAGGGAATGTACTGTAAAACAAACAAAAGAAACAAATAAAACTAAAAATTTTTCAACTTTATAATTTTCCAAATAGCTCTGCTGCCCACCGGCTAAGAACTGATGTGCTAATGTAACAAGTCTTACGTAGTAAGTATATCAAAGCCCATAGAGGCGTAGGTAGCAACATCTCTTCATTCTCTTTGTTCATTTTCAACATGGTGAGGAGGCACCGACTCTAAGTACATATATGCTGCAGAGAACAAGTGTTGAATTCTAAATTAGGTGGATAAGTACCAGAAGCGTAGCCAGCGCATTTTGCTCCAGTGGCAAAATATAAAATGGGCGCCCCTCCTCCATGTTTATACACATTTTATTTTCACTTTCTTTAAACGAAAAAAAACAATTCAAATTGTTAGAACGTTGTATTCAAACAAATAGCAGCGTTATTTTGGACTTTGTAAGCCTCATTTTGGCTCCCCTGTAGCTTGGCGTCTGGGAACATATGTAAAAACAGAAACATAGATATTAAAGAAAACTTTAAGCAATTTCCATTAACAAGTAATTATACGTGAAGTGTCAGAACACAAAAAATATATAAAAAGCAAACGTAACAAACAAACAAATATTTACTAACATGATGTTTCTTACAACATTACCCATATCAAAACCTATAGCAGTATAAATGTACTCGTAACCTTCAAAACCAAAACCCTATGTTAAAAAGTAAAGTCAACACCGCTAGGAAATATACCTTTATTTAAACAATCTAAAATTTATTATTTTTATCGACAGTTATTTACATCACCTATAAAGCTTATTTATTTCCTCATTACCCATTCCTAGAATCAAAATAGTTTCATGGGGCAACCAGCTGTATAGGATGTTTTAAAAAATATTCAAGAATCATTTTAATAGTTATCATTACGTGCTTGGCAACTTTATATTTATTTGTTCACGTGCAATACTCGCTATGTCATGATGACACTGTTTATTGTTTTCACCCAACTGGAACTTGACCAATTGGCATTCTCTATTGTGACGTAGTACTTTCCTGTTGATGATGAACTTCAGTCCACGTCCTGGCCATCGAATTTGGCTGACGAAAGTTTCTGAAAAGCAAAGTTCCGAATTGTTTTTGCTTTCATTTTCAATGCGTGCAAAATTGACTCGTGGGCGACGCAACATTATTTGAGTGGATATGTTGAAACATGAAAACGCGCCTAAAACAAAAACTTCTTCATAGTTGAGAACTGCCCCGAAAAAATAATTGATTATATCCTGGACACACGGAATCAGCGACTCCGTTATGCCCGAAACAAACAGACAAATTATAGCACAGTTATACAGCATATATATATATTTTCTTATCTTTTTATTTATCTTGTTATTACTTCAATTTTTTTAATGTAAGTTTTAAAACAAACGCATCACAAGAAAACACGTTTTTAAATTGCTGCTTATTCACTTATACTTTCAACAAAGGTAGGTAATGGGCTTATCCCTAACTAAACTCGTGTTTGGACTTATTGAAGCATATGTTTCCCGCGTTCTGTGTTCAACACACAAGACCAGTTGGGAAAAAAATCAAACAAAGGCATAACTCGGGCATTAATAGGCGCAACCGCAGCGAGTGAGTTATGTTGGTTGGCGAAGGTTTCTGGCCAGATATGCTACCTGTGATAATCACAACTAAAATACCAGTCAAAAGTATATTGTTAACATTGTGAATTAAAACGTTATCAAAAAGCATCAATGAACACATATTTATTTTCAAGTTAATGTGAGACAGGCAGCCACCGCCTTATTTATGTGACTGTCGGCTCAACACTGCGCTAAAGATTGCATGTATAGCCAATATGTAGAAAGAAACGACACGTAAGTTACGTCAAATTTGGGGAATAAGACTGGCCGGTACTTAATGGCTAGGCACTCTTTTTAGATTACGGCGGCCATTTTAAGGCCAATTTGCAGCCGGAGTCAAATGCCAGAAAATTAAGTGGCTTGTTTTGCAGAGCGTGAGAACACGACCCGCAAGACTGTTAATAGATTACGAGATTAAAGGTTACATGTCAAGTTTGAAACAAGGCGAGCGAACGCACAAAAACTCAGGAATTTTACTCACAACAATACGGAAAACATTAAATCATCAAATATTATATTATTCATCCAATAATACATTTGATTATGCGAAAGCTGGAACGCGTTCTCAAACCCTATTTATCAATTCGTATAATATAACTTAATGAACTCTAAGATTTTACTTATGGCAATAAATTCATTTAGGTGTTTAATGTGTTGGTGAACACGTAACAGTTCACCGTATAATATCTCTGCAAGTATTTAAATTATCGCTCGGAAACTTTCACACATTACTCAAAGCAACCTAACCAACAACTAGACTTGGCAAAACATTAAATATCCATGTAAATAATTGAATATTATTCAGCCATTAATGATGGACTTAAAATAGAGCTACAATGAATCTGAGACGCGGCGTCAAATGATGTTTAATTCAAAGTAAGTTCGGGCTTAAATAGAAGGACTGTGGCCTTATAAACAAACCATCTTGAATATAATGACCGCAACTTTCAACGCTTTCTTAAAACGAATATGTTTAAAGTTCACGGTTATTTCATTGGAATCAGTTGAAACACCATTGAAGGTCACGTGATTTTACGCCTGATCAAAAAACTTCGGCGAAATATTTTTTTTAAATTTTTTTCGCTATTTACCAAATAGCAAATATCAATTTGTTTGATAAAAAAAGGTCTAGCAATTCATTAAATTAATTGTAAACACTGAGTGGTGGGTGTCAAATATTTGTCAGCCATTTCTATCACAAAAGTCATATATTTTAGCTGGTTGTGTTACAAAAAGTCATATTTTCCGGGAAATAATTAAAGTAGTTGCAAGAACATAATGCAACTCCAGGTTCCAGCGAATATTGCGAACTGCAAACCGGCTGAATACAATTACTGCTAACAGGCACACTGAAAAGCAGCAGTCGTCTCATGACTTGTATTTCTAACGCAACAATTCAATTTTCAGACAAATAATTATCACAAAAGGACAATTTTGTGATTTGGCTAGCAGTATTACATGTTACAACGTAATGTGCGATAGTGATGAAGATCCAAAAGCATGATAGATTGTTTCGTTTAGTTTAAGCAGACAAAATTCAGGTAGACTTCGTACATTATCGTGGTTATTGTAATTAATTTACAACGCCGTTTCAACTACGTCATTTACCAGTTAGAATTAAACTGCCAAATACTCATTTTTAACCTGGGCAACGCTATTTAACCTGGGCAACGCTGGGTTAAATATTGGCTGGTGTAATGAAAATATATTCAGGAGCATGTTTGCAATCTCATTCTAAGTATATTTTATCATCCAGCGCTGGGTTTTAGCTTTGCAGGTGCAAACGTATTGTGTTCAGTGCAACTTCCGTGTTGATTGTGATTGATTTGTGCTTTCATTGTGACTCATAGACGCAGCGCGGTACAGCCTGGGTTTTTCCCCGTTAAGCATTGGACGCCCTTCTAGCGATTTGCTCTTTTGGAAACACTAACGCCTAACCAAGGATTGACGATGCTCTGTTGTGAATACACTTTTGAATCAGGATGTAGAAGAGTGGCAATCCTGCTGCTGTATGAATTGCTAACTTCGGTGATTTAAACATATTAAACTTTGCCAAACATGTGCAATTATTGCCAATTTTCTTTTCTTAACACCAA
This sequence comes from Ascidiella aspersa, assembly GCF_963924565.1. NCBI lineage: Eukaryota > Metazoa > Chordata > Ascidiacea > Phlebobranchia > Ascidiidae > Ascidiella > Ascidiella aspersa. The sequence continues at coordinate 32,484,276 of NC_139451.1, read as the reverse complement.
TGACAAGGGGAAAACGATTTATTTGTTTAATCGAGCCATTCACACTTTAGTTTATTTCAGATTTGGCAAGCTTGAAAAGTTTGAAAAAAAACAACAAGTTTTGCATTATGTTCGATAAGATTACACTTCAGCGTTTCCCAACCGGTGCTCCACGGCACACTGGTGCGCCGCGAGCAAAAGGAAAAAATAACGTAGGTCCTATTGTATAAAACATATATTTTTTACTTTCCTATTAAGCTTATAGCTCATTGATTTCACAAGCCTTTCAAGTAGAAAACGCAATAGGAGCTACAAAGCAACAATATCTAAATCAGATAATTAATCTATAATAGACATAGTAGGCCTATTAAGACCACCGACATAATAACGCTAAACTCGCAGTAATAACCACGACAGAATAATGTCTAAAATAGTCTAGATAAGACCTAAACATGTCAAAAAATTAATCGGAATAAGACTTAAATGGACAAAATAACGTTTTTAGTCCTAAAGGCTGAAGTCTCTTTAAAGCAGGGCTGCGGAGTCGGTTAAAAAAAACCCGAGTCCGACTCCGGCCAAAAAAATAAACCCAAGTCCGACTCCCGAGTCCCAAAGCCGACTCCGGCCAAATGTAAGATTTTTTGTCGAGTCCCGAGTCCA